>NW_028258377.1:29160000-29785000 GCF_053883595.1 Heterocephalus glaber
AGAAAAGCCAGGAAGCAGCCATTTGTGTGTGTGTCCATCTGTCTGTCCACCCACCTGTTTGCTCATTCACCTGTGCATTCCGTCATCTACCTGCCCTTCCATTCCTCTACCCAAATCTCTGCCTTCTCGTCCAGTCTGACACCCTAAATCACTCAAGGTCCTGCCTCCCCTCCACCTACCCACCAGTGTCCCACTCACTGATTTACTTCCCATCTGTCCTTCTCTGTTTGTCCTTCCATTCATCTATCCGCCACTCCCTCATGCATTCATTTAAATTGGTATCTATTATGGTGGATGCAGAGCGCCCAAAGATGATTACGCCAGCATCTCCACTCCATCCTGTCAGAAGTAAAGGAATATGTATAATAGCATCCTGCTACAGTAGGATGATAACAGTAATAAAAGTAATTACAGTGGGATAAAAACAGCAATTAGAGCAATAATTAAAGCAGGATAATAGTAATAATAGTAATCTTACTAGATTAGGATAATAATGGTAATAACAGTATAGTAACTAATATTTATTGAACATTATTTGCCAAGCAGTATTCTAAGCTTTTCACAGGCAGTATCTTATTGGACACTCCCCACTCTAGTAGGCAGATATAAATTTACTATCCCTTACCTGAAATTTTTGGGACTGGAAGAGTTTTTTATTTCAGAGTTGTGTTTTTTTTTTAGATTTTGGAATATTTGCATACAGTTTACTCAAAAGGTTTTGAATTTTGGAACATTTGGATTTCAGGTTTTCAGATTATGAATATTCAACCTATCCTATTTTTATGCTCACATTACTTATAAAAGAATCAGGCTCCCAGAGGTTAAGAAACCGTGATGCTTACTCAGCTATTAAATGATCAAACAGGATTAGAAACCAGTGCTTTTAGCAGCTTTACTGGCTGGCATTTGTGACCTATGGAGGAGACACAATAAAAAGAGCTCTGTTGGATCAGCTATGCCATCTTTCCAAGCTTCAGTTTTCTTCCTCGTACAAATAGTGATACTTTTCAGGGACAGTGTGAATATTCAGCCTTGGATCTGTTTGCAAGGACTGATGTGTTTGATAACCTTATCAACAACCAAGATTAGGGAATAAAAGGAGGGTCCAGAGGCAATGAGACATACCTGTTTTTGTTATTATGATTCACATTCATTATATAAAAAGTAGTAATAATAAAAACATCCATGTGAATCCATTATATGGAATAACAGCTGCTAACATATTGGTTTATGTTCTTTGAAATGGTTGCTATCCATATATAAAAATATATGTGTACATATTTTTTCTTTGCCACAAATGGATCATTTTATATAACATTCTAAAAGTATAGCATGCCATTGCCCGGCTGGTGGCTCATGCTTGAGATCCGAGCACTTGAGGCTGAAGCAGGAGGATCACCATGAGTTTGAGGCCAGCCTGGGTTACTAATGAGTTCAAGGCCAGCCTGGACTACATAGCAAGACTCTGTCTAACAACAACAACAACAAAAATAGCATGCATGGACATCTTCCCATGGATTTAACACATTTTAAAAGCATCCATAAAGAGAATAAAAACTACCACCTTGATTGTTGCTTCTTCTCTGGCTTATTTTCCTCCTTCTTTCCTTTCTTTTCTTCTTTTCCTCCTCTTCCATATGGGCTAGTGGTCCTAAGTGCAGAAAACAGAAACTAGCTAGTTTGAGTAGAAAAATATTTATTTGAACTAGATCACAAGTGTGTCTTATATTTGTTTTTGTGAAGAGTATTATTAAATTGTTCATAAAATTATTGAGTGGGCTGGATATACAAGCCCTAGGACAAGCATTCAGGAAAATAGCTCTGCAAGCCACAGCATAAAATGGGCCACCAGAGGAGCTACAGAATGAGGAAAGTGCTATAGAACCAATAAACTTAATGGGAAAAAAAAAGAAATAAATGCTAACTGCAATGATACCCAGCACTGTCTGAATCTTAGGAATAAGTCTGACAGGATCTGAAAGACCTGACTAGTGAAGGTGCAGCGCATGCCCACGGAGACCAGTGACCAGTGACGGGGGCTGCGTGTCCCAGGCCCTGCTCCTCGGTGTCGGCCTCCCTCCCGGTGACGTAACTCAGTCTCGCCCAAGTCCAAGAGCTTCCTTTCCTTTTGGTGGGTGGGGTTCACAGAAGTTCATTTAAAATTTATATTTAACTGTAAAGGACTCACAGAATGAGGAAAGTGCTATCATAGCAAAACAGAACAAAATAAACCTCAACCCCAAATCCTAATCAAAACAAACCTGGAAAAACCCCAAAGCCTAGCTTTGTGTGCAGTTGTAAAAACCTCACTTTTTTACAATGCAAGCCATGTATGAAAACTCAGAATCAAGGGGTGGGAAAATAGGCTGTACCTTTAAATAGGAGGAGTTGTTAATCCACCCCATGAAGGGCAAGAATACAGGAAGGGGTGAAGAATCCAGGCCAGTTTCACCATCTAAAACATCAGGGAAGGCTTTCTTTTTAGAGGAAGTGATAGCTGAGTTAATTTTAAAGAATGACTCGAGGTTGACTGGGTGAAAGGAAATAGGTGTCTTGTGAGAAAGGTCATTCAGGGCTCATGTATCAGCATGTGCAGACATCCAAAGCCTTGTTTGGGGGTGGCTAGTGGTTCTGTGTTGCTACAGTCTAAGAGTCCAAGAGGAGAGTAGCAGATGAAGCTAGAAAGGTAAGTAGACAGCTAAATCAGGAAGTACCATTGAATTATATTATATTATATTATATTAATTATATTATATTAATAAAATGGACCAAATGCTTTTCTTTGTACAGTACTCAAAGAACACTTCTGATGCCAAATATGTGATATTTTCCTTTTACATGAAATAATTCTCCAGCTCTCTGGACACCGATTATAGAGATGTTCCATAATTCAGTTATGACAATGACTACCTGAAGTTGTGCAGAACCCAGAAGTTAAGGGTTCCACAAAATAGCCCCCAACTTCAGACCTCATCACAATCCCCAGTTCATGGTCCATACTTCTGACCAGCCCTCTGTAGATCAAAGGTCCCACCATCTCTTTGAGTTTTGTAGTTTGCTAGAACACAGGACTTATCATATCCAGTTATAGAGGATAGAAGTCCAGAAAAGCCAAACGCAAGAGATGCATAGGGAAAGATATGGGGATGAGAGCTGCTTGGAGAGTCCATGCCCTCTCTGGGCATGCCACCTTCCCAGTGCCTTCATGTGTTCACCAGTCTGGAAGCTCTCTCAACCCCTACTTTTATGGAGTCTTCATTACAAAGACATGATTGACTAAATCATTGACCATGAGAGCTTGAACTCAATCTCTCTGAAAGTAGGAGGCTGGGGCTGAGTGTTCCAATCTTCTAATTACATGATTGGTTCTTCTGGCAGAAATAATTCTGCTAGAATTACCTCATTATCACAAACCAAGGTGTTGTTGGAAGGGGATTTTTCTGAATGCCAAAAGATACTCCTTTGCCGTCTAACATTCAGGAAATTCCAAGCATTTTAGGAGCTCCGTGTCAGGAATCAGGGGTGAAGATCAAATATCTATTATTATATCACAGTATCATAAGGAGCCTACATCTTAGCCTGGTGATGGTGATGCTGTGAGGGAACTTCATCTGGTTCCTAGGAATATGTTACCACTCACGACAAATAGAACTTTTCAGATGTGAGTAAATTTCAAAATGAGGAGATTTCTCTGGATTATCTGGGTAGATCCAATGAAATCACAAAGGTCATTGTAAAAGGGAGGCAGGAAGGTCAGAATCAGAGAAGGAGATGTGGCAACAGAGCTGAGGTTGGAGTGTCCCAGAACCATGAGCCAAGGAATACAGAAAGGTAGGGGGAAAATAAGGAAATGAATTCCCCTCTAAAACCTCCAGAAAGGAGGCAGCTCTGCTGACATCATGATTTTAGCCCACTGAAACTGATTTCAGTCTTCTTCTCTCTAAGACATCAAACTTTATTGCTTTAAGCGAATGGGCTTGTGGAGATTTGTTGCATCAGCAATAAGAAAGTTGTACAAGAGGCATGTGGAAAATCCAGGCAAGGATGTACAGGAGCCAAGAAGAAAACATCTAAGCTGGAGACACAGGCACTAGAGTGACTGGTACGTGGACTAGATGATGGCTCTGGGTGTCTCTGGAAGACTTTGTCCAGTGAGGGTGGAGACAGCCTAGACAAGTTTCAATTCAGGGTACTTTTGAAGGAAAACGAGGAGCTAGAGAAATAAAGGAACATCAAGGAAATCTGGTGTTGGGAAATCCAAGGGTAGAGTGTCAAAACAGAAGTCCTCCCTGTCCATTGTCACAGAGTGATTCAGTCAAGAGACTCAATGGACCCATTGGTTTTGACCGCCAACAATCTACTTGTATATTGTTGAGAGAAATTATTTTTTTCTTTTTTGAGACAGGGTCTCCTATATAGTCCAGGATGTACTTGAACTGGCCAAGTAGCTCAGGCTAGCCTGGAACTTATGGCAATCCTCCTACCTCAGCCTCCTGAGTGCTGGAATTGCAAGCATGCACCACCATGCCCACCTGTGAGCAATTTCAGAGCAGGAATAGAACCAGCTGAATTGCAGACTGAAGAGAGTGAGTGGGAAGTGGGGTCGTGAAGCCACAAAGGTAGATAGTTGTCTTAGATCATTGTTGTTTATAGGGAAAAAGAAATAGGACAACAGCTGGGAAAAGATGAAGGGTCGAGGGGGGGGGTGGGGGGGAGAGAGAGGGAGAGTCTGTTTTGAAGGAGTCTTCCCGAGTATTTGGATGGCTGAAGGACAGAGGGAGAGTTTATGGACAAAGTCAGGTACCTGAGGAGTATGTGTTGGGGAAGGATTCCAAAGTGAACTGCTGGGATGAGGATTAGTCCTGATTTGGAGGGGGATGATTCTTCCATTAGGCTTGAAGGGAAGGAAGCAAAGAGGAATGAGGGCAAGGGACATTAAGATATGCATATGGGGTTGAAAGTAGGGGATGACTTTCCACATGCTGGTTATGATGCTTTGACATTTTAGGACAGTTCTCTTCTGACTTGCTATAGTAAATTGTGACCATATTTTTCACTACTTAGATCAAGAAAATAGAATTTAGAAGGCACAAAGATATTAGGATGATAACCAGTAGAACAACACACAAACCAGAGTCAGAGCTGAGAAAATTTCTGTCTCAAGAATCATAACAACATGAAATACAGGAACTGCCATACTGGGACAGACCCATGGTCTGCACAGGCTGACATTCTGCTGCCAACAGAAGTCCCATGGGATGGGTAACCAGAGGGCGCAGACATGGCATACCCTTCTTTAATCTTGGTTAATAGACAGAGAAACCATTTCTCCCACGATGTCAACCATAAAGGTTAGGTACATCCCAGAACCCATTTATGGCTGTTATGCATAAATATACACATACCCATTCCAACTGCACATTATCATTGCTCTGGGGTTGTGTTTCATTAGTTTATTTGCCACCACATAAGATGAAATTTTAAAAACTATTTTCAACCTACTTCGAGGTCCAAAGAGTGATCTCAAAGAGGAGGTGTCAAACCTAATAATCCAAATGAAGTACATCTAGCACATCATAAAACCTGGCACATCACAAATGATCCACAAAGACTGCTGCTACTACTGATGATGGTAAAGAAGATGGTGATGACGTTTAAACCTCAGTAGCCTTGCTTGCTCTGTATTATCTTTCCTGTTTTACAGAAGGGCACACTAAGAAGGGCTCATTGATGTGGTAAAGGTGCTCATAGAAGAAAAAGTTGGAGTTCAGAGAGCATGGAAAAGTTAAAGCACGACGTATGGACTAGAAGCTCAGGAAGGAGTGGCATTGAGATCACCCTTTCTAGCCCCTCTTCAGCCCCAGGGCTACATGAGTTGGCGGGCTTCTTTTGCCTTAATGAGAGATCTGACCCTAACTCAGCCAGCTTTGGGGCCAGTCCTCATCCCTTTTATTTATTCTACCCTCATTGTGGATATAGCCCCCAAAATGTCCTTGTGCGTACTAAGCTGTTTCCTGGCCAAAGCTAGCTAGAGAATGTTAATTATCTCCCTGCCCCTTCATGATGAATTATCGACTTCCAGAGCATGCTATCTTTAATTGTGAGGTATTCCAGAATGAGCAGGTTATCAAAAATGTGCAAAGAGAGAGAATTTTGGTTCAGCCCTGGGAGGCTGAGGTGGGAAAATTTATACTTGTTTATTTACATGGAAATTGGATGAGCTTTTGCCAGTTTGCTAATGGGTTCTTAAAGAGAAACAGGCTTCCTGTGGCCATCGGTTGTTGCTCTGTTGCCACATAAAACACCAAACCAAGAAGGCAGTGGTTTTCTGTTTCTCTGTGATTCTTATTTTAGCAGGACTGCTGCATTGCTTTCTTGGAGAGGCAGGTTAGTAGGTGAATGCAGGGCCTCTAATTTCAAAAGATCAGTCCCTTCTCTGCTTTAAACTAGCTATTTGGCCTTAAGTAGTAAATTTAATTTTCCCTGAGTCTCAGTTTTTCTATCTATGAAATGGGGATGGTTATGCTTTTCCCTAAACCAACTTAGCAAATTTGGAAGATAAGATTAAAAAGTTGGTTCGAAGAGTGCAGTGGTTGTGTTTTGTATCTCCAAGAAGCATACATGATTTTCCGGAAAGCAAGAGTTAGGTCCTAATCATGTTTAAAAATAAACCTTACATTTTCTAAGTGCTTGGCCAATTACTCCAAATAACATTCATTCCAGAGGCCTTGGGAGGAGGGAAGGGTGAATCACATGATGAATATATTAGTTTGTGGTGCAGCCAGAGACAGGCTGGAGTCTCATTCCAAATCTGAGCAGGAACCAGATAACCCCAAATCTCTCTTGCAACAGGCATTGATTTCCTCTTCCCAACAGATGCCTAGCAGCCCTCAAAGGTTCTTCCTGCTTTAACTTCTTTATCCTTTTGGTCTTGTTTATTCAGTAAATGCTTGAGTGCCTTCTGAACACCAGGTACTCAGCTAGGTGCTGGTAGAGATACAGTGTGGGGTGGAGAGAGGAAGAACTTAAGCAATCACATACCTAATGACTCTATGCAGTTACAGTGGGAGGTTAGCACCTGGGCCCTGCAGGAGAAGGAAGGAACAAGGGAGTGAAGGCAAATTACTCTGGAGGGTTGGGAAAGATCTGAAGTCATTCATTTGAACCAAAGAACAATAGATGCTCTCATCAGACCAGGAGTAGGGGAAGGAATATTTCAGTGAGAGGGAATAGTAATGTGATGTCACTGAGCAGGAAATAGCTTGATGCCGAGGACTGTGTTGGGGGATGCTCAGAGAGGGGAGAGTGAGGTTAGGTGAAGTAGAAGGGGCCACATAGGCTGTGTTTGAGCCCTGGCTTTGCTGCCTGTTGTCTGTATAATTTTGGGCAAGCCACATCACCTCTCTGTGCTTTAGTGCTCATGTAAAAGGGTATAAATCCCACTTGAGTAAACCCAAGGCTCAAAGTTCACCATAGTAGCCCACAAAGTCTAAGCTTTCCCACATTACTTCTTTGACCTTCTCTCTTACCAGTCTCTCCCTCTCTTCCTTCCCAGCCAACTGTGTCTCATGCACATGGGACATTTCACCTTAGGATCTTTGCACTTACTCTTTCATTTGCTGTCAAAACTTGTCACCTGTAAGTCCCCCTCCCTCCCTATCCTCAAGTCTTCACTCAAATATCATGTTCTTGGTGAGACCTTTCTTGATTGCTTTATTTAAGGTTGCCACTTCCTGTATATCCCAAACATGCATTCCTGCTCCTTGGTTCATTTTTTTTCTCCATTGCCCTTGGCACCATCCAGCACTCTCTATATTTTACTTATTTATTTTGTGCATCCTCTATTCTTCCTACTAGGATAGAGGATCTGTGAGGCCATGGAGTTTGTCTATTTTGTGCTTTTATCTTCCTATTCAGAAAGTTCTGTCCCATTGGAACCCCTGAAAGCTGAGCCCTTCAGCTCCATTTGAATAACTTTCAGCTTTGTCACCTGTGTGCCCATCCTTTTCTTCCAGGTCTCCTGCAACTTCTATCTCTTTCACAAATCCTTCTCTAACTTCCTTCCCCTTGCCTGCAAGATCTCTCCCTCTTCTCATCATTTCTGACACTTTGAATCTTTACCTCTTGTGTGATCTTTATTATTGAATGTTTCATAAAACTCCTGCTTTGTCTTTTAACATTTTGATACATACATATGTCTTCTAAACAAGTCTTAGAACCAATTTCATCGAATTTTAGAGTGAACACAGATTTTAGTCCTGATTTCCTTGAATGCTACTATGTGCCAAGTCATGGATTAGGTACTGTGATGTGATGGTGAATTTGGCAGAGTTTAAACTCTTAAATTCTTACATGGTAAGAATTTATAACAATAGGTGATGATTAAATTTGTGCTAAAGAGATGAATGAGTGAAATTCATAGCCAATTTGAAGTTGATTGTGGTAAATTGACTTAAAATAATAGAGCTGCCTTTATAAATTACAGATATCAGGCTCTCTGGGAACAGTAAATACTACTTCATGAAGATTTGGGATGGATATAGGTGTGGTGAGTGAAAGGAATTAAGTACCTGAATTAATATTCCCAAGAAGCCCTGTGGAAGACTCACTGACGTGTGGAGGAAGGAAGGGCAAGGGCGACATGCATAGCGGTTATTATTGGCCTAGCTGTGAGTCATCTCTTGATGCTAGTAATGAGGGTGAGGTTTTGCTACAACCTGGCATCTAAGATCTGAGGAGAGGAAGAGGGTGAGATCCACTAGAATGTTCTAATCCTCTCACCGGGGACCCTTTCTCCAGAGGACAGAATTCTCTTACTATTTTGCAATGATTGTTTATGGGAAACAATTTTATACTTGGTGATGGCACACACAGGTCAAGTTCATTTATTTCATTTCCAGTGTGTTCCTCAAGGGGGATGTTGCACGGCTCTGCCTACGTGCCAGGCTCCAGTGGCTTCCAGTACCTGGGGGTCTGATTTCCTGTGATGCCATAGTCTTATCACTCAGCATGAGAATATCTTGACTTAGCACAAGGTGTGATTGCCATAGGCCTGAGAGGCTAAGGGCAAGCAGCAGTCAGTGGTGGCCATGGCTATTTGCAAATGTGGTCAATCTCTGTACCTTGGTTCCTGTGAGTCTGCTATTGACTTGGGGTATTCTTCATACTGACGTAATGTCATGGTAATCATCATTATTGTTATCATCCTCGTCCTCATCATTTCATTTACTCCACCATCACCAGCACAAATTAAGCTCCATCACATAGATTGGCAATTATCACCCCTTAATAGGGACAGTTTTCTGGATGGAGAATCACCGATCTCTATAGAGGCTTTCAGTAAGGAAGATATTTCCATTCTGTCAAAATCAAAGTAAGAATCCCAGTTCTGGGAATGATGCTACAAAACTATCAGGTGCAAAACTGAAATATAGGGGAAATCTTGGGACAAGATTTGTTAAAAGAATCTGGGTTCTAGTCAAGGGATTTGGGTTTTAATGTGGGGACTCCCACTGTGAGAATCAGTAACTCAGCTTCCTTCAGTTAAAGACAGCGCTTCTCTCAACTAGGAGCAGTAATACTTGCTCCTCTCCAGAAAATTGTGGTGGGAGTCGAGTGAATCAACTGATGGGTAAGCTTTGGAAGAATAGAAGTGTGTAGTGTGATGTGTTGCTTATGAAGTATGTTTGATGTAATATTCAAGATGTTACATTGAAATGAGGCTAAGATTTTAATACTAAGGACTCTTACAAGTGACAGAAGTCACTTAACTTTTTATAAATGACAAACCCAAACCACATTGAGCTAAGCAAGAAAAAGAACTTCATGTTATACATAAGGGAAAAGACCAAGGTTGGATCTTCCTTCAGGCACAGCTGGATTCAGAACCAAAGGTGCTACTAGGACCCTATCTCTGGACTCAGAAATCCTCTCTTTTTAGTGGTGCCTTCATTTCTAGGCACCATGTGCTGCCACAGTTACTGCAGCAGGTACACATTCACAAGTTCAAGCCTTGTAGGAAAGCATGGATGCTTCTTCCTGGTTTTGCAAGCAAAGTTCTGCAATTAACATGACTGAGCCTGGTTAGTTTATCCGAGGCATATGTTTATCCTGAACTGTGGCCAGGAATGTGACTGCCTTGTTCCTAGATATTATAACATGAGGTTTATTCTGGAGTAGGAAATGAGGAATCTCATGTAGATCACTGTATGAAAATTAAGACAAGTGCATTTCAGATATCTACCAGGAAGACTAATCAATGAAGGGCTTTTTAGAAAAAAATATGTCAGTCTTTACTACCAGAAAACGGTAATCTATATAAGTAAAACCTCCTTGTTGTCTTACTGCTCCTCAGGGATAATGTGCATATCTCACAAATATGTGTGCATTTCACATAGTCCATTTTCTAGCAAGGACCCAAACTCACAGTCATTTTCTTCCAGTGAAAGGAATGATCAAGGCTGTAACAAATATCTTCATTCTCTCTCCATCACCCTAATTTAAAGTGCTCATTTGGCAATTAACCATGCAGTGATGGTGATACACTGTGCATTTTTATTTGTATTGTTATTTTAACTTTCATAATTAAAAAACCTTCTGATGAGTTTGTGGTTTGTCTTCTATCCAGATCATGCTTTCCATAAAGGCAGAGACTATATTTCATGCTTCTTTGCTTAATATTGGCTGTTTAAAAGTATTTGTTGGGTTTTTTCAAATTAAGCATTCTAATTAAGTATTCTTCACCAGAGCTACAAATCTCATCTAAAAAAAAGATCAGTTAAAGGAACTGTAAATACCACTAGGACTTTAGGCAAGAAAACACATTTTCACATTGGAAATTAACCCTGGGAGCTTATTTGATGGTTACAGAATGGGTTGTAGCTATTCAAATGCCTTGATGAGATGGCAAAATTAGGAGTGCTACTCATTTTTCCAGGTACATAACAGGCACAACTTATCTGCTATGTCACCCTTTTAAAAAATAAATCTGGATGTGGCTTGGAATTTGTCTTAACATTAACATTTTAGGAGTCTGTTGCTAATTGATTAAGATATTGGGCCAGTAAAGAAGGTTATGTGTCACCCTGCAGTACTGTTTTATGACTTGGAGGGTTACCCTGTTTGACCGAGCTCTCTTTGGGAGCTTCAGGGGGCTGCACAAAGAGCTACAAGAGGTGATGAGGACATTTGTTCAGTTAGATTAGTTAATTCAACCTAGCTATTTGGAGAAACGGATGACAGGGCCAAATAGTTGACATTAAGCTATATACTTTTTCAACGTTTACTTTGTATTGTATACATTGAAGGTATACTTTTAATTGTATATATTCTATATATGTATGTATAGTGAAATGGCTACTACATCAAACAAATTAATGTATCTATCACCTTTCATAATTACTCTTTTATGTGTGGGGTAAGAATACCTGAAACTAATATTTTAGCATTTTTTCAGTACACAATATTATTAATTATACTCTTTTTAAAAATAATTTTTTAAAAATTAATTTTATTGGTACATTTTATGTATATAATATAATGACATTCATCATTGGAAATTTGTACCTTTACATAATCCATCTTGGTTTCTTATTTTTTCCCCCTTCCCCTGCCCTCCCTTCAACCAACTATAGTCTTTTTTGGTAGAAATTCAAATAATTTCTCAATTACTTGATTATCAATTTTTTTGTTAATTTTATTGGCACATTTTAGATATACATAATGATGACATTCATCATAGGGAATTTGTACCTGTGCATAATATATCTTGATTCTTCTTTTTCCCCAATCCCCTCCCCTCCCTTCAACCCTTCTTCCCCTCCTTATTTACAAAAGCTTTGTTTCCATTTTCCTTCTGTTCTCTTTTCTCTTTTCTCTTCTTTCTTTTCCACTCCCCTTCCTTTTTTAACTATAATCTTCATTCTGTACATTATGTCTCTAGACTTACTCATCCTAAGTGAAAATTGGTACCCATTGATTCACTGTCTAATCTTAAGTACCAAGGAATAAGTCTACAGTAGCATCAAATTCTCTTTTATGTGCAAGTCAAAGTGCATTAATGCATGTGCACATGTTTTAGAAAACTTATTAACCAATTTGCTGTAGAAACTATTACCTGCTACACTATCCAGGGAAAAAGGATATTGGGAGGATCTTTTACAGAAGTGGTAACATTACAACTGTTTTTTTTTTTTTCTTTTTTGCCAGAGTATATAAAACTTTCCCAGGGAAACAAAGTGTGTGGGTAAAATTACTGGGGCAAAGGGTATGACAACAGTTTTGCAATATTTGTAATATTTGCAAAAGAAAATATATGAGTTAAATAAGTGAAATATATTTTGTGATTAAGGAATAATAAGTCATTCATTGTGGGTTTATGAACAGATGTATCTAAAAGCAAAGTTGAATGAATTGATACCAGATTTTAAGAGCCTTGGATGTTATATTAGGATGTTATATTAGGAGTTTGGCTTTGACCTATTAAAAGCAGGAAGCCAATCAGTTCATTAAGTAGAACAGTGGATGAATTGGAACTTAATTCATCTTGGTTACAGTGCACAATATGGCCAGAGGGCAGGAAGAAGTCCCTGTACCCATGCACATAAGCAGGGATGATGATCTGAAGTAGGACAGTGACCATGGTGTAGACAGGAGAGACCAGAATATAGACACGAAGTTAATGAGACACCTGAAGGATAGGGTGGGAATCACTGAATCTTTGTGATTTCTGGGCTCTTAACTGAGAGAGACAGTATAGCAGGGGAAATATGTTTTCAAGAAGGCGCTAGTGGTTTAAAGTATGTTGAGGTTCAGGTAGTTATGGAACAATCAAGGGGAAATGTCCAGATAATTGTCAGCCATGTCAATTGAGTGATCCAAAAGTAAGATAGAATTGGTAGTGAATGTTTGAGAGTCAGCATAAGTGAAATGGGACCATAAGAGTGGATTCGTTCTCACAGAGTGAGAGAAGCCTGCTAAAACATAATCCTGGGAATAGCCACATTTATGGCTCAGGTAAAAAACAATAACCTTTAAGAGTGGTCATGGAGGTAGGAAGAAAAATATAATTGTGTTCTGAGACCATAGAAGATTTCAAGGAAGAAGATATTGAAATTGAGATCAAATTGGAAGAAGGGCAACTTGGCTAGAGTTGTCAGATTTAATAAGGAAAACTATAAGATATCCAATTAAATTTGAATTTCAGAAAAAGAACAAATTGATTGTATATATTACATAAACAAATGCTGGATATAGTTGTCAATCTTCTAGTTTGCCTTTCAGCCCCACAGGTTCACCAAAGACCGACCAAAAAATTTAACGGTAGAAAGTCTTGGATGTTCTATGAGAAGAAAGCTCACCAGAGCAGTCTAGACAGAATCTGGGAACTGGTGGGTGGATAAGAAAACAGAGCTATCTTGTTATTATTAATTACATTGGTACATTTTAGGTGTACAATACAATGACATTCATCATTGGAAATTTGCACCTTTACATAATCTCTCTTGGTTCTTATTTTTCCCCCTTCCCCTGCCCTCCCTTCAGCCCCTCCATCCCTCCCTATTTACAAAGACTTTGTTTCTTTTTTTTCATTTTCTCATATTAATTCCATTCCCTTATTTCCTTTCCCCTACCCCTCCCACTTCCTCTTCCCCTTTGCCCCTCTTCTTCCTATTTCACATTATCTATTATACCTTTTAGTCCTTATTTACACTTTCAGTTTCTCACACTTGAGAACCTATTTGGTATTTACACATGTGTGTCCTATTTATTTCACTTAAGATATTGCCTCAACGTGCATCCATTTAGCTATAAATGTCCCTAATTTCTCATTTTTTATGGCTAAGTAATACTCCATTTTGTTAAAAACCCCCAAAATTTACTTTATCCAGGCTCCAGTTGATTGGGCATTTGGGCTGCTTCCAAGTTTCAGCTATTATGAACTGTGCTGCTATGAACATGGGTGCGCATATATCACTGTGTTATGATTTATTAAATTCTTTGGGGAAGATACCC
This sequence comes from Heterocephalus glaber, assembly GCF_053883595.1. Taxonomy (NCBI): domain Eukaryota; kingdom Metazoa; phylum Chordata; class Mammalia; order Rodentia; family Bathyergidae; genus Heterocephalus; species Heterocephalus glaber. The sequence continues at coordinate 29,174,014 of NW_028258377.1, forward strand.
AGCAGGGGAATAGCTGGGTCAAATGGGACTTCCAGTCCTAGTTCTTTGAGGTATCTCCATACTGATTTCCACCAGTCTACACTCTCACCAGCAGTGGAGCAGGGTTCCTCTTTCCCCACAGCTCCGCCAGCATTTGTTACTGGTTGTTTTCATGATAGCAGCCATTCTTTTTCGGGTGAGATGGAATCTCAGTGTTGTTTTCATTTGTATCTCTCAAATGACCAGTGATGTTGAACATATTTTTGATATGTTTATTTGCTATTTATACTTGAGAAATGTCTGAGAAATGTCTGTTCATTTCAGATGCCCATTTTTGGATTGGGTCTTTAAATTTGGGAGGTCTGATTTTTTAAAGTTATTTATAGATTCAAGATAGTAGACTTTTGTCTGAGGAACAGCAGGTGAAAATTTTTTCCCACATTGTAAGTTGTCTCTTCACACTGTTGGTGGTTTCTCTTGCTGTGCAGAAGCTTTTTAATAAGAAGAGATCCCACTTGTTGATAGTTTGTGCTACTTCATGGGCAACTGAGGTTTTGTACATAAAATCTTTTCCTACACCAATGTCAAGAGTTCTACCTAACTCCTGTTCCAGCTGGTTCAGCATTTCTGTTTTAATATTTAGATCTTTAATTCATTTCGATTTTAGTTTAGTGCATGGTGAGAGATATAGGTCTAGATTTAGTCTTTGGCAAGTTGAAACTCAATTTTTCCAGCACCATTTATTAAAGAGGCTATCTTTCCTCCACTGAGGGTGTTTGGCTCCTTTGTTGAACATGAGGTGGCTGAGTGTGTGTCTGGAGTTGTTTCTGCATCTTCTAATCTGTTCCACTGGTCCTCAGGTCTGTTTCCTTGTCAGTCCCATGCTGTTTTTTATCACAGTAGCTTTGTAGTATAGTTTCAAGTTGGGGTTTGTAATACCCTGCCATGTCTCTGTTACCTAGAATTACTTTTGCTATTCTGGGTCTCTTCTTGTTCCAAATGAATTTTTGGATTGTGCTCTCAAGGTCCATGAAGTATACTTCTGGGATTTCAATTGGGGTTACATTGAATCTATATAGCAGTTTCAGAAGTATGCCCATTTTCACTATGTTGATTCTTCCTACCCAGGAGCAAGGGATGTCTTTCCATTTTCTGATATTGTCTTCAAGCTCTCTTTTCAGAGTGCTATAGTTTTCAGAGAAGAGGTCTTTGATTCCTTTTGTTAGGTTGATTCCTAGGTATTTCAGTTTTTTCGATGCTATTGTGAAAGGAATTGTTTGCCCTATTTCTGTCTCAGTGAGTCTGTTGTTCGTGTGGAGGAAAGCTATTGATTTTTGTGTGCTGACCTTGTAACCAGCTCCTTGACTGAATTTGGTTATTAAGTCTAGAAGACTTTTGGTGGAGTTCTTGGGGTCTTCTGTATAGAATATCATGTCATCTGCAAATAATGACAATTTGACTTCTTTGTTTCCTATATTTCTTCCTTTTTTTTCTTTCTTTTGTCTAATTGCTGTGGCTAATGTTTCCAAGACTATATTTAACAGGAGTGGTAACAGTGGACATCCTTGTGTTGTTCCTGATTTTAGTGTGAAGGATTTCAGTTTTTGCCCATTTAGTATGATATTGGCTGTTGGTTTTTCATAGATGGGTTTTATCAGATTAAGGTAGAGACCATCTAATCCAATTTTTTTGTAGGGTTTTTGTCATAAATGCATGTTGGATTTTGTCAAATGCTTTTTTTTTTGCATCTATTGAGATGATCATATGGTTTTTGTCTTTGGCTCTATTGATATAGTGTATTACATTGATTGATTTGCATTTTTTGAACCATCCCTGCATCCCTGGGTTGAATCCTGCTTGGTCAGAGTGTATGATCTTTTGCATTCTATTTGCCAGTGTATTAGTAAGGATTTTTGCATCTATATTCATTAGTGAGATTGTCTTATACTTCTCTTTTTTGGTTGGGTCTTTCTCTGCTTTGGGGATCAAGGTGGTGCTTGCTTCCAGGAATGAATTTGGGAGTATTGCTTCCCTTTCAATTTCATTGAAGAGTTTAAGCAGTAGTGGCAGTAGTTCCTCTCTAAATGTCTTGTAGAATTCAGCAGTGAAGCCACCAGGACCTTGGCTTTTCTCAGTTGGTAAGTTTTTAATTACGTTTTCAATTTCATTGATTGATATTGAGTTGTTGAGAACTTTTATGTCATCTTTGTTCAACTTTGGTAATTCATATGTACCTAAGAATCTGTCCATTTCTTCTGTGCTTTCCATCTTATTGGTGTATAGGTTCTCAAAGTAGATATTGATGATCCTCTGGATTTCTGCTCGGTTTGTTGTAATTTCACCCTTTTCATTTCTAATTGCATGGATTTGGGCCTTTTCTTTCCTTTTTTCTGATAAGTTGGGCTAAGGGTTTATCAATTTTGTTTATTCTTTCCAAGAACCAACTCTTGGCTTCATTGATTTTTTTTTGTATCATTCTCTTAGTTCTCCATTGCATTGATTTCTCCTCTGATCTTTATAATTTCCTCCCTTGTATGAGCTTTGGGTTTGTCCTGCTCTTCTTTTTCTAGAAGCTTGAGGTTCATCATCAGGTTGTTAAATTGGGCTCGCTTGGTTTTCTTAATATGAGTATTCACTGCTATGAATTTCCCATGTAAGACTGCTTTCATTGTGTACCATAGATTCCAATATGTTGTATTGTCATTGTCATTTAATTGTAGGAACTGTCTGATTTCGTCTTCAATTTCCTCTGTGACCCATTGGTTATTCAGCAGCGTGTTGTTCAATTTCCTTGTGTTTGTGAAATTTTTATGGTTTCTTTTGCTACTGATCTCCAATTTCATTGCACTATGGTCTTATAATATAAGGGGGATAACTGCAGTTCCTTTGCACTTACTTAAACATGTTTTATGAGTATGTGGTCTGATTTGGAGAACGACCCATGTACAGCTGAAAAGAATGTATATTCTGATTTTTTTTTTGTATATTCTGATTTTGTGGGGTGGAACCTTCTGAAAACATCTGTTAAGTTCATTTGTTCAAGAGTTTGATTGTTAGTATTTTGTTGCTTATTTTTTGTGCAGTTGATCTATCTATTTGTGACCGTGGGGTATTCAAGTCCCCCAACTACTACTGCATTAGTGCTTATTTGATTTTTCATGTCCATTAGTACTTGTTTTATATAGTTGGGCCCACTAGGGCTTGGTGCACATATGTTTATGATTGTCATCTCTTTCTCTTGGATTGTTCCCTTTACAAGGATGTAGTGTCCTTCTTTGTCTCTCTTAATCAGTGTTGGTTTGAAATCCACTTGATCTACAAAGAGGATAGCTACTCCTGCTTTGTTTTGGGGTCCTGTCACATGGAGTATTGTTTTCCACAGTTTAACTTTCAGTCTATGAGTTTCTTTTTGAATTAAGTGTGTTTCTTGTATGTAGCATATTGTTGGATCTTGCTTCTTGACCCATTCTGCCAGTCTATTTCTTTTGATTGCTGAATTGAGACCATTAACCTTGATGGTTATAAGTGATACATATTTAGTTATCATTGTCATGACTTTCTTTTTGTTGGATTCTCCTCCTTTGTGTTTAATTCCTCATCGTGCCTGATGGATTCATTCTGCGGGGCTTCCTGGGGCTGTAATCCTCATTGTCTTTTCCTAGGATATTGTCTAAAATTTTCTGGAGTGCTTTTGGTATTCATGAAGTTCCTTAGGTGTTCTTTGTCATGAAAGTATCTTATTTCTCCATCAATTTTGAAAGATAGTTTTGGAGGGTACATCAATCTCGGTTGGAGACTGTTTCCCTTTAGGGCTTGAAATACATCACTCCAAGCTCTTCTTGCCTTGAGGGTTCATGTTGAGAAGTGTGCTGTGATTCTGATGGGCTTTCCTTTGCATGTAATTTGTTTCTTATTTTCTAACTGCTTGTAGAAGTTTGTTCTTCTGTTGGGTTTCTGGAATCTTATCTATTATATGCCTATGTGTAGATTTTTCTGATCAAGGCTAGTTTGAGTCCTATATGCCTCACTTATCTGTATGTTAAGTTCTTTTCCCCTACTTGGGACATTTTCTGCCATCACCTCTGTGAATAGTTTTTTTTATGTTGTCTGCACTCTCTCCTCTTTCTTCATTGACTCTGATCAGTCTTATGTTATTGTTCTTTGCATCATCTACCAGGTGCTGGATTGATTTCTTGTGGTCTCTTACTATTTTAAGGAAATTTTTCTTTTCCTGGCCACTTATCGCAATCTTATCTTCTGTATCTGAAATTCTGTCCTCACATTGGCTCATTCTGCTGCATAATCTTTCAATGGAGTTTTTAATCTCCTGTTTGGATCAGTTTTATGGATTCCATTTGTTTCCTATGTTGGGATTCCATCATGTTCTTCAGCTACTCTATTTTTATCTGTGTCCTCTCTAGAGTTATTAATCATGTCTTGCACTATGGGCACAATCTCTGCTCTTATCTGAGAAATTATTTCTGATTTCATTTTTTCTAGATCCTCTTTTGGTTTCAGTTCAGGGAGTCCAAGTGGTTGAGTATCAGATTTTTCCATCTCGTTTCCCTTTGGGGTTGCTTTAGGTAATCTTGGAGTCTGGTTTTGAGACTTGTTTACATGTCTTCTCATTTCAATGGGGTTGGGGGGGGGGATTTGTGCTGCTGGTGCTTGTGCAGCTCACCTCCTTGGTGCTGGGGGCAGTGGTATGGCATCCTGGAAGGTTCACCTCCTCTGCCCAGAGCTATCTTGAAGAAGCAAGTTTGGTGGAGTATTTTGCTGTGAAAGGAAGTTGAGGATTTAAAATGTAGTAGAAGAAAAGAACATCAGGGAAGATATTTTTGTTTTTTAGAAAGTGGAAACATGTTTGTGGGTTGACAGAAAAAAATTAGAAAAGGAGATTAAAGAAACAAGAAAGATTGTTGGAGTCAGAATTTGAAGAAAGATTAAGAGAAGAGCTGAGCGGTCAGCCTTGGGAGGAAAATAAGTCAGCTTTCTCACGGTATTGAAAGGTAAGCAAGAAAAATAGGCAATAGTACAATTCAATCTAGAAACATAGGAAAGAAGTTGAAAGGGTTTACATTTGATGATGTCTCTTTTTCCTTAAGAGATAGAGCAGGTCACCATTTAATAAGAGCTGGTGGGAAGGCCTCTGAGGGAGTAGTGTATGAATCCTTAGGAAAATAGTAAAAAGAAGATATTTTGGTTGCTGGACAAGGAATGTTTGAAGTCAGTATCTGCTGACTTAGGGTAAACCAGTCTATCTGCTGGAGTAGATAGACAGGAATATATGGTGGAAAAAAGAGCATCAACTTTGGCAGCAATTAGGCCTGGGTATAGTTTCTGGTTCTGTCCACCTGTGTTCACTACCTGTCACTGTTTAACAAACAGCTCCCAAATCTCAAAGTTTTCAATCACAATTTTCTTTCTTTTTCATATTACCTAGTGTTGACTGAGGTCAGTTGCAGCCTTGTTCAGGCAATGGTAGGTTTACTGCAGAACCCAGGCTAATGGAGCTGTAGTTATTTGGTCAAGACTTCTCATGGCAGAGGGCACTGGAGAAACTAAGCCTCACACTATTGTATTTAAAGCTTTGGCTTGGATGCAGCCTATGTTGTGATCACTCATATTCAACTGGCTAAAGCAAATCGAATAGCCAAGCCCAACATCTGTAGTGTAGATATATGTCAATATAAGGAGAAGAAAGGGAATATTTGTAGAGTAATAGAATCTATGGTGCCATCTAAAGATTTTGAAATTCTGGGTAATTTGCTTCAGCTTCCTGGGCTTTTGTTTTCTCATGTGTAATATGGTGATATCTGTTCTAAAATTTTGGAGAGAAATAAAATCAATGTGTATATAAACCTACTACAATGTCTAGCACACAGTGAAGCTTCATACAAAAAATAGTCTTATCCACAGCTCCACTTTCCAACATCTCAGTTACCCAAGATTGACTGCAGTCTGAACACAGCAAATGGAATAGCCCAGAAATAAATAATTCATAGCTTTAAAATTGCATGCCATTCTAAGTAACATGCTCCTCCATTTTGTCCTGTTCCAACTGCCTGGGATGTGAATCATCCCTTTCTCCAGTGTATCCGTGTCATATACACACCTGGCCCATTAGTCACTCAATAGCCATCTTGCTTATCAGATCAGCTGTTGGCATCCCAGTGTTTGCATTCAAGTCCCCCTTATTTTAGTTATTAATGGTCCCAAAGGGCAAGATTAGTGATGCTGGAAGTTCAGATATGCCAAGGGAAAGCTTCAAGCACTTGTGCTTTTTTAAAGTATTATCTTACATTACCACAAGAAGAAAAGGGGAGCACTTGGAGGTAAGGTGACGGAAAGAGAGATCAGGTTTATATAGCCTTTATTATTGTGAATTGTCATAGTTGTTCTATTTTATTATTAGCCATTGTTGTTGATCTCTTACTATACCTAATTTATAAAATAAGCTTTATTGTGGGTGTGTAAGCACAGAAAAAACATATTATATATAGGATTTGGTACTGTCTACAGTTTAGAACTTCCACTGGAGGGTCTGAATATGTTGCCTGTGGTTGAAGGGAGGTGCTATAAGATGCTTTGCCTTTGTGTTGAAAATACACAGGTCTATGGCCATAGGAAATAAATTAGACTTTCTGCTGTGCATTTTTTTCCTGCCAAACAACTGGATGATCTGTAGGACCCTTTCTGACTAAAATCCTGCTTCTAAAAATCTTACACTAAAGAATCAAATAGTCCTTAGCCCTAAAGGGACTTAGGGGAAAGTGCAAGTTCATCAGTGATTTCATTTGGTTTGCATTTCCTTGGCTTAGCCAACTAGCAGGGGCAGAAAGAAGACTGGTTCAAATAAACCTAGAAAATCTGTAAGAAGCAGAGTGCACAGTAGATCATCTCATCCATTAGCAACACTGTTTAAGCTTACAGGAAGGGTGATACTTCACAGAGAAGGGTCAAGCTATCCTCACTTCACCTGGAGGAGTTTAGCCACCTTGAATAATAAGCTCTGCTAGTGAGATGTGAGATCTGACAGCAAGTGAGGAGGCACTTACAGAGGAGGCATTGGAAATGCCTGGAGTCCATCCAGGTGTCACCTGCTTCCTTGTAAATGTGTGGAAGCCTCAGAATGGTGTCTGGCAGAGCCTTGGAAACTGCCCACCATATGTCACTGACTGTTTCACACAGTGGAGAAGGGAGAGACATGTCTGAATAATGTTCAAGTGACTAATTATATTAATTAGGGTTGTGAGTGGCTGCATGGTACAGAGATCAGACCAGAATGGCGTACACAAGATAGAGGTGTATTTTGTCAGGCAACCATCCTTATGCAAGTAGGCACACACTGCTTCCCAGTGGTATCAATGTTATGGGCATTTATGATAGAGATCAGTCTAGAAGAAGGTCTAGAAGTCTAGAAGGGAGGATTTACTAGGGGGCAGATTGAGATGTAAACTTAGACCCAAGAACTTCAAAGTTGCATTTCAAGTTTTACTTCTAGTTGAGGAAAAGGTTTACCAGATACCCACTTTATTTTGTATTTTACTTTTTTGAGACAGGGTCTCCCTATGTAGTTAAGGCTGGCCTTGACCTCACTATATAGCCCAGGCTAGCCTTGAACTCAGGACAATCCTCCTGCCTCAGACTCCCAAGTGCTGGAATTACAGGTGTACATTACCACACCCAGCCAGACACCAATTTAAATGCATAGCTATAGTATTGAACAAAGTCAACTGGCCAAACATCTAAATATCTACCACAGATTCTAGTCTTATTTACATTTGTAAACAAGAGAACAAAACACCAGACCCTGACCAAATTTAAAAATATGTAGACTTCATATATATATATATATATATATGAATGATTACTATTCAGAAAAGAGCTGAAAAAATCATGATCACTTTACTTCTTTGTCCAAATCTCTATTATTTCTGAGACTAATAGCCATCACCATTTCCCCATCTCTCAGTCAATCCTGCCTCCATGCAGCAAAGAGATTTTTAATAAACATTACTTAGGTATCACTTCCAGGTTTAAAACCATTCTGATACCTTTTGCATTTCAAGTGTAACCCAAACTCCTTCCTCTGGCACACCTGGCAGGTCTGCCTTCTTCTTCAACCCCCTGCTGCACCACCACCCTCTTATTTCTGCCCCAGCCACACTAGCTTCTGTGCACACCAGGCTAGTTTCTGCCACAGGGCCTTTGTATTTGCCATATCTTTCACTGGGTCACTGTCCCTTAGAGGAAAGATTGGAAGCATCACAGAAAAATGTCACCTTTTTAGAGATCTTTTCTCTGATCACTCTGAAGTAGCCCCCCCCATCTTCCTATTCATTCTGTGCCCCTATTTAAAAAATTGCTGCTATCATCACCCGAATCTATCTTATTTGTTGATGGTTTCATTATCTATGGTAGATTGTAAGCTCTCTGAGGGTAGAGCCTGGCACAAGGATACACTGAGTAAGTATGCGCTAAATAAATAATTATACAAACAAGTGTTTTAGGTTCTCAAATTATTCATAAAAGAGAGATGCTACCATGAGCCCAGAGCTAGGGAAGTCTTCATGGGGAAGCAGGCAGTGGGCTGGACTCAGAGGAAAGAGAAGGATTTGGATTAGAGATGCTGAGGAGAAACATGGGTTTCGTTGAAATGAGGAGCTGGTCTCTGTGGTGATTTGGCTTCTTAACTGACAGCAAACAGTGCCCTCCTCTCTGCTCCCGGCAGATCAGAGGCAGACAGACTTTCCTTAAGGAAATATGGTGAAGATTTTAGAAGCCAAATGCTCTGGTGACTTCATCAGAAGAAAACACATGATTCTTGCATAGACCAAAATAAGTTCCCCAAGAGGGTGGAGCTGAGGAGCAGTTCTGGAGATGAAGAAAGTCCAGAAGCTTCCCAGGGATATTGTGAAAAATGCTTGTTGGATAAAACTGCAACTTAAAAATAACTGTTGGTTGTGAGGGGAGTGCAACTTAAATATTGTGGTCAGAAACTCAGAGTGAAGAGTAAGGGCCAAATCTGGGCTGATGCTAGATTCCTAAGGTCTTTGGAGAGTGACTCCTCTTCCCTCACCTATTTACAGTGAATAAATATGAGGAAATTTTACAATTTGTGATTTTTGAAAGTCAAACCAGCATACCAGTAAATACATCATTCTCCAGCATAACAAGGAGAAAAAAAGGTCTGTGATTCAAGATCAACAAGTAGGACACCACTGAAGGTCAAGATGACATCCACGGAAAGCCTATGTCCGGTGACTGGGTGTGAAGCAATCAATCACATGCAGAGGAGACTGAGAACTGGCATGAAGAGCAGCTTTGCTGCTGACCTTAGGCAATTTGCTTCACTTCTGTGACCCTTAGTTTCATCACCTGTAAAACAACAAAATGCATGCCTACCTCCAAGGATATTGTGTAGATTAAATGAAGTACTGCATAAAAACTACCTCATAGAATGTTAGAAAGCTTTCAGAAATCTTGGAATCCTATTTCCCTGGAGAAATCAGAGAACATCACAATTTTTCTACAAAAACAACACGGAAAAAATATTAGAAAGGCTTAGTGGGTTAAAACAGTGAGTATTTATTTAGCTCACAAATCTGTAAGTTAACAATTTAGAATGGTCTCAGTGTGCAGTTTTCTGATTCAGGGTCATATTGAGACAGACGAAGTGCCCCGCTCTCTTATATTTTCTTATTATGGTCAGGAGAGGCGAGGGGTGTGTAATGGTCACTTTCCTCACTTCCCTTTGCTTCCCTTACCTCCGCCCCATACACACCAAGAATGGACTGGGACAACTTCCTCAGTGTCCTCCCGGTTACCTAGTGGCAGCTCTGTAGCCCACTCTGACAGGAGGTGCAACTCAACTCTTCCCCCACTCCTGCTGCTCTATAGGCTGCAGCTGCTCTGAAGAGGGGAGGGGGTTCACTTGGGAAAGTTCAGGGAAGTTATCTGGGCTCATTATTTATATTCACAACCTCTCCAAACCTCAATAAGCTGTGATGAACACAGCTAACTCTCCCGAAGATTCCCTCGGTTTTAGCTCTGCCATTTCACATAGAAGTGACATAGATGTGACAGCTATCAGTTAAACAGTTGCATTTCCTGCTTTGCTTTTCTACAAATTGGTGCTATGACAGCTACAACTGTCCTGGATATCTCTCACCTGCTTAGAGAGACATCTGCCCAGCATCAATTTGAAGTGAGCAGAACAGTTGAATTCGGTTGATCAGTAGACTGAGATGGGAAGACTTGAATTTAGACCAGTTTGGGCCAATGAGCAGGCTTGAATTTGGACCAGTCACAGGGCTGCTATGGTTACATAAGCAGTCCTCCTCTCACACTCCTTTGGGTTGGCCTAGAAGGGCTCCATATGATACAGTGACTCTCTCTGTGTCATAGAAGAGGTTCTGTTCAAATAAAGCCTTGCTCTGGTGACCTCTAAATCTCCTCATGATTTATTTCTCAAGCAGTATGGGCTCCACAGGTCCTGGAAATCTACTCAGGATATTCTGAGTAGTGATGACAGAACAGTTGCTATAGAAGAACTATATATACCAAAGGCTGTTAGCTCTAAAGAGAAGATCAGTGACAGAGACCAGAAACTGGCAGTGTCAACTGACAACATTTGACACTAACTGGTATCCACTGAGGGCAAGAGGGCTGCTAGCAGAGATGCACTTTGACAGTTCGTGATTTCTGTCTGAATTGAGCAAAAAAGAACCCTCAACTAATTGGCAATAATATGTCGAGAATTTGGCTGACTTGGTCGGTCTGTGTGACTCCAACTAGGTGACTGACCTGTGAACCTGACTCTGTTTCACATGTGTCATCCTCCAACAGGCTAGCCCAGACACATCTGCATGGTGAAGGTGAGGAGCAAGATGACCAAGCCCAATTGTGCAAGTGCTTTTTAAGCCTTTGTGTGTGTCCTTTCACTAATATACTATTGACCAAAGCAAGTCACATAATCAAATCCACAGTCAGAGTAAGAGGGACTATAATTTTGCTTGGTTAGGGACTGTTAATATAAAGAGGGGTAAAGAAATGGGACCATAATGCAGTTAATCTTCTGCAGGGAGGATTGGATACAGAGATACAGAGATAATTAAATTTTATGTAACCACATTAAGCAAACATTTGTACATAATTAATAAAAGATAATTTGTAACAGGATTTTATTAAAGAACCAAAAGGGATATTACTATAATGTTTCTAAACAACTTTCCCCTAGATATTCTGGCTTAATAATGCTCAGTGATTAGGGAACAGGCACTAATGTCCCTTATTTATTTGTGGGAGATCACTCCATTGATTATGCCCAAAGCAGGCTATAAGCAGTGTACACTATAAAGAATTAACCCCACAACTGGCTTATTATAAAAAGTGAGTCTGACCAAAGCATATGAGATAACACACAGTGGAGATCAGAGTGACTCTTACCCAAATTCTGCTCCCAGATTAACACAAGAGTGCTTTGTTCTTCTTTTACAAGCCTTGCCTGCATCAGCAACATATCCTTAGCAACCACATATAGCCCCCTTAACCCAATTTAACAATGATTGCATCACCAATAAATATCAATGGCTCTGGCTGTTCTGGGCCTTTGCTTGCACAAGCATTGGTCATCCCAGTTCTCCGTCTCTCTCTCTGACTGTCTCTGTGTCTTTTCTCTCACCATGCATCATAGCACTGAGCAGGAGATCAGGATCCACAGTAGGGGTCTTTGATATTTCTCCATATGGAAAGTCAAACAAACATTAAGGAGTAAAGCTTGGATTTGAAGTTCAGATGACCAGCTTTTCCTTTGCTTCACGATGTCCTAGGCAAAAAGCCAAAGGAGTTAAACATACACAGAAAGGTCAGGGATTGTTAGCTCCTGTGGATGAGGAGCATTTGTTACTCCCTTAGCATATAGTTGCATGTACAGTGATGAATTTCAATATTTTAAGATACAAAACTTACCCTTAACAAATCTTGTTGAAAATCCCAACTATTTAAATTGGTTAAAAAAAAAAAGGCTGTTTTTTTCAAGAATGAGTTGGTTTTTTTACAGTTGAAATGCATATTTATCTATTATCAAATCAATATACGAGGGCCATTCTAATGCCATGAAGTTGGAAGAGTGTCACCCTGTAGTTTTTGGGGGCTGTCACACCACCACATGGACAAGAAAGATAAATTCAAAGTGCTACAAGATGAATGAGGAGGAGGTGTTCAGGACTGCATGACACCTCTGAAATGTCTGGATGTAGCTGAACTTTCCCTAGCCTTTCTCCTGGCATTTCTGTTACACAAACCAGTAATATCCTTTTTGTCTTTCAGCCTACTGTGGTTTAGAATTTTTGCTTTTGCAATAAAAATATATCTAATATATCCAGTATTAAGAAAATCCAACTCAAATAGATGAGTAGATGTAAGTAATAATGGTTTTAAAAGCAGTTCATCTTGTAATGTCAGATAATTCTATTTTTAAAAAAGCAAGGCCCAGGGCCAGAGATTTAGCTCAGTGGTTCCGCCACCTGCCTCAAAAGCGGAAGGACCCAAGTTTGACCCCTGGTACCAAAAAAAAAAAAAAAAAAAAAAAGCAAGGGCCCTACAATGCTCTGTTTTATCTACATATCCCTGCAGTGAAGGCTGGCCCCTCAGAATTTTGGTTTCTTGAGTTTATATAATACAAACATGATATAAAAAAGTAGATCTATTCTAATATCTATAAGCACAAACAAAAGTGTGAAACAAAATAATATATATGTTAGATACAAAGGATTAAAAATCGGTGTATAGAACATCTGAAACTATGTTTATTTATTACAGATTTTATACTGGTTAATATGCAGTATATTAAAAACAAAATTTGAAGGATAGTTTTAGGATCCCTGAAGACTTCTGAGATTGACTTCTGAGATAGACTTTAGATTCCTCAGTTCTCAGGACAGAGCCAAAAACCTATTGATAGAGGGATACAGAGAAGATTCTAGAATATTGTAAACAACTGACATTTGTCTTTACCACCAGAACAAACCATTGCATCCACAGTGACCTTGTCCTCTGTTATGAGGACCCGGTTGGCATCCTTTCATAGGATTGATCAGATGATTCTTCTCTCCTGGAAAAGGATGCACAGGGAGTGGTTGGGGGAGAGAGAGAGAGAGAGAGAGAGAAAGAGAGAGAGAGAGAGGGAGGTGTTAAGACATTCTCTTTCCCTCCTCAATATCAGGGTTCTGGGAAGGTTTGATGTTATTTTTTTTTGCAACATATAACCAGTAAAAAGTGTTCATAAGAACACAGAGAAATTTAAAACGTTTTATGTAAAAGCTTTTTTTTTTTTTGCTTAAATTCTTTTATTGGTACATTTTAGGTAAACAATATGTTTACATTTATCATTGGGTGCTTGTACCTGTACATGGTGTATCTTGGTTCTTATTTTTTCCCCATTCCCTGTCCTCCCTTTACCCCCTCCACCCTTCCCTATTTACACAAACTTTGTTTCCATTTTTTTCTTTTCTCATAATTTTTCCTTTCCCTTCTTTCCTTTCCCCTTCCCCTCCGACTTTCCCTACCCCTTTGGACCTTTTCTTCCTATTTCAAATTATCAGTTATTCATTTTAATACTTTTAATTCTTATTTATACTTTCAGTTTCTCACACTAGAGAAGCTCTTTGGTATTTACACATGTGTGTCCTATTTATTTCACTTAAGAGTATGGCCTCTATATGCATCCATTTAGCTATAAATGTCTCTAGTTTCTCATTCTTTATGGCTGAGTAGTACTCCATTTTATTAAAAAACCCACATCTTCGTTATCCAGTTTCCAGTTGATAAGCATTTGGGCTGTTTCCAAGCTTTAGCTATTACAAACTGTGCCACTATAAACATGAGTGCACATATATCACTGTGGTATGATTCTTTTAATTCTTTGGGGAAGATCCCCAGCAGGGGAATAGCTGGGTCAAATGGGACCTCTAGCCCTAGTTCTTTGAGGTATCTCCATACTGATTTCCACAGTGGTTGCACCAGTCTGCACTCCCACCAACAATGGAGAAGGGTTCCTCTCTCCCCACACCCCCTCCAGCGTTTGTTATTGGTTGATTTCTTGATAGCAGCCATTCTTTGTGGGGTGATGTGGAATCTTAATGTTGTTTTCATCTGCATCTCTCAAATGACTGATGATGTTGAACATTTTATCATATGTTTATTTGCTGCTTTGTAAAAGCTTTTTTTTAAAAAAAAATAAAGATACACATTTACTAACAAGACTTTTATTTTGACTTCCATAAATGAGAACTTTCCTCCTTGAGCCAAATATTATCTTGGGGGTTCCTTACAAAGATGAGCTGAAATAAATATATAATGGTGGGAGTTCACAATGTTAACTCAAACCTTGAGTTCAGTTCACAGTGTTAACTCAGACTGTAAGTTCACAGAAACAGGAGCCCCAATTGCCACTTTAGATAGTGCCTAATGCAGTTAAGCAAACATAGGAAGTTTTTATAATACTTTTTTATGTCTGTAATGATAAGGAGTAGAAGATTTTATTCTGGTAATCTCTGGAAATTCAAATTCAAAGGCTTCGAAGTCTAATATCCAGGGACTTCTACTATCATAAGACTAAAGGGAGCTGGGGATGTCTTGCAGCTTCTTCTTGTACTACCAGGGACCCAGGGCACTAGAGATGGAAGGGATCTTACATCTCTAGGTCAGCTTCCTCCCACCTCAAGATCTTTGATCTTTTCTCTGCCTGGGAGCTCTTTTCATTGTTAAATATTTAATATTATCTCTTACACTGAGGTGAAATCTATTGTCAAGGAATATAGACCTGACTTGCTAGAACATGTTGATTGCTTCCACCACTAGAGATGGAAAGTGGAGTTGAGTGGATCATGAGGTAGGTATTGTAGGTTAAATTTGTTGGTCTGTAGATAGAGGAAGAGGTGGACAGGGTCCTAAAACCAAGGAAGGGGCAGTGTTTCTAGGGAAGTTTGGAAGATGAACATGGTAGCGTAATTTTTGAGTTTACCCCTATATTCATATAAAATAGAGGAAATACATAACAAGTCAGAAGAAAAATTAGATGGCAAGGTATTTCCACGAATCCCAAAATACAATCTGTAGGGACAAAGAAGTAACTGCTGCAAAGCTCGCATGGTGTTAGTGTTCGTGCATGAACATGAAGGGAAAGCAAAGGCCGTGTCTAGTAGACCTGATAACTGGAGAAACCCAAAATAGGCAGCAGATATTCAATGGAGAACACGTGGATCAATTACCCAAACTATTAGGGGTCTGGGGAAAAGGTAGAGGGGCTGGGGAAGTTTAGCCCCTCTGCACTCCCCAAACTGACCACCTGGGCTGCCCTTTCAGGACATGAGTCCATATTAAGGAGAAAATGCTAGGAATAAAATAAAAATTGAGTAGGAGTTTGGTAATGGGGATGATAAAAAAGAAGTCCAGTTAAAAGTTGGGGGAAGGGACCCAATGATGAATGTAACTGTATTGTATACCTAAAATGTACCAATATACTAAATGGAAAAAAAACTGGGGGAGGGGAAAGAATGAGGAAATCTCAGAGAGCAAGCCAGGTAAATTGTAAGAAAAAGAAAGAACTAGGGGTGAGAATGAAGTGGGGATAGAAATCTGTAGATCAATGGAGACATACAAGACAAATACCAAAGAATAAAGTATGTCTAGGGATGTACAGTCGGTGATAAGGTGCAAAGCAAATTTAACAAAGTTATTCTCACATGAGTTAAGATCATGGATATGTTTGGTTAGTATGATTTGGTGGGGTCCATTGTGGGCTTTGGAATGTCTTGGAAATTTCTATTTCTTGTCCTAGTTGTAGCTAACACTGTGCGTGTCTTGTAACTCATTGTGCCATATAACAGTTTTGTAAGGGTTTCTGTATCTGTGTTTTGTCTTACCATAATAAGTAATAAAACAAGTCAAAGTTAAAAGGACCTCAGCCCTCAACCAGTATTGAATACTAATAGTAAAATCAGTGCAATTCTATCTAATACCTATTGAAATGTTTCTTATACAAATTCTGTGATAAGTTCTTTACCGTGTGGTGAGATACTGAATCTATACTCCAGTGGTTAGCTTCCTTTACCAGTTACGTGACTTTGCACAAGTAACTAATTCTCGCTGAGCCTCTGTTTGATCATCTGTAAAATGGAGCCAGAGTACATTTAAGATAAGGATGTCCAAGTGAGGTCTGCAAGAAAAAGCCTTAGCACAGCACCCAGTTCACAGGAAGTGCTTAATAAATGGTAACTACTGTTCCATCCCTGTGAGACGCTGTTAGTGCTCTCATTTTATGGGTGAAAAAACTAAGTCTCCTAGAGGTTAACTAATGATAGAATTACTCAGTATTGAATCCTGACTCTCCACCTTCTGCTTCCCTGACCAATTAACTTTCATCTAAGGATGGTAAAATGGCAAATGACTGGGCCTGGCCTGGTTCCACAGCTCCGTTGGAAGGATACCTGGGGTCTTATTTCTTCCCTTGCCCCAATGCATGATGTTGCAGTTTTACTATAGAGAGGGAAGCCAGGAGTGCTGTCTAAGGCACAGCCACCTGAAGCATTCTTGGAAGGAGTAGCAAAGGCAGGAAGGATGCATAGCTGTGCAGTCCCTTCAGCAGGGGCATAAACAAGTCCTCACTCCCAGAGGTCAGAAGCCTAGTGAGACAGGCAGCTGACTGAATGTGTCACACACATCATGCTGAGAGAGAAAATAAGTGGCATTACTCTGTGCTGAAGTTTAAGCGAAAACAAGAAGCAAGTTGTTTCATGATAATTACCAAATATTAGAAATGTATTGTTCCTTCTCCACTC
Organism: Heterocephalus glaber; assembly: GCF_053883595.1. Taxonomy (NCBI): domain Eukaryota; kingdom Metazoa; phylum Chordata; class Mammalia; order Rodentia; family Bathyergidae; genus Heterocephalus; species Heterocephalus glaber. The sequence goes on from NW_028258377.1 coordinate 29,190,837, forward strand.
CCAAGACACTTCTAGGCTCTCCAGCTGTGCTAATAAGCTACGTGCATCACTTCCAGGGGTGGAAGTATTGTTGTAAGACAAAGGCTCTTCATCTGTGTTTGTTCTTGTTTTCCATTAACACTTGAAACCTAGTTCACCCAAGTTTTATTGGTGCTTGGCATTTTGTTGGGAAGCAGGGAGGAATACACAAACCAACAAACCAACAAACCAGAATTTGGAGTTCAGGTTTTAGATAAGATCTTAGTTTTCTGATGCTCATCTCTCAAAGAGGGGATTTGCCTTAGCAAAGTTCTGGTGTGAAGATGACTGAAGGAATTTTGTGGAGCTTCATGTAGCCCTTGGGACACAGTAGACATCATGAATGAAGGTGCCTAACCACCATTACCACGCCCTTTCATATCAGGAGAGGGGATGGCAGAGGTATAGCACACATGCTTCTTTCCTCTCTGGTACCCATACAATCACTCATTAATAACCATAGTCTTTCTTGTTTGAATTAGTTTTCTACTACAGCTATTAAAAATTGCTACAAACTTCGCACCTTATAAGAACACAACTTTATTTGCTTGTAGTTCTGTGGGTCCTACACAGGTCTCACTGAACTAAAATCAATTTGTCAGTAGGATTGTTTTCTCTTTTGGAACCTGAATGGAAGAATCCATTTTCTGGCCTTTTTTAGCATCGAGGAGCCTCTATCCAGCCCATGCACATAGTTCTCTGAATGTCAGAGCCAGCAACAGAGTGTCAGATGATTCCCATGCAGTTGTCTTTCTCTGATGTTGGCCAGGAAATGCTCACTGCTTTTAAGGACTCATGTGATTAGAATGGGCCTGGTGGATAACCCAGGATTATCTCCCTATCTCTGGTGATCCATAAACTTAGTCATATCTGCAAAGTCTTTTCTGCCATGTAAGATAACATGATGCAATGATGTTATAGTTTAAATGTGTGTCCCAAAATTTCAAGTGTTAGAAATTTAATCCCTTTTTGGAACCAATTAACCATTAGATCATGAGGATTGGGCCCCTATGATGGCATTAGTGGCTTTACAAGCAAGAGAGGTATGAGGTAACACACAGTACCTACTCTGTTTCACTATGTGATGCCCTCGACCATGTCGTGTATAGCAAGAAGATCATCATTGGATACTGGTACCCTGGTCTTGGACTTCCTGGCCTCCAGAACCATGAGCTAAATAAACCTCTAATCTTTATAAATGGCCTGAGCCCAGATATTTCATTATAGCAACTGATAAAATGAACTAAGGAATAGAGTATAGACAACTTTGAGAGTCATTGTTCTGCCTACAGTTTTCAGTGCAGTGCTGTAGGCAGCCACTGCCAGTGGACCAGAGTTTGACCTGTGAGATAAAATCTATTTGGATTAAAAAATCAAAATTATACCTACTTCGGAGATTCATTGAGAAAGAAACAAAACAAAAGGCAAATCCAGTCAAAGTATAATTCAAGCAAAAGATAACACTTACCACATGCTAAATATTTAAATGAAAATAAGACAGCATTATTGAGAAATCATTGACATATAATAAACTGTAAATGTTCATGGTGTATAATCTGGTGAGTTTTGACATATGTATCTACCTGGGAAACAATTACCACAGAAACATTATAATCATATTCATTCCCACCAAAATTCTATGTATTTTGTGGTCTCTCTTCTAATCTCCCACCCACTCATAAATAACCATTGACCTCCTGCTGCTATAGATTTGCTTCCATTTTCTATAATTTTACAAAGTCACTAAATATCTATTTTATTTGTTTGTTTTTAGTCAGTGTAATGATTTTTGAGACTTAGCATGTTGTTGTATATATCAGCTCATTGCTTTTATTGTTGAGTAGTATTTCAATATAAACCACAATTTTGTTTTCTTCTCACCTGATGACGAAAATTTAGGTTGTTTCCAATTTTAAGATATTACACATACAGCTGCTATCCAGACTGATGCACAAGTCTTTGCATGAGCACAATCTCTCATTTGCCTTGCACAAATACCCAGAGGTACAGTCCTTAGCTATGTTTAACTATGTCGATATATGTTTAACTTTATAAAGAATTGCCAGTTTTTTAATGTGCTCATGCCATTTTACCAGCAATGTATAAGCGTGTGAATTATTTCATGTCCTTGGTGGCACTTAGAATTTTAGTAATATCATTTTAGTAATTCTAACAGTCGTGGAGGGGTGTCTTCTTATTTGCATTTACTTTATGGTAATAATGTGGTTATTTACCATCCATGTATCTTCTTTAGTAGAGTTCCAGTTCAAATCCTTTTTTTATGTATACAGTATTCTAGAACATTATTTGTTTTCTTACTATTGGGTTTCAAAGTTCTTTATATATTCTGAATAAAATTCTTTTGTCAGATATAAAGTTTACAACTGTTTGCTATCATTCTGTGTTTTTATTATTTTACTGGTGTAATTCAAAAAACCAGTTCTTAATTTTGAGGTAGGAAAATTTATGATTTTTTTTTCTTTCTTGAGTAGTACTTTTGGTATTGTATCTAAGGAATCTTTGCCCAACTTAGTGTCTTGAAGATTTCCTGTTTTTTTTTTTTCTAAAAGTTTTATAGTTTTAGGTCTAAAATCCACTTGGAGTTAATTTTGAATATATGGTGCAAAAGATGTTTTTTGTTAGCTTTGTATAGCTATGACACAAATGCCTGTTATGATCAATTTAAAAAGATGAAAGGTTTATTTTGGCTCACAGTTTTGTAGGTTTCAGTCCTTGGTCAGTTGGCCCATTGCTTTTGGGCCTATGGTAAGGGAGCACATCATGGTGGGAGTAGTAGAGGCAGCCTGTTCACCTCATGGTGGACAGAAGGGGCTGAGGACCCAATATCCCCGTCAGGGCCTGCCCCCAATGGCTTAACTTTCTCCAGGTAGGCCCATCCTCTTAGAGGTTCCACCACCTCTCAAGGTGAACCAAGGGCTGAGGACCACATCTTTGACATATGAGCCACTGGAGAACATTTCAGGTCAAACTATAGCAGGATGGATAAAGTTCTGTTTTTGTTTTGTTTGTTTTTGTATACAGATGTTCAACAGTCCTCGCATTGTTTGTTAAATGGACTATCTTATCTCCACTGAATTTATCTTTGCACCCTTACCAAAAATCAGTTGTTCACATATCAGTTAGGTCTATTTTTGGACTTTTTATTCTGTTTCACTTATTTATCTGTCTTAGTACTAATATAACATTGACTTTCTTGCATTTTTTGTGTAAACTCCAGAACAATGCCATTTATTTGGTGATCATATAGAACCCTTTCTATATGCTTTTAGGTTTGATTTACTTTTTAGTTAAGACTTTTTTGTTCTGTTTGTGCAGAATATTGGTCTTTGATTTTCTATTAATGTCATGATCTCTAATGGTCCGGTCATAGTAGTATTCCATCCTTTTCAATTTTCTGAAGAATTTATGTGTAATTTATTAAATGTTTGATAGAATTTCCAAGATACTTAGGCTTGGAGGCTTGTTTTTTTTTTTTTTTTTTTTTTTTTTTGGTACCGGGGTTCGAACTTGAGTCCTTGCGCTTGCAAGGCAGGCAGTGAAACCACTGAGCTAAATCCCTAGCCCATTGTTGTTTTGTTTTTGAGTGAAGGGCACCAACTACAAATTTAGACTGTCTCTTCTTTGGTTGATCCTTCTTTGGCTGTTCCTTCTTTGGTTGTATCTTTTCAACAAAGTATTTTCTTTTTTTTTTCATTTAAGTTGTCAGATATTCAGGCATATGTTATTTATTGTATGGGCACAGAGTTGTTCATAATATTTTCAGATATTTTAAAAATATCTGTAGATGCTGTAGTGCTGACACTTTTCTAATTCCTAATGTGTAATATGTCTTCTCTCTTTTTCCCCACTCCTTCTGGTTAGTGTTTTATCAATTCTATTGATCTCAGCAAACAAGCTTTTGATGTTAATGATTTTCTCTATTGTTTCCCTATTTTCTAATTCATCAGCCCATTTGTTGGTTATTATTTTCTTTCTTCTGCTTATTTTGTCTTTAATTTCTTCTTTTTTAAAGTTTTTTTCCTCAGGTGGGAGCTCACATAACTGATTCTTCTTTTTTTATTATAAGCATTTAGTGCTATAAATTCCCCCATGAAATACTGCTTTAGTAACATCCCATAAATTCTGATATGCTGTGTTTTCATATTCATTTAGTTCAAGATACTTCAATTCCTTTCTTCTTTAACGCAAGAGTTGTTAAATGTGATACAAAGTTTTCAAGTATTTGGGGGATTTTCGCATTATTTTTATGTTACTTATCTCTAGTTCCATTTTAATCATATTTTTGTATGATTGTGATCCTTTTAAATATATTTAGACTTGCATGTTCCATATAGAAATGTTCCATACAGTGCTAAGCATTTTAGGTACTGTACCTTTTTGCATATTTAATCTTTATAACAATGTTAGTATCATCCCCATTTTAATAAAGAGAAAACAAGTGATACTGTCATCTCTATTTTTTTTTTTTTTTTGGTACTGGGATCAAATTTGGGACCTTGTGCTTGTGAGACAGGCGGTGGAGCCCCTGAGCTAAATCCCTAGCCTTATCATATCCATTTTAAAGACAAAAGGCTGAACCGATCAACTTAAATAACTTACTTAAGCCCAACAGCTATTAAATACCTACACTAAAGTATACTCACAGGTCTGACATCAAAGCCATGCTATCACACTTTCTCCATGATTTCCCCACCCCCTTCCTCATAAGCAAGTATTAGGGTTTAGATTTCGAATGTCCCCAAAAGCCTCATGTGCTCAGCAGTGGGGCTTTTGGAAGTTGATTGGATCATGGTGGAGCTACACGCATCAGTGGTTCCACAGCTGAATGTGCTGTTAGGAGGTGCGAATATTGTTAGAGGCTGGTTGTTGGAAGATTATACCTATATCTCTCTCCTGGGCTCCTCCCTTCTCTCTCTGCTTCCTGGCCACTATGACATGAGCAGATTTCCCCTGGCAGACCCTTCCACCATGCCCTTCCTGCCTTGGAGCCAGCCAACTATGGACTGAATCCTCTAAAAATCATAAGTCAAAAATAAATCTTTCTTCCTTTAAGTTGTGAGTATTGGATATCTTGTCCTAGCAATGAGAAAGTGACTAAGACAGCAAGGTAGGACCACCCATGTTCAAGAGGCTGAGTTCAGAGGTCAATTTTTTCTCTCTTAAATTCCTAAAATCTGTCTCCAAAATTCCACCTTCCTATCATAAATAGAATTGCTTTAGTAGTTAATGCAGACATAAAGGTGAATTCTGTCTGATGTTAGAGATGTGCAAACCCCCAACTGCTGATGTGTGTCAGAAACTTGCTGCAGAGTCCTTCTGCTGACTGATACTCAATTACTAGATCATTCTAATAACATCCAAGAACAAAGACAGGCATCAGATACTTTTGGCACTTCCCAGCATGTAGCAGAGAATGGCTGATTGCACCCTCATATCAGCCCACTGAAACTTAGAAAGCCTCTATATGCTCTGGTTATATGTTCCTTGACTTTACATAATGGCCTTCAAGTCAAACTGGTTTGAAATGGCAAATTCCATTCTCTTCTCTTAAATTTAATTATTGAGTATTAAAATCATGACCTTATTGTTTGTAATGTGGCTACAGTCCTTGTCCACTGGACTATGCCAGTTTGGGAGCCAATTTCTTCAGTTCAACGAGAGTTTTGATCATCTGTAACTACAGTTATCCAAGCGATACAGTCCTTTTTAAAATTGCCATTACCACAGTAATTTGACGAGCCTGCTAATGATCTTGCTGGCTGCATCCATGTTCCTGCACAATGGTTTCATTTGGATAGACACTTTCCAAGGGCTTGTTCCTTTTACATACAAAGTCAATTTAACATCTACAGTTATTTGCAGGAGCCCAAATTGTCCATGATTGACTACTTCCTAATGCCACTTAGGGTAAATCTGATAGAAGGAAGTATGGTGTCTGGGTAAGCAGTTCATTCCAAATGTCATTTCTCCAATACTTGAAATGCTAAATAGCCAGCACCAAAAGAAAGAAAAGAACTCCTAGGGATATTCTTTCAGCACCTCTAACTTCTCACTAAATAGACTGGGTTCTACATGCTAATTAATATCCTACGAATTACTAAGAAGTTAAAACTCATTGGTAAGAGTATACAGTTTCCAGAAATTATCTGTAGTGTGATTTTAAATTTGATTAATATTAAAATTAAATTGTAGTGTGATTGATCTGATTTTTAATTTTTTTCTGAGAAATGATGTGAAGGTTGTAAAATGGAGTATTTCTGTACCAACACCAAAGCCCAAAGAAGCTCTCCCCCACTCAAGAAGACCGAAAACTGCTTAAGCCTCTCATTTCTCTGAAATGGATGTAACATAAGTGAAAGAAAAATTGTCTTTCCTTAAGACCCCACAATATTTCCATAAGCTACTAGTCAGGAATGACAAATCATTTGTGGTTTATGTGTCAATATTATTTGGTTGACATTAGATTCTGGGGATTCTGTAATGATTATAATTCTGAGACCATACCTTTAATCAATGGGAAAGAGTATGCAGACTTACAGAATGGGAATGATTCCTAAGGTCCCTTCTTGTTTTGTTATCCTAAAATTTTATTGTACTTGTGCTGCCTGCCACTTCTTACTCTTATTGTAAAATAGCTATGCTGTGGTTTGAATGTGTCCCTCGCATTTCATGTGTTGGAAACCTGGTCGTCCAATACAGCAATGTTGACAGGAAGAACCTTTCAGGCATGATTTGGTCTTGAGGGTTCTGTTCTCATTAATGGATTAGTTCACTCATGGATTAATGGGTTATTGTAGGAATGGCTTTGTTATAAAAATGAGCTCTCCATTATCCATTCCATGATATTCAGTTGTAACAATAGAAAACAAACCAGTTGCAACATGCAACTTATTCTACTTGTCTAGCAGGAAAACCCAATAAAAAGAAAAGCATGTACATAGTAAGACTTTTCCTTCAACTTTGTATTTTCTCTGGCCAAAAAACAAATTTCATTCTGATGGAGGAGCTCTTTCCCAAACTATCACATTCTCTATGGTCACAGGCAGAAGAAATCCTGGCCAGAGTCAACTCTTATTTATAGGGAATAGAAAACAATAGATAAGCGGAGATCGAGCATGGGGATGGGATGGAGCTCCTGGGTGGAGCACTATCTTCTCCAGGGCTGCGTGAGAGAGCAATCACACCAGGACAATGGGCATTCACCTTCTCACTGACTGGCTAGCAGTGCTTCCAGATGGCTCTACATGCCTGTTATGTAAAGCATGCTCACTCCTATGCAAAGTCCTTCTCCAGATAGCTCAGCAGATGCCATCAACAGCCCTTCATTCTGATGAGGACAGGCACTGCCTGTGAGTGCTACATAACTACAGTTCTGCAACACTGGTACCAACATCAGGGTCCAGAACTCTCTACAAAAGGGTGAATTTCTCACCATGGTGACAGCAGTTGACATGGAAACTGTTGTTCCTGCTTCTATGCATAGCTGTTGTGTCTCACTCAGGCATACCAAATGTCAAAAATATTTGCCTGCCCCATTTTTTCTACCTCTAAGAACTATATGAAAGTTATCTTTTGAGAAGCCATCCTTTCCAAACTCCCAAACTGATTATTCTTGATAATATCTATTTCAGCCCAACCCTGGACTGAGCATGTGACCCATATCTGGTCAAGCCAAGTCACAAGAAATCTGGTCAAACCAAGTCACAGGAACTTGTTTAGGTATAGACACATGACTCATTCTGCATCGATTAATGTCAGCTCTGAGGTTCACTAAACTTATTAGGAAAGTGACAAGATTTTACTGGCCACTGTCAAGCTGATGAAATGTGAGCCTGAAGCTTCTGGTAGCTGTGTTTGCCACAAGCATTGTCAAATGTACTAGAAAATAAAGTCAGTTTTGAGGAAAAACAGAATTGAAGGACTGTTAGAGACACATTCATGCTGATGTAATTTGAGTGTCTGGATCTACCCTTAGCTGAACTTAACTATATCTTTAGACTTTTCAGTTTTATGACATAATTTTTGCCCCTTTTTTGCTTAAGGAAGTTTGAGTCAGGTTTCTGTCACTTGCACCCCAAAAGGTCCTGATCAATGTACAGAAAAATCCTGATGAAATTTTCTTCCTTCACAGATTTTCAAAGGAATTGGGTAGAACTACACATAACTCAGAAAGTTTCACTGTTGAATGATCTGTACCTTTCTGTAAGCACTGCTAAATATTAGTTCCTCAGCACATAACTGTTTATCAGGAGGCCTGCCTGCCATGAACTGTGCTGGGTACTGTGGTGTAGGGATGGAGAAGCCATCCAGGGTCCTCTCCTCACTGAGTACAGTCTCATGAGGAAGGTAGAAGTAACATGGGCTAATGCTTTCAGCAGAAGTACTCACCTTCAGGGCCACAGCACACTGGTGAGTCACAATATATTGTGAGGTGTGCCACAAGGAATTTGTGACTCATGAAGCTCAAGTACCAATGCTGGAAGATGATTTAAAAAACAAAATGAATTAGAGTTTATTCATGGTTATCTTAATACTAATGTCATATTCATTGACTTAGTTCTCTAGGATGTTTTCCTGAGTGGGCGAGAAAGGATTGGCATAATAGCTAATGCCCACACAACCCTGTCTTAAGGAGAATTTGTGCCCAAGGATGCCGTGTACCATACGTGTCCAGGCAATGATAATAATATCTGCTTGAAACAGGCAGAGGAGTAGAAGCAGGAGAATTGCCAATATTTTTTGTGTACTGATTAAGCACTAGGTACTATGCTGAACACAATGCAAGGGTTGTTTCTTTAAATCTACATGAGACACCTCTGTATAGTTTTCCTCCTGCTTTGTAGATTAAAACTGTCAAAGAGAGTGCATCTGTTTCAAGCACTTTGGGAGTTCAGAGAAGGGAGAAATCAGCATAGCCTGGAATTGTTGGCAAAGGTCCCAAAGAGGGCATGAGACTTAAGCCAGACCATGAAGGATAAGTAGAATCTGTACGAGTATAGGAGATGAGGGAGGCATCGCAGGCTCTGGTAAGACAGACATATGCAGTATGGTGTGTGTCCATCTACCTGTAGTGTCAGTACCAGAATACTACAAGACAAGTGTAAATGCTGAATACCCACTGGGCATTCCAGCCGCTTCCAGGCCTTTGCCTGTGCTGTTGTTTTTATCCTACCCACTTCGGTTGGGTGGTGTATTGGTAAGCTTATCATCACTGAGAAAAAAAACCTGACATACACAAATTATGGAGGAGGGATTTATTTTGGTTCATGGTTTCCGTCCATGGTTGGCTGGCTCGAATGCAGACACATCATGGTGAAGGGGCACGGTAGAAGAAACCTACTCAACTCATGGTAGCCAGAAGCAGAGACACCGGGAAAGGGCCAGAGAGAGAGATAAATCCTTCAACACACGTTTCCAGCGACCCACCTCTTCCATCTCAGCTCCACTTCCTAACAGCACATTCAGTTCTGACTCATACATGGATTAATCCATCACTGAGGTTATGCACACGTCATCTACTTTAAAATCTGCCTTCCAAAAGGCCCACTTGGAAGACTTTATCGGTACATTTTTTTTTTTATCCAAACCATAACAACAGCTTCTAAGAGATAACCTGAAACTTCTGCAGGTCTTTCTACCCTGTTTTGAGAGGAGAAGTTTTTCCCTTTCAGACAAGCAGAGCCAACTCTTCCTTCTGTGGCTTCCAGTACCCAGAACTCTCCACTGCACTCTCTACCTGGGCCCTCTCCTGGTGACAGCTGTGTCCCTATGTTTCCTCAGGCGAGCTTCAAGTCCATTCCATCCCTCTTGTAGCTGTCCCGTGTCCTCCCTCAGTTTCCTTCATTTAGCCAATTAGCTTGCCTGGGTAGCCTCATGGATGGCATTTTGAGAAAAACCCCCAAATTTTATCATTTCCCTTGTCAAAACCTTTGAAGTAAATAATGAACATTTATTAAATGCTTAGTGTATGCTTGGCACCATGCAAGTAGTTTCACATACTACATTATCGCATCTTCACCAGGAAGCTAAAAAATAGGTCCAGGGTCATCTGTAGTCTATAAACAGAGAGACCGGAGCTTAGAGAAGTTAAGTAAATTATGGCATGTCTGAAGTGAGGGCAATGGCTTGATGCCAGGTAGACCCGTGCTCTTAGGCATGGTACTCTCCCAACTCTCACACAACAACTGTTGGCTTCGGGATAAAGGCCCTCAGCTTCAGCCTGTCAGATCAGGCCCTCCACCATTAAGACTTGGTCTGTTTCTTCAGTCTTCACTAACCATAGTGCTTAACGGTACATTCCAACTGCTAGACCCGGCCAGTCAGCAGGAATTTGGGTGTACTCTGCTTTCTCCACCTCTGTATTCTTATGCTGGGTCCTCTGCCAGGAATCCCACCTCCACCTGCTTTAAAATCTGCCTTTGTACCAGGATGTTCAATTCACTCTCTGGCTTCATGGCCATTCAAATCAACCTCTGCCTCTGTCCATGGTGGGGATACAAGTAAGACAACTGGTTTTTGCCTCTTTTGCATTGTGTTCTCTGGTCTGCTCTACTTTACTGTTATTTGTGAGGGGTTACTTATTCATAAATCTCTCTGACAGGCAGGAATTGGGTTCTACTCTTTGTGGGTTCCACATGGGTGATTAGGTCAGAGCCCCATATGTGGGAGCTGCTGAAGGAGCATTGGTGTGGTTATGTGTGGTGGCATGTGCTTGTAATCCCAGCACTGTGGGAGGCTGAGACAGGAGACTCAGAAGTTGAAGTCCAGCCTGGGAAATTTAGTGACTTAGCGAGACCCTATCTCAAAATGATAAATAAATGAATAAATAAATAAATAAATAAATAGGGATGCAAGTAGTGTGAAGGGTCTGAGTTCCATCTCTGGTACTGAAAAAAAGTTTTAGTGGAGTTACATTGAATGGCCACAAATTCTATCCTTCTTCAAATGTATTATTACAGAGACCCACCTAATACTTGAAATTGACACCATTAAAGTCACACTCTCGATTTAAACATTGCTCCAAAAGGTCTTGGCTGAAATATAAATATAATAACCAGGATGGTTCATTGATTGGCTCATGAATACCTTGGGTTACTCATCCACTGGTGTTAAATCACCATGTAGTCTGGAAAGGAGGGACTTATTTCCCAAGGTGAGCGGTTCCTCCTTTCTTGGTGGGGAGACATGTAAGAAACTCTCAGATTTGCCTCTGTGCCAGTGATGTGATTCCTGGTGGTTGTGGGCTCCTAGCCCATTCAATCCAGCGGCTGTTTACAGAGGGGCAGGATGGTCTTTCTGGTTCTAGAGGTGATAGGGGTAGAACAGGGAAGACACAATTCTCCCTGGGTTCCAACCACAGAACAGGCTGGATCACAAACAGGAATCTTTGCTCAGAAACCTTGTAACAAAGAAGAAAGTTTGAAAAGAAATTATAATGAATGAAATTGTGCGTGCCAAAATTTGCATTCACCTATAACCTCAGAATGGGAACTTCCCGGCAATCTGATCTTTCCAGATGTCCTTTAGCTAAGATGAGGTCCTATTGAATTAGGATGGACCTTATACCCAATGACTGGTGTCCTTATAAAAACAGAGAAGGCACACAGACACAAAGAGTAGACCACTCTGTGAAGATGGAGGGGGAGGTTGGTGGGATGCATCTGCAAGTTAAGGAGTGCCAAGGAGTGCCACAGCCACCAGAAGCTAGGAGACAGGAGCAGAGAAGGTTCTCAGATCCTCCAGGAGGAACCAGTCCTGGTGACACTTTGACTTCAGACATGCAGCCTCAGATCCGTGAGAATAAATTTCACTGTTTTAAGCCACCAAGGGTGTTATGGTAGCCCTAGGAAACTAATATAGGGACCAATAGGCACAGATGGCCTAACGTGTAACAGGTGCTTTGCTTGTGCTACAACATAACCCTCAAGAAGAATTGTTGTCCGTTTATTACAGATAGGATAGACTGAGAACCAGAGTGGTTAAGGAGTTATCCAAATCAAACAAATCTGAAAACTGGTGAAACTCAGATTCAATTCTGTGTCACTTTATTGGGCTGTCATGTTATTTTTCCATCTTTGATACCTTCTTAATTTTCTTGCCCTGAGGACTTACTGAGTGTCAAACATTGCTCCAAAACGTTGACATTTTGGCTTGTAAGGTTAGCATCTTTATTGGTTGAGTTAACAGATGTATCCCAACATGGGAAGTACAGTTCTTGGCACAAAATAATTGCTTAATAAATATTTGATAAATAAGTACCTCTTCCTCCAAATCCCGTGGGATAAGTATAATTATTAATGTATTTACAGAAGAGGAAAACAAGGCACAAAGAGGGTCAGTAATTTTCCCAGAGTACTGAACTATAATGAGTGGAATTGTGTGATTCATTCTTTTACCCACACACCAAATGGCACTAACATTTGTAAATCCAGTTCCTTAGGGTCAACTGCTTCTCATTCCTTCTCTACCATCATCCTTTTCTCCACCATCAGCATCATCACTAACATTTGTTGAGCATTGCTCAGTGACAGCACTGAGCGATGAGTTGTGCAAATGGCATTGCTTTAACCGAAACAGCCCAGGGGGCTACCGGTTATCATTCAGCTTTAACATATTGGTAATGAAGCTCAGAGAAGGAAAGTCCTGCTTCAGTGTTATGTAGCTGGTAAACAACACAATCAGGATTCAGGGACAGGTCTTTCTATGGTTTGGAATAAACCATGGCTCATAACCACTAAGTAGATGGCCTTTCTTAGCAGAAGTCCTACCAATGTTAACAATGCCAAAAGAACAGAGACTGACAGCAAATCATTGTCTGCTTCTGAGGATGGGCTAAAGACAGAAGAAGGTCATCAATATGTGAGGAATATAACAATGAAAAGGACAAATGCTGTTCCTCCCCCAGGAGACTTAATCTAATGTGTCTCCCTGCTAGTTCCTGTAAGTCCTACCTTATTCAGGACCTCTGGCAACAGCCAGCTTAATATCATGGTGGAGGTTTTCTTATGCAATCCCAAGATGCATTCCCCTCCTGAGCTAAGGATCCTTAAAAATAAAGTTCTGTAATGACATTGTATGCTAACAGGAATTCAGTTTCCCCAAAAAAGACAACATGAGAGACTCTGATAAAGAGAAGGGGGTGGTTTCAGGGAAAAATGTTGGAATTTCACCACAGAGATAGGTGTCCACACTGCTTGTGAGAAGGCCTGGCTTTGCCTAGAGCACCCTAAGTTCCCACTGGTCTATCTGAAAGTCTGAGATCATTTGAACACAATAAGGGAACTATAAGGAAACCCTGGGAACATTTGGCCAGTCTTTCTAGTTCCGTAATGGAGAAAATGACACTCAGCCTCCCTCCCCCAGAAGTCACTCTCCAAACTGGCCCGAATCCCAATACCTTCCCAAATGCACTGTAGTTCCACCACATCACCCATTCTTTCTGGATGCCCTTGGAATGACCCAGAGAAGAGAGAAAGGTTGTGTTATGCAACAGGAAGGAAAGCAGAATCATCCAGGGCCTCTCCTGGAACTTGCCAGTTATAATCGAGTCAAGGTCTTGGCTCTGGAGCCTATGAATAAGAAAGAATGAAAGGAGGAAGAAGAGACTGAAGGGAGCCTTGATGCAGTGCAGACAGTGGCAGCAAAGGCGGTGTTGAGTAGAGGAAGGGCCTGCAGATTTATCGTCTACCCAAAAGGCACATGAGTTGACAGCCATGGCAGAGTAGTTCAAGGAACGAGGGACCCCAGCAGCTAGGCTCTTCCCACTGAACTGTCCCTCCTCTGGAAGTTATGTTCCAGTTTAAAAATAGGGCCAAATTGCTTGGTTAGTTTAGTGCCATGTGGTAGGAGGAGGGGCGGTCCTTACCTGTCTGTCACCATGCCACACCGGATAGTGTCACCAAGATTCTAGAACCTTCTATATGCATTCCTACATCTAGAGTGCAATAGTGGATGCTCAATCAATATTTACTGAGTGAATGAGTCCCTTGGGAAGGGTAATATATTTACATATTATCTGGTGTTAATAGCTTTGTGCAAATTAGTTTAAAATTAAAATGCACATCTTATTAGTCTAACAATGCAAGAATGCCATTTAGTTTCCACAGTAATCTCGAGAAGGGTGCATCTGTGATCTTGAATACCTCATTTAACCTTTCTGCGCTTCAGTTTCCCAGTCTAGGAAATGGAGTTCATTTTAGTTCCTGCCTCATGGAGTTGTGTTAGAATTGAATGGCATAATATGTGTAAAGCAGTTGGGAGACACACTAGAAATGCCTTGACTCTCCTGTTTTTTCTAGTGCCATTTGAAGGGAGCGTGGCTCAGCCAGTGGCTGTTACACCCCTCCCCTTTCTCTCCCTTTGCTCCCCCTCACCTCCATAATAGACCAGGACAACTTGCTTCTGTGTCCTCCATGGTTATCTAGCAGCCACTCTCCTCCAGCCACATGAGTGGCTTGACTGTTAACACTGTGGCCCCCTCTAATCCAGCCACTGCTGCTGCTTCTTTGAAGAAGAGGCACCCTAGCATGGCTAAAGGCAGGGTGGGAAGGATCTGGGGCCATTGTTAACACCCCTAAAACCCACAGCTAGCCTTCCAGAAGATTCCCTGGCTTCATACTCGCCCCCTGACTGGATCACTGCTGTGACAGCTGCTGCTGTCCTGGCACCCTATGCTCACTTGGACCAATCACAGGCCTGCAGCTGCTATATAAGCAGCACTCCCCACATATTTCTCCATTAGTCTAGGAGGGCTCCCTGCAGTCCATTAACACCTCCATGCCTTAGCATTGGTCATGTTAAAATACTCACTTACGTGGTCCTGTAAACCTGCAGTGATTTATTTCTCAGGAAGTGTGGGTGGTGAAAGTCCTGTAAATCTCCTCTATCCTGAGTAGTGTGGACAGAGCTGTCCTCTCAAAAGAAAGAGCAATAAATACTAGGGGGTGTTATCCCTGAAGAGCTGGTGCAAGGTGGCATCAGGCTGTGGTAGAAGCAGTGGCAGTGACTAGCAGCCAGCTGTGTCAACTATTGGCAGCCAGCATTATCCAGTGTCATCTGGTAACAGGAGGACTGCTAGCAGAGCTGCACTTTGCTGATTCATGATTTCCATCTGAATAGAGCAAAAGTACCCTCAGCTGATTGACAACACTCCCACAGAGACTGCCACCATATCAGGCCTGTTTCTCCATCTCTGGGACACATGAGACAACAGTGGTGCCTTGTGATGTGGAGAGTGAACAGCCGGCTGTGGCCAAAACCCTCCTCTTGGCGACCATCTTGGGTCCTCCTTGTCTCCCACCCAGACTGGATGTGGGCTGGTCGCCACTTGTGCCTTGCAACCCGAGCTGGAAATATTGCTCTGGAAAGCATTAGAGACTTTTTCCCTCCGTGGTTTACTTCTTGGTCTAAGATTATGTGGAAAGTCTTCTGGAATCTTCGGACAGTGTTGTCACGGGGGCAGAGAAGCTGGAGGAATTCAAGGGAAGGGCAGCACAGAAGGTTGCCTGTGGTTCCTGACTTTTTGCCTTTTTGGTACACATTTTTAAAGTGAATCCTCCTAGGTGCCCAGGGGCCCTGGGAAAGCCAGATTCCTTCAGTCCTCACTGCGCACTCTCTCTGCGTGCCACACCCACCCAGCTGGAGCCTGAGAAAGGAGTCCAGGCCTTTGTGGGACTTCAATATTGTGTTGTTAATGTGTGCATCAGCCTTGCAGGGGCACCCAGTTCTGAAAACATCAGAGGAAAAGGGAAAGAAAAGAGACACGCGAACACAGAGAGCAGAAGAACGAGTGGAAGCAAACCTAAAAGGAATAGAAGCTGGGCAGAGGGGGAGGTGAGAGTGAGAAAGGAAGATGAGCACCCAGGAGGACCCTCTTCAGTCCAGGGACAGTTAAGATCAGAGGTTGCAAGTGGCTGGCTTGTGGGATGAATCCAGTCAAACTCTAAATTGGAGGCCCACACAAGGTTTTAAAATCTGGGAGATTTCCCGTAAAAACCTAGATTCACTACTTGAAAGAGCTGGTCCCTTTGGGTTCACATTTCTTCTCGGCAACAATGGAATGAACCTGGGGAGCAGCTACCTCCTCCAGAGGAGACCTGAGCCAAATCCAGTTTACCGTAATTCCCACCACACCGTGGGACACCGCCTGCCTTGCTCTCTCATCTGTCCAGTCTACAAATAACTGAGCTTGGGAGCCCTAGTTTACAGGCTTCATTTTAAGGATCAGAACCACTTTTTCCTTTTCCATCTACCCCCAAATTACAGACCTGATGTAGTAACTGAGAAACAGTTTTGAAAAAAGTAGTAGAGAGGCAGAGAGGGAAATGAAAGGGAGGAAAAAATTCAGAATTGGGAGAGGAAAATCCAGACCAAGGAGAGGGAGGGTAGACAGATGGGGGAGAGCAGGAGGAATTATGAGATTCCTTTCCCATGTGACTTACCTGGTCCTCTCAATTTCCTTGAACAAGAGATGTAATATTCGTGAGTCAGTAACTTTCTCATTAGTACAAGGTGGCCTCAGCATTGTTCACCATCAAATATTAAACTTTCCAAGGGACTCCTCTGAGCATACACCCAGTGAAGATTCTTAAATTAGTTAACAACAACACAATGTTTATTTCAGTTTTCCTGGATGATTATTTAACAGTTATTTAGTTTAGAATTTTTCTACCATATGAGTGACACTGTTACTTCCTCCTTCCAGTTTCTATTAATTTCTCGAAGCAAAGTGCTTGGCCCCAAGAATTTCTAGGTTAAAGGTTTCATAAAGGGTGATGGAACTGTGTGGGTGGGATAGGGAGAGAGAGAGAAAGGTAAGATTTATTGTTAGTTGTTTCACTAAAACATCAATCTTAACCATCCTTTATACAGTTCTCATCTCCTTAACTATCTCATGCTTGCCAATATTATAGCACATTTCCTGTAAAAATGCTGAAATTGTCCACTATTTCTGAAAGACAGACTCTCCTGCTAGAGAGATTTTGGACTTCGTGTTTATTTGTTTGCATCTGCAGGATTGTTTTTTAACCAGCTTTTCCTAATCCAGCCAATTAGTCTAAAAACAACACATTCCATTCATTGAACGAATAATTTCGGAACCCCCACTATGTACCAGACAGTCTTGCAGGGACTGGGACAAACCAGAAAAGCTTTGCCTCTTAGGGAGTCTTCAGCCTAAAGGGTAGAGATGGTCATTCTGTAAGCCCACACGGATCCACGGTAATTCCCAACAGCAGGGGAAGGACGAAGTAATTTAAACCAAGCCAAGTAATGTAATGTGAGGGAGAGAGGGCTCTTTTAGGAAATTGCTCACGAGGAAGGAACTTACCCTGGCTCCACAGTGGCAAGAAGAAATGCTGTCTGTGAAGAGCTGAGGAGGGTGCTCCTCAAAGAGGAACAGCAAGTGCAAAGGTTTGGAGGCAAGGAGGAGCTTGCTCTGTGCATAATACCAAAGCAAGGGCAGCATGGGAGTTGGGAGAGACTGGCTTGCCGGAACCAGTACAAGGACCAATTATGAAATATGTTAAGGGAAATGAAGTTTTGTTACTTTTAAACACACATACTAATTGGAAGCAGGCTAACAAATATCTGTGCTGAGAAACCCTTTAGGAACATACTTTGATGAATAGAGAAGAAGTATTTGTAATTATCATAATAGGATTGTCTGTAAATAAATGCTTGTAAAATGCCTAATTTGATATCTTAAAAACAATTTGTCCTCAGTTTAAATATACTCTCTCCAAAATGTTAAGACCTTCCATTTGCATGCTAAATCTTTCTTCTCTTTTCCTCATCCCCTCAAATAAGTTCTAAACAGCTTTTAGAAACTTGGAATCCTTCATAGATTTTGAAAAGGTCAACACCAGAAATTCTTCGGAATTATCAGTTTCTTAATAGAGTTTAGAGTTTTGAGGCACTCCTAGAATGATAATAGTTGATAATTATTCCATCAGTTTATTTATGATATGGCTACTTTCTTAATCCCATTTTTCAAAAGAAGAAAATGAGGCCAAAAATAGTCATATAACTTGGCCAAGTTTTCAGGTCAAGGAAATGGGAGTCAAAATTAAAACCCAGGCCCTCAGAGCTGGCTACTATCAATGTAGTACGAACTCTATTACAATCTAAGTGTCCTATTAATTAGGGTTACGACCTTGTGGTTAACATCTGCAGAGCTTGGTTTTCTTCTTGGTAAAAATGGTGCTCATGAGACTATCATGGTTATCATGACTATCATGGTTCCTAAGGGCTTTGAAGTGGTACTGTGGATACCACAGAAACAAGGTATAGAAGCTAGCTAGCTTCCTGATCATCATCACCTGAAAGGAATAGACTTTGTTAAATGATCCCACAAACAAATGCAAAATTCCAAGGAGAGCAAGTGCTCTGAATCATTGTTCAGTTGACTCAGGCCTAGCTCCAAACTCCAGGGAAGACAACCTGAGAAAGTGATCTTTGAACTAAGCCATAATGATGGTGGGCTAGGGGGTGCTGTTTTTTTTTTTTCTGGTACCAGGAATCAAACTCAGAACTTTGTGCTTGCCAGGCAGGTGGGGTGCCACTAAGCTACATCCTTGGCCCAGGATAGGGAACGTTCAAGGAGCAGGGACAGTATGGGCAAAGGCCCTGTGGAGGGAGGGAAATGAATCCTGAGATAAAACTAGAGTGTTTGGGGGCACAGGGTGTTAGGTAATGTGCCAGGAGAGAAAGCTGGGAAATGAGACAAAGGTCATCCATGCAGAGGCTTGGAGGCTATCTTAGAGTCCTAAGGGACCCGATATTTTCCAGATTACCTTTCTTTTCTCTTGCAGGACCATATTTCCCTCACCTTGCTGTCCTCTTTCTTTCAAAAGAATGGAAAGGATTTGCTTAAGGGGGGACTATGTCTGAGGATTTGGGTATTGCTCTGGCCAGTCTTCATTGCCACTAGTGAACAGCCAGTACAAATGGGACTCTGACCTAGTGTCTGGGCCCTTGGAACCTGCTGCAGCCCAGTGAAACAGCACATTCCTTTCCAAGACAAGAAAGCCCCTGACAGCCCTTCTTTGGCAAAAGAGCCAGGGCTGCCAGGAAGGCCTAGTGGCCAATGCTTTGAATGCTGGAAAGGAAATTAGTTTCAGTAGAAACACAGAAATGAATGTCAGAGCCTTATACTCTTTGCCTTGGATGCTAATCTGGCTGGTGACAGCGGATGACAGGAGACAAAAGGTCACGTAGGCACTTTGTATTGTACACCCCACCTCCTTATTTTATTTCTGATGGTGTGATGAAGGATTTGGGCCGCTGGGTTTCTGCAGTAATCAGATTCATTCCACTTTGTGAGGGAAGACTGTTTTTTGGTGTCTCTGAGGAAATAAAGATGATAAATAGAGGGAAGTCTCATACTTTATTAGCATGGATGGGCAGATAGATCCCAGTAGTAATTAATCCCAGGATGTTTACAAATATTTTCTTCGTTGTCAACTCAGAGTCAGGGTTTGCTCTTGTTACCATAAAGGAAAAATAGAAGCTTAATAGGGATGTTCTCATGGAGTCAGAAAGAGAAATGGTAAAATATTGATTAATCATCCCATGATGCCTAAAGAATACCAGTGTCCTTCCTAAGTGTCAAGACTCCAGGACTCAAATGAAAAGCAAGTTTCAGGGGTGTAGGACTCTTTTAGGAAAGATTAGAAAACCCCACTATGGAAGCCTGAATTAGCAAAGACCCTATTTTTAATGGGGAGAAAGAGGGACAAAGAATATAAGCCCCCTCAAAACAATGCAGAAACAGCTATAAGTATTTAAGGAAACTGGGTTGTTTCAGAACTTTTGTGAATAAAGGTCACACAGGAAACCCTTTCATTCCAATTTTGGGATTATTCAACATCTTTCCAAAATGTCCAAATTCTCTTTCTTTCCTAGTAAGGACCAGAGAATGGTTAAAGGTCAGTCATTGTGGGATTACTTGGACTGCTGTAAAGCTCTGGAAGCATGATTATCATCTTTAATCCCTTTTATGCTCAGACCCAAGAACAGGAGATTTTAGTTTGGGTGTTGCTCCCATGAATCATGAACCATGTGACCTTGGGTAAATTATTTTGCTTTGATTCTCTGAACCTCAGTTTACTCATCTATGAAATTAAAGGGCTGTGGCCCTGTACAGTGTGAAATTTCTATGTGCTGAAAAGTCTGCTCTTTCAACAATTTTAGGATGTTGGGCTGAGTATATATTCACACTGGGATAGATGCCCCTTCTCTTTAAATAGAGTTTGGATGCAAAGGGTGTATTTGTGGAGTGGTGGTGAAGGGAGCTTACCTATTCCTTTTTAAAGATTTTTAAAAATTTAGCAATAAACAGCCTAGAATTACTTATAATTTATAGACAGGACAAAGTGGTGTTTCTAGAGTTCTATAATGCTTAATACAATTTGTTCTTTTGGACATTTATACTCCTCAAAGTCACTCCCTACACATATTCTCACTTTGTTTTCAAACACTTTACTGCTAAAACATGAAAAGGTCAGTGTCAACCAACAGATTGAGGATTTGCATTGTTCAAGTTAAGAAAAGGTTGTGCCCTCTGGAACTCTGAGTATCTCATCCTGAATCTTCTGAGATCTGAGAAGTTCCAAATCTATTGGCTGAGGCAAGAAGAGAAAAAAAATCTTGGAAAAGACCCAAAAGAGAGTTAGACTACACTTCCAATGGTCTCCTAGTCAACCCTGCTCCTGTGACTTGACAGGGGTCATACCTATCACCTACTCATGAGAAAATGATCAGGTTTTAAGCAAACAAATCCAACTGAAAATGTACTGTGATACATTAGACCACCAGCCAAAGCTAATACTGCCAAACAATAAATAAATAAAGGTAACAACAAGGTTAGTTGAAAAATGCAAAGTAGGAGAGAATCTCATTTTCTCTCTTGGGACTCAACTTCCACTGTGAATCAAAAACTGGGGTTCACCAACTAATACTCTAAACCTATTGAACCAGATCAAAATCTCTGTATCTAAATATGCTGCTAGCAGAGCCAGAACATGGCCAGTATTTTGTTTGGTCTAAGGCTACATTCTGCTATATTTGCCTGTAGAATTACTTAAGTGATTTGGTAGCCAGCATTTCTCACTTACAGAGCCTTTATAAATTGTGTGTGTGTGTGTGTGTATGTGTGTGTTTTGTGGTGGTGAAAGGTTAGTGTTTCTTTTTAAATGAACTATCTCCTTCTGCAATTGTAGTTCAAGTCCTTCACATCTTTGACAAGTGGTAAAATACAATTTTGTGGATTAGAGGATTTTTTCTTCTCCTTTTTCTTTTTCTTTTCTTTCATTTTTTTTAATTGGAAAAACTAACACAGCTGTGAAGACTTTCACATACAATAACACAAGATAGTTCCTGTTTGACCAGTTCCCAGATAAAATAAAAACAAAACGAGTGTGGGGAAGTTTATCATTTTTTGAAACAGGATACATTTTTCCCATGTTCAGATCTGAAAATACTCAGCTGTAATTTAATCCACCTTTATTAGATTACCCAGTTATGTCCAGAAAATCATGGAAACCATCTTAAATTAGTAAGGTCAGGGGAGAAGTGGGCTGGATGTGAGAATTCCCGCTGTTCTTGCCTGACATATCTTCCTAACAGGGACAAGTGGTGGGTGAAGATATTGATTTACTAGGACAGTAGAACTCAGTAGCCCTCTGGAATCCCAGTGGGAAGTCCACCTTCTCTGTCTTCTACGAGGACTTCAGAGTAACCCCAGTGCTCAGATTGTATGGTAGACAGTTGTAGAACTATCCAGAAACATCTAGGTTGTCAATAGTTATTCTTTTCTGATTAAAAAATTCTTTAAGCTTATAAAGCCCTATGTAACATTTCCAGATAAATTACACTCAATTAAGTTTCTATCTCAGATATACAATGAATAATTTTTTTTGTGTAAGCATGTCCTGAATATTGCATGGGATGTACTTATACTAAGAAATTTGTTGTTTACCCAATATGCAAATTTAACTGAACATTCTATATTTATATTTGCTACATCTGGCAACTAATTTCAAGTCATCAAAAAAGGCCACAACATATTTTATGATAGCTAAAATAAAATGAAATATTAATTTATGTAGAAGATGTTAATATTAGGCCATAAATGCAGGTGTACAAAATAAATCACCTTTATGTTTGTTAAGAGCAGTGTTATCTGACTCAGGGTGTTGTTTGCAGGAAGTTCAACCTTGTGTATAGGATTTGTACCTTTCCAGGGCTCCATCTCATTCTAAGATGTGTAGGAAGTGTCCAGAGAGTAGGAATTGGGCTCCTAACTTTAGTCTGTCATGATGATTGATCATATGCTCATGTTTGGGGCTCAGTGGTCACAGTATGTAATGGAGTTCTATCCTAAGTTTCCTATGGGTCTGGAGGGTTGATTTATATATTTGACCATTCAGCTTAATACTTAGATGCTATGTTTTGGCTGGTGATCTTCCCATCCTAGTGCTAATTTCGAATTTTGTGAACTCTCTTTCTTTCCCCTCTGGTTAACGTCAAAGCTGTTCTATCACTTCTGGTTGACCTAAAAGGTATGGTTTCGTCAGTACTTTTTAGGATATTATGAAAAACAGGACAAGTCATTGTTCAGGTAAGTCTACTTTCTTCTTCCTCCCCTTACAAAATAATCCCCAAGGAAGCAATGTCTGAGTCTGACTACAACATCTTGAAATGGAAGATCAGAAAAGGCATGGAGATTGTAGTAGGTCGATTATTAAGTAATATTTTCTTTCTCTCTACTCACTTCAAATCCACAGGAGGACCTTTTCCCCATACCCATTAATTTTGGACTTTTCCATGTGTATGGCTTTTAAGGAATAGTAATGGACATGACCAAACTGGGGCTTGACATGTGCTTATGTGGTTAGGTGTGCTTCTTATGCTTCTGCCTTTATCACTGCCACATATCCAAGCAGAGCAGAACTGGACCAACTCACAGCTTGGAGCCAAACCCAGCTAAGTCTGGCCTAGATCAGTTGAATCTCAGTCGATCATAGACACAAATGAAAATTCATATTTTAATGTGGGGTACTGCCTTATTGATTATGTCCAAAGCAGGCTATAAGGCTGTAATCCCACAATTGGCTTGTTTTGAAAAGTGAGTCTGACCAAGGTCAGAGTAACTCTTTCCCAGATTCCATTCCCACAACTAAAACCTTCTTAACTAGAAGGACAAGGTTATTAGCTAACTACAACCCTATATTTGTCTGTTCCCTTCTTAATTCAAGAATGCTCTGTCGTTTCCTTTACAAGCCTTGGCGGCATCAGTAACATGTCCTTAGCAACTGCACATCCCCTCACATAGCCTCTTTACCACAATCTGACCATGATGTCATTAATGAATAGCAGTGGCTTGGACTGGCCAGGGCCTTTGCTGGTTGCTCAGCACTAGCTGTCCTGGCTCTCCATTTTTTACTTTAATTCTGTCTTTGAGTCTTCAACCCTGCATCATACACTGGGCAGGAGACTGGAACCTACTGCAGAGGTTTCTGGTATTTTAATATATTAGCAAATTGTCTTGACAGGCTTTACACTCCTTCTATATTGAAACATTTATTGTATTCAAAAATCACAAGGCGTGAAGGTGTGATCCTAAGGCTATCTCTCCTCTCCTCTTCCCTTCCCTTAGCTTCCCTTCTCTTCTCTTCTTCCTCTCTCTTTCATTTTCATAATAGCTTCCACCATTCTCCAAGTTATTTGTTCTTTGTAATAGCTAATACGCATTTAATGTCTTGAAGTTTGCAAAGTGTCCTTATGTCCATTATCATATTAGATCTGTTTTTAAATTCAGTGAGGTGCCATTGACATCAATTTCTCCGTTTGAGGAGGAGATTAAGTCTGAAAGAAATCAAGCTTTCCTAAGGGAATAAGTTGGTTTTGAGTTCCAGATCAGAGCTGGAGGTCCAAACAAGTCTTACTCTTCCTGCCACACCATAATAACACAGGGTTGAGCACAATATAGTTCTCCGCAAATGCCCAAGGAGTGACAAAGGAACCAAGCCTTTGGACCAGAGTCGTCACAGTAAAGCCAAAGTTCCTAGCCAACTTTTCACTTGAGGTTTTCCTCACTGTAACCCCTATCATATTACAGTTCCCCAAAAGTAGGTTCATAGGGATGTGTTTGTTGGAGGGCAGAGTAATGGTGGGTAAGAAGATGGAAAAAAGAAGATTAGATGCTATTTGAATAGGTTTTTGAAATTCTAGTTTAGGCAAATTAAATGTCTTCACTGCAGGACTCTTATTTGCATCTGAAAGGCTTATTTGTAAGGTTTTCTAAGTGAGGAATAGAGTGCACTGCATTTCTTAAACTTATTGACCATGGAGCTGTTTTCATCAGAGATCATCTTGTAAGATTAGGTTCCATGGAACTCATTTTTGGGAAACAGTAGTCTGTCTCTGAACTGTCCCGGTTCTACAGTCAGGGATCTTCCTTTTGTGCTCTCTGGATCTGTTTGTCCAGGAGGCACTCCCTGGCTCCTTTGAGCTTTTGTTAAACACTCAATTCTAATTCTAAGAATTTTTCAACAGAAGGGGATGATAACTTGGTGTATTAATTAAGGTTCTTTTAGTTGTAAGTATATGAAGCAACTCTTGCTAACTTATTTAAAGATATTAAGAAAACTCATGGAATCATAAAAGTTGATTAAAAATTAGGATTTGAAAAGAACAGGAACCAGGGAAGTTTGGTGGTTTCAGACCTGGGTGTGTGGGACTGCTGTTCTCTTTGCATCTCTACTTGGGTTTCAGGTTCCTTAGAGAGAATCTGATTTTCCTGGATTGGGTCAGGTGTCCCTGCTCCAAGACCACTTAGCCATGGAGAGAGGACAGCAGATGCCACTGGGACAACCACTGTGATTGGGCAGCCATCCCTATTTGCATCTTCTGCATTTGGCATGGAGGACAGTCACACCTTGTTGAGGGGTGGGTTTGAAGTTGATGAATAACATAAAATTACCCTGCAATGTCCATTACATTTCCCTGCAAGGTTAGAAGACATTGCTGGTTCTTCCTTTGGTCATCACAAAAAAGAGGTTTATTTAGAGATCATATTATTAAAAATACACATGAATTTCTAAAACTAAGACTCACTTTTGTCCTGCGCCAGTACTTTTTACATTTAGTCTTTTCTGAAACTCACAGCAGTTGCTTGTGGACAGTAAAATGGTGGTGGAGTCCTCTGCACTTGCCCAGTTGTCTCTCTTGCCTCCCCTTTTGTCAGATGCATGAAGGTGGAGTCATAGAGTTCAATGTGTACATGATACAACTCTACCAGATACAGAGATTTGTTAATATGGTAACCCTCAAATACCTAGGAGGAAGCTAATATTCCTCATGTTCTTTACTAAAAACCAGATGACATTGTCAGGATGGTATGCTGAAAGAAAATGGGTTCTTTTAGTCATTTTTGTGCATTGATTCAAAGACAATCTAAACTTTCTTTTTTTAAAATAAGTCAAAACTGAGATTTCCTTCTGCCTTCTGAAATTTCATATGCAGAAGCAAATAAGCCATTTTTTAAAAAGAAAAGTAGGCCCCCAAGGGCACCACCATCTACTACTATGCTGCCCTGTGGGCTTTATTTGAATATATTTTGCTTTTATTGCTTAGTTCTCTTTTCTCATTGTGATTTACAGAACAGTGTGGGAAAATGGTTAGTACAAAATAAAAGTTAAAATTAAAACCACTTTTTCCACTATAGTCCTGTCTCCTTCCCACCCCCTCATCCCTGGGGGCCTGAGCAACTGAGTGTGGTAGCACAAAGGATACTGAGTTCTAGAAAAATATTCATAGTCTCTCTAAAAGGGATTGATTTTCCTAACTCCAGGACAAGATAAATGATATCACATCATGGCAAAGAGAAACCAGAGGGTGAAGGGGTAGCCGGAGAGGGAGATTTATTTGCCTTTCTAGGTCCCTGCCCTAGTTACCCACTTCTTCCTACCAAACCCCACCTCCTAACAGAACATTTAGCTATTAAATTCATCAGTGAAATAATTCATCAATGAGTATAATGTCTCCAAAATCCAGTCACCTTGCAAAAGCCCTGCCTATGGTCACATGAGGCTTTGGGAGGGACATCGAGATATAAACCATGACAAGTATGTTGGAGGCTCATGATACTCTTCTGCTTTTATATATGTTTCAAATTATCTATGAGAATTTTTTTAAAAAAAGAAATAGTATAGATATATTCTAATCTTCTATTACATAGAAAATTTTATCTCTATTGGGAGTATTAATATGACCAAGGCTGTAGACACTCATAGCCAATATTCAAGTTCTCTTACTTCAGCCTCCAAAGTTTATCTCAAACCCAAACTTGTCAACTTCTTACCATCCCTATAGCCACTACCCTAGTCCTAGCCATAATTAGCATCTCTTACCCAATGGCTGCAGTGTCCTTGTAACTGACCTCCTTTCTTCCAGCAGAAATATCTACTTCTGATCTTCCTTCCCTATAGGATTTGGAGTGATGTTTTCATAATGTTAATCTAATACTCTCATGAGAAAATAGCAGGATTCAGAATAGTGTACATGACATTGTTGTGAAAAGGAAACCACATAACCCACACATGTATGCACATAATATTTATCTTTGTGGAGGGAAACTCTGGGATGATAAGCCAAAAACTAATAAAAATAAACATTAATAAAAATATAAAGGGAGGAAGAGCACCATAAAAGGTACAAGTTCGTATCAAAAAACTTCTCTGAAAGGGAAGGATTAGGCAGTCTCCCCAGATAGTTAAAACAATTTTGTTCCCTGGAATAAAGCTCACTTGGATATATCTAGTCTTTTATATGATACTGGGTTCAGTTTGGTAATATTTTGATGGGAATTTTTATGTGTCTACATAGAAAGGACATTGGTTGACAGTTTTCTTTTTGTGTGAGGTGTTTGGTTTTGGTATTAGAGTAATACTGGTCTTGTAGAATTAGTTGGATTTCTTCTTCCTATAGTTTCTGGAAAAATCTGTAGAGGTTGTTTTTTTTCTTTAAATGTTTAATAGAAATGCTAAGCCTGAATGTTTTTTTTTTAAACTATATATCCTTTTATTGGTACATTTTAGGTATACAATATAATGACATTCATCATTGGAAATTTACACCTTTACATACTCTCTTGGTTTTTATTTTTTCCCCATTCCCTGGCCCACCCTTCAACCCATCCACCCCTATTTACAGAGACTTTGTTTCATCTTTTTCATTTTCTCATGTTAATTCCATTTCCTTCTTTCCTTTCCCCTACCCCTTCCCCTTTGGCCCTTTTCTTCCTATTTCACATTATCTATTATACCTTTTAGTCCTTATTTACACTTTCAGTTTCTCACAATAGAGAAACTATTCGGTATTTACACGTGTGTCCTATTTATTTCACTTTACAGTATCACCTCAATGTGCATCCATTTAGCAATAAATGTCTCTAATTTCTCATTTTTTATGGCTGAGTAGTACTCCATTTTATTAAAAAAAGAAAACCCCACATTTTCTTTATCCAGTCTCCAGTTGATAGGCATTTGGGCTGCTTCCAAGTTTTGGCTACTACAAACTATGCTGCTATGATGGGTATATATATGGGTGCACATATATCACTGTGGTATGATTCTTTTAATTCTTTGGGGAAGTTACCCAGCAGGGGAATAGCTGGGTCAAATTAGACTTCCAGTCCTAGTTCTTTGAGGTATCTCCATACTGATTTCCACAGTGGTTGCTGCAGTCTACACTCCCACCAGCAGTGGAGCAGGGTTCCTCTTTCCCCACAGCTCCGCCAGCATTTATTATTGGTTGATTTCATGATAGCAGGCATTCTTTCTGGAGTGAGGTGGAATCTCAGCATTTTCATTTGCATCTCTCGAATGACCAGTGATGTTGAACATTTTTTCATATGTTTATTTGCCATTTCTACTTCTTTGTGTGAGCAATGTTTGCTCATTTCAGATGCCCATGTTTGGATTGGGTCTTTAATTTTGGAGGTCTGATTTTTTAAAAGTTATTTATAGATTCTAGATAGTAGACCTTTGTCTGAGTGACAGCAGATGAAAAATTTTTTCCCACATTGTGGGTTGTCTCTTCACACTGCTGGTGGTTTCTCTTGCTGTGCAGAAGCTTTTTAATAAGAAGAGATCCCACTTGTTGATTGTTTGTGCTAGTTCATGGGCAAGTGAGGTTTTGTTCATAAAAATCTTTTCCTGCACCAATCTCTTCAAGAGTTCTACCTAATCTCCTGTTCCAGCCAGTTTAGTGTTTCTGTTTTAATATTTAGATCTTTAATTCATTTCAGTTTTAGTTTAGTACATGGTGAGAGATATAGGTCTAGTTTCAATCTTTGGCAAGTTGAAACCCAATTTTTCCAGCACCATTTATTAAAGAGGCTATCTTTCCTCCACTGAGGGTGTTTGGCTCCTTTGTTGAAGATGAGGTGGCTGAGTGTGTCTGGAGTTGTTTCTGCATCTTCTAATCTGTTCCACTGGTCCTCAGGTCTGTTTCTTTGCCAGTACCATGCTGTTTTTATCACAGTAGCTTTGTAATATAGTTGCAGGTTGGGTTTTGTGATACTCCCTCCCATGTCTCTGTTACCTAGAATTGCTTTTGCTATTCTGGGCCTCTTCTTGTTCCAAATGAATTTTTGGATTGTTTTCTCAAGGTCCATGAAGTATACTGCTGGGATTTCAATTGGGGTTGCAATGAATCTATATAGCAGTTTTGGAAGTATAGCCATTTTCACTGTGTTGATCCTTCCTACCCAGGAGCAAGGGATGTCTTTCCATTTTCTGATATCATCTTCAATCTCTCTTTTCAGAGTGCCATAGTTTTCAGAGAAGAGGTCTTTGATTTCTTTTGTTAGGTTGATTCCTAGGTATTTCAGTTTTTTGGATGCTATTGTGAAAGGAATTGTTTGCCCTATTTCTCTCTCAGTGAGTCTATTGTTTGTGTGGAGGAAAGCTATTGATTTTTGTGTGTTGACCTTGTATCCAGCTCCTTGACTGAATTAGGTTATTAAGTCTAGAAGACTTTTGGTGGAGCTCTTGGGGTCTTCTATATAGAGTACCATGTCATCTGCAAATAATGACAATTTGACTTCTTCATTTCCTATTTTTATTCCTTTTATTTCTTTCTCTTCTCTAATTGCTGTGGCTAATGTTTCCAAAACTATTTTGAACAGGAGTGGTGATAGTGGCACCCTTGTTTTGTTCCTGATTTTAGTGTGAAGGACTTCAGTTTTTGCCCATTTAGTATGATATTGGCTGTTGGTTTTTCATAGATGGCTTTTATGAGGTTGAGGTAGGGACCATCTATTCCAGTTTTTTTGTAGGGTTTTTATCATAAATGCATGTTGGATTTTGTCAAATGCTTTTTTTGCATCTATTGAGATGATCATATGGTTTTTATCTCTGGCTCTATTTATATAGTGTATTACATTGATTGATTTTCTTCTGTTGAACCATCCTTGCATCCTTGGGATGAATCCTACTTGGTCAGGTTGTACGGTCTTCTTGATGATCTTCTGCATTCTATTTGCCAGTATCTTATTAAGGATTTTTGCATCTATGTTCATTAGTGAAATTGGCCTATAGTTATCTTTTTCAGTTGGGTCTTTCTCTGCTTTGGGGATCAGGGTGATGCTTGCTTCCAGGAATGAATTTGGGAGCATTGCTTCTCTTTCAATTTCATTGAAGAGTTTAAACAGTAGCGGCAGTAGTTCCTCTCTAAATGTCTTGTAGAATTCAGCAGTGAAGCTATCAGGACCCGGGCTTTTCTTAGTTGGTAAGTTTTTAATTACATTTTCAATTTCATTGACTGATATTGCATTGTTTAGAATTTTTAGGTCTTCTTCGTTCCACTTTGGTAATTCATACGTTTCTAGGAATCTGTCCATTTCTTCTGTTTTCCATCTTACTGGCGTATAAGTTCTCAAAGTAGGTATTGATGATCCTCTGGATTTCTGATGGGTCCATTGTAAGTTCATCCTTTTCATTCCTAATTGCATGGATTTGGGTCTTTTCTTTCCTTTTTCTGATAAGGTTGGCTGAAGGTTTGTCAATTTTGTTTATTCTTTCAAAGAACCAACCCTTGGCTTCATTGATTATTTTGTATTGTTCTCTTAATCTCCATTGCATTGATTTCTGCCCTGATCTTTATAATTTCTTCCTTTCTATGGGCTTTGGGTTCGTCTTGCTCTTCTTTTTCTAGAAGCTTGAGGTTCAGCATCAGGTTGTTAATTGGGCTTCCTCTGTTTTCCTAATATGAGTATTCACTGCTATGAGTTTCCCTCATAAGACTGCTTTCATTGTGTCCCATAGATTCCGATGTTGTGTTGTCATTGTCATTTAATTGAAGAAACTGTCTGATTTCTTCTTTAATTTCCTCTGTGATCCATTGATTATTCAGAAGTATGTTATTCAATTTCCATGTGTTTATGAAGTTTTTGCAGTTTCTTTTGCTATTGATCTCCAATGTCATTGCACTATGGTCTGATAATATACAGGGCATAACTGCAATTCCTTTGCACTTACCTAAATATGTTCTGTGAGCGAGTATATGGTCTATTTTGGAGAACAACTCGTGTGCAGCCCAAAAAAATGTGTATTCTGATTTTGTGGGGTGGAACACTCTGTAAACATCTATTAAGTTCATTTGTTCAAGAGTTTCATTGAGTTCTAGTATTTTGTTGCTTGTTTTTTGTCTAGTTGATCTATGTATTTGTGATAGTGGGGTATTGAGGTCCCCCAATACTATTTATTTATTTATTTATTTTTGGTACCGGGGACTGAACTCGGGACCTTGCGCTTTTGAGGCAGACGCTAGAACCACTGAGCTAAATGCCCAGCCCCCCACTACTATTGTATTAGTGCTTATTTGATTTTTCATGTCTGTTAGTACTTGTTTTATATAGTTGGGCCCACTAGTGCTTGGAGCATATATGTTTATGATTGTCATCTCTTTCTCTTGGGTTTTTCCCTTTACAAGGATGTAGTGTCCTTCTTTGTCTCTCTTAATCAGTGTTGGTTTGAAATCCACTTGATCTGCCAAGAGGATAGCTACTCCTGCTTTGTTTTGGATTCCTGTCACATGGAGTATTGTTTTCCACCCTTTAAGTTTCAGTCTATGAGTTTCTTTTTGAATTGTGTGTTTTTTGTATGAACCATATTGTTGAATCTTGCTTCTTGACCCATTCTGCCAGTCTATTTCTTTTGATTGGTGAATTGCAACTGTTAACATTGATGGTTATAACTGATATGTATTGACTTATCCTTGTCATGACTTTTTCTTTTTGTTGAATTCTCCTCCTTTGCATTTAATTTCTTGTCATGCCCCATGGATTCATTCTGGTTGGCTTCCTGTGGTTGTGATCCTCATTGTCTTTTCCTAGGATTTTGTCTAAAACTTTTTGGAGTGCTGGTTCGGTGTTCATGAAGTTCCTCAGGTGCTCTTTGTTATGAAAGTATCTTATTTCTCCATCAATTTTGAAAGATAGTTTTGCAGGGTGCATCAATCTGGGTTGGAGGTGGTTTTCATTTAGGGCTTGAAATCCATCACTCCAAGCTCTTCTTGCCTTGAGGTTTTGGATTGAGAAGTCTGCTGTGATTGTGATGGGCTTTCCTTTGTATGTGATTTGTTTCTTTTCTCTAACTGCTTGTAGAACTTTGTTCTTCTGTTGGGTTTCTGGAATCTTAACAATTATATGCCTATGTGTAGAGTATTTTTTTATCAAGGCTTGTTGGAGTCCTATATGCTTCACTTATCTGTATGTCAGTTTCTTTTCCCCTGATTGGGAAGTTTTCTGCCATTACTTCTGTGAACAGATTTTTAATTTCATCTGCACTCTCCCCTGTTTCTTCATTGACTCTGATCAGTCTTATATTATTCTTCTTTGCATCGTCTAGGAGCTGCTGGATTGATTTCTCATGGTCCCTTACAATTTTGAAGGAATTTTTCTTTTTCTGGTCACTAATTGCACTCATCTTCTATATCTGAAATTCTGTCCTCACATTGCCTCATTGTGCTGTGCAGACTTTGAATGGAGTTTTTAATCTCCTGGGAATCTATTTGCATCTGTTTTATGGATTCCATTTGTTTCCTATGTTGGGATTCCATCATGTTCCTCAGCTCTTCTCTAGATTTATTAGTCATGTCTTGCACTATGGGCACAATCTCTGCTGTTATCTGAGAAATTATTTCTGATTTCATTTTTTCTAGATCCTCTTTCATTCCTAGTTCAGGGAGTCCAGGTGGTTGAATATCAGAGTGTTACATCTCATTTCCCTTTGAGGTTGCTGTAGGTGATCTGGAAGTCTGGTTCGGAGACTTGTTTATGTGTCTTCTCATTTTGATGGGGGGGTGCTGCTGCCCCCCATGCAGCTCACCTCCTCTGTGCTGGGAGTGGTGGTAGGTTGTCCTGGAAGCCTCCTACTCTGCACTGGGAACTGTGGCACGTTGACCCGGAAGCCTCCTCTGCACTGGGAGCTGTCAAGCCTGAATGTTTTTTTAAGTGGGAAGGTTTTAAATTACCTATTCAATTTCCTTATTTGTTATTTCTTCCTGGGTTCAGTTTTGGTACTTTGTGTATTTCCAGGAATCTGTTTTCTTCATCTAAATTGTCTATTTGTTTGTATAAAGTTGTTCAAGGTAATCCCACACCTTTTTATTTCTGTAGTATTTCCCCTTTCATTTCTGATTTGAAGATATACATCTTCTCTTTTTTATAGTTAGTCTAGCTAAAAATTTTCCAATTTTTTAATGTTTTCAAATAATCTATTTATAAAACATAAAAACTAAAAATTTAATGAAATCATATTACATTTATTTCCATTCTAATTTTTGTATTTCTTGTCTTCCCCTTTAGGTTAGTTGTTCTTTATTTTCTACATTCTTGAGGTAGAAACTGTGGTTGTTGATTTTGAGATCTTCATTTATAAAATACAGAAATTTGAAAATATAGTGGTCCCTGGAGTTATGACTGGCCTGACATACGAACAACTTGGTTTTAACTTATGGCCAAAGTCTTGAGTTGTGACCTGAATGCCAGCCACTTGTGCTTTCAGATGGTGTCACATACAGATTTAACCCTTAGAGCACTGGAACATTATGACAATGGAAGAAACATTATAATATCCTTTGCTGTGTGGGGTTAATTGAGAAATCCTTGACCAATGTCTCTCTAAGGACACTGAGATCTGCCTGAATACTCTGGAGAGAATCTTTGAAGGCTGTGTAGAGGAGCTGAGCATTCAATTGACCAACTTGAGTTACAGGCAGCCCTTGCAAATAAATTGAATTCGTACTTCAGAGGTCCACAGTGTACATTTCAATCTAAGCATTGTTTTTGCTGCATCTCATACATTTTGGTATGTTGCATTTCCATTTTCATTTAGTTCAGATTTCCTTACAGTTTGTTATTTGATCCATGAGTTATTTAGAAATGGATTTTTCCAAATGTAAATTTCCCATATTTCCTCCCATTGTTGATTTGTAATTTACTTCTGCTGTGCTTGGAAAACATACTTCCCATTATTTCAATATTTTTCAATTTATTAAGATATATTTTATGGCCTAGGATATGATCTGTCTTGGAGGATATTCTACGTGGGGTTGGAAAGAGTGAATACAGTGCTGAATCTTAGCATTACTGGAAATGGAACAAGCAGACTATGGGTCCTGTGATGTGAAGCAATCACTGGTTTCCAATAGCACCTAGCTACTTTAGTAAAAATACACCAGATTGTGTTGTAACAACAAATCATCTCAGTGACTACTTACATCATAGGAGCTCAGGCTGGTGGAATTCTATCTCCACATATCCAGCTGTGATCACTTTGGCAGAAGAAAAGGAACAAGGTGAGCCTTGTTTAAAAAAAAAATCCATATTTTTAAAGCATGCACATGTAAGTATATTAAGAATAAAATTATGTCTGTGACTTACTTTGTAATACCCTAAAATGCTTAAGCAAATAAAACTGTGGTAGATGAAACAAGTGTGGTTAAATCTAATCTGTATGTTGACCTCCTCTTTTTCTGACTAATTTCATTTGATTATTAATTCAGATGTCACTGCTTGAGTGACTTCTGACCTCCCAAGAACCTGCAGGCATAATCATCATTATCTTCCTCCTTGATAACATTTTTATTGTGCATGTGGCATATGCCAAGAATTAGGCTAAGCACTGTTCCTGCTTTTTTTTTTAATATCACAATAACAAAAGTTATAGGTCATGTACTTTTTGTAACTGAAAACAATGAAGTACAAAGAAATGGAACATGTAATTCAAGATTGTGTAGCCAGTGAGTTGGGAAACAAAGATTTGAACCCAGAAAGACTGCACCATGTATTTAATCAACTCCTTCATTTTATGGCTGGTTGGTGTTTCTCTCTTATGCATCTCTTGAAATTAGCATGGTGCCTAACACAATGTAGTTTCTTAAAAAATTTGTCAAATGGAGATTAATATCTGGTTCCTAGTCACTTATTCATAGTTTCTTTATCTTCTCTTTGATTCTCTTGGAGGAAGTCACTATGCCATTGACATTGCAGTGCCATCATGATGATCCCAAACTCTTCCTGAAAAGGAGCATTACAGCTCAGGCCTCTCCTCAGCACACCATTTCCTATGGCTGTACTTGGTTACTCATGGACTGTTGCCTTCAATGCATTGTAATGTAATTGTTTTTTGTGGTTGTTGATGTTGTTGTTGTTGTTGTTTATATGAGATATTTTTGTATGGTCTCAGAGCTCTGAGAGGTTATGTATTTCTCAACTTCCGGGGCCTTGCATGGTAATTGACTTGCATTGGGTATGCTATTAAGTTTATTGAATGGAAAAGTGCGCAAAATCTAATAATGAACTCTTCTTTATCCCTTTAAGCTGGGCTCAGATGTTGTTTCTGTAAAAAATTTCCTGCTGTCTTCTGAAGTTAATCTCTTTTCTTCTCTGCCATACACATTTATAATTCCATTTATATTGTGCCATACTTTATTTTTTGTTTCTCCAGGCAGACTGTGAAATTTTCAAAGCTGGGGCTGTGCTGTATCATTTGTCTGATTGGCACCTAAGAACATACATGGGACATAGTAGAGGTTCAATGTAAATCCAAAACTATCAACACTGTCACAATGTAAAACTATCAATATAATCATATATTATCTTTAGCAAAAATTACAAATAATGGAATATGTTACATTTTGGGCCTTAGGAAAAGATTTCTGATGTGATTAGAAAATGCAGATGCTCTTTTGAAAAGATTAGAAAATGCAGACTAACTACAATTTCAAATCTTGCTGTCACTCTCTGTCACTTGCCTTTGAGATATAAGCTAGCCATTGTTACTTTACATTTATGTTGCCTTTTTTCTGCTAAGATCACCATCTGCCACATGGCCATGAATAGAGTTGTAGTTTTCTGAAGATTCTTGGGGGAGAAGTTTGATTACAGTAACCAAGGAGCTAAAGTTGGTGAAAGAATAAAGCAAGCGAATGAGGCATTGCCTATAACCTCTGACAAGCCGTTTCCCTTCTCTGAGGCTCAATTTCCTTGTGTATAAAGTCAGATCCTCATAGGTGATGTGGCAAGCCTCTCCTATGTTCCAAAGTCTGTGATATTCTCACTTTTAAAAAATGTAGTAATAGTTTCTACAGAACCACTGGTCTCATGCACTGGAAAGTGCATCTTTGACCAGGGGATTATTCTCCATAAGAGACAGACAAAGCTGAACAGCCCAAGACATGATGTTGCAATTTATCTTATCCATTGTAGGATAGGAAGTAATAGAGAACAATGGTCTGAAATCATGCTAACCACAGTGCTCATCATGTAATAGAAAATATACAGTGGAATACATAAAAATTCAAGAATTTTTAAAATTCAAGAACTATATAAAAAGAACAGAGAATACAACAGATAACCTAAAATTTTACCTTACTACCCCTACCCCTGCTACAGCCACCTACAAACATGTAGCCGTCAGGCCGCCCACTCCCAACTGTTGACCATGGCAGACATTACTAATTGATTATTGTACTATTTTCTTCCAGGACCAGACTGGGAATCTTTCACAATTCAGTGCAATTGATTGGAGTTGGCAGGTAAAATCTTTTTGCCATCCAGGGCTCAAATTTCCTCTTTTTTCAAAGTAGAGGAAAGTAATAAAAAGAGGTTTATATATTTTTTAAATGATATATTTTTAAAATTCTTTTATTGGTACATTTTAGGTATACAATACATTTACATTTATCATTGGGTGCTTGTACCTGTACATGATGTATCTTGGTTCTTATTTTTTCCCCATTTCCTGTGCGCCCTTCACCTCCTCCACCCTTCCCTATTTACATAGATTGCATTTCTATTATTTTTCTTTTCACATAATTTTTCTTTTCCCTTCTTTCCTTTCCCCTTCCCCTCCTACCCCTACACCTTGGGAGCTTTTCTTCCTATTTCAGTTTATCAATTATTTCTTTTAAACATTTTAATCCTTATTTACACTTTCAGTTTCTCACACCAGAGAAACTATTCGGTATTTACACGTGTGTCCTATTTATTTCACTTAAGGGTATGGCCTCAATATGCATCCATTTAGCTATAAATGTCTCTAGTTTCTCATTCTTTATGGCTGAGTAGTACTCCATTTTATAAAAAAAACCACATCTTTATCCATTTTCCAGTTGATGGGCACTTGGGCTGTTTCCAAGCTTTAGCTATTACGAACTATGCTGCTATAAACATGGGTGACATATATCGCTGTGGTATGATTCTTTTAATTCTTTGGGGAAAATACCCAGCAGGGGAATAGCTGAGGTTTGCATTTTAAAGTAGATAAGGGACCTTGGGAAAGTTACCTGCTGTGGATGCTGGTTTATAAGGAAAGAATTCTCAGATCTCCTCTATTTAAACATTCTGTGCATTTTATATTCTAGAAGTTTTTGTCTCCTTTTAAGGCATAGAGACATCTATGTGATACTGCTATTCTCAAGTTCTGGCTTCTTCATAACATATTAAGTTTTGGGTGATGTTGAATATGTCTGGTTCCATCAGACATGTGATAAGCTTTGGTGTTCATGTGACTTCAGGGGCCATGAGCTACCTTTTGTTAATCCTAGACAAGTTCCTTGGGGTCAGAACAATCAGATTATGCTTAAGTGAAGCTCCACTGACAGTGTCAAAGCGAGCCCGCAGGGATGGCATCTGTTAAGCAGTCATGCTAGCATCTTCCTTACTGAGAAACTACTTTTCCTTGTCTTGTTTTGGGCTTCAGTTGGTTTATTTGTCTTAGAGCCTAGATCAATAATCCCAATCACTCTCTCCCTCTTCTCCCTCTCTTTTTCTGTCAAGAGAACTGAAATAAATCATTTTTGATGGGAAAAGTACAGCAACTGACAGAGAGCAGAAGGCAGGGAAGGAGGTATATAAAAATACAGAAAGAATGATAATATTTATTGAGTAATTTTGTACATCAAGCACTATGCTACTCCATTGAATTTTGACAGTGTATAACAACCTATTATTACTCTCCCTCTTACAGATGAGTAAATATAGGCCCTTGGAGGTTAAATAATGTTTCCAGAGCCCTACAGTGAGTTTGTAATAGAGGAAAAGTTCTGAGTCTCGTGTCTGAGTGGCCGCCCCCCCCCCATACTTCCAGTCCCAAACCATCACCTGCGGGACTTTCCTCAAATTACCCCAAGGCATCTGTTAGTTCCCTTCCAGTGTGAGTAACAGTAGCCATAAGTAGCAAAATGTTCCTCTCTTCTATTGGTTGTGCTCTTGGGTCCATTCTCAGGCAGTCTTTTCCTTCATGGCAGCAAGATGACTATGATTAGCTCCAGACTTTGACCCTCTGCTTTCAGCCATCTCAAGAGGAGAAATGACTCTTCTTTCCAAGGGGAAAACCCCCTGCTAGGATTGTGTCTTTTTGGTCTTGCATGCACTAAGTGCCTGGCCTTGAACCATCATGATAGCCAACTAGAAAGAAATGTCATGATTTTCCAGAGTGGGGTCAACTGCTCATCTCTGGAGCTGGTGGGAGAAAAAGTCATCTAAACCACTCATGGGATAATTTTCTAAATAAAAGTCAGGTGTGCTACCTTGAAGAAAAGTGGATGGATATCATTAGGCAGGCAAAATGAATGGATCCTCATTTATTAATCATTAATCTTGCAACCCCACAGTATTCCCAAAGAGCTAGCTTTGTATTGATAGCTATGTATCAATTAAAAGCTTACATGTATGCCCATAAACAGGGGAATGGGTAGAGAAAATGTAGTAGTTACACAATAGAGTACTACTCTACTATAAAGAAGGCTAAATTTAAGTCATTTATAGGAAAATGGATGTACCTTGAGACCACAATGTTAAGTGAAATAAATCAGATGCATAAGCTTAAATATCACATGGTTTCTCTTATATGAGAAATCCAAAGTATAAATAAATTAAAGAGCAAAATAAAAGATAGATGATAGGAAACAAGGAGATAGATCTTTTGCAAGTGGGAAGGGGATAAAGAGGTAGAGGGAAGGAGAGAAAGGGATATCAAAACAATGAAGATGTGTTATGTACATGTACCAACGCCCCGCAATGAATGCAAACATCACGTATTGCAAACATATACTAATAAAAATAAAATTTAAAAATACTAAAAATAAAAGGGTATTTTAAATATATGAATATTTATAGAGCATAATTATAGGGAAAATGCCCAGGATGTAAGAACTCTCCATACTGAGGTTACATGTGTGTTCGCTGATTTTATTCTTCTCCATCATCTAGGCAACTATTATGATGAATTTTTTCTTTATATGTTCTTTGATTTTAAGTATTTTACCATACATGTATATTTATTGAAATAATTTGTAGTTCAAGTTTGATTATGTTCATTTAAAAATGTTGTGCTCTATGTAGTCTTCTATAATTTACTCTTTTTTTTTTTGCTTAAAACCATGCATTTCTGTTTTGCCTGTGTTGTGTGTAAATGTATAATTTTTCATTTGCACTGCTGCATACAACCTCACGTGTGCATGTACAATAATCTCTTTGTTGTGCATGGGCAAATATTCTAGTTGTTTCCATAGTGTTGCCATTACGAAGATGGAAGCCATGAATGTCTTTGTACATGTCTTCTGGTACACACTTGCAAGAGATTCTTTAGGAGTTCCATTTCAGCTGGTGTGTAGAAATGCAGTCAGCTTTTATACTCTATCTCATTTCTAGCCCTTTGCTTTGTCATTTTTTGATTCATTCTGGTAATTTACCCATACATCAAGTTTTTTTTAGCAAATCTTATCTTCTGTGAATAATAGCAATTTTTGTCTCTAGTCCTCATTAATTCTTATGATTTTTTCCATGTCTCCCTGCATTGGTTAAATTTTCAAACAATAATAAATAGGAATTGTGGTGAAGGGCATTGGTGGTAGCTGCTACTCTGCACTGCCCGGCTCTCTTGGGGAATGAAGGACTGGTTCCACACCTGGTGGAGGTGCTAGCAAAAGATGGTTCTCAGTTTTAAGTCTCTTCAGGGGATCATCTTAATGAACTTGGAATCTGGCTCATGCAGGTATGCTTCCTCCTAGGACCAGCTGATATCCCCTGAGTGGTATAATTCTAAAGGGTGGTCCTCATTTGAATGAGAATGCTTTTACTACACCACCACTAAGAATGCGTTTGCAGTAGGGGTTTGATAGATACATTGTAATTGGGTAAGAAAACTCATATCTCTCATATGCTGAAAGTTTTTATGGGCATGGGCTCACTTTTCTCTCCCTGAAAACTGTCCTTTGATGAGAGTTTCCTGGAGGTGAACTCTCAACTCATCTGAAAGTATTTTTCATTTTTGTCCTTATTCTTGAGAAGTAGTTTTAACTAACACAGTTTTAGCCTGGTAGTTATTTTCTGTCAGCACTTTGAAGATGCCTTCTCCTGTCATTTGATGCCTTTGGTTATTATTGAGAAATCAACATAAATCTATCTGGCTGATATGTATTTTCTCCCTGGCTGCCTTTAAGATCTTTTGTTTTTGGTCTTCAGTTTCATTTTATTGTGTCTGGATATGGGTTTCTTTTTATTTATCCTACCTAATATACATTCTACTTCTTATATCTGTAGATTCAGATTGCTAAAAAATTCTATAAAGTTCTGAACTATTATCTCTATAATTTTCTCTTTTTTTCTCTTCTGGATCTCTGTTAGTCAATGGAAGCAATGATACTTTCTCATTCCATTCTCTGTGTCTTTTAGTCTGCCAAGTTTTCTATCTCCTTGTCTTTTATTATATTGACTTAATGGTTATATTAATTAATTAATTTAGTGAGGTTTGAACCCAGGGCCTATGCATTGAGCTATATCCTCAAAGATGTATGTATGTATATGTCTGCAGGTATTTATTTATTTATTTATTTATTTGATACAGGGTTTTGCTGAGTTACTAAATTGCTCAGCCTAGACTCAAACCTGCAATCCTCCTGCCTCTACCTCCCAGAATGCTGGGATTACAAGTGTGTGTCATCATGCCCAGGTATATTTGTAATTTCTAAAGTTTCTCCATTTTCATATTGACTGAGTCATTTTGGTGATTAATTCATAAAACAAAATGTTTAAAAGTATATCTTATGCTAGGGATTTAGCTCAGTGGTTCCGGCACCTGCCTTGCAAGCACAAGGTCCCAAGTTTGATCCCTGGTACCCAGCCCCCCAAAAGTAAATTTTATGCATAGTTTTTTATATCCTATATATGTTAACTTCAAAGTTTGAAGTTCGTGGGGGATCTGATTGCATTATTTTCCCCCCATGGTGGCTAGTTTCTTTTGCTTTTGGTGATTTTCTTAAACTGTGAGCTCACATTTAGTTAAATTTAATGAGAATCTTCATGGAACATTGAAGGGTGCTTTCCTCCAGAAGGGACTTGGACCTGCTTCCTTGGGAAGCCAGAGGTCACTGGTGGCCTAGGTCCACCTGAAAAGCTCAGCTTAACAAAAGCATCTCCAGTTCTGCAACTTCACCTTTCAGGGCCAGAGCTCAGAGATGATGCTAACAATTTGCCCTGTCCCTACACACAGATAGATGTTGCTTCTCCCATTCAGAGTGGACTTGTCCTTCTGCTTCCCTTGGATCTGGGTTGCATGGTGACTTGCTTTGGATCAATGGGAGTGGACAGAGGAGACCATGTGCCAGGCCCAGGGCTATGCGGGAAGAGGCCCACAGCTTCTGCTTTTACTTCTTAGAAGCATTTAGACTAAACTTGCAGCAAACCCTTGTGGTGACAGGGAGATGCCCTCATAAAAGTTTCGAACTCAACTGAGCTTCAGGTAAATGCAGCCACAAGGTGAGCTCAGACAACGCCATGTGGCGCAGACGACCTGCTCTGATGACCCCAGAAAACCCATACAATGATGACAAATAATTAGTAATTGCTGTTTTAAGCCGATAAATTTTGTGGTGGTGCATAGTGAAGGAATAGAGTGATTTTTCAGAGAATATTGTCTAAGATGTTGGTGGAAGCAGAAGTCTTCTTTGGAGTTCTTTGACTTATACTTTAATTTCATTCATCTATCTAAGCATATCCCCTCTATGGCAGAATTGCATAGTGTTAAAAATCGCAAGCAGGATTCCTGACTTGGATTAATACATACTAGTTATGTGACTTTAATTACACTCCTTAACCTCTCCAGGCTACAGATTTTTCTTTTCTCAAATGAGGATAATAATAGTACCTACATCATGAAGTTGTTAGGTAGAGTCCATAAAAATATATTTAAAGCTGTTATGTAGTCAAGCTCATAGTTACACATGCAGGAAATATTTTCTGTATTGTTAGTATCCAACTTAGTATTTTTAAAAATGTGAAACCTACTAGATTCTTGTGGTATTATGATATAATAAAACCATGATATATATTTTGTCTGTGGCTCTGGTTCCTGGCACAGACAGAGCTTCTGAAATCTTTTGAGTGGTGAGGCCCATAAGAGTGTCTTTCTGTATGCTAATGAGATGACTGGTGGATGGAGAAGGAGAACTAACTATGGCCTTAGAAGGTTGGAAACTTCAGCCACAGCCTCCACCTCTGGGGAGAGTCCAGGGCCAAAGGTTGAGTTGATCACCAATGGCCAATAATTTAATTAATCATGCTTAAGTAATGAAGCCCCATAATAACCCAAAAAGATTGGGTTCAGCAAACTTCCAGGTTGGTGAACAAGAACAAATCCACGTGGCAGGAAGGTGGCACACCCCAGCTCCATGGGGCAGAAGGCCCTGCACTCAGAATCCTTCTAGACATTGCCCCATGTCTCTCTCCACTTGGCTGTTCAGTTGTATCCTTTGTAATAAATAATAAATGTCAGTGAAGTTTTTCCCTGAGTTCTATGACCTGCCATACAAATTAACCAAGGGCATGAGCCATGATGCCCTGAGGAAGGGATCATGGAGCTGCAGTTTATGGCTGATTGGTCAGAATCACACAGGTCACAAACCTGAGACTTGCAGTTGACATCTGAAGTAAAAGTTGGCAGTCTTTTGGGACCCTGCTCTTAACTTGTGGGATCCGATGCTGTCTCCAAGAGAAGAGTCAGAATTAAATTAAATTGTGGGATTCCTAGTTGTTGTCTACTGGAGAATCTGGTATCAGGAGTTGTTATAATTTGGATCTTGAATATTCCCCCAAAGACCTGTATGCTAAAAGCTTGGTTCCAGCCAATGGTACTGTTGGGAGATGGTGAAGCTCTAGGAAGTGGGGTTTAGTGTGAGGAAGTTAGGTCATTGGGAGTTCATTCTCTCTCTCTCCCTCTCTCTCTCTCTCTCTCTCTCTCTCTCTCTCTCTCCTCAGCCACCATGAGGTAAGCAGTTTTGCTCCCTGCCATGATGCTCTTCCTCACCTCAGAACACAAAACAATGGAGCCAACTGACCATGGATTGAGACCTCTGAAATCATGTCCCCAAATAAACCATCTTTCCCTGAAGTTGTTTCTCTTGGGTATTTTTTCATAGCGATGGAAAGCTAAGTAACATAGAAGTATGTAAGAAAGTGGAAAGGGAAAAGCAGTCCCCCATCCTTTTGGAGTGCTCAATAAAAACATGTTTTAAACTACATGAATGGATCAAAGACCATGTATTTGAATTTCTTAAGTCCTCCTTGTCTGGTCATGCCTCAGCTATGACTTGTTATTGTTTTTTCTTGCTCTGGGTCTTGCCCTTTCCCAGTCAGGAGCTCCAGCATTTGGAACCGAGCCATCATTCATTTCTTTTCACTGATCTCTATTAATTTTAGAGTTGAAGATATTTTAATCAGGGATCAGATCAGCTCCTTGCAGAGAAGAATTTCTATCATCTTTTTTCAAGTGTAAATCCAAGGACAGAGTTCATGTGAAGACCCTGGCCCCCCCAAAAAAATGCTCCTCTGGTTTGTTCCCAGGGCAAGTAACTCATTCTTGGAAGAGTCTTGTGAATGTCTGAAGTCTGATACAACACATCAAAAAATGTCATTCATATCTAGTGATCCTTTAGCAAGAGGCCTGCTGATGTGATTACCATATACTGGCAGTGTGAACACTCAGTTTACAATTCTACAGTGGAAGCCAATGAAAAGGAATGTAGTTGTTTTAGTTACTTTCTCGTCCTTGGGATGTGATACCTGACACAA
Source organism: Heterocephalus glaber (assembly GCF_053883595.1). NCBI lineage: Eukaryota > Metazoa > Chordata > Mammalia > Rodentia > Bathyergidae > Heterocephalus > Heterocephalus glaber. Next base: position 29,234,515 of record NW_028258377.1, read on the forward strand.
TTTAAAGAAGGAAAGTTTTATTTTGACTCATAGTTTGTGGAAGTTTCAGTCCATAGTCACCTGCTATCAAGGCAGGGAGGCATGCCAGAGAGGCATGGCAGAGGGAAGCAGAGAGAGATCAAGGAAGGATGGAGGGAGACTGAGCCTCCCAGGCCTCTCCCCCAGTGACCACTTCCTCCAACCAGGCTTCACCTCCCAACATCACGTTTAGTCATAAACTCATCAGTGAACGAATCCACTGATGAGTATCATGCCCCCACGAGCCAATCACCTCCCCCAAGCCCCACTTAGGAGTACATGAGGCTTTTGCGGGGGACATCTAGTTATAAATCATAATGGCAGTAAAAGATGAAAACCCAAGAGAATGTCAGTGGAGCTCAGCTATTTTAGAGTATCCAGCAATTGCTGCCCAGGCATGCCTATAGCTTTGGATGCATGTGTGGCAGCTTTACCCCAAAGAAGACTCAAGCTAATTTGCTGACCTACTTTCCAGTGGCAAACATTGCCTAGTGCCCACAGGAAGATTCTTCTTCATCCTCACCTCAAGCCTATGCTAACAGAACTCTAACTGGATTACACCAAGTAGTGAGAGTTTTCTTTTCTGTCTTCTTCTCTTGCCTGGCCAGCATTCTGTAAGATTTGGCTAAGAGCCAGAGTTAGTTAGTTTAAAATTGGTAAGTCTAGGGCAGTTCTGATTTCATATCTCAGACATGATAGCTAATTGTGGTATCAAGCTGAATAGATTAAGAATCACCTAGCAGATTAGTAGAGCACAGTTCTGAGTGTGTCTGGACGATTGACTTGCAAGCTGCAAACTGAAGAAGGAAGACCCATCCTGGATGTGGTGGCCTCTAATTCTTTCAGCCTTCCAGGACAGACTCTTCAGCCTCCCAACACAGATCCTTTGGCTTTTTGACTCAGACTTGCACACTGGCCTCTGCACTGAGCTCCAGGCCTTCAACTTTTGACTGGGTCCTCTAACTCTGCCCTGTGCAGACAGGCCTTCTGCATTCCTCTACCATTTCTGACTGTGGGGGTGGCCATTTAAGCCTACTTTGTAAATCCTTTATCTATCAGGGAGGAGGAGAAAGAATGTGATTCTATACTAGCTGAGTATGGAATGCTACACCTATGAGAGTGAGAAAGATGTATGGCCACAACTGGGCTGGGAAAGACCATTGGCAGAAGGTCCTGGTTTAGGTGAATAAAACACGTTCACATCCAGTCCTTGCCTCTGTGGCTTTTGCGAAGTTGCTTAACCCCTTTGACCATCACTTTTCCTTACTGTAGAATGGGATAGCAATATTCACCTTGAGTTTTGTTGTAAGAAAAAAAAAAAAAGCAATGCATAGCACATAGTAATCCCTCAGTAAATGAGCATCTGTTATTGTTGCCATTCCTCGCTCTAGATTGGGTTCTACCTATTTTTCTAAGAATGTGTTCTAGCTACACCTCACAGTCACTAATATTGTCACAGGCAATTTGTATCACTTGTGGAGTAAGAAATACCGTCAGTCCTACCAACTCACCTTGACAGCCTGGCAAATGGGGCCTGGAATTGCAATCTTTGGAGTTTCTCCAATAGGCAGTAAGCTTCCTTTTCTGTTGCTTACCCTCATCTAATGTAACTGTATTATCCAAGAATGTGTAATAATGTCTTAAGTCCTAGTGTCTTAAACCAACACATTCTATAATCATGTTTTACTCTTCCACTTTCTCTTTTTTTAATGGGGAAAAGTGTGTTTTTCTAGTCACTATTAGATATATCAGTTTCTCAGATTACTATAGGTCTTGAAATGTAGTCTTTGTCCTAAAATTGTCAGATGGCCCAGGTTCCTGCCTGGACTCATATTTGTCTCAACTAGAGAAGGGCCAGAGGGAAGGGGACCGATGTCTTTTACCCCCAATCTTTACACCCAGCCCACCTGCTCCTTCTCATTCCTGGCCTTGTGTCTGGTTCACGTAGACTCCCTGGCTTCTTGGGTTCCAGAAAATTCCAACACAGCATCCTCCTCTTGCTTAGCTCACCACAGGCTTTTAACAGCCCATCTTTTGACCTTCCAATTTTACGCTCTCTGTGCAACTGTCAAGCTTAAAGTTCCCATCACCAATTTAGAGGGAAGTGGGGATAGGGAGGGCATGAGACATGTAGCGCAGCCATCTCCAAAGGCATCCCCTGCACAGATCCTCTCTCCTTACTCTTTCATACCCTCCCTGTGAGGGAATGGGTGAGTCACCTAACCAGGTCTCATCAGGGACTGCCACAACTCACTTCAGCATTTGAAATTCACTGTGTTTTGGGGCCTCAGTTAAACTACCTAGTTGAATATCTTGTCATGTAAACCTATTCCCTAGGGCACCGTGATAAATGTGGTGCATCTTCTTGAAGAATGAATTTTGGTATTGGATTTGGGGTGGGAAGAGCAAGTTGTTATAGGAAGCGAGTGCAGGGCAGGAGGTTTGGACACATTAACTGGTAAGAGCTAGGGTGGCCGGTTAGCTCAGTTGGTTAGAGCGTGGTGCTAATAACTGGTAAGAAATTCAAATTAAGAAATGAAGACAGATTATAGTGTAAAGTAACCAGCAAAATTGAATGCAGATTGAAGTAAAACATGAGGCTTTGGAGAAAGGGCTCACATGAAGTGACTTTTTCAATCCATGCCGCTAGCCCACCTCCACTCTCTCTTCACCATTAGGAGTAATGTTCACACCCCTCTCCTATTAGGAAAGTGTATGGGGTGGGTAAGAAGACATTTTTTGAATCTCTGCATGAAAACATAATCAGCTATTTACTAATTGCAGTGGAGATACTAATCAAGTCACTCAGAAGCTGCCTTGACCTAATGATATTCATTATCACATTTTTTTGCATGTTTATATTAAATTATCAGGAGTGAGGAGACAAAATAATAGCTCTTTTCTTAGTGTTTTCTGATGGAATACAGGAACAAGACTGAAAAAAACCTTTTAGAAGGACACAGTAAGCCTCAGCCACATAGAGCCACTGAGTCCTTAAGATCTGGTGCATCCAAGTGAGATGTGTACAATACAGCATGGATTCCAAAGGCCCAGTATTAAAAAAAGGGAGGGGAAAATATCTCATAGACAAGCTTCCATATTGATTATATATTGGAATAGTATATTAGATCTATTGAGCTAAAGTATATTATTGAACTTATTTTTATCTTTTTTAGAAAATCTGTTTAAAACATAACTATTGGGAAAATGTAAGTTGTGTATATGACTAGTATTTGTGTATTTGCATTCTATTTTATTGCACAATTTTGTATTTAATTTAATGATTTAAGATCATTTAATGGGATGGTCAGCAAACTATGATCCATGGGTCAAATCTAGTTCCATTTGTTTTTGTAAATAAAATTACATTAGAACACAAGTATACTCATTCCTTGGCATATTATGGGTGTTTCACTCTTTAATAGTATAGTCAGGTTATTTATTTATTTATTTATTTATTTATTGTATTAAATTCTTTTATTGGTACATTGTAGGTATACAACACAATTACATTTCTCATTGGGAATTGTACCTTTATATAATGCATCTTGGTTCTTATTTTTTCCCCATTCCTAGCCCTCCCTTCACCCCCTCCACCCTTCCCTATTTACAAAGACTTTATATCCATTTTTTCCATTTCTCATCATGTTTTCCTTTCCCTTCTTTCCTTTCCCCTGTGCCTCCCACTACCCCTACCCCTTTGGACCTTTTCTTCATATTTTACGTTATCGATTATTCATTCTAATCATTGGTACATTTTAGGTATACAATATAATGACATTCATCATTGGAAATTTGCACCTTTACATAGTCTCTCTTGGTTCTTATTTTTCACCCTTACCCAGCCCTCCCTTCAACCCCTCCAGTCCTCCCTATTTACAAAGATTTTGTTCCTATTTTTCCATTTTCTCATATTAATCCCATTCCGTTCTATCCTTTCCCCTAGCCCTCCCATTTCCTTCCCCCTTGCCCCTTTTCTTCCTATTTCACATTATCTATTATACCTTTTAGTCCTTATTTACACGTACAGTTTCTCACACTAGAGAAACTATTCAGTATTTATACATGTGTGTCCTGTTTATTTCACTTAAGAGTATGGCCCCCATGTGCACCATTTAGCAATAAATGTCTCTAATTTCTCTTTTTTGATGGCTGAGTAGTACTCCATTTTATAAAAAACCCACATTTTCTTTATCCAGTCTCCAGTTGATGGGCATTTGGGCTGTTTCCAAGTTTGAGCTATTACAAACTGTGCTGCTGTGAACATGGGTGCACATATATCACTGTGGTATGATTCTTTTAATTCTTTGGGGAAGATACCCAACAGGGGAATAGCAGGGTCAAATGGGACTTCGAGTCCTAGTTCTTTGAGGTATCTCCATACTGATTTCCACAGTGCTTGCACCAGTCTACATTCCCACCAGCAGTGGAGCAGGGTTCCTCTTTCCCCACAGCCCCGCCAGCATTTGTTACTGGTTGATTTCATGATAGCAGCCATTCTTTCTGGAGTGAAGTGGAATCTCAGCATTGTTTTCATTTGCATCTCTCGAATGACCAGTGATGATGAACATATTTTCATGTATTTATTTGCTATTTCTACTTCTTTGTGTGAGAAATGTCTGTTCATTTCAGATGCCCATTTTTGGATTGGGTCTTTAAATTTGGGAGGTCTGATCTTTTTCAGTTCTTTATAGATTTGAGATAGTAGACCTTTGTCTGAGGAAGAGCAGGTGAAGATTTTTTCCCACATTGTGGGTTGTTTCTTCACACTGCTGGTGGTTTCTCTTGCTGTGCAGAAGCCTTTTAATAAGAAGAGATCCTACTTGTTGATTGTTTGTGCTAGTTCATGGGCAACTGAGGTTTTGTTCATAAAATCTTTTCCTACACCGATGTCTTCAAGGGTTCTCTGTTCCAACTGGTTCAGAGTTTCTATTTTAATATTTAGATCTTTAATCCATTTTGATTTTAGTTTAGTGCATGGTGAGAGATACAGGTCTAGTTTTAATCTTTGGCAAGTTGAAGCCCAATTTTTCCAGCACCATTTATTAAAGAGGCTATCTTTCCTCCAGTGAGGGTGTTTGGCTCCTTTATTAAAGATGAGATGGCTGAGTGTGTCTGGCATTCTTTCTGCATCTTCTGATCTGTTCCACTGGTCCTCAAGCCTGTTTCTTTGCCAGTACCATGCTGTTTTTATCACAGTAGCTTTATAGTAGAGTTGCAGGTTGGGGATTGTGATACCCCCTACCATGTCTCTGTTACCTAGAATTGCTTTTGCTATTCTGGGTTTCTTCTTGTTTCAAATGAATTTTTGGATTGTTTTCTCGAGGTCTATGAAGTATGCTGCTGGGATCTCAATTGGAATTGCATTAAATCTATATAGCAGTTTTGAAAGTATGGCCATTTTCACTATATTAATCCTTCCTAGCCAGGAGCAGGGGATGTCTGTCCATTTTCTGATATCATCTTCAATCTCTCTTTTCAGAGTGCCATAGTTTTCAGAGAAGAGGTCTTTGATTTCTTTTGTTAGGATGATTCCTAGGTATTTCAGTTTTTTGGATGCTAATGTGAAAGGAATTATTTGCACTATTTCTCTCTCAGTGAGTCTGTCATTCGTGTAGAGGAAAGCTATTGATTTTTGTGTGTTGACCTTGTAACCAGCTACTTGACTGAATTTGGTTATTAAGTCTAGAAGACTTTTGGTGGAGTTCTTGGGGTCTTCTATAGAGAGTATCATGTCATCTGCTAATAATGACAATTTGACTTCTTCATTTCCTATCTTTATTCCTTTTATTTCTTTCTCTTGTCTAATTGCCGTGGCTAATGTTTCCAGAACTATATTGAGCAAGAGTGGTGATAGTGGACATCCTTGTCTTGTTCCTGATTTTAGTGTGAAGGATTTCAGTTTTTGACCATTTAGTATGATATTGGCTGTTGGTTTTTCATAGATGGCTTCTATCAGTTTGAGGTAGAGACCATCTATTCCAATTTTTTGTAGGGTTTTTATCATAAATGCATGTTGAATTTTGTCAAATGCTTTTTCTGTGTCTATGGAGATAATCATATGGTTTTTGTCCTTGGCTCTATTGATATAGTGTATTACATTAATTGATTTTCGTATATTGAACCATCCCTGCATCCCTGGGATGAATCCTACTTGATCAGGGTGTATGATCTTCTTGATGATCTTCTGCATTCTATTTGCCAGTATCTTATTAAGGATTTTTGCATCTCTGTTCATTAGTGAGATTGGCCTATAGTTCTCTTTTTCAGTTGGGTCTTTCTCTGCTTTGGGGATCAAGGTGATGCTTGCTTCCAGGAATGAATTTGGGAGTATTGCTTCCCTTTCAATTTCATTGAAGAGTTTAAACAGTAGCGGCAGCAGTTCCTCTCTAAATGTCTTGTAGAATGCAGCAGTGAAGCCATCAGGGCCTGGGCTTTTCTTAGGTGATAAGTTTTTAATTACGTTTTCAATTTCATTGGTTGATATTGGGTTGTTCAGAATTTTTAGGTCTTCTTCGTTCAACTTTGGTAATTCATATGTATCTAGGAATCTGTCCATTTCTTCTGTGTTGTCCATCTTATTGGCGTATAGGTTCTGGAAGTAGGTATTGATGATCCTCTGGATTTCTGCTGGGTCTGTTGTAGTTTCACCCTTTTCATTCCTAATTGCATGGATTTGGGCCTTTTCTTTCCTTTTTATGACAAGGTTGACTAAAGGTTTATCAATTTTGTTGATTCTTTCAAAGAACCAACTCTTGGCTTCATTGATTTTTTGTATCATTCTCTTAGTCTCCATTGCATTGATTTCTCCTCTGATCTTTGTAATTTCTTCCCTTGTATGAGCTTTGGGGTTGTCCTGTTCTTCTTTTTCTAGAAGCTTGAGGTTCAGCATCAGGTTGTTTAATTGGGCTCATTCTGTTTTCCTAATATGTATATTCACTGCTATGAATTTCCCTCGTAAGACTGCTTTCATTGTGTCCCATAGATTCCAATATGTTGTATTGTCATTGTCATTTAATTGAAGGAACTGTCTGATTTCTTCTTTAATTTCCTCTGTGACCCATTGGTTATTCAGAAGTGTGTTGTTCAATTTCCACGTGTTTATGAAATTTTTCCTGTTTCTTTTGCTATGGATCTCCAATTTCATCACACTATGGTCTGATAATATACAGGGGATAACTTCAATTCCTTCGCACTTACTTAAACATGTTCTATGTGTGAGTATGTGGTCTGTTTTGGAGAATGACCCATGTGAAGCTGAGAAGAATGTGTATTCTGATTTTGTGGGGTGGAAGACTCTGTAAACATCTGTTAAGTTCATTTGTTCAAGAGTTCGATTGAGTTCTAGTATTTTAGTACTTATTTTTAGTCTAGTTGATCTATCTATTTGTGACAGTGGGGTGTTGAGGTCCCCCACTACAATTGTATTAGTGCATATATGACTTTTCATGTCCATTAGTATTTGTTTTATATAGTTGGGTGCACTAGTGTTTGGTGCATAGATATTTATGATTGTCATCTCTTCCTCTTGGATTGTTCCCTTTACAAGGATGTAGTGTCCTTCTTAATCTCTCTTAATCAGTGTTGGTTTGAAATCTACTTGATCTGCCAAGAGGATAGCTACTCTTGCTTTTTTTCGGGTTCCTGTCGCATGCAGTATTGTTTTCCACCCTTTAACTTTCAGTCTATGAGATTCCTTTTGAATTAAGTGTGTTTCTTGTATGCAGCATATTGTTGGATTTTGCTTCTTGACCCATTCTGCCAGTCTGTTTCTTTTGATTGGTGAATTGAGACCATTAACGTTGATGGTTATAACTGAAACATATTGACTTGTCATTGCCATGACTTTTTCTTTTTGTTGTGTTCTCCCTCTTTCCATTTAATTTCTTGTCATGCCAGATGGGTTCATTCTGCTTTGCTTCCTGGGGTTGTGATCCTCAATGTCTGTTCCTAGGCTATTGTGTAGAATTCTTTGGAGTGCTGGTTTGGTATTCACGAAGTTCCTAAGGTGCTCTTTGTCATGAAAGTATCTTATTTCTCCATCCATTTTGAAAGATAGTTTTGCAGGGTACATCAACCTGGGTTGGAGGCTGTTTTCTTTTAGGGCTTGGAATATGTCACTCCAAGCTCTTCTTGCCTTGATGGTTTGTGTTGAGAAGTCTGCTGTGATTCTGATGGGCTTTCCTTTGTGTGTGATTTGTTTCTTTTCTCTGACTGCTTGTAGAACTTTGTTCTTCTGTTGAGTTTCTGGAATCTTAACAATTATATGCCTATGTGTAGATTTTTTTTGATCAAGGCTATTTGGAGTCCTATATGCCTCACTTATCTGTATGTCAAGCTCTTTTCCCCTGCTTGGGATGTTTTCTGCCATTATTTCTGTGAAGAGATTTTTTATGTCATCTGCACTCTCTCCTGTTTCTTCATTGAGTCCAATCAGTTGTATGTTATTCTTTTTTCCATCATCTAGCAGCTGCTGGATTGATTTCTCATGTTCCCTTATAATTTTGAAGCAATTTTTCTTTTCCTGGTTACTAATTGCAATCTTATCTTCTATATCTGAAATTCTGTCCTCACACTGGCTCATTCTGCTGTGTAGACTTTCAATAGAGTTTTTCATGTCCTGGAAATCTATTTGCATCTGTTTTATGGATTCCATTTGTTTCTTATGTTGAGATTCCATCATGTTCCTGAGCTCCTCTCTAGATTTATTAATCATGTCTTGCACTAAGGGCACAATTTCTCCTGTTATCTGAGACATTATTTCTGATTTCCTTTTTTTGAGATCCCCTTTTGTTGCCAGTTCAGTGGGTCCAGGTGGTTGTGTATCAGAGGAATCCATCTCATTTCCCTTTGGGGTTGCTGTAGGTGATCTGGAAGTCTGGTTTTGAGACTTATTTATGTGTTTTCTCATTTCGACTGGGGCAGGGGGCTGTTAGTGCCTGCACGGATTACCTCCTCTGAGCTGGGTGAGGTGGGACAGGGGCCGGGAGCAGCAGTAGGGATGGTGACCCAAAAGCCCTTTCCTCTGGGCTGGGAGCAGCGGGAGGGATGGTGACCGGGAAGCCCCTTCCTCTGGACCAGGGGCAATGGGACGACGGCTCAGAAGCCCCTACCTCTGGGCCGGGAACAGTGGGACTCAGTACCTTGATCTGGTGGTTTGGTGTCCTCTGCGCCTTGGTAATGTGTAATCAGGTGGCTGCCTGTCTGCAGCGGGGTGATTCGGCGTCTTCTGCGTGACCTAGTCAGGTTTTTACTAAAGGGATTGGCTCTTGACGCTTGTCATTTATTTTCTATAAATTGGAAAAAGATTGCAGATCTCTGATGATCCAGCTATGGTTACTTCCCCGGTGAGAAATCAAGGTCCAAGAGAGACAAAATGACTTGTCCAAGGACATGTGAAGATGGCAGAACAAGGGCAGGGCTTCACCTTGTCCCTGTGCCTTGTGCTATATCAGGCCTCAGTTTACATGATGAGGCTAAGATGGAAGAATATGTTCCACGCATGAGGTGGGTTCAGTCTCCACCACACAGCGATACATTTATCTCCTTCCTAGGCCACAGGAGGGACACAGAGAGAGGGAAAGCATAAAGAAAAGGATTCTGGAGCAGCCTGGAGCCCGCCTTGGTGAAGCAGGAGGTGGAGGTTCCTATGGAAGCCTCTTATTATCTTTTTTGTTACACAACGCATCAGAAGTATCATCACTAGATCATAGTTTAATGCAATCTTCACTACATTGTAGAGGTGATTCAAAAACTTTATGTAAGGGGGGTTGCTGAATCTTTTGCAAACTCTCTTTCAAAGTTATTGACCATTATTATCAGTCAATGATCTTTAAGAAGGATAAGCTCTATGACACATTTCTCCTAGGACTTAGTGCCAAGAAAAATTTTCTTTCAGATAGACTTGCATAAGTTTGTAAATGCTATAATGAGATGTGTATAACTGAACATGTTGCTCAGTTTGTGTTGGTTGCCAAGATGATTAGAGATAAATCTATGTTTAATTCAGCATCCTAGCACATCATGTGTTAGCCAGATTTCAGTCAGTATAATGAAATACCTGGGGTGATGAACTTATTAAAAAAAAAGATTTATTTTGGTTTATGGTTTTAGAGGTTTAAGTCCCTAATTGAGTGGTCCCATTGGTTTGGGCCTTGAGCAGGAAAGCACATCACGCTGGGAGTGTATGGTAGGAAAAACTCCTCCCTTCATTAACCAGGAAGCAAAAAGAAAGAGGTAAAGACCAGGGTCCCACAGTCTCTCTCAGAGTTATGCCCCCAGTGACCTAAGTATCTTCCCTTAGGTACTATCTCCTAAAGATCCACAGTACCTCGCAGTAGTGCTGCCTAGGAGATCAAGCCTGGTTTAACTCAAGGACCTTTGGGGGACACCCATCTAGACCATAGCAGGTGTGTTATATTTGTACACTTCTTCCAATCTTACTCAGCTCTAAATTTCTATATTAACTGTTCAGCTTTAGTAGCCCATTTCTTTTCACATTTACTGTGTTACCTCTTTTGTATTTTTTCAGCAATACTTTGTTAGGGTCAACTAAGAGCTACACCTGTAAGATGTAAAAAAAGTATTTCTAGTTTTAAGGGGTTTACAGTATGAATACTGAGGTGCAGAAAGATACTTACCCACTGGACCTATGACCAACAGTGATAAGCCAACCTTCTAAATAAAGTAGGTTCTACCCTGTGATTTCATGAACTTCCCATCCCCCACTACCTCAAATACCATTTTCCTACAAGCTACTATTAGGATTTATACATAGATATTCTCAATTTACATACCTTTGAAAGATATCACTAATGTATCCAAGTCCTTATTTCTCATTAATCTATTGTATTCATGTTGTGCTGCCAACTAGTCAGAAAGAGATCTTACATGAAATCTATATGCCATCTTCTAAAAATCCATAAAGGATCATTCATGAGAATAGAATTACAATTTCTGAGTAAAGAGTAAATAACTATGGAAGAAACAAAATTAAATAGAAAATAGTATCAGTCATTAATACTTTAGTGTAAAGTAGATGATTCCCCTGCTGGTTTTTTCCCCTGCTGGTAGCAGGCTCATGTATGTAATTTGATTGATGTTAAAACATTGGCCACCAAGGTAAAAAAAAAAAAGTGGAAGTGGAAGACTTGAGGAGAATTCAGAACAAACTTTTCCAACTGCAGCATTTGGCATATTAATGATTTTCCACTTCATGATAAAGAAGACCTAAATTTCCCCTTCCACCCTCAAGGGCAGGGTTTTCCCCTCAAATTGCTACTCATTCCATTTCCCTTTGCCTGCTATCTTCTTTCTCATTACATATTCTTCCTAACTGTAACACTCTTGAACACATGTGTATTTAAAGGAAATTAATCATTCAAATACCATAATTAGTCCAAGAATTGTGTCTTTTTGAGATGGAATGAGCTAATTAATTTTTTTTATCTCCCAGGAAACCTGCTCTCAGATGTGAGCTAATTAGTGAGCTGCACATCAAAAGAAGTGAAGTGTATCCTGTAAATAGGATTTCATTTAAAACAGATCAAAGGACGATTTACCAAATCATTCCTTCCTCCTCTGATTTCCACAAGCATGAGGCAGACAGTGAAGAGAACAACAGTCACTAGCCTCAAAAATGTAGCACCAACTGAACAACTGTAACCCCCAAGTCAAATATTAATGAAGGAAGAGAGCTAAATGTACCCAGAGGTAGAAGTTTAGTTCTTGGGACTTTTGTGGTTGGGTTTCCAATGTGGCCCAAGAGGGCAGTGGGCTGTGTTTGTGATCCAGGGCATGTATAACTCTGCAGAAACAAAGTCTCCAGATGTGGTTCTCTCTGACTACCTGGCTGTGTGACTTTGGACAAGTTGCTTACCCTCTCAGAGATCATTTCTCTCATCTGTAATATATGAATCTCAGTCTCTTTATCTATCTCCTGAAGATCAAGTGAGATGTGCAGATCAAGTGAGATGAATAATGTGACAAGGGCTTGGAAAAAAGTCTAAAATGGCTATACAAATGAAAAACATTTTGGGCCATTGTTAACAAAGTCTCCATTAGCAGAATAAATTAGAAGAAGAGGAACGTTTCCCAGATGATGCTGGCCAAAATTCCAGTTCCTGAGGAAAACAGGATCCCTGTAGGCTGCCTTTGCAGATGAGATCCACAACATAATTGCTCAAACCTCCTTTCTCCTGTGATTATAGTTAGAAATTAGCTTCCAAAGAAGAAACAATTCAAATGAAGAAAGGAAATGAAAAAGTCTTTTTTTTTTTTCCTTTGAAGTTCTAGATTTCCAAACATGGCAGATTTGCAAGAGCAATCTTGTCCTTCTAACATGTCTATGAGCCTCAAAGGACAAATGAGGCCAAACCAGCTGGTGATTGACAATGAGAAAGGCCCTGTACCTTGAATATAAATTGCAAACTGATGCAAAGGAAATCAATAAATACATGTTTGCTACAAAAATAGCTTCATGACATTGTTTCGGAAGTGGCTATTGAACAGGAAGAATTTCAGAGTAGATGAGGAAGTGGAAAAGATGCTCCCTAGAAAATGCCCAAAGCAGAGAAGGCCTACTCATTCTTGTAAACTAGAGCCTGGCCACAGAGACCTGCACTTTGATTTTTTGAGGGGCAGTGACATGGAGCATCTAACAAGGAAGAAAGTGCTTAGGACAGTGCTGGCAAGGCATCCTGACCTTGTAGAGATATCACAGCTGGTAACAATAGAAGCCCAGATCTGATGACTGGGTCCGTGGACTCCCTGAACACTAACTTTACCAACCTAGAGGCAAACCTCCTCTTGCAGGTAAACAAATTAAAAGAGAAGAGGCCTGGAAGCTACTGTCCCTGCTTCAGACAAGGCTGAAGGTCCAGGTGGGAACAGGAGCTAAAGAAAGATGCTGGGAGAAGATAGTCCTATTCTGAACAGTGACAGAGACAATATATTTTTTAATTTCTAAAAATCAAGGTGAAATCCATATGAGTACTCATCTTAAAATATGCACATCAGTGAAATTTAGTGAATTTATAATATTGAGCAACCATCAGTTCTAACATTTCCATCATCCCTGAAGGAGACTTTATATCCATTGAGTGACCACTTCCCCCTCAACTCTCCCCAGAAGCATTGGAGCCCTTTCTGTTGTTCCCCTGTAATCATAGTTGAGGCTCACTAGATACTTTCTTGTAAGCCTGTTTGGAAGCACCCTGTCCAGGTGTCTGTATAGACACAGCCCTTGTATCTTTGGTCACAAGAGTAAAGTTCTCAAGAGTGAAGAGTCTCAGACAGGAGACTTTCAAAGGAGACTCCCTGTGCCAAGTGCTGTTGCAGACGCCTCTGCCCAAGGTCCACATCTCTCACAGAGGCAAACCAGGCCTTTGGGAAGAGTCTAAAGATGTTTAATGAGAAACATCCATAGCACATTTATTGGTGTATGCAATTTGGGAGTAGGAGCATTTCTTTTGACAATGAACAGATTTTCAGCTGGATATAACTTCTCTCATGTCCACACAAGGCCAACACAGTGTAGCAAATGCTCAGTCAATGATTGTGGAATTCCCCACTAGGAAGGAAGGTGCGAAATAGTTGAATGCCAATTAACATGGCAGTAAGAGTGTGTAGTGGGAGTCATTAGTACTGGCTTGGAGTTTTGCCTCTATGGACCGATCTCTTAGTGTTTATGAGTCTCATTGTTCTCATCTGTGTGCCACATAGCATGGTGGTACACACTAGCAATCCCAGCACTCTGGGAGGCTGAGGCAGGAGGATCACAGGCTCAAGCCCAGCCTGATCAACTGAGAAAGACTTTGTCTCAAAAAATTAATACCTAATTAAACATAGGCTAGGCATGTAGCTAACTGTGAAGACCTTGGGTTCAATTCCCAGTACCACACACACACACATTAAAAAAAAAAAGTTATAACAATATTTCTTCTTTGAGGTCATGGGGTGAGTATTACAGGAGTCAGTGATAGATGTAATAAGGTGTTTAATACAGTTTAATACAGCTTCTCCTTTGTTGGAGTCCACTGTATCCTGAGGGAAAACTATTGTCTCTGCTGCAGAATTGAGAAAGAGGGCTGGGAGTCATGTGACATTGTTGGAAAAGTAAGGAAGGATCTTGGCTAGAGAAACAAAGCTACAGTGTTAGGTAACATGATGGGGTACTTTCAAGCTGACTAGCAGGAAGTGAGAGGTCGCCTGTGCTTCTCTCTTCCTGAGTCCCAGAGAGACACTCTGAAAAGCCTCTTCAAGCAGCTGGAGGCCAAAGCACAAGACTGATGGGGTTTGTTCAAACAAACAACCCTGCCCTTGGGCCCATGTACTCTTGCCAAACTAAAATAATGACCTTTCTCCAGTAATTTCCTGCAGTAGGAATCTAATGTCTCATGGAAGGACTGTCCCTGGGCACCCCAGAAGGGGTGTGAGAACAAGGTCTGTCTTAGGCATCAAGAGACAGATTCCCAAATACTAAAAGGAGCTTGTATTAAGATGTGGAGTCACATTCCTTGCTCTGCATATCTCCATCCCCATGGGAGGCAGGACACGTTTCTCCCACTCCATGTATGCCCCTGAATTCTTCCTACAGCAAGCTAAACAAACTGTTGACATGAATTCAACTGTTTCTGCTTCACCCAAATAGAAGGGGCCATGGTGCTCCCTGAAACTTGCCATGTGGGGAAAGAAAAATATTCTATTTTGGAGCTTGATGGATTTAGTTAAGATGGGGTCTAAGAGCTGAGGAAAATAAATACCTTAGAAGATCACAGTACCCATTATTGCTGTCCACTAAAAATGGCTGGTTCTCCTCTCAGGCACATGCAGAATTGTTTCCCTCACTCCTGTCTAGTTAGGTATGATTGCTTTTTGCCTTTGGTCAGTGATGTGAGCAGAAGTGGGGACAGGATGTTTATTCAACATTGCCCACTTCTTGTATACAGGGAATTCTTTGGGGGAAGCTTCAGGAAAATGAAGTGACTGAACATCTGGGTGTCATAACTGTCCGTGTATGTATCTACTTTTGCCTGTATGCCAGTTTGTTATTTTTTTTTACTACTTAGTGTAACTTATGAATGATTTTGTTTGCTCTTACTCTAAATATTTGAAGACCCTGGAGGATATTTTATTATTTATAAAAGTAGAGAAAAAATATTTTCTAAAATATTTTGCAGAAAAGGAGACAAAAACTCAAAATCAAACAAGAAAATCCAACAATTTACCATAATCTCCAAAGGGAATTACTTGAGGGAAATTTACTATCATTTTTTATAGTTTCAAACCAATTCTATAATTTAAAGCACCATTTCCTCCTTTCCTTTAAATTTTACATTTCAACCTCCTTTCCTACTCAGTAATACCACTTTATGTAAGTTCCTTCACATTTATCCTATCACTTGCTCGTGTAACTAACCCTCTTTTGAAATAAAACAGTTACTATTTCTTACTTCATATTTTCACATCAGTTTTCTTATCTACTCTCCAGCAAGTCTACAAGGTCAGCAACCTATTATTATCTCCTTGCAGACTGGGGCACTGAATCTCAGAGAGCTCATGTGACCTGCACAATGCCAAACAGTGATGGAGAAAAGGCTGGGAGGGAAAACTGCAGGCTCAGAGAATTAATAGAAAACACAAGAAGACCACGTTAAAAAAATGAAATGAGTTTGGAAGAGGGCTGTGATTATGGGCAATTGCTTATTGTTCAAAGCATTTTCTTCAACATGTTTGTAATAGTGGTTTAAATATGAATAGAAATTGGATAAAGGAAATAGAAAAAGTGTCAGGATTGAGTGGAAAGTGGTCTTGTCTTTTACGTTCCTAAAAAAGAATAGACCAGTTTCAACTCAATTATTTCTGGAGTTCCAGGTTCAAACCCTGATTAAGTTTTGTACTCGTGAATCTGTCAGTTCTGAAAAAAATCAATCAAGTATATATTGAGCATCTACTATATCCCAGACACTGGATTAGGAGTTTTACCTTTTTTTTTGTTGTTTTTTGGTTTTTTTTTGGTACCGGGGATCGAACTCGGGTCCTTGCGCTTGCGCAGCAGACGGTGAAACCACTGAGCTACATCCCTGGCCCTAGATTGGGAGTTGTAACTGGATTTTTAGTTTTCTCCACAGCAATCTGATGACTTAGGTATGGGTATTAGTTCTGTTTTACAAATGAGGATACTAAGGCTCAGAGAAGCTAAGCAATTTGCTTGTAGCTACATGGCTAGAAAACTCTAAGAACCAGGATCAGATCCAGCCTGGTGACATCAGTGTTCATGCTCATAATTACTGCGTGGTGTCACCTCTAGCCTGTTCTATTTGCCATTGTTAGGTAAATCTGAGGACATAGAGCTTACATTTTCCCAGGGAATATGGATCTGTCCCTTTCTCCTTACACCTCCTTATATTATGTTCTCAGAACTGTTCAATTCTTCTCACACTCAGTATGAAAAGTAAGTGTCATCTCTAATGCCGCATCCTATCGATTAGCAGTGTCTGTCTGCAGTGCGCTATTGACAAGGATGCTGAGGCTACAGGAAATACTGCCATGATTGATTTGCAATGTCTGCCATGGGCACAGGAAAGAAGACTGGTGGCCAAGTGCACCAGGCAATGTGCCTGGCAGTCCTTGAAGGTGGAGGAAAGGAAGTGTGTGTGTGGCAGGCAGAGGGCCACTGGATTAGAAATTCTGCAAGCCACTGAAAAGAAATGGAAACTGCTTTAACACCAAACCACTTAAAAGTGATGAGAGAGAAATCATGGATTTCAGTGAGTGACAAGGCTTGACTCAACAGGACTCCCATTACTTCTGCCTCTCCCTAGCAGCAAGAGCTTTCTCTTTTTTTCTGTCACATTCATTTATTTACACAGCAAATATCAAGGCTCTTCTTCACACTAGACATTATTCTAAGTAATGAAAAAAAAGCAGATGATAAGATGGAGAAAAATTTCTGTTTTCATGGAGTTTATATTCTAGTGGAGAGAGCAAACTAATATTTCAGTGTTAAGTGCTGTGAACGAGTAAAGCAAATCTGGAAACCCAGTGTGACGAGGCAGGGATGGGGTGGGGTGGACACTGGATAGGAGTTGGTGTGAAGGCCTGGCTGTCTTTTCAACTCTGCAATGGCTCTCACCTGTTTGCACTTCAGGCTCTCAGTGGCAGTCAGCTGTATGCACTCGTGAGCAGCTCTGCACCATGATGCTTTGGTCCAAAGACCCACTTCAGCCTGTGGGCTCTGGGTTGCTGGCTAGAGCCACACTCCTGCATGTGTCTGTCCCTGCCTGTGCTGTTTCCCCACTTGGAGCATTTTTCCACCTTTCTGCTTCAGGAGCAAGATCTATCATCCTTTGAGACCTAAGTTGAGGTGTCTCTTCCTGAGGTTGCTGTATCCCTGTGGATTTTGCCTTTTTGGGTATTTCAGTGACAACTACTGAGAGCATCAGCCTTCAGGCTCTTATGGGCTCATCTCATCATTTCTAGCTTCGCTTTCCCCAGAAATTAGTGTCTAAACTTCCTTTGTAGCCCCAGTGCCTAACCAAACTTGGTACATGGTAGGAACTTCGTTCCAGAATGGAAGAGAGGATGGCTAGATCAGTGCATGTACGGACCTCAGATTCACTTGGTCTTCCAATGGTTGGCCCTCAGCCCTCCAAGCTAGTTTTTCATAAGTAGGGTAAAGATAAAAACATCCAATTAAAAGGATGGTTTTGAGGACTGAATGGGATGAATCTTGTAAAATCATTTGTAAAATACCTGTCCTAAAATTTGCCCTCAATTAATGATAGTAATTAGTAGTAAATCTCAAATTGAATAATTAATAGTTTGAATAGCAGTCATATAGCTGATGGGTAATGAATATGGATGAATAGAAGGATGGGTGTGTGCCTCTGCTTTCTCAATTAGGCTTGACTTGGAAACACTGCTCTTGGAAACACTCCTTTGGTTTTGTGTTCTTTTTTTTTTTTTTCTTATGTTCTTTTGTTGGTATATTTTAGGTACACAATTTGTTTACATTTATCATTAGGTGTTTGTACCTGTACATGATCTATCTTGGTTATTTTTTTCCCCATTACCTGTGCGCCCTTCACCCCCTTCACCCTTCCCTATTTACATAGACATCATTTCCATTTTTTTTTCTTTTCTCATAGTTTTTCCTTTCCCTTCTTTCCTTTTCCCTTCCCCTCCCTTCGCCCCTACCCCTTTGGACCTTTTCCTCCTATTTCAAATTATCAATTATTCATTTTAATCATTTTAAACCTTATTTACACTATCAGTTTCTCACACTAGAGAAACTATTTGGTATTTACACATGTGTGTCCTATTTATTTCACTTAAGAGTATGGCCTCGATATGCATCCATTTAGCTATAAATGACACTAGTTTTTCATTCTTTATGGCTGAGTAGTACTCCATTTTATAAAAAAACCCACATCATCTTTATCTAGTCTCCAGTTGATGGCCACTTGGGCTGCTTCCAAGCTTTAGCTATTACAAACTGTGCCACTATAAACATGGGTGCACATATATCACTGTAGTATGATTTTTTTAATTCTTTTGGGAAGATACCCAGCAGGGGAATAGCTGGGTCAAATGGGACCTCTAGTCCTAGCTCTTTGAGGAATCTCCATACTGATTTCCACAGTGGTTGCACCAATCTACATTCCCACCAACAATGGAGAAGGGTTTCTTTCTCCCCATACCCCTGCCAGCATTTGTTATTGGTTAATTGGTTTTGTGTTCTGAACTATGCACTGCCTGTCACCCCTTCTATCTCTAAACTTTGCCTTAGGTACGTGGTTAGGTCTTAAAAGACTGTCATCTTAATTCACCATGTCTCTGGCTTTGGGTGGCATCTAGAGATGTATCAAATATGGGACCGAGATCTGCATCATATACAGTTGTACTCTTTTTACTCTTTCTATTCACCCTTTTCTCTACTACACATCAATAACTAGTCATGTATGTGGTGGCATTTAATGCTTCATAAATTTCACAAGCTTTTATAAAGAATTAACTGGGAGGGATAAAGTGAAGAGTTTATATCTAATTTCCTGACATTGTCCTTGTGTTTCCTCCTGGTAGTTTGCATATTTAGGCCCAACACCCAGGGTCTTGCCAAACAAATTTAGATCAATGTGTGGAGTTTAAAAAGCAAGAACAAATTTCTGTGATAACTGGTAATGCTGTAGGTCTTAAAATAAATCAGTCCTGGAGCCACTGGGCCATCCTGGCCTTATGCTTACTGATCTGGGCTAGAGGTTTAGGTCTTCCCTGAGCACATCTGATGTCCAACCTGGTTATCTTCCTGCCTGAAAGGCAGAGATGAAGCAAGACCTGAGGTGGCTTTTAGGGTTGGTCACTAAAGCCCTGAACACCAAGGTGGAGGCCAAACGTGTTCTTACAGACTTCAGGATCCTTCCTGCTGCCAGAGCAGAAGATCAAGAAAGAGATCAAAACCTAGAAAACACATAGAAGATGGATGGAAAGGCACATACGTGTGTGCACATCTATACACATATAAACACATACACGTGGGCACACAAAAATTGTGCTACGCTAAAATTATGCTTTCAAAATATTTAACACAGGGGACTGGGGATTTAGCTCAGTGGTGCCACTGCCTGCCTCACAAGCACAAGGTCCCGAGTTCGATCCCTGGTACCAAAGAACACAAAAAACAAAAAACAATATATATAAAAAAATCTTTAAAAAATATTTAACACAGAGGTATTCTTGTGATAAAGTGTTTAAAAAGATAAAATTAAAAAAATATATATATATATATACAACCTTATAAATGTATACATGTATAATATCTAAGAGATTAGAAAAAAAGACTGGAAGAAAACACAAGGATAATTATTATCTCATGTTGCTTGTGTTAGAGACAAATTTTATTTTCTTTATGATATGTTATTTTACTTTCCAAATTTAAACCATATTCTAATGTTATTTTGTAAACTATTGCTTATGCTCAAGAAGTAAGACAAGGGACAATCAGAAAGAGGGATGGTGGTAGATAAAGTATTTTAAGCAACTTGCAAGGCATAGGAACTTACCTCAAACTGGCTAAAAACAAAATATACTGGGTCACTTAACTGAGAATCCAAGAATATTAGCCTCAGACCTAGCTGGATCCAAATGTTTCAGTAATACTGTGAGGGTTCCTCCTCCTCCTCCTCCTATTCTCTTCCTCATTTTAGGTCTGTACTGCTAGAGGCAGCAGGGTAAAATGGTAGAGACCAAGGGCTCAGGAGCCAGATTGTATGGGTTTAAGTTGTGCTTTATGATAATAATGATAAGATTTATGAAGATCAAATGGATTAATACATGTAAAGTACTTAAAATAGTTTTTGGTTATATAAGCATCACTCAAAAGTGTCATCTGCCACCACCACCAACACCATCACTTGTCTTTACTGACTTCATTTTGCAGGTAAGATCTCATCAAGTGGCAAAATGGCTGCCGGCAGCCATCTACCCACAGCCTTTAAGCTTAGCACCCACAATGAGGATTTCTTTTTGCATTCAAATGTCAGTCATGGGATACTCCAATGAGTCTCACTTGAACCAGTCACTAAAGAAGTGAGGTACACAGATTGACCAGTTTGGGTCACAGCTTGACATCTCTACCCAGGTCTCAGAGGGTGAAAGAATTCTCTTGAAGTAAAAAGGAGACTGAACACAATTTAAAAAGGGAGGGGGTGGTTACTACCAAAAAGGATCTTTCTTAACTTAAGGAATCTAAACCTCTTGCTGTCATAGAAACTAATCTTTGAATCTTTAGGGATAGCCTCAACTTGGATTCCATAGGGCCATAAATTGTAGCGGAGAAGTGGACTTTATTCCAGGATGGATTATAGCATGCAGACTGGACTGGAATGGACAAATATGTGTAATAATGCCTAATCCACCTTGTGCCCACGAGGTAGATGGGCACTTGGCACCTAGATTCCTAGAAAGGAGCTCTTACTTATCAGAATTAAGTGGTTATATTTTGGAGAAAGGCAACAGAAATAGAAGAATGAGCTATAAATTGTCAATCATTTTAAGAGCCCCCTCGTTTTATCTTTAGCTTAAGACAGGAAAGACTTGGCAGGCAAGGTATATAGAATTATCTCCTCCAGCGCTTGATGAATGTGAATGTCTACTGTTTGGTGTGGAGCTGTTTAGTCTTTGAAGCTAATGTATAACTGTATCTAGGTGTGTATCATTTTATGACTTAGATAATTATCCCACATCTCCTTCCTTTTGGAGTGAGAAAAACCTCATTCTGATCCCAGATGTGGTCTTGACTGGTGAACTTGGCCCCTCACTTATCCTGTGTGCAGTGTGGCATGTGGGTTGTAGAAAGGAGAAGTGAGGTCTGGAGCTCCTGCTGTGTCTTCACTGATATTTCCAATCCAAGGAAAAGCATTTTGGGCTAAAAATATTGCTCTTACATGAGGACTGTTAAGGAAATGTCCACACCATCTCTGTCCCATTGGTATGTAAAGCTTTCACTGTTAGAAATGTATCTTTCTCATTATCCACATAGCCATCAAAAAGCATTTTTGTTATCTTCAAGTTGAGAGCTATAGTCATTCAATATGTACTTATTATTTCCTGTGTCCCAGACAGGTGGAAATGGTTATACCTGTAAAGAAAACCCAGGTACTGCCTCTCAGAGTTCACAGGCTGATAGGGAGACCAGAAACCTTGAATGTCCCTAAAGGTCTAGGTGTCAAAGGGTTGATCTCTATTATGGCATTGTTAAGAGCTGGGGATTTAGCTCAGTGGTTCTGCTGCCGGCCTTGGAAGTGCAAGGTCCCAATTTCTATCCCTGGTACCAAAAAAAAATCATAAAATCTATTATGGCATTGTTGGAGGGAGAGAGTAGAAGCTTTAGGAGGCAGGGCCTACTGAGAAGTCCCTAGGTTACTGGGCGTGTGTCCTCAATGGGACCCCAGCTCCTTCTGCTTACTCTCTTTGACATCCTGGCTGTGAAGTGAGGAGCTTCCCTCCATCACATTTATCTCACCTTGATGTGTTGCCTCTCCTGAGGCCCAAAGCAATCGGGCCAGCTGATCACAGACTGGAACCTACAAAGCTGTGAGCCAAAGAAACTTCTCCTCTTTACAAATTGAGTATCTCAGGTACCTGTGGTAATGGGAAGCTGATTAACACAGCAACTAAGCAGACAGTGACTAGAGAGCAATGGACTGTATGCAGACCAGGTGTGGCCAGACCCATGAAACCCTCTGCCTAACAGTCTGACTTCCTCAAAGGGACATGCATTTAACATTCGTCTGGAGAAAATGCTGAGCTCTGGGTAGAACAGGAATGGGAAAGGAGCACAATGGAGGATGGGATCAGCATGACTAGTTTTGTGGCTTGAGAAATTTCTTTGCCCTGGAGTAAGGGCAGATCTGGAGTCAGGGAGACTAATTAGAAAGCCAGTACTGTCATTCAGATAAGTATTTTGTGTCTCAAACCAAAGGAAATGAGCTGATATGAGAAGAATAGGGAGGTTAACTTGACAGGACTTAGGGATGTGGAAAGAGGAGGCAAGAAGGTGCCTGTTTTTCATCATTGGTCAGGTGTTTGGGAACATTCAGTGGGATGGAAATACATGAGGAAGACCAGGTTGCGAAGAGTGGAGTATGGAGGGGAGATGAAGCTATCAAGGCCACCTAGTATCACGTGGTACCTCATATCCTTTTCCCAGAAGACTCTGGTGACAGCACTGCTCAAGGGAAGTTAAATGAACCCTGGCCATTTCTATTTGTTTACAAGAAAGTCTGAAGATAACTGTTTTGTAAGCAAAACACACTCAGCCTGGCCTTAAGATCACCAAGCATTTCTTTCTGCTTTTTTTCTTCTCTGCTTTTAGTCCCAGGGATTAAATCAGTGTCTGTGCACTGAGCACTTTCCCTAGCTGCTCTTCTTATTTTTTACTTTGACACAGGGTCTTGCTAAGTTGCCCAGGCAGGACTTGATCTTGCGATCTTCCTGCCTCGGTCTCACAGAGTGTTGGTATTATAGGTGCATGCTACCATGCCTGGCCAAAGCATTTCTTTAGATGCATTTACAAGTGGTGAGTCAGTTAACAGGAGCCTCATAGTGTGTTTGCAATATTTCCAAACCCAAGAAAAAGTCTGTTTTAGTGATCAACATGATCAGCTCAAATAACTAGTTTGTCGTGGAGTAATTTGTGTAAATTACACTAGTAAGACTATTTTCTATCATCTGCATGATTCAGTGGAAAGAATTTTCTTCTATTATTGAATCCTTTGTGCTTCAGGGAATTGGTTTACAGTGATCTAATACATCAGAAGCCATTTTATTTACAGAATTTATTAGAAATCACACCTACTGGCTTTTTCCTTGGCTTGGAGGCCAACATAATGAGTGAAAAAGCAAGTCTAGACATGGGACTCAACAATATAGCATTAAAATTGCTCACATTCCCAAGGCTTTTAAAGATTCATGTGTTAATTTTTAATATGAGCATTAAAAAGGGGCACAAAAATATATTCTAAATGAGTGGATCCCAACACTTACGGTGTCATGCACCTTTGAGAACCTTATAGAAACTATGGAACCTATCCCACAAGAATTTGCATGTGTGTGCATGAATGTTGTACACAATACAGCAGTGCACATGGGTTTCTAATGTCCATTTGTGGACTCTAGGACAGGGTCACACACTACAATTTTCATGACTTCTCATTCCCATTATTTTTCATTTTAATTTTTGGTTATGAAGATGATGAACAATGTGGCTCTGTTTGGTGTGTACACAATACATATTTCTTATTTGTTCAGAGATAGTGCACAGCAGCCTAAATTATCAAAACATGACTGAGAACCCAGAAGGAAGCAACATATGGGGCTGCAGGAAGACCACACACAAAAGCTGATGCATTTGATGCATCACATTACTGCCTGCTAGGAACCTATTATGTTTTGTTATTAATTCTGTGGTCAGCTACCTCCTTTCCTAGCTATCAGAAAAACAGAAGATGGCAGGGGGACAACTGCAGGCAGGTGCACTGATCATTGCATGAGCTCAGCTTGTTGAGAGCTTGACAGCAAGGAAGGAGTAAAAAATCCCTCAACGTATTTCACAGGGGTCTGCTCTAAGCCTGACTTTGGACTGGGAACTATGCATAGGAAGATGAATAATTTCACAATGTGATTAAAGGATTGGAACTGGTGAAAAAGAAATAAGTAATCACAATATAACATGGCAAATGTTCCAGTAAAGATCTGTGCAAATTGCTGTGTTGAGAACAAAGGAAGAATGATCAGGCCCTGCCTTTCCAGCTGAGGAAGACATTAGAGATAAGAGAACAACTGGATTGGATCTTAAGGGATCAGAATTAAGCATATAATTATAGGTATGAGTAAATTTCCAACAAAGTGTGATAAATAGGTGTCTGTGGGCAGGTATGGATAGGTGTAGGAGGGCAGATGCAAGGGCAGAGGTGGCTGGACAGGTATGAAAAGGCAGGTGTGAAAGAGGACCTGTAGATAGGGAGGTGTGGATTGGGCTGAAGTCTCACTAGTCAAATGGATTCATGTCACTCTAAAACCATCATTAAAGGCTATGTCAAGGTATTTGGACTTTTCGTGACAGGGAATGAAGAGTCAGTATTGTCTTCTTACAGCGAAGGTGCCTGAGGGAATCTGATTTGGTTTATGAAAGTTAACTTCATCAGGAATTTGGACTACAGCTGCTACTGCCTAGTCTGGCAAAGAAAGCAGTTGGGAAAGAAACTATGACAGTGGCCTGAGCCTAAGAGAAAGATGCTCAGGCAGTTTGGAAGACAAATACGGAAAAGTGTATATGTGCATATGTGTGAGAAACAGAGGGAGAGAGAGGCATTTTGTGTATATGTAAGAACCTGGTATGTATATGTGTTCAGCTTCAAAAGATTTTTATGAAATAAAATCTTAAGGCCTTGGTGAGGGGTGAAAAAAAAGAAGAGGAAGGAAGGAAGCATGTGGTAAGTCAGTAATTGCATGTAGATTAGTCAGCTTTCTGTTACTGTAACAAATACCTGAGGTAATTGGTTTACAAAGGGAAGAGATTATTTTGGATTACAGCTTTGAACGATTCAGTCCATGGTCTCTTGGCTCCAAGAGGTTTTTGTCCATGGCTAGTTGGGCCTTGCTACCTTTAGACCTGTGGTGAGCAATTCCTCGTGGGGAGGAGTTTGTGGTGGAGCAAGCTACTCACTTCATGGCAGCTAAGAAGCAAAAGTGAGGAAAAGGAAGGGCTGGAATTCCACAGTCTCCTTTGAGGGCACCCTAATGGCCTAAAACCTCCTACTAGGCCCAACCTCCTAATAGTTTCACCTCCTCCTAACTGCCTCAAATGAGGGATGAAGCCTTTAACACATGGGCCTTTGGGAGACATTCCAGATCCCAATCGTAGCAATAAACACATTTATATCCAACCCCAATCTCACATATTCAGATTTATATCAGTTTAAAAGATACAGAGATCTTTAGAAAAATCTCAGGTTTGCCTTTGAAATAGCTGGGAAAACTACCAAATGCCAAACTTTGGGTTCCCTATATCAAAATCTCCTGATTTTTTTGTTTGTTTGTTTGTTAAAAACAGATTCCTGGGAACCTTACTACAGACCTAGTAGGTCTCTCTGGGTGGGGATCCAGGGAATTCTTTTAGTTTTAACTAGCTGGACATATGACTCCCCTGAGCAGCTGTGATTGGGAACCTCCACTTGAAACAACTGCTAGTCAACTTTTAAAAAAGGATGTTTAAATATTGAAAAGAGCAAAGCATTCATGCATCTTGAAAGAAAGCACAAGCTATTTATATTTTCATTATACAAAAAGGTAGAAGGCCCTCTATTTGATACCACTTTGGGGGGCGTCTTCTCAGAATAACTGCATATGGTTCAGAATAATTCATTGCATTTCTTTAAGCATTTTCCTTAATTAAGTCTCTGCAGTATTTTACTCGCAGCCCAATGCTTTGATAAATAGCAATGAGTAACAGGCCAAACTGAGGCTAAGCAGGCTGGAGAAAATCATTAACTGTGGCTCCTGTTTCCTTTTCTTTTTACCTCCTGCTCTAAGTGAGCTCATCCAGTCCTGTTGCTTAAATACCATCTCTATGCCGATGACTCACAAATTTTTATCTTCAGTCTGGGCCTCTCATCTGCACTTCAGGTCATATATCCAACTGTCTCCCTGTCATCTCCACTTGGAGTCTAACACAAATCTCAATTTTAAAGAGGACAAGAAGTACTGAACTTTGAAACCATCCACTCAACCTTCCCTTGCCCCAACCCAAGTCTTCCGAGCCACAGCAAAAGGCACAACCATTTATCTAGTTGCTGGCCAAAAGTTTGGGGGTGATCATTCCTGACCCTTTCCTTTTTCTAACCACCCCTCTAACATTTAATCAGTTTCTAAATCCTATCAAGTGTAACCCTCAAATCTGCCTCAAAGTCTTCACCTCTAATATGAACTTGATCCAAGCCGCCACCATCTGAGCGGACTATCTCTCCTGCAAACCACCTTCACCACAGTGGCCAGAGTGCTCTTTAAAATCACATCAAGTCACATTCCTGCTTAAAAGCTTTCAAGTGTGCTCAGAATCATATCCTAATTCCTTCCCTAGGATTTAAGTTACAAAGTTCTGGATTAAATGGCCCTCCCACCTCTTCTTACTCATACAAGCCCTGTGTCCTTCCGCTACTACCCTCCATCACATGGCCCCTCCTCTGAGTCCTTACATATACCAGTTTGTCCCAGTCCTGCTCCCTCCCACACTCACAGACTATGTGGAACTCCTCACACAGATAATTCTCCTCCTCTAGTTGTAAGCTAGACTTCATCTTCCCCATACTATCTGCCTGACCATGTAAGCCAGAAGTCAGAATACTCTTTCTACAAAAGCCACGTGGTAAGTATTTTAAACTGTGCAGAACATGAGGCTCTTGTCACAACTGCTCAACATCACTTATACCATCGTAGCCATCAACAGTGTGCAAATGAAGAGGCATGGCTGTGTTCCAATAAAACTTAATTTACAAAAATGGGCAGCGGGCTAGATTTGATCCTTCAGTTGTGCTTTCTGATCTCTAATCTAAGCCAAAGTATGACTTCTCTGTTACTCTTTTCCTGCATGTCTCAAAGCCCATACACACATGCCCACTACCTGTCTCAGGCCCTGATAGTTCCACAAGGGCAGGAGGAAACTTGAACTCCTAAGGATAAATAGTGCCTGGTACAATGCTTGCTGCACAGTGAGGTCTTAGTAAATATTTGGTGAAGGAAGGAAGACATGAAGGAAGAAGGATTTCTTCAAGCCAGGGCACTTTGTAAAATGTATGTACCACGACTGGTTCACACTTTTAGCTCCATCTTCCTGTTGGGAGAGTTCCAGGGTGAGTCACTTATCCATTTCTTGCTTTGCTCATTCTTTCATTCCTCCAGTGATACGCTGTTTACTGAGTGTCCCCTTTGTAAGGGCTGCTGTCCTAGGGAAACTGACCTGACTAGGCCCTTTAGACCATCCTGCCCTGAAGGCTGCAGGCTTTTCCCAGATTGTGGTTCCCAGAAACCCTCTCTCTACCCCACCCCCAACCCAGGCCAGGGGAAGGTTCAAGTTTTGTGACCTGAAATTGAGAGGCACAAAGCAATTAGAAAGAAAGCCAGTGAAGGCTCCTGTCAGCCTGCAGGGACCCCTGCCCTCTCCTTCCTGAGTCATTTCTGTGAAACAACCCTCAGAGTAATTCCTCATTGCTTTTCCATGTTGGCACACAGAAGTAAGTAATTGGGGACTCCTAAAGTTTAGCACCAGTGTTCCTTTCAAGAGTTGCCTCCCTGGAAATGAAAGCCCCTCCTCCCTATCCCCCCCTCCTCCAGACTGACTGGAACTCCAGAGGTGGAGAGCCGGGCAGTCATTAAAGATCATCAACTAAAGAGCTCTTCACCGGGCAGGATTATGTTTAATAGATACCAAGACTGTTCCTGCCGGCTCCCGTTAAGTTTCATCAAAACTGTGCCTAATTAAAATCTTCAACTTAATTATGCTCCTCTGCATTTCAGATTTTGATCAAATTGGCTCAATTTGGTGCAAGGAGAGATGTTGGTTTCACATGAGACGTGAACCCACCCTCTGGCTATGCCTGGGTCCCTGAGCCTTGCTGGACTCTTGTGTATAATCCCGATTGCCCTTGGATTCGGTGACTTGCCTGTGGTTTAGGGACTTGGTAGTTGGTGCTACCTGCACATCTGCAGGAGCTGTCCTGCAGGCATATTGAAGCTGACAGCTGTCTTCTCCCACTGGCCTCCCCCTTCCCAGCCTCCTGTTCCTCCTCTGATTTTGAAACGCCCCCATCTTGAGAAAAATCACACCCAATCTGTCAGTAAAATATGCTGCAGGATCGAAGTTCTGGCAAATGGTTTCACTCCAAAGAGAAATCTCAGCCTGTCAGTCAGCCTGCTGAGAACTTTCCAGAGTTCTTGGTTCACAGAGCCAGAAGACAAAGTGCTCTCTGATCACCCAGCCCCAGGCATTCTCCCTTTCCTTCCACCACTGGACACTGGTCACTGCTGAACTTTGGTTTCCTAACACTTCCCAATTCTTCTTGGGGGCTTTGCCCCATCCTGCACAGTTCCAAGACCTGACAAATGCCCCAGCAGTGGAGCACCCCCCACTTCATACTCTTCTTGCAACCAGACCTTTCCTGATGGTGCCACTGTCCCCCAGAATTCCCTGCCTGGCACCCATTCCAAGGCTTCCCTGTTCATCTGCTACCAGTCTGCTCCTTGCAAATGCCTCTCCTCTTGAGCTAAGCAGGGAGCTCCCTATACTACCCGGGCATGCCCAGGGTCCTTTGTCCCTGTGAAACCATAGGCTGGATGCTGCCTGCCATGCTACTGAGTCAGTCTTACCCAAAGCTAATTTAAAATTCTATTTCTACACTGTAAGGTAGAATGGAAAATTTATATCTTTAAAACAGAACAGGAGACTTCAGAGTTAATCAGAGTTAAGTTAAGATCTGCAACCCTAGGCCCTCTGGGTCTCAGTCAGTTTTCTCCATCTTGGAAAAAGTTCTAAGCAGCCCTGGCAATGTCTTGCCCCCCTGGTGAAATATTTGCTGTTCTGATCCAGGGCTTTTATTTGAGGTCTGGCTACCTCCTCTAGGAAGGATCCCTAGATCTACTTCTGCCCTAGATCCTTTCTCTTCAGGCTCCACTCCCAAATTGCTGGCTCTTGATTGGTCATTTTCACTTGCACAGACTGCCACAGGTGGCCTTGAAATTAGCTAGTCAACAGCTCCAAGCCCACCAGTTCCCACCTGTGCCATGTGATCTGGGCTCACGTGTCATTTCCCAGCTTCTCTTAAGAGCACTTCAGTTTCCCCAGCAGCTGGATTTGGAAACAGAACACACCTTCAGCATCAGCCATCAGTAAAGAAATAGAATGAGTAGTTGCTTTTAATGGTTCAAAACTATCACACAACAAGTCTTCACTTCTTCTCTACTGGGTAAATTCACTAGATCTTAGTACTCCATGATAATTTAGAGCTAGATGTTTCATACCAGCTTTATAATCAACTCTTTATGCATAAGGCCACTGTAACCTTTGCTAGCAATAGTATAAGCTAGGCAAATGCTAGATGCTAATAGAATTAGTAGTAGATAAATGTATCATATCATGGAAAATATATCACTGCAAGCTGTATAATCAACTGCCTTGTGGGTGAGAAGAGAACATTGGAGTTGGTCAGAAGAGAGGTCCCTCCCTGTGTTGAGACACAGTCCAAGGAGATCTAGCTCACCGTCCCAGAGACTCAGAGGCTTGCTTGTGAGCAGACCAACCAGCTTCCCAGAGCTCGTACCTGATGCTTGTTTGCAAGATGATGGTGACCTGAGAGAAGCATCCAATGTGGGCAGAATGGAGAGAGGTTCTGGGCCAAAGGCTGACGTGGCACGAGCCCGGAAGGGACTGAAATAAAATACACGAAAGGCATTACAGAGCAAGCACTCAAGTATTTACGCAGTGAATTAATTATAATAATATAATGGCTAAAGCATTTATTATGAGGTCGCTCTGTGCTGAGCAGCATGCTAAGTGCTGTACACGCATCACCAGGTTGATCCTTGCAACAGTCTTGACAGGACCTTTTATTGTTCCAATTTTAAAGGTGGGAAGCTGAGCCTCAAAAAGGTTAAGTAATTTGTGCAAGGTGGCTCAGCTGGTAAGTGGTGTAGCTGGGTCTGACTCTAAAGCCTGGGTGTTTCATCATGGCATTTTTCTTCCTTTTACTTTAAAAACTGACATTATTATTTAAGTTCCTTTTTCTCCCCTCTGAGAATTTTCCAAGCCTGTACTCATGAAGGGTAGGAGCAGGATCTCTGTCCTTCAAATTCCCCTTAGTGCTTTCTGTGTGGTAAATACTTAATGAATCTTACTGCTTATTAATGGAAGCTTTTGTTAATAGGTCAGTATTGAGGGAATCAGCCTTTATAGCATCAGAGAAGAACTTTTTAGAGAAAACCGTTCAGCGGTTACCTGGTAAAGCCGTGCATTGTCAACAGGCTGAATGTCTTAACAGTCTCTTCTTGTTGCTTTGGACCTCTTTTCTCACCTTCCCTCTTCTCATAGTTTGTTGCTTTCTATCGTACAGGCCTCCAGGAAGGCTTCCCTAATTGCCCCAAATTTGAATTAAAGTTCCCCACAGCGTCTTATACTTCTCCCATCATACCATTATCCCAGGTTATTTCAATCGCCTGTGGACTCCTTCTCCAAAGTGATCATGGCTCATTGAGAACTGGTTTGCCTTCAACAAAATTCTATAAACATGGGATACATTTTGAAAAAAAATACTTGTTGGATAAATAATTGTTGAGTGACTGAAACAGATGCAGCGAGAGCCCTGTCACCCAACCTCAAATCAACATCAAGATTCCCAAAATCTTCAAGGAGCAATGGAGGGCAGTGAGTGCAAATTCCCTCCTCACGTATTTGCCTCAGCCAGGATTGGTATTGTAGCAGGATATAGTAAGGAGAAAGAATGATGGGGAGAAGCTGAAATAGGTACCTGAGGCTAATCACCTCATCTAACAGTTATCAGCACTGGGTGACTTGACCAAGCTCTGGATCTTCTCAAACTTTAGGTGAGGAAATGGTGAACCACTCTATCTGCCTCCTAGGATTGTTGTAAAAATTCACTGAGCAAAAGAGCACAGTGCTTGGCACATAATACATGCCTAGGTTCAGGTTCTGCTATTATTTTATTAGTATCATGTGGTATTAGAGTGTAGAGTGTAAGTGCATTTCTACTCAGAGCAAAGCTGCCAGAGCACTTTAGCATCGATGGTACAACATTAGGCAATGAATACATACAAACAATATTGCAAGCAGTATGTACATGAGTTAAGTGTCCTAAGTGGGCAGGGCTTGGGAGACAATTTATATTCTGATTGGCAAACCCCAGCCTAGTCTAACAGACCACAAGCATGGCATTAAGTATCCTGGCTTCAACAGGACCCATCAAAAGCCTCAGATCTTTGACTCAGCAACATTTCTCATGCCTCAGCCTAGTTAACTATTAAAACGAATTACAAAAAAACTATAAAATTTAGACACCAGTGTAATGCTTTCAAATTTTCCTTAACTATAAATTTTTCTATGACAAGAAGATGATGAGTAAATTTCCCTCTTATTTTTTAAGCCATGAGCAGCAAGGTGGAGAACAAACAATGCAGGCTGTACATTTAAGAATGAAGTTTGAAGTTACGATCAAATAAATTAATAACAAAATGAATCTGACATTTAATGATAAATCTTATTGTGCTGTATGGTAACTAGACAAAATGCGAAGTTCACATAATGGCTGTAATTATTTATTCATATTACTTTCATATTGTCAAAGCAAACTTTTACAGATTTTCTTTTTTATTTTGTTCTGCATTTATAAAAAGCCTCTGTGTCAACTGTTTTCTCTGCTGCTTCTTAAAATTTAAATGGATTCTCCTTGCACAAAGGCACTATCAGACACAAGCACACTCATGCAGGTTAGAAGACAGAGGTCTGGGATTGGGTCTCCATAAGTGGGTTCTTAAAGTTATTGATGCTTCTTCTGGTTTTAGTTCCAGGACCACCCGGTTCCCAACCAATGATGTCTTAGCCTTTTCCCACACTTCTCATTCTCTGCAAGGAAAGAGAATCTGAGTAAGAAGATTCATCTAGACTCTTTTTCACAGCAGGATCATTGACCTCATTTGGTAGCAGTTGCTGCTATAACAAGTCAATCCCCAACTGTGTAATGCTGAAACGTAACAGAAGTATATTTTGCTCATGTATAAATCCCAGGCACATGTTCTTTCTTGGCATGAGTCTCTCTCTGTTCAATGACTTCATGACCCAGGGCTTCTTCTGTCTTGTGGCCCCTTTGTTCCTTAGATACTTGTCTTTATTGTCTTCATTGAGCTGGCAGAAGAAGAGAGCAAGGCTGAGATCTTCCTACTTCTTAAAAACCTGGGCCTGTAACTTGCACCCATTACTCTCATTAGAACTTGGCCACATAGTAACATATCTCACTTCAAGAGAGGTCCAGAAACGAAGTGAAGAAGTGTGTTCAGGAAGGCAAAGAAACGGGTTCTGGTGTACAATTCATTTTCTCCGCCCTTTCAAAAGTCAGTGTGGAAATGGGAAGAAGAGCTGGCAAACCAGATTTAGAATAGGGATGGAACAGGCAGGAATGAGAAATGATATCAGGCAAAATAAAACAAAAAACTGTAAAGTTAATCCCTGGGACAATTGGGAAAATGCCAATATGGTCTGTATTATAGTATGTCAATGCTGCATTTCCCGATAATTATGTTCTCATGACTTTATTTTTAGGTGACACTTGAAGGAATGTTCAGGAGTAAAGTGCTGTGATGGCTTCATTTATTCCCAGATGTTCCTCCAAGCACACATATCCCTACATGTGCAAATGTGCTAAAATGTTAACGAGTTCAGGGTCCCAGTGGAGTATGCGTAAGGGGCAAAGGCCCCTAGGTGTGACATAGCGTGGTGAAGTCAGGAGGAAGTCTGGGTTCCTGAAGCATCAAAGGTCCAACATCCAGGGCAGAGGATGAGCCCAGAGGAGGTAAAAATCATGAAGTCAGTCACACTTGATTTCATCCTTCAGGCCAAAGGGAGCCATTTAAGGGCAGGGTAGGGTCATGGTCTCATGGATATTTTAAGGTATAATTTGTTTAAGTGAATTTGAGAGGGAACCAGTCTAAATGAAAGTTAAATAATCTCATGCACTCTGCAATTATTTATACCTTCAGGAGCCAGTCTTGTTCTAGAGGCTATAAACATCAGCACTGGGGTAGCTACCAGGATATGTGAAAATAAAATCAGCTTGGTCCTTGCTTTCTTAGAGGTTAGGGTCTAGTGAATAGAAATATATATCAAATCATAATAAAAATGACATAAAAGTACAGCTGGGATGAATTAGGAAGGAGACCTTCATGGTTCCCTGGATCCCATGATGGCTATACCTGATTTTTGTTTGGGGAAGGTGGCATCTCAGAGAAAGCAGTGTTTGATCTAGGAATTACAGGATGAGAAGAAGTGATTCAGGGAACCCCACAGAAGGAGAGTGAACAGCATGGATAAATGCTCTTTGGTCAGAAGGCGGGGCATGGTGGCTTTTCCTAATAGAGAGGCCTGTGTAGCTGGAGGCAGTGAGTGACTACACATGCTGAGATCAGAACAAATCTAGCCCCTGTGGGTCTTTGTAAGCCATGTTAATGGATTTGGGCCTTTATCCTGCATGTGCCAGGAAGCCACAGAGGCCAGAGCTTATGGGTATGTGAGTGTTGAGTGGCACAATCCCTATAGCTGCACAGTAGAGAATGGACTACAGTACAAGCTTCAAACCAGTCAGACTGCCATGGCTATCCTGAGAGAGATGATGAGGGAGTGAAAGAGGGGATGGAATCATGAAGCTCTTGGATGTAAAATGAGTGGAACTTGGTGCCTGATTTAAAATGTCAAGGTCACAAAGTTGAAATTAACAAGAACTGGCCAGATAACGGTATCATCAAGTGACAGAGAGTTTACCAAGGGAAGAGGAAACAGCTCTGAAGAACACAGTGAGTCTAGATTGAGACAGGTTAAGTTTGGAGAACCAGGAGGAACTGTCTAGCAGAAGGTTAAGTAAGTGAATCTGAACCTTAAGAGGCAGACTGGATTTAAATTGAGACCTGTGAGTACTCAACATTTAGATTTAGATTTGAGGCAATGTCAATGGTTTAATTAAAGTACACCATCATTTAAGGAAGGGTCAGGAAAATTGGAGCTCAAAGACACAGGAAAACACATGAGAGAGAGAGAGAGAGAGAGAGAGAGAGAGAGAGAGAGAGAGAGAGAGAGAGAGAGAGAGAATAACCAGCAAGGAGATCAAGGAGTAACAAGAAGCCAACAGGTTTCAATTTTTAAATTTCACATGTAAGTGAGATCATGTGGTACTGTATTTTTCTCTCTGTTCTTGGCTTGTTTCACTTAACATAATGTCTTCTGTATCCATCTATGTTGTCACAAATAGCAGGATTTTCTGGTTCTTAAAGACTAAATAATATTCTGTGGTATATAAAATGTATATTCTATAACATATATTAAATATATATTTTAGTCCACTTGTCCATTGCTGGGCACTTTGGTTGTTTCTTGGTGAATGATGTTGCAATATGGGAGCACAGATGTCTTTTCAACATACCGATTTAATTCCTTTGGACATACACTCAAAAGTGGAATTTCTGCATCATACAGTAATTCTATTTTTAGTGTTTAATGGAATCTCTGAGGTCACACACAACCCTTGGGCCCTGAACCTGTTATTACCATGCTCAGTAATGTCTCCACTAACATATGACTATGTTAAGAAGGTTCTCTGACATCATTATAATGGCAGTTTCCACCCACTTCTGCAGAGATGGTCAATTAGGAAGAGGCTCCAGTGTATTCCTGTTGCACATATGTAGCTCGTGGTTCTGGAAACCACGCTTCCTTCCTGCTCATGAGCATCATGGTTTAACCTAGCCTTTTCAATATAGCAGACACTGTAATTCTCTGGATGAGGGTACTTGGGTCTGGGGCTTCCAAATGTGACTATGCCATCGTTAAACTGCAGGGGAGAATACTACCTCTCAATAAAAATGTTGTATCTTCTAACATGAAATGTCTTAAAATATTATTTTTTATTGGATCCTCTTGACCCAGTGAGGTAAGGAATGCATAAACTATAGTTCCCATTCTACAGATAAAGGATGGAAACTTCCATTGGCATTTGCCCAGGGTCACATCACTAATAAATGACAGGTGTCTTAATTATTCTTTCATTGCTAAGACAAAATACCTGACACCTACAAATTAAAGAAGGAAAGGTTTATTTCAGCCCATAGTTTGTAGAGGTTTTAGTCCACAGACAGCTGGCTTCAAGGCAGGGTGATATGGTAAGGGAAATGGCAGAGGAGAAACAGTCCATGGCAGAGCAGACAGGAGGTAACAAAGCAGCAGCAAGCAGCAAAAGCAGTAGCAAGCCTCCCTATCCTCTGTCCCTTTATATTCTATCCAGGCTATAAGTCTATTGATTGGTGCCACCCGTACTCAAGCTGTGGCTTCTGTTATCCACACCTAGAACTCTGCTAAACCCATTTAGTTATCATACACCCTAAGTCCCAGTATCTCACACCCTAGATCCAGCTACCTCTGAAAAAGTCCACCTATGAGTGCATGAGGCTTTGAAGAGACATCTAGATACAACTGGATATTCCAACTGCTCACTCGTTATCTTTTTCCTCCATTTCCTGCTTCTTGCCTCATTTAACAAAACCCTCACAACTGGCAGTTAGAGGACAGAATCGGTCATTAGCTGACTTGGATTGCAATTGGCATCAGTGACTTTTTTGTGTGTAGCCCTGAACCCAGGGTCGTCACATTGAACTACATCCCTAGCCTGGTCCCAATTCCCCACATTTTGAAACAATTTTTGAGACAGGGTCTTGTTAAGTGCTAAATTACCCAGGCTGAGCTTGAACTTGTGATCCTTCTGCCTCAGCCTCGAAGAGTGCTGGGATTACAGACATGTGCCACCATCCCTAGCTTGGGCTCAGTGACTTTTAAAATTCAAATACTGCATTTTAAAGCAGTAGTTGTGGGTTAGAATCACCAGGATCCTTATTTG
This sequence comes from Heterocephalus glaber, assembly GCF_053883595.1. NCBI lineage: Eukaryota > Metazoa > Chordata > Mammalia > Rodentia > Bathyergidae > Heterocephalus > Heterocephalus glaber. The sequence goes on from NW_028258377.1 coordinate 29,270,748, forward strand.
CAATACAGGTTCCTTGGCAATAGCCTATAAGCGCTGAATTTTAGAACTTCTGAGGGTAGGACCTGGGAAACCGCAGTTTTATAAAACACTCTGCAAGTGATTCTGATGTTCAGAGGTTTGAGAAACAGTGCAAGAAACTAAGCAAAGCAACCATAGGCCTAGTTCAAAGCCTATTTCAAAGTGAACTCTCAACTATTCTTAGACTCATTATCCAGGAAATGGAACACTCAGCCTTTAGATTCTGCCTTCAGTCCCAGCCCTGTCCTCAGTTTTACATTTCTTTTCTTTCTTTTAGCAACATCTCTTATGGGAAGAGAAAGCCAACACAATTTAAGTTAGTCTTTCAATTTGGGAGTGCCTCTGATTTTTTTTAATAAAGGAGTTTGAAATTCTCTTCCCCACCCCAACTCATGAGAAGTCTTTCAGAAACCTCAGAGTATAAGGGTGTGGGTTTGAAGACTGATTTTTTATAAATTCCTGACTTAAAACTGCAGTAGATGCTTCAAACACACACCTGGCATGATTGCTCATTCTGTGAGTGTTCTGCATAGAAAAAAAAGCAACCTGTTCTCAAAATAGAATCCAGAGATACAAAGGAATCAGCAACAGCCTCACATATTTGTACACAATGCAGTGTGGCTTCTAATATTTTTATTACCAACCAGAAGAAGCTTGTCACAGTCAGCCATCTGCTTGAGTCACTGCCTGGATGCAGTGGCCTTGGCTTCTGAGAAGGAACACAGTAATCAAAGCCCCAGCTCAGGGAAGAGTCACAGAGCAGTGAGCTGACTGTGACCTGTGAATGACATCCCTCGGCATCCTGAAGGACCCAGTCATATTCTATGTCAAGAAAACTGGCCTGCACTCTTGGATCTTTAAAGAAAAACAGTGACTATGACATCAGGTGGAAGCTATTATATTTGTTCTTGTGGAGATGTTCAATATTTCAAAGTGGTCTCTGCAGTCCCATTAAAATCACAGACTCCCTGCACTGCCCTCCCCCTGCTGATTTTCCACATTCTAATACAGGCTTCTGAAAGGAAAAAAATAAATGCGAGTGAGCTACCATGGGAGAAATCTTGATGCTGATTATTGGCCTTACATCCAAGAAATCATCTTACTTTTTTCTTACTCTTTTAAAAAATCAATTGTACAAAATTCTTTCATCAGCTAGAAATTTTTCTGCATCTGAGCTTATTGCTTGACTATCAAGCTTGTAAAATATTTTAAACTCTTTATCCCACTTACTCCCAACACCAGAGGTTTAGAAGCAAAGTGTTTCCAGAAGTCTCGGCTTTTTTTTCCTTAAACATCTGATGTTACAGACTCACCCAACACCATGCTGCATCAGTGAAAATCTATAGTCTAAAATAAAGGATGTAAGAAAACAGTGTTTTATTTATTTTTTTCCTTAAATTCTTTTATTAGTACATTTTAGGTATACAATACATTTACATTTATCACTGGGTACTTGTTCTTTACATGATATATCTTGGTTCTTATTTCTTCCCTATTTCCTGTCCTCCCTTCACCCCTCCACCCTTCCCTATTTACAAAGACTTTGTTTCTATTTTTTCCTTTTCTCATAATTTTTCCTTTCCCTTCTTTTCTTTCCCCTATCCCTCCCATTTCCCCTACCCCTTTAGACCTTTTCTTTCTATTTCGCATTATCACATATTCATTTTAATCCTTATTTACACTTTCAGTTTCTCATACCAGAGAAACTATTCGGTATTTACACATGTGTGTCCTATTTATTTCACTTAAGAGTATGGCCTCAATATGCATCCATTTAGCTGTTAATGTCTCTAGTTTCTCATTCTTTATGGCTGAGTTTATAAAACTTTTATAAACAATTTTATAAAAAAACCCACATCTTCTTTATCCAGTTTCCAGTTGATGGGCACTTGGGCTGTTTCCAAGCTTTCCCTATTACAAACTGTGTCACTATAAACATGGGTGCACATATATCACTGTGGTATGATTCTTTTAATTCTTTGGGGAAGATACCCAGCAGGGAAATAGCTGAGTCAAATGGGACCTCTAGTCCTAGTTCTTTGACGTATCTCCATACTGATTTCCACAGTGGTTGCACCAGTCTGCCCTCCCACCAACAATGGAGAAGAATTCCTTTTTCCCCACAGCCCCACCAACATTTGTTATTGGTTGATTTCTTGATAGCAGCCATTCTTTCTGGGGTGAGGTGGAATCTCAGTGTTGTTTTCATCTGCATCTCTCGAATGATCAGTGATGTTGAACATTTTTTCACATGTTTATTTGCTGCTTTTACTTCTTTGTCTGAGAAATGTCTGTTCATTTCAGATGCCCATTTTTGAACTGGGTCTTTATATTTGGGGGGTCTGATTTTTTAAGTTCTTTATACATTTCTAGATAGTAATCCTTTGTCTGAGGTACAGCTGCTAAAATTTTTTTTCCCACATTGTAGGTTGTCTCTTAGCTCTGTTCGTGGTTTCTCTTGCAGTGGAGAACCGTTTTAGTAAGATGAGATCCCAGTTGATTCTTTGTGCTAGTTCCCATCCTACTGAGGTTTTGTTCATAAAGTCTTTTCCTATGCAAATGTCTTCAAGAGTTCTACCTAACTTATTTCCCAGCAAGTTTAGTGTTTCTGTTTTAATATTTAGATCTTTAATCCACTTTGATCTTATTTTAGTGCATGGTGATAGATATAGGTCTAGTTTTAATCTTTGGCAGGTTGAAATCCACTAAGAAAACAGTATTTTAAACAAATTATAATTCACCCAGCACCAAGAGCTGGGGATCACTAAAGAAAACAGACTAGGGAAAATTATTTTGAGATCTGGAAGTAACGATTATTAGAGCGAAACAGGGGAGAGAAAGTAGTGGGAGTGACTATGATGGGTAAAGAAAAAGAGCAGATGGCTGGTGTTGCCAAGAGTGTTGTCAAGCTCTTGAAAATATGAAATCTGTCACGGAAGAGAACAGCCATGATGTTCGAGGGTTTTAATCTATCCTGTAAATGTTACTTGGTTTTCATGCTGGACAAATCAAGGACAAAATAGGTGAGGAAATGTAGCAGCTATTTCTATGGAAAACTATTCTAGACTTGTTAAAGGAGGTCAAGGAACAAGCAGAGGGTAGACCCACTTCAGGGGAATGGCCAGCCCTGCACTAGACAACACACCACTGATAGAATCTGTCCTCAAGCCAAACTTGGAACCAGGCATAGAACTTGAACTTGAAGATGACTGGGTTTATCCCAGCGGCTATAGCTGTGGTTTCCTGTGTGTCTTCAGGTGGTCACAACCAGAGGTAAACAGGTACGCTCTCCATTTATGTGGCCGTATCCCTGAAACTACTTTATAGCCAGAGTTTTCTATTTATTTTTCTTTGGAGAAAAACAATTCCAAAGTCTATTCCAAGTCCATAGCCAGATTTAATCTTTTTTATTACTATTATTTCTTTGTGGTACTCATCTAGAAGCAAAAGATTAGAAGTGCAAAATATCAGCTCTGCAATTTTAACTGTTTTTAAGGGAAGATAAAATAAATGTCAAGTCCAGCGAGGTCATGTGCCCCTTCAGCAAATAATTGTCTCCACGAGCCTCTTTTTATGTATTGAAACTGAAGTAGATTGTTAATGCCTTTCATTTAGAGGAGGACTTGTGGCTCTGCAACATTATATGGTTTAGAATCTAAAGCAAGCCCCCTAGGCATTAGTCACCCTTTCTGGGTAATCATCCAAAAATAGGATGGCCTTTCCAGCCATCCTTTGTAAAACGCTGAAAATGCAATGCTAGAGATGCCTTCTATGTCTACTTCATTGATTCTCTCTCGCACTATTTCTTTTCTTCTCAAACTTTCATGTTTGGGGAGAAGGAAGAACCTTTTATTAAAGGTTAAGAAAATTGGACTGTTTCTCAACTTGTGTCTTAATCAGGACTTTCTGATTCTATATAGACAGAAACTCACTCAGATAAAAATAAAACAAAGGGACTTTATTACAGGGGTGCAGGAATGGAATCCCAGGCAAGAAAATGCAAGAGGGCTGTCCTGGGCTCAGTGGCATTAGCAGGTACAAAATTGTTGGAAACTAAGGTTAATATCCATAGCATACCACACCCTCTTGTGTCTGCACCTACTACTGTACACGCAATAGAGTAATCCTCCTCCTTTGACCAGATTTTTTCCACTGACTATGCCAAAGGTGGCTGTTCACTACCCCTCAAGTTCAAATAATCATCAACATCATTCTAAATTCCCTGTAGAGTAAGTATGATGGGCTGAAGTTGGGATCAGTGTCTGCCTCTGTTCTTGTAACTACAAAAGGAACAGAGTCATGTAATAGAAACAGAGCTGCCAAAATCCTTCTAGGTATCGATTATTCTGTGGTACTCAAGAATGGGGGTCTAAGAGGTAGGTAGACCCCCAAAATACAACTACATCCCATTGCTAACTTCTTTCATTTAAAGGGAAATGTTAAGTTTGCTGTGCCTATTAAATTCTAGGAAGGCATGATTTCTAAACAGGAAGTTGGCAGTTGAAAAAAAGGGACCAACAGAGATAAGAAAGTGCAAGATTTGAGCATGAGGTAAGTACTATGATGAAGTAACTGTAGAATAGGTCTCTTGCTCAGCACTCTTGACATTTGAGCTGAATAATTCTTTATTGTGGCCTAGAGAGGGGGCGGAGGCATTGTCCTATGCACCATAGGATGGTGAGAATATTCTTGGCCTCTACTCATTAAAACCAATAATATTCTGCCCCCATAATAGTTGTGACAACTGAAAATGGCCCCATACTTTGGCAGATGTCACCTGGAGAGGGGGCAAAATTGCTCCCATGATAGAAGGCATTGCTTAGAGCAACATGAAATCACAAAGAGGAACATCAAAAACAGACTGGGAGATCTAGCAAGGCTTCTCGGAGGAGCCACCCTGGGTCAGAATGGTGACATTTTGAAGGGCAAGGAGGAGTTATCAAGAAGAAGAAGGGCTGGTGGATTGGGAATGGCACAGTGAACCCATGTTTTCTCCTCCAGAGTTCCATGTTTTGCTTACTATACCACTGTTTTCAGAAGCTTGTTACTCAGGACATTAGTCCTTCAAAGTTCTGCTAGACATTTGGTGAGTAGATTGTTGTGGTCAGTGGTTTAGGTCCTTCTCTTGGAGATTCTAGTCCATTTTACTTTTCCAGTACATTTTGGTACAATAAAGGCACTAAGAAGTCTTGAGACAGGGCAATCTTTTAAAATGTGTACCACTTTTTGATAGAGTACACACTTTGGAAAGAAATCCCCTTGACGTGAGTCCTAATTCTACCACTTACCAGCTGTTTGTCATGGAATAAGTTAGAAAACTATGTTAAAAGTTTGGATTGCTTATCTGTGAAACCAAGATGGTCATACTAGGAAGCGTAGCCTTATGAATGGATAGTTAAAGTGACAGTACATCTAAGGCCTTTTGGACATGTTTTTGCCTTTTAAGTAGTGCTCTACGTACTTAAATACACTATTTCTACAAAAAAAATTGTGTCCACAGAATTAAGTTTTCATTCTGAGAAACACGTTTTAGAAAGCTCTGTAGAACATCTGAATCACCCACCTACCCCAGTCTAACTTTACTTGTCTGTGACACAGAGGACCTTCCTGACTCCCTGGGAGGTGTTGAGGATGAGAAGGGTAGACTACGAGCAAAATGGCTCAGGAACAGACCCCTGCACGACACTGGTGCAGATGCAGCGAGGAGCCCACCCAGTAGCCGTACTCTGCTTTGTCCCTGCTAATAGAACCCTGATTTCATTACAGAAGCCCCTTTTCCTGCCTTAGTAACTAGATCACAGTTGTTTTAAGCCAATTTTGGCACTCTTTCATTTTTATTAATTAGGTTTCTTTCTGGCTTCACTTGTTCCTAGAGGTGGCTATGAGCCCTAATTCAGATATATGCATACATCTCCTAGGCCGTCTTTTGGGAAATTGTTCTTCATAAAAAACACAAGTGAATGGAAAGCATTTCCTAGTGCTTCCCCTTCTTTCTTCCTGCACTGAACGCAGATATGACATCTAGAGATATGGCTTCAATTTTATGAGTGAGACAATAAGCATGCAGATAGCACTAAAAGTTAAGGATAATGGAAAAGGTAGAAAGGTTTTACAATTTAATGGTGTTGAGCTGATGAACTAGCTCAGGTACTGTCTACCTGCCTATTGGCTTCTTGTTAGGTGAGATCATAAATTGTTTTATTGTCTCAGCTACCGTTCATCTGACAAGAGCATCCTGGGTGATACCACACTACTTTGAGAGCTAATTGTTATTTCTTTTTTGGCTTTCAAGGAGAAATTCCTTTCAAGCCAAAGTTGGGAGTATTTGTGCAAATTATGGCTAGACAATTGTGAGTTCTTGATGGAGTGTTTGAAAACTCTTTTTTTTTGGTACTGGGGATCGAAGTCAGGTCCTTGTGCTTGCGCAACAGGCGGCAAAACCACTGAGCTAAATCCCCAGCCCTGAAAATTCTTAAGAGCACTTAAAATAGACAGCTATAAAAGGAAAAAAAACCCTGTATCTTCCCCCTGAAAGTCTGAAAAAATGAGAAAATTTTCCTTTTGTCCCATTTTCTTTTATCATCCAGATTCTTTCTCTATGACTTTCTGAGGCCAAGGGGAATTGTGAAAATGACACATACATTCTAATTGCTCTTTCCTCTGCATGGTTCAGGAAAATTTTTGTTTCTACTAGCTCTCCTTTATGGCTCTGACTTTTCAAGCTGCGTGCTTACAGGTATGAGGCATAGTGCAGGAAAGACCTCTCGGGGGCTGTGTTTGTGAACCAGAGAGAGGGGCAGAACTGCAGAGAAAATAGAAAGTTTCCTTGTTTTGACTATAATATTGGATTTCCTGAATATCTTAAGTTGTTGGATTCAGTTTGCTAACATTTTGTTGAGAATTTCAGTTATATTTATAAAAGATTTTGGCCTCTTGGTTGCCTTTCCTGTGTTGTGATTTATATGGCTTTTATATCAAGGTAATACTGGCCTATAAAAAGAATTGGGAAGTGTTTCCTTCTCTTCTGGTTTTGGAAGTTTGTGGAGAGTTGATTTAATTCTTTAAATATTTGGTAGAATTTGATGGTGAAGCCAGCTAGGCCTGGGTTATCTTTGTGGGTAGTTTTTGATTCTTTGTTTTTAATTTTTCATTCAATCTCTCTTCTTGTTTTATGTCTATTCTAATCAGATGGTCTAATTCTTCTTGAGTCCATTCCAGTCATTTCAATCTTTTTAGCAATTTGCCTATTTCATCAAATTTGTCTGACTTATTGGTATATCGTGTTCATAGTATTCCTTTATAGTCCTTTTTTTATTTCTCTGAGGTAAGAATGACATCCACCCCCTTCCATTTCTGACTCTGGTCATGAGTTGTCTTTCTTTTTTTCTTGATCAGCTTAGATAAAATTTATCAATTCTGCTAATATTTTCAAATATTTTTGTTTTATTCCTTTTTTGCTATTGTTTTTATTCCTCAGTTCATTAATCTCCATTCTAATCTTTAATTAAAGTTCTTTTTTCTGAATTTTGTGGGCTTCTTTTGCTCTTATTTTTCATAATGTCTTTGGGTAGAAAGTTAGGATATTAATTTGAGATTTTTCTTCTTTTAATGTAGGCATTTACTACTATAAATTTTCCTCCTTAAGGTTATCACAAAGTTGTAATAAGTTTGTGCTTCATTTCCACTCACCTCAAAATATTTTCTCAGTTTCCTTTAGATTTCTTCTTTGGTCCACTGGCTTTGGGAGCGTATTGTTTGATTGCCACAGATCTGTTTCCCCAATTTTTTGTTATTATTTTTAATTTTATATGACATGTGGTCTATCCTTGAGACTGTTTCCTATTTAGTCGAGAAGAATACATATTCTGGTTGATGGGTAGTGTTCAGTAGCTGTCCATTAAACCTAGTTTAGTTCATGATATTGTCCCAAAGATTCCTATTTCCTTAGTATTTCCTGCCTAATTTTTCCATTCGTTATTGAAAATAGTATATCAAATTCTCCAACTATTATTGTTGAATTTTCTATTTCCACTTTGTTTTTGTCAGTTTTTGCTTCATGTAATTGGTGCTGAATCCCTCCTTAATTGCCTTTAACCTCTATTTCCACTGAATTTGAGATCATTCAGTTGCACAGTCTGTTTCCCCAACTCCATCACCACCAGGCAGACCTTTAAGCTGGGATCTGGAGATGAGAGGGGACATAATACCTCCTTTCTTTCTAACACCCTCACTTTAGGAGCTGGGTGCTCTGTGGAGGGAGTGAAGTACCCTGGGGCCATGTCAGTTTGCTTCTTCAGTCATGGAACCCCTAACTTACAAGTCAAAACAAGGGAAATTGCAGCCCCAGTATTCTCAGGACACTGTGCCCAAACTATACCTTCATTCTGTTTTTTTCATTGTTTATCGGTACATTTTAGGTATACAATATGATGACATTCATCATTGGGATCTTGTACCTTTACATGATATATCTTGGGTCTTATTTTTTTCCCCATTCCCCTACCCTCCCTTCCAACCCTCCACCCCTCCTTATTTACAAGAACTTTGCTTCCGTTTTTTCCTTTTCTCATATTTTTTCCTTTCCCTTCCCCCACCCCTCCCATTTCCCCTTCCCCTCTGGGCCTTATCTTCCTAGGCATAGACCTTCATTCTTGAGTGGGGGATAAGCAGAAGAAGGTAGGTTCCCAACCTCTTGGCCATACTTGCTTGGGAAGTAGCCTTGGCGACAAGTAGCAGAGAAATGCTGATGCTCTGCTCATCCTGGGAAGAGAACCCCGGACTAGGAGCAGGGGGATGGTGAGCACTCTGTGCTCTTGACTATACCAGTATGGAGGGGAATTTCCCTCTCACTAAGCTGGGAACAAGGCTAGAGAGGGTGGTCTTGGTTCAAATTCCAAAAACTCTCACTTTTCTTACCGAATTTTCATAGATGTTATTCAACCGATATTTCTTCATTAGCTATATGACCTTAGCACCATTTCCGAAACAGTAAATGTTTCTTTTAAATAATTTTCATCAGTTCCACTGGGGAGTAGATTCAAGAAGCTCTTTCCACTGTTATTCTGGAAATACTCTTACTGACACTTTTTCAGATCTTTGTATCTGATGGCTTTAGCTCTGGAACAAATGATACCTTGGTCATTAAAGAAGGCTTAGATTGGTTTTTCAAAGAAAGAGTGATTTTATCCTGTTTTAAAACTGGTGTTTTGTTGTTGTTGTTGTTTTTAGTACCAGGGTTTGAACTCAGGACCTTGCACTTGCAAGGAAGACGCAGTGCCAATAAGCTAAATCCCTGGCCCTAAAACTGGTGTTTTTTTTAGAAACTAGTATTCTGAATATTCCTTGCATGGTTAGTGAGATATCTGGTTCTACCAGCAATTCCATTCATTCATTTAACTAATTCATGAAATACCCAGAAATCTTTGCATTGTTCTAGGTGCGGATAACATTTAATTTAAAAACAAGCAAGCAAACAAACAAAAACAGCACAGTTCTTTTTTTGAAGCTTGAAATACAGTGGGTGATAACAGGCATTAAACAAGTAAAGATATGCATAAATATGGTGGTCACCGATTATGGTAAGTGCTGTGAAGGAAGCAGGAGAGATTGGGAAGATTTAAAGGAGCCTGTTGTACAAAGAATCATGAAAGAGAGCTGTCAATGTTGAGGAACTAATAAGTATGAAGGATCTGAGTCAAGAAAGGTCCTGAATGGTTCAGGGAGCAAAAACAAAACCAGTGTGGCCAAAGGAACAATGAGGAGAGTAGAAGAAAAGCCTGGGATAGGAGCAAGTTCAGGTACCAACTTAGAGACCATGGTGACTGAGGGGTTTTTTGGTACTGGGGATCAAACTCAGGACCTTGTGCTTGCAAGACAGGCATGGTGCCACTGAGCTAAATCCCCGGAGATAGAGTTTTATTCTAAGGACACTGAAAAGCCCACTGGAAGGTTTTAGGTGCAGTGGGGACAGTCATATGAGGAGTACTTTGGGAAGTAGTCTTCCCAAATTATGTTTACAATAAAAATGTCCACCATGGACCTCTACTTTCAGCCAAGATTTCATGTAAATTTTTGATCCTGTTTTCTAAACATTTTTCTCTCTAATATAAGTGGACCTATTTCTCTGTTCCACCAGTTATACATTTGACTTCTTCTTGTTGAACAAACATCCCACTCTAACTCCACCGTAGACTTCTTTCTATGCCCAGGGAAGGGATGACAAGTACACTTCCTTTTTTTTTTTTTTTTTTTTTTTTTAGCAAAAGAAACCCTCTTGAATTTGTTCTGTGCAATTTGATTCCTTTTTCCCACTACATTTTACACACGTAGTATTCCTACCTCATAAGCAGCTCCAAAATCTATGATTACAAAACTCCTCCCTGGCCCTTAATAAACTATCTGAAGAGATACCTTATCCTAATTTCTCAGTTGGAGGCTGGACATTCCCCAACAAGCTGACTGAGTTGTTCTGACTCTGCCAAGCCCCCAAGTCAAGCAGTAAATTCTGTGAAAACAAACACAGAATTGTTCCCGGAGGAGTGTTGGGTTCAAACAACACTGAGTTATTTCCTCAAGGAAACACATCTGCTTTATAGTTTCAGATTTCCCTTTATATGGTTTTCTTTAAGAAAAGCATGTCTAGAGCCAGCATTTCATGGCAATGGTTCACAGTAATGGAAGCTGTAGAGTCATGGTTGAAAGTGTGGCCTTGAATTCTTGGGGCTAAGTCCTGGTTCAACTTCTTCACAATGGGTCTATGATTTCTCAAAAACTCTTATGCTTCATCTAAAAGATAGGATAAAATGGTACCAGCCTCATAGGGCTGTTGTGAGTGTTAAATGATATGATGTATGGCACATAGAAGGTACTCATTAATTGTTAATATTGTCCTCACATATTTTTATTTTTATTGACACTGAAAGATGGAGAGAGAGAGAGAACAACCAGTCCAACCCAAAGTGATGTCTGGGAACTGGCTCTGTCTGGGAACTGAGACACAGAATCTGAGGACAGATTCCAAGTCTGATGAGAAATGAGGATTAGGGAAGCTTCCAGAAGCTTTGAAACTCAATCTCTCCTCAAGGCCCAGGCAGTTGAGGCTGGGGAATGCAGCTCACCTGTTCTATCTAGAAACCCTTGCCTCAGACTGTCCTGGTCACCCCTCAGTAGATGAGCTGCATGAGTGGGTTAGGAATCTAGATGTAGGTTGTATGTATTGCATGGGTGGGTTAACTGGCTCTGGACATCACAGAATATTGGAACGGTCAGACTTGACAGGCTGATATGCCTTTATTACATTCCCTAAAGAATATCCTGTACTGTCAAATTTGGCAGTGAAATTTGGAAGTTACAATAGAGAAACAGTACGGGGAAGGAGGAAACACAATGGATTCATGATGGGGGCTTACATCCTAGTCCTGTCTCAGGCTCTAGTTGGCTGGAAAATTCTGATGAACTCATTTTCCTCTGCTTTTCTTCCCCTTATCTGTATAACAAGAAGTGGCATAGGTGATCCTAAAGGGTACCTCATCAGCTTTAACATTTTATGATGCTGAAAACATGGTTTCCCTGTTTCCCCAAATTCCCAAGTGAAAAGAGAGGAGAAAAGGATCAGGCCACCTAAAACAGAAAACAGTCAGGAGAAAGCCTTGCAGAATCTTGAAATTAGCTCCTTATTACTTCTGTTCACTCCAGAAACAAACTCACTGACGTTGTAACGTACATGGAATGGCTCAGATGAAGATGTCAGTACCAAGTGTTAGAGACCAGCACATACATGGCTTGCCTAAGGGAATGGAATTAGTACTGGCAATTTGGAAAACTGTTTGGCAGTATTTATCAAAGCGGAATCACACATCTACTCAGCAGTTCTACTCTTATCATTATCTTCAGCAAAATGGTCATCTATGTGAATCTAAAGACTTGTGTGAGAGCATTTCTAAACTGGAAAGAGCCCATATGCCTACTTAGAATGGAGTGGATACATCAGTCCTGGTCTATCCATGCAAGGAAAAATCTCATAGCCTTAGCATGCAATAAACTACAGCTACGTAGGAAACAATGGAGAAATCTCACAGACCTGTTGAGAAAAAGAATTCAGACATGAAAGGGTATATTTGGATCTAGTTGAAAACTAATCTCTTGGAAGTCAGGAGAGTGGGTTTCCCCTGGGGGGTGATTAATGATCAGAAGGAAGCACATAAAGATGTCAGCAGTGCCAGGAATGTTCAGATGCTGTGGGCATGGGTCTTACAGCTGAGTTTATTCTGTGAATATTAATTGAACAGTATACTTTTTATTTGTACATATCACACGTCAATACATTTACCATAAAAAGCTTGAATATTTAAGCTTACCCCCACCTCCCCAGGTAAAAAAGAGTCATATTTTGTGGCAGGTATGTATTTCCCTGCTCAATCTTGGAAAGTTAAAAAAAGTCCTCTTGCTTTTAAAATTGAATTTCATTTGTACATTTTGTGTCCCTCTTCTTACCCTGACATCCTCCCACATGTCCTGTTCTGCTGGTGACAGAAGCAATGTTAGTCAAGTCTATGTCTCTCTTTTCCCTCTGCCTCCTTGGGTGGTGTCAGAGCTCAGTGGTCCTGGACAGGCCAGACTGGTGCTATGGAGGGCAGGCTCAGGTGATCCAGCTTATTCCCCCAGGTTCCAAGAGCTGAGAGGGCCCTGTTCTCATCCGTCTCTGATTATCTGCTCACCCCGGTAAATGCTTGCCTTCTTCTCATCATAAGGCTGCTTCTCTTTTACTCTGTAAACTCAAAACATGATCTGCTTGTGCAGCCTTTTGAAGTGGTGAGAATCAGAACCCCAATGTCCAAATGTGGTGGGGAAGGTAGGTAGTGGTTACAGAAACTAGCAGGGGAAACCCACAGGTCAGCATTGCCAAGTAACAATCTCCTCTTTTTCCTCTGACAAACATGGTGTTCGTCTTGGTAGCTGTGTAATTTATTTTGTGAGCAAATTTCCCAAAGGAGGGAAAACAGAAGCTATCCAGAATGGAATGGGGTAGAAGGAGAGGGGAAAATAAACAGTCAGTGTATTAGTTAAAGAATTTCCATAACAAAGAACCATAAACGACATGCTTTAAAGCAAGTTTTATTCTTTCAGGGTTCTAAAGGCTACAAGTATGAAGTCAAGGTGTTGGCCAGGTTAGTTCCTCCTGAAGAGCTGGGAGGGAGGATCAGTCTTCTTCTAGCTTTTGGTGGCTTCTGGCAATCCTTACCATTCCTTGGCTTTTAGTATCACTCCAGCCTTTCTCTCCATTGTCACCTGGCATTCTTTCCTGTGTATGTGTCTCTGTGTGTCCAAACCTCTTCTTCCTATAAGGATACCAATCATTGGATTAGTGCACACCTTAACCAGTGTGACCACATCTGTTTTTTTTTTGGTACCAGGGGTCGAACTTGGGTCCTTGCACTTTCAAGGCAGGCAGTGAAACCACTGAGCTAAATCCCCGGCCCGACCACATCTTGACTTAATTACATCTACATACTAATTTTCTAAGGTTTCCATAACAAAGTACCACAAACTGGGTGACTTAACACAAATTTTATTTTGTTCTAGTTCAGGAGATTAGATGTACAAATCAGGCTGTCAGCAGGGCTGGGTTCTGAGAGACTGCAAGAGAAGAAGCTATTCAGGTGTTTCTAGCTTATAGATAGATATCTTCCTCTGTCTATTCACATCACCTTTCTTCGATGCTTACACTTGTGTCCAAATTTCACCTTTTTATAAGATTACCAGTCATATTGGATTAGCGCCTATGTTAGTGACCTCATTTTAACTTAATTATTGGTGTAAAAAAATCTTATCTTAAAAGTGGACTCCCAACTGGAGACTGGATAAATAAGATGTGTTTTTGTTGTTGTTTACAAAATGGCGTACTACCCAGCCACAAAGAATGAGAAACTAGAGACATTTATAGCTAAGTGGATGCACATTGAGGCCATACTCTTAAGTGAAATAAATAGGGCACACATGTATAAATACTGAATAGTTTCTCTGGTGTGAGAAACTAAAAGTGTAAATAAGGATCAAAATGTATAATTGATAATGTGAAATAGGAAGAAAATGTCTAAAGGAGTAGGGGAAGTGGGAGGGGGAGGGGAAAGGAAAGAAGGGAAAAGAAAAAATATGAGAAAAGGAAAAATATGGAAACAAAATCTTTGTAAATAGGGAAGAGTGGAGGGGGTGAAGGGAGGGTAGGGGAAGGGGAAAAAAATAAGAACAAAGATACATCATGTAAAGGTAGAAGATCCCAATGATGAATGTAACTGTATTGTATACCTAAAATGTACCAATAAACTTAATGGAAAAAAAATGGACTCCCATTATGAAATACTAGGGGTTAAGACTCCAACATATCTTTGAGGGGAATAACTTAACACATAACAATCTGGAAAGACTAAATAAGATCTCATTTACAGAGGCCAGGAGTTAAGGCTGCAAAATCACTTTCTGAGGACACAATTCAACTTGTAACAATCAGCTTCCGTGAATCCCTAAGAACTTCCAGCATGCTGACTTAATCATCTCCAGGTCAAATGGGATTCCTGGAAATGTTTAACTCAGTGTGCCCTCAGCACTATTAGACTCTTACAGGTGTCTCTAATATGATACTGCTTCATGTTGAAGCCTATGTGAAACCTGTTTATATGTCTGTAGGACTGTGAGCTCTTCTAAGATAGGGACTAAGTCTTATTATTGATCTTTGTATTCCCCACTCAGGAATTGGCACAATATAGGTGCTCAGTGAGTATTTGTCTGCCTACTATTTACAAACATAGTCTTGTTTCATGCTTTCCTATCAGTCATGAGCAAATAAGCAACCCAGACATGTTCTTAGATAATTACATAAATCATATCCCTGTCAAAATTGAGGGATACCCTAGAGATTTTCTAATCTAGAAGTGGCAGATAACCATCATGCATCTCACCATTCCCAGCTCCACACGTGTGGCAGACATCACTAATCTATCATGACATTCTTTCCCACTAAGTCTGGAGAGTGCTTCAGAAACATTGTCAACATGTCACTCTGAAAGATAAAAGCCAACTTGCCATTCCTTAGAAAGTTTAAAGCCATTCCTTCTAATAAACAAGAAATTGAAACTTGTCATAAGGAAATGGGTCTCAAATGATGCACTGATCGTGGCAGAGAACTGGGTCCCAGCTCCTAATTTCTAGAACAGTATTTATTCTCCCTTCTTCCATAGGGTTTTCCAAAATGTTCTAGTAAAACTGGCATCCTCGATACATGATTGTGTAAAGCAACATCACACAGCGAGAACAATCACTCCTTTCCCAATTCCTGATCATATCACAGAAAAAGTCCTGGGTTGATGTTATCAGGTCCTTAAAACACTAATTCCATTTAAAAAAAATTTTTAGGAAAGAGGAGGTGCAAGTTTAGGGTCTTCAGTAAGCAATTAGTATGTTGAACATTCCAAGGATGAAGAGAGAGATATGTGACTACCGCATTATTTTCCTCTTCTAATGATTACCGTCCAATTATGGCAAACTTTCCACAGGAAGTGGTGTTAAAAAAATCTTCCTTTTAAAATGAATTTATTTGGGTTTTTAAAAAGTCAGTGTAAAGAAGAAATATTAACTAAGAATCATTCAGGTAGCATGCAAATGTGGACAAAGAAGAAAAGCTGAGGAAATATTGTGTGCACTACCATCCTTCTTCAGGGCTCCTCAATATTCTCCTCTCCGAGGCAAACGATGCTTTTTTCCCTTCCTTGACTGGAAAATATTTCCCTTTGCCTCATCTCCTGCTCTCAACCAGCCTCCTCCCAGAAGCCTCATCTGCCAGCCCCCCACCTTCCCGGTTGCTAGACTGTCATTTCCAGCACAGCTCCTTCCATCTGCCAAAACCCATTCTGATTCTGCCTCTCCTCAAGCCATATGGCCTGGCAGACAAGGCTGGTTCAATGTTGATCCAAGAGTAGAAAGCAAATCCAGCCTCACCCCCACCCTTCTTCTTAGCAAAGAGGAGGCAAACTTCCTCTTCCTGCCTCTTCTATCCTCATCCCGAGGAAGTCTGGCCTCAGCTAGCCACACCGAGCTCAGAGCCTCTGTCCCACATTCCTGCCACCTCCCTCCTCCACAGGGGCTGTTCTTAGGCCTTTCCAGGCTCTCACTTTGAAAGGTGCATCCTGTTGGATGGACTTTGGGCCCCCAAATTCCCTTGGATCTGGGATGGGGAAGAAGGGCCAGACAGCCTCCCTCTCATTTGTGGGAAAGTCAAGTCACAAAAGGCTGCTTAGAGGTAGAGCAAGGGCCTTGGGGCAGGCCCATCATGGGGACAGGACCTCATGTATAGTCAGGCCAGCATCCCGTGTGTCCTTTCCCAACGGGCGAGGTAAGAGACAGCCCCACCAGCCTACTGGAGAAAAGGAAAAGGGGGTAGGACACAGGAGGGAAGTAGAGGAAAAGTGGCAGGTGGCAAGGACTCACCCAAGACTACTTGTAAAGTTTTCTGAGAGCAAATAAAAGGCATCAGAGCGTCTGTCACTGGATAGGGTCTGAGGAGGCTCCCTCAAAGGAGGTAGGAAACCTAACTCACCCCATCCATGGAGTGAGCTGGCTGACTCCTGTCACAGGAAAAGCATTTTCAGAACATGTCAATGGGAGGCACAGAAAAGGTTCATTTAGAAAGAAGTTCACACTCAGAAGGGAGTGCAGGCCCTCAGTGAGATACAGTGAGGTCAGGGGTTGGGATTTTTTTATGTGGTCTTTGGCTGTTTCTGCAAGATGGTGATCTAGGATGTGTGTATCTACTGTCTGTCAGGTTATACATCTGGTGGGCGGTGTTAGCATGTGAATAGTTCTCTGAATGTGAATCATTTGAAATTGAGATACTCTGGCCCACTAATATGGCTGTGTTTTGAGGATGAAGGTCTGTAGGAGGAAGGACAACTTACAGCGTGGGCCAGGGTCCAATTTGTAGACTGATTGTGTCTCAAAGACCCTTAGGATTTTTTTTTTTTTTGATGTGAGTTTCCTGGAAAGAAAAGAAAAGAGGCTTAATTTTCGAAGTTTTTCTTAAAAGTACAATTTTGAAATTACTGCTTGATTGTCTCCTTTCTACTTATCATTATTTCTTCTATCCAAGCTCAACAGAAGGTCATCCGACACCCTAACTAGATGGCTCACCCATATACAGAAGTTCTGTGTTGGTAGGCAAAAGTGCTAACAGAGCTCCACTACTGTGTGGTGACCGGCTTTCATCCTACCAGTACTGAGTGCCCACCATGTTAGGTGCTGGAGCTGCAGCAGTGTACAAGACAGAAAAGTTCTCTCCCTCATGAGCCAACACTGACGGCTTGATAGAGTCACAGGAAGCCCGTGGCCACTGGATTAGGGCTGTGTTTGAAGCTTACTGACCTGCATCTTAACTGCGTGGCCTCCAGTGTCCACTTAAGACAAATAAATACCTTTGCTTGTAAAATGGGAAAATCAGAGCTTCCCTTAAAGGGTCTTGATAAGGAGTCAAAGACACTAATCTATGCCACAGTAGGTGTGCAGTGCGATCTCATTGTGGTTTTAATTTGCATTTCTCTATGGACTAGTGATGTTAAGCATCTTTTTATGTAATTATTTTTTGTCTCCATAGCTTTTCTGGTAATGGATTCATCTGAATCTTTTGTCATTTTTTATTAAGTTTGCTAGAAGAAGTCATTATACAGTCTGGATGCAAATCCTTTACTGAATATATGTTTTGCAAATATTTTCTCCAAACTATGGCTTTGTCTTTTCATTTTCAATATTTTAAAATGCAAAAATTCTGAATTTTTATCAAGTCTGATCTGTCAAGTTATTTTATAGACTGTGCTTTCCATATGATATCTAATAATTTTGGCCTACATTTTATAGTTTTGTCACTTATATTTAATCTTTATGATTCATTTTAATTTTTTGTGCACATAGGTAAGGGTCAAGTTTCATGTTTTTGCATATTAGTAACAACATTATTTATGATTCCTTCTCTCTCTTTGTGTGTGTGTGTGTTACTAGGGATTGAATTTAGGGCTTTCACACTGGGCTACTATCCAGGTTTTTGAAATTTTTGAGGCACAATCTTGTTAAGTTGCTTAGGCTCCAATTTATGAACCTCCTGTTTTAGTCTCCCAAAGTGCTGGGATTATAGGCTGATTCTTTATTTTTTTACAGATGAAAAAATGAGACTGAAGGAGGCTAGGTGAGGAGTCAAAAGCTTAGATGTGACTGACAGACACTTGAATCCAGTTTTCCTGCTTCCAAATAGTGTCCTGTTGCATGTTGCGCCCACTGCCTGGGTGCCTACATTTTCCTTAAGGTAGTGATCAAGCCCAGAGTGGATGCAGACAAACCTCACTTTAGGTCCAGGCTCCAGCACTTGCTCTAGGCAGGTTACTTAGACCTGTGAAGCTGCCATTTGCGGAATAGGCTAATGTATCTTTCCATGAGTGTGTAGTGAGGACTACTTGAAATAGTGCGTATGAAAGGTCGCACACGGACCATGTGTTTTGTACAATCCAGTGCACTAGAACGACCTTTCTTTTCTCCTCAGCTTTTCCTCTGGCTTAGAGCCCATACCCAGCCTCTCCTGGGCTTTGGGCACAGCAGATTTGGGAAGTAAACTGAGAAAAGGGGCTGGCACTTTCTACCTTACTAACCCATTTGCGTTGTACTACACAGTTTATCTCAACACTTGAAAGGTGTATTTGTATAATAGAAGTTCACTCTGAAGCTATTTTGGCAACTCCCATCCCTGTCCCTGGGCTAGAGATACACATGGATTGGAGATTAGAAGCTGTAGCAGACCTGTTCTGAAGTGACCCCAATCACCCTTGCCTGCTGGTGTTCATGTGCTGTAGAATTCCCTCCCCTGAAAGCACATAGGATCTGTGACATGCTTCAGACCAGTGGCATATGACAATATGACTTCACTATGGTTAATGTTACTTAAGAGACTGACACTAATCTTCAGAAAATGACTCTTGAAGCTTTGATGGAGTGAGTGGCCATATTTGGGAGGTCCTTGTGGCAAAGGACTGAGACTGGCCTCCACCTGATGTCAGCCAGAAAGAAACTGAGGCACTCAGTCCAATAGGCCATAAGAAATTAAATTCTGCCAATGGCCAGGGGCACTCAGCTAAGCCATGCCTAGACTACTGATCCACAGAATTAAAGCTCCTGAATGTATGCTTTTAAGAAAGTCACTGAGTTGGTAGTAACTTGTTATGCAGCAATAGATACTGATACAGAAGATAAAGCCAAGATAAAGCAGTATCAGAGCACTCCAGAGGCTGAGGCAGGAGGATCACTGTGAGTTCTGCACCAGCCTGGGCTACATAGCAAGTTCAAGGCCACCCTAAACTATCTTGAGACCCTGTCTCAAACAAACAAAATGAAACAAAGCCGCATCAGAATGCTTAGGAAAAGTACAGCGGAGGCCAAAGATCTAGGGGAGTTATGGGGAGGGATTTCCTTCACAACTGTTGGAGGAGTCTCCCTCTATCCCTTTCAGTATACACGGTGACTCAGAAGAGCCCCTCCCTCTGTAGCTTCAGGTTCCATGACAATCCCCTCATGAGAGCTGCCTCCTCAGAAACAGATTTGTCTACAGCGGGAGGAGAGGCCCATCACGGGGGCCAGCTGGTGAGACCCCCAGGAGGTAGGAGAGCCTAGGCTGACAGGCTCCAGAACTCCTGCCTCTCTGCCATCCATGACTGAGAACATGCTGGTTGTTTTCTGCCTTATTCATACCCCAGTGTTAGTTCCTGCTACCCCATTCCCAGCTGATCTTAAGTACAACTAATTTTACCAATAAATTTTCTTTCCAACTTTCCATATGCTAATTAACTAACCCAAAAGTATTGATTCAGCTAAGGACTCTTAAAATACTAATTAACCACTCATTCTCAGAGCACTGATGACTGTTAACTTGCACAAACACATATCACATCACTTGCACTGAAGTATTTTCAAGTTAATTACCATGCGCACGTACAGCACTAACAAACTCTGATTTTGTGCAGGTTGCCAAGCACACGGCCCTATGAAATGAATTATGTTTCCTTCTCCTAATTCAATCACGACCGACTCGGCATCCTTTTGCCAAATACTCACTGTGCCAGCCTCTCCTGTGGGCCCTAGATGTCCGTGTGATTGAGACTTGTCTAAGGAAAAGGAGAGGAAACTACTGAGAATTATATCTGCCTTCTAAAAAGGAGACATGCGTGGGACAACTTCTCAACACCATGGTGGCCCTTATCTCCTTGTATGTGGCTAGGATAAAAATGTGACGGGCGGGAGCCACAGTAGCCACCTTGCAATCATGAGACCTCTGGGAGGAGGATGAGAAACTAAAATGCCAAGGAAGAGAGAAGGGAAAGGCCTGAGTTCTGGTGATCTTGTAGAGTTACTGTCATCCTGTCTATCTGTGCTACCATAACAAAATACTTGAGACTGAGGAATTTACAAATAATAGAATTGTATTTCTCACAGTCCTGGAGGCTGAGAAGCCTAAGATCAAGATGGCAGTGGACTTGCAGTGTAAAGGCTCACCCTGTGCTTCTGAGAGGGCATCTATGGCTTGTCCTCAGAAGGCCAAAGGTGAAAGGGCAGAAGGGCTGAGCTAGTTCCCTATAGCCCTTAGCTGGATCAATACTTTTCGGTTAGTTAATTAGCAAATGGAAAGTTAGAAAAAAAATTTGTTGGTAAAATTAATTGTAAGATCAGCCAGGAATGGGGTAGCAGGAACCATCACTTGAGCATGAATAAGGCAGAAAACAATGAGTGTGTTCAGTCATCAATGGCATAGAGAGGTACTAATTTCATTTGTGAGGGTGAAGCACTCAGGCATTCATCACTTCGCAAAGGCTCTGCCCCTTAATGCTGTCACACTGGGTCTTAGATTCCAACACATAGATTTGGGAGGGACTCATCCATTCAAACCATCACACTTATTGACAATTCCAAATTGGAGCTGGCAATTTCCAAAGGGAATTCTGACCCTTTTAGTAAAAAAACAAAACAAAACAAACCATATTTATGGTTTTCATCTTTGTAGTGGTGACTCTGAGACACTCTAATTTGTTAGTATATTATGCTAGGGCAACTAGGAAGACGGTCACACCTGGAACCAGCTGGGATCAAGTCCCTTTTATAAAATTTCTTATTTTCTCCTGCTTCATCCTGCTAGATGAGAATTGGATGTTAGAATTTAGGATGCTCCGAGTGCTCTCTCTTTCCTCTTGATATATTTTTTCTTTGCAGTACTGGGGATTATACTCAAGGCTTTTTCAGAGTTACATGCCCAGTCTACTTTTTGCCCATATTGGTACATTTTTGGTATAAAATACATTTACATACATCATTGGGATCTTGTACCATTACATGAGCATCTTAGTTCTTATTTTTTTTCCCCTTCCCTTGCTCTCCCTTCACCCCCTCCACCCTTCCCTATTTGCAAAGACTTTGTTTCCATTTTTTTTCCTCTTATATTTTTTCCTCTCCCTTTTTTCCCTTCCCCTACCCCTCACAATTCCCCTGCTCTTTTAGACCTTTTCTTCCTTATACACAATATCAGTTATACATTTTTAAAATTACAATATTAAGATCTAGGAAACATTACCACAGATTTTACAGAATTTAAAAGGATATAAAAAGCATATTACAAAAATCTTTTTTGAAATAAATTTGACAACTTCTAAGAAGTACCTTGGAAGACAAATTAATGAAACTAACTCTGGAGGAAATATAAAATTTGAATAGCACCTATTAAAGAAAGTATATTCCTAGCTTGAAAACCTACCTATATGACAACAGCAGGCTCATAAACATTTTAACTGATAAAGTATATCAAACAATTAAAGCAGAAAAAAGAAGGAACACTTCTCCCCTCATTTTAGGAACTCAACATTGTGCTAATCCTAAAACTGGGTAAAGATAATAGAAGAAAAAAGTATGAACATAGATAGAAATTTGTTTAACAAAACAAACTCTTAGAAGTCAGATCTGGCAGTATGTAGGAAGTGGTTTTGTTATAGGGGTAGCAGTGTTGGTTCAGCATTGGAAGATCCACCCCCAAAAGTCATCATTTAAACAGAGGACAGGAAAAAGCCATATGATCCTGTCACTAGTTGGAGAAAAAGTATTGGACTAAATTCTACAGCTGTTCACGGTAAAAGCTATCAGGAGACTAGAAGTAGAACAGAAACTTCTCAACAGATTAAAGACGTGTACTCCGTACTTCCAGTGAGAATGCCTTCTATAAATGGAGAAGATACAACGCTTTCTCCTTAAGGTGGGGAACAAGGGCAGATATGCTTACTCTTCATCTGACCATTAGACTTTGAAACATAGGTCTAAACCAAAATAGTCTGGCAATAAAATGACACAACTAGGATAGGATTGGCATGGCAGAAGCAAAATCTTTATAGGTAGATGAAATGATCATCTACAGAGAAAATACTAAGAAATCTCTAGGAGCCCCTAGAACTTGTACTTGAATTTAGCAGGATTAGAAAACACATGGTATATATAAAAATTCAGGTCTGTGTATACTTGCTCTAAATGAAGAATTGGATATTGAAATTTAAAAGTTATGTAGGAGTACAAAGGACCTAGAAAAGTTAAAAACAAAAACAAAAACAGAAACAAAAACAGTGTTGGAAGACATTTAGTACCTAATTTTAAGACTTCTTCTAAAGCTACAGTAATCAAGACAGTGTTGGTGTAAGAAAAGACATATAGATCATTGGAATAAAACAGAGAACCTAGAAATAGAACCACACATGTATGGTCCACTGAGTTTTGAAAGATTATTTAACATTAGCATTTTAAAGAATATAAACTCAGTTCAAGAGCGGAGGAAGAGATAGTGTTTTCAGCAAATGGCACTAGAACACCTGGTGTCCATATATAAAAAATTAACCTCAACCCTTTTTTTCCATACATGAAAATAACTTGGAGGGATCTATGAACCTAAATAAGAAAGCCTAAAAGTATAAAACTTTAAGCAGAAATTATAAGGGAAAATATTGATGAATTCAGGGTAGGCAAGAACTACCTAGGATACAAAAAACATGATGTATAAAAGAAAAAATTTGATAAATGAGGTACCATGAAAATTTAGAACTTTAAATGACATCATTAAAATGAAAAGTAGTCCTTAAACAGACCATGTTTACAATGCATATAACCTATGAGCAGAATATATAAAGAATTCTTAGAGCTCATTAATAGACAACCCAATTAAAATGTAGATGTAACAAGATAATAAATAGCCAGTATAGAACAAGGAATGGTGTGCAACTCTAGAATCAGAAAAATACTAATCAGTACAATAATGAGATTGAATTATACACTCATTAGGGAGATGAAGTTAAAAGTTTGAAAAGCCTTGTCATGACTTTTTCTTTTTGTTGGATTCTCCCCCTTTGCGTTTAATTTGTCACGCCCAATGGATTCATTCTGCTGGATTTCCTGGGGTTGTGATCCTCATTGTCTTTTCCTAAGGTATTGTCTAAAATGTTTTGGAGTGCCAGTTTGGTATTCATGAAGTTCCTGAGGTGCTCTTTATCATGAAAGTATCTTATTTCTCCATCAATTTTGAAAGCTAGTTTTTCAGGGTACATCAATCTGGGTTGGAGGCTGTTTTCCTTTAGGGCTTGAAATCCATCACTCCAAGCTCTTCTTGCCTTGAGGGTTTGCATTGAGAAGTCGGCTGTGATTCTGATGGGCTTTCTTTTGTATGTGATTTGTTTCTTTTCTCTCACTGCTTGTAGAATTTTGTTCTTCTGTTGGATTTCTGGAATCCTAACTATTATATGCCTATGTGTAGATTTTTTTGATCAAGGCTAGCTGGAGTCCTATATGCCTCACTTATCTGTATGTCAAGTTCTTTTCCCCTCCTTGGGAAGTTTTCTGCCATCACTTCTGTGAACAGTTTTTTTATGTCATCTGCACTCTCTCCTCTTTCTTCATTGACTCCAATCAGTCTTGTGTTATTCTTCTTTGCATCATCTAGCAGCTGCTGGATTGATTTCTCATGTTCCCTTACAATTTTAAAGCAATTTTTCTTTTCCTCCTCACTAATTGCACTCTTATCTTCTATATGTGAAGTTCTATCCTCACATTGGTTCATTCTGCTGTGCAAACTTTCAATGGAGTTTTTAATCTCTTGGAAATGTTTGTATCTGTTTTATGGATTCCATTTGTTTCCTATGTTGGGATTCCATCACGTTCCTCAGATCCTCTATTTTTTTATTTGTGTCCTCTCTAGATTTATTAATCATGTCTTGCACCATGAGCAAAATCTTTGCTGTTATCTGAGTAATTATTTCTGATTTCATTTTTCCCAGATCCTCTTTTGTTGCCAGTTCAGAGAGTCCAGGTGGTTGAATATCAGATTGTTCCATCTCATTTCCCTTTGGGGTTGCTGTAGGTGATCCAGAAGTCTGTTTTTGAGGCTTGTTTATGTGTCTTCTCATTTCCATGGGGCAGGGGGCGGAGTGCTTCTGGCATCCCCGCGGCTCACCTTCTCTGCCCTAGGAGCTTGGGATGGTGGCGGGGGAGCTTCCTTCCGGGTGCTGGGACCGGCTCAGCTTCTCTGCCCTAGGAGCTTGGAATCACCTTACTTTTAAATAAAGCAGGTTGCTAAAGAAATCTCTTTAATTCATCAGAATCAGACTCAAGAATTCTGTTAGAATATAAAAGTTCATGAAAGGCCATCACTCCAACAGCAACTAAAATGTGAAAAATGAAAACAAGCAAATAAAATCCTTAGTTCTTTTTAAAGATATTGAAGAGTATTCATGTAAACAAGAGAAAAAGTTAACTGAAATCTAGAGAGAGAGAGAGAGAGAGACAGAGAGGGATCAGTACTTTTATCTCTGAGCTGTAGCTCCAGCCTCAGAAGACTTTTTTTGAGCGAGTTCAGATGGGAGGAAACCACCACACTCCCAGGAGAGTTGCTGACTGTGGAAGAGATGCAAGGCTGCTGAACTCTGTAGGCATAAGGAAGAATCAGCCAGGACTGGGCTGGCATGGGAGATTGGAATCTGGGGGAGCCCCAGTCTCAAAGTTATTCCTCCCCACCCACCAGTTCTCTCTCATGGGATTGTCATTCAATAAGTAGAATCATGTGAAAGTCTGGATAAAGTCTAGAAAGCCCAGAATTTTCAATGTCTTGTGGTGCTTAGATCATAAAGTCCTGCTAGCAAAAGGGAGCCTGACCTCCCCCAGGACTTTAAAAGCAGAGGTAAACTGAAACTGCCCCTCCTGGTACCCAACCTGATTCTGCTCAACTTCTCATTAGATTTATGAGCTTAGCCCCTAACCATAGCTCCACATCAAAGAGGGAGTGCCTTTTGGAGGGAGTTATAATCTACTTCAGTCTCTGCTGGTCTTTTACACACCCTATCTGAAGCTCAGTACAAAATTATTACATGTGAAGAAGTAGGAAAACGTGACTTACAGTCAAGGGAAATAAAAACAGTCAGTGGGTCACAGCCACAGATGATCTGTATGATGAAATGCCAGAAAAGGACTTACTTGTGAGTATTGTGAGTATGCTACAGATAGAAGAAAGGAGGAACATAATGGGGTTACAGACAGGGATTTTAGTAAATGAAAACTATGGACATTATGCAAATAACAAATTCTATAGCTGAAATATGCCGTATCTTACTAAAAAGGGTGATAGAGGAATTATTGGATGGACTTAACAGCAGGCTAGACACAGCAGAAAAAAGGATTAGTGAATTAGAAGTCAATGTAATTGTTCAAACTGAGGTATAAAAAGAAAAATACCTTTTTAAAAATAACAATATCCAAGACAACAGAGCAATATAAACTCAACTAACATAAGTATAATTGGAGTCTCACAAGTAGAAGAGAGACTGAGAAGAAAAAAATGTTTGAAGAGATGATGACCCCAAATTTTCCAAAAATGGATCAACTATTGATCCAAAATGAATCAACTATCAACTACTGTGCAGGTCAAGGACCTCTTGCCTGTGGGCTGTGTCTGACCATTCACTTAACTTCCTGACTGAGGAGTAGAATTAATAATGCATCAGCTGCCTTGAAAAAGTGATAGACAGTACTGTTGCCCTCTGCAAATGTCTGGCTTACCCTCATGCATTTGTGTTGTCTGCATCTGGTTTGTTTTTTAATTTTCATTCTTTCTCCCTCTGCCTCTTTCTTTCCCTTCCTCTTTCATTTCCCCCCTTAATTCTCTTTACCACTTCATTCCCACATGTATACTTGTAGACTATATTTTTTCTTATTTGTCTTATTTATTGAATAATGCTACACATTCCCTATTCCTTTTTCTCAGAGAGGCAAAACATCTTATATTCTTTTTTAGAAATAGAGTGAATTTTTATGATATGACCCTCCCTTAATTTTTCATGTGTCATACTTATCCTTGCTGTAGAATCACACATTAAAGCAAAAGCTTCTTTTCTGAGTGAACCCAAGATCACGCATATGTATTTTGAAGGGGTCAAGCTCTGTAGTGCAGAAAATAAGTTTGTGAACTTGCCTAGCTTCCTCTCTGAGTACAATGGTTTCTGAAAACTTTGGGGTAAAGTAGAAGGAATAGGAAACAGAATATCTGGAGGTTGGAAAAATATTATACTTCTCCAGGGGGAGAATTTGAGATGTATTTCAAAGGGCTGAGTCATATAATGTAGAAGTTACAATTGCTTGTTCATTTCAAATGAGATACACCTGTGTATTTGTGTCAGGCTCTTTCAGGGTAAGCAGCCAAATAGGTCATAACAAACTTTTCTTGTATGCCGGAACCATCATTTCCAGTATCCGTTTGAAGCTTCCAAAAAGAACTAACTCTCCTTGACAACCGCATTTTCCATAAACCCAGGCTGTCTATACTGGTGTCCTCTGCCACCAGGAAATGAGTAATCTGAGAACGCGGTGACCCACCATTTGAGTGACACATTATCTGTTGGAATGTTCTTCTTGTGTTCCTAGCAAATTTGCTGGAGGAACATTTCACCTTGGCTGCTCCTCGGTGCAGTTGCTGTCACTCTGGCGAGGTGTGTGTGGAGGAACCCAAGTGCAGGACATGTTGGCCTGGAGACTCACCAAAGTACATTTCTTGAGAGGCCAGTCTACTTGATCTCAACTGGATTAAGTTTCAGGAAGTGTTCATCCTGTGGTGAGCCCAAAGTTTTTGTACCCTTGACCCTTATTCCTTTCAGAAAACCAAAGTGAAGAAAGCTTAGCTGTTTGTAAACATACAATATAAATTAATTATGATTTGGGTCCTGAGATATTTTTTCCCAATAATAAAATG
This sequence comes from Heterocephalus glaber, assembly GCF_053883595.1. Taxonomy (NCBI): domain Eukaryota; kingdom Metazoa; phylum Chordata; class Mammalia; order Rodentia; family Bathyergidae; genus Heterocephalus; species Heterocephalus glaber. Next base: position 29,298,100 of record NW_028258377.1, read on the forward strand.
GTCAGAGCAAATGCCATAATATAGTCTGTATTCCTAAAATGAATGGCTGCTTTCACAAGAAAAGCCTCACTAACAAAATTCACCTGGCAATAATTTTGACAATTTAGTGACTACTTATTGTCTCCTAGGCACTATGCTAGGCCTCATAAGATTATTTCATTGACTCCTCATAATCTTTGGAGATACCCCCAATTATTACGCTCATTTTATAAATGAAGAAACTGAGGCTGAGAGCTGAAGATGTTTTTGATGGAAACTTTATTCAAAGTAATTCAAAAAAGTCCAATCCATAGTGCTTTTTCTTAATCGCTATTCTTGATTGCTTCCCATTTAAAACAAACAAAAAAATCATTGAATGGAGAAAATGAGACTAGAAGTTAGAGAGTTTTTAAATACAATTTTATTCACACTGAGAAGCCAACTACTCTGACCCATAGCAGTGTGCTTCTCAGCTCTGGAAGACTCTTCTTGTTCGAGTGGTGACAATTCTGTGGTGTTGATTCAGAACCCTAATGTTTGACTCAGCTAAAATTGTGTACCCTTATTGGCCAACATCTAGCTTGCATTATGAACACTCACCCTGTTGGCAAAATACTGTAAATATAAAGTTAGATTTCTCAGCTATTAATAGACCAGATCCTGTTAGAAAGCTTTAGTTTTTTTTTTTCCATATCCAGATACTAAATTCCACATTGTATGGAATAAACCATTTAGATCACTATATTGACTTTTTCTTTGTTCACAACCAGCCAGGACTCAGGGGCATTGTTTCCTGGGAAGTAGCCATAGCCATGTGGTCTTCTCTTCATGTCTTATGTCCATATTCAGTGTATTAGCAGAATTCTGCTGTGAAAATGCTATATAATAATAATCCTCCACCCAAAACTCAATAGCTAACAAAAAGAAGTATCTGTTTCTTCATGGGGGTGCAGGCTGCCTATGAATTGGCTTAGTTCAGTCAGATGAGGCTCTAATCTGGGGTTTGGCTTTATATCTTCTCCAGTCTGAGACTCAAGCTAAAAGAGCCCTGGCTATCTGGAACATAGTACTTAGGAACAATGGCATAAGTTTGAGACATCTGATAGAAACCTATTGTGCTGTTAAAGTGTCTGTTCAGTACTGAAACTTTGCCATTTTACTTCTGTCTACATTAAATGATCAAAGCAAGTCACAAAGGCAAGCCCAAGTAAGGTGGCACAGGTGTATATATTGGTTTCTATTGTAACAAGTGCCAGAAAGTATGTGGGAGAGAGTATGGCTGTAAAATTTTTTAAATAAAGAGTTGGTATGACAATCCAATACACCACACTCATAATTTCCCCATAGTAATTTGCTCATTCTTCTTTTATAGGAGCTATCATATTTTATTACAATTGTGTTTCCAGTGGACTATGACTTTGCTCATCCCCAGCCTTAGAGACCAGGCCACTGCTTGTGACAGTAGTAGATAATAAATATTCACACAATGAGTGCATGCGTGATGATGCAAGTCAGGTATTATGAAGGTATGTTCACGAAACCACCTAATTCTTTAAATAGGATTATACCAAGCCATTTTCTATAGGAAAATTGACTAATCTCTGGAATAGAAAACAATACATAAGAGAGAAGTCTTGTTTTGAGTGCTCTAATTTTGGATCATTTTATCCATGCATTATGCATGTATTTATTAAGATTCAGCAACATGCCAGGTACAGGCATATAGAAATGAATAAGATAAATACAATTACTGTCCTCACAAAGCTAGTGGAAAGACAAACAGGCAGTGATCAACACCATGCATGATAAGCACCGTGATTACAAAAGTGTAAAAGCACCTAACCTGTCAAGAGAAACCAGCAAAGGCTTCCTGGACACCATTACTTCTCTAAACAGTAAATAGCAGGGAAAAGCTGACAAGGGGAAATAAAAGTAAAAAAGAAGGAAGTAGTATACGAACTAAAAAAATCAAGGATAAAGATTACATCTTGTATTTAGGTAGCTTGGTAGATGGTGATGTGATGACATTTACTAATAAATTCTGAAGAAACAGTATATTTATTGGTGGTGCGGGAGGGAATAGGAGTTTATTTCTAGATGTTGATGGATTGGTGATACCTCCTAAAAAAGATATCCAGGCAGCAGTTAGATATGAGAGCCTCAGTTTCAGAAGAGAGATATAAACAGATATAAGTGTGTGTGTGTGCATGTGTGTGATATAATAAAGGATATGTCTGGTCTTTGCTCCAATTCCTGGCACAAAGCTTCAAAAACCTTGAGATTTCCTCAGTGACAGCAATATCTCTGTTATGCTAATGAGGTCAATCCTGATAGATTTAGGATGAGGACTGGTAATCAAAAAGACCAATCACATGACTAAAGAATTATAACTTTGGACCACCAGCCCAACTTCCGGTGAGAGAAGGGGGCTGGAGATTGGCCACTGCCTTAATCAAGTTCATAATGAAGTCCCAATAAATCCTTTGACACAAAGGCTCAGAGGAGTTTACTGTTTGGTGGATGCATGGATGTGGTGGTAAGGAGATGTGCCTAAATTTCATGGGGAGAGGATCTAGAAACTATGTTCCTTCTATGCTCCCGAAATCTTGCCTCAAGTATCTCCTCTGTTTGCTCCTGAGTGGCATCTTTTATGACTGTGCACATAACACTTCTGAAGAGTTTTGAGACTTGGTCTGATGAATTATTGAACCTGAGAGGGTCATGGAAACCCCTGAATTTCTAGTCAGTCTGATAGATACGTCGATGCCTCCCGAGACCTGTGGCTTGTATCTGAAGTGGGGGAAATCTTGTGAAAGACCTTGCTCTTAACTTGTGGGTTCTATAAGGACTCTATATAGTGTCAGAATTAGATGAAATTGCCATACATATGGTTCACCATGGAGAATTATTGTTGGAACAATGTGAATATTGAAACCATTTTCCACTAACAAGTTTGACCATAGAGGTTATATGGAGAAGATCATTTAGGGAAGAACCTCAGAAATATAGACATTGAATGAAATATTTTCCAAAATGTTATTTCAATGTCAGTGGCACTGATTTGAATTTAGATGTTATAGAAATAAAGTTGTATTTATTTAATAGCTATGTATTTATTGTAAATATGTTGAAACGTACCTTTCATTTAGTAAAAATGGTAGGGCTTTTTTTCCATTAAAAATAATGATTTAAAGTTTCCTAGTAAAGAAGCTAATTTGAACTTTGGCTACTACAACAAAAATATCATAGACTTGATGGTGTAAACTATGGAAATTTATTGGCCGCAGTATTCTATAGGATGGGAAGTCTAAGATCAAGGTTCAGGAGGGCCTGCTTTCTGGTTTGTAGCAGGGTGACTTCTTTCTGTGTCCCCACAGAGAGGAGGAGAAGGCAGGAGTAGAGGCAAAGGGAAGAGAAGGAGGAGGGGGAGTGGTAAAGGGAGAGATGGGAGAGGGAAACAACTCTTTCTTCATCCCCTTATACGGGCATCAATCCCATCATGGTGCTCCACCCTCATGACCTCATCTGAACCTAATTCCTTCCCAAAGGCCTCACTTCCAAATACCATGACACTGAAGATTAGGGCTTCAACATATGAACTTAGGGTGAGGACACAAACATCCATTTCATAGCAAAGTCAACAGGATCTACTTACTTTGAGTGTGGTAGGTAAAAGAAAGAATAGAGTCAAGCATGACTCCTAACTGTCAGCCTGAACAAGTGAAGAATAGGATTACCATTCCTGAATTGCGGAAGACTGTGGATAGAATGAGTCTGGGATATAAGTGTTCAGTTTTGAATAAAGTTTGAGCAACCTTTAAAATCTCACAACTTAATACATGCTGTTTTGGTGAGGATTGGGAGCAAAGCCCTGAATAGAGGGAGTTCAAGAAAGAAGAAGAGTTGGGAAGGCATTGTAGACAACTCTTCCAGAAAGTCTTCTGTGAAAGGAAGAGGAAATGACAGGAAACCAAAGTGGGAAGAAGGGTCAAGAGAGAATTTCTCTTAAATAGGAGAGAAAAAGCAGCCTATCTGTGTACTGATAGGAATGGTCCAGTGGAGGAAAATTTGATGATGCAGGTGAAGGGGGTCAGATATGCCACCCCAAAATATGCCACTTTAGCATAGGATTATTTTGAGCTGAAGGCAAATGAGAATCAATAGATGCCCTGGAAGAGTTTCTAGGCTTCTTTTATTTGCTTAAAGGCAGGGCACAGATTTCTCTTTGAATAAAGTGCCCCATTCCAGAAACAGATGTCACTGGAGATGGGGCGTCAACACCAAGACAAGTTTGCATTAACAGAGTTAGTAAAACAATCCTTTTCCATTAGTTCCCTATATATTGTCTGGTCATTTTCCCATGATGTATTGTCCCTTGAAGCCCAAGCTTCTTTTCTTTCATTACATCTTACCACTTCTTTGTTTTTCATTTCTGTTCTGTGAGCTCCTGTTCATGTAAGTATTAAATTAAAAGTGCACTTTTTCCCTTGTTAATCTGTCTTTTATTAATTTGATTCAGAAGCTCCCAGCCACCGAATCTTAAGATGATGGAGGAAAAGATTTTCTTTCCCAAGACAGGAGAAAGAGCAAGATGAGCAATGAAAAGGAGGCCAAGAAGAGAGTTAGGGAAAAATAGCAGAAGAGTGGAGTGTCATGGAAGCCAGTAGAGAATTTCTGGAAGGAATCAGCTCAGTGTGCTAGATGCTACTCAGAGGGGTCAGGGGTGAGACTGATCCACTGGATTCAAATGTCTTTGTTGAGCACAGAGAGAGGGTCTTCCATGGAATGGTGGAGGTGGACATGGGGTTGCTGAGTAGAAAGTAAGAAAATGACACAAGAGTGAACACTTGAAGAACCATAGCTAGTTAGTAGGAGGTAAGTAGATAGTATTCTACTAGAGGGGGCCTGACATCAAGCGAGTGGTGTTTTTTCTTGGGTTTGCTATGGCAAGGGACCTAGCAAAGATGCTAACATTAACATTAATATTAAAGATAATGCAGAGGAAAGATGTCAGCAGGGATGTAGAGGCCAAAAATAGAGAAGAGATAATTACTGAAGATTAGTTGATCCAAGACAAGGAGGAAGATGCTTGTGACAGAGGTGGGGAGGTGTATCTTAGACAAGAAGGCTGTGGCTTCCATTGGAACAGGTTTAGAGAAAGCCTGGCACAAAGTAGGTGCTGCTGAGCTGTCCCAGGGAGAAGATCTTTCCATTTCCAATTTATTTCTTTTTAGGGTCAACTGTCCTCAGGCAGCTACGCAACAGCTCTCAGCTGCACTGACCTCACTACCGCAAATTTCATTCTCTCTTTTCATTTGTTTGTGGCTGGCAGCCCCCTTCTAATTCCAAGATATCTCTACCCATTTGCATTACTTACTCAGCATTTATGGAGAAAGTATTGAAGGTGATATGCAAATCACAAGGACAATCTATAGATCTTAGATCTGAGGAAAAAGAACTGTAATTAAAATTTCAATTAGCTTTTGATTCTATACATCCTGCTTCCCAATGTAAACAAAACAAAATAAAACAAAGCCTACACTGAATGATGTTGCCACAGTGAATTCAGGTTTCTCTTATAGCCTGTCTTCCTCCTCCTGCCCACCTCAAATTTCTAGCCCAGAGGAGCTGTCATAGTCACTTCCTAGACAGGACAAAATGCACAACACCCACAACTTAAAGGAGGAGAAGTATACTTTGGCTCAGAGTTTCTAGAGGTTTGAGTCTGTAGTCAGCTGACTGTAAGGCAAACAGGGCATGGCGAGGACCATACTGAAGGAAAGCCACTCGTGCTGTCCTGACCAGGAAGCAGAAAGAAGAGGGAGGATCTGGGAGGAAGAGTTACCCTTCCGGATCATGTTCCAGGCCCCACCTCCAAACTGTGAGAATCCAGGGGGACATTTTAGCTCTAAACCATAACAGGAAGTACTCTAGGGCCACAGGGCTTTAGATAAGCAATGTTTAAGAAGCGCATTTTTGGGCCAGGGATTTAGCTCAGTGATTTCGCCACCTGCTGCCCAAGTGCAAGGACCCAAGTTTGATACCTGGTTCAAAAATAAATAAATAAATAAATAAATAGCAGATTTTTAATTTTCCACCACTTTTATAGATGCAGTAGTGTGTTTGGGGAGATTTCTAGAGTCCTAGTCCAGTAAGTCCAAATTTCTGTATCTTTTAAATTGTACATTTATTTTAGAAGTCACTCATATTGCATTTTATCTCCCATAATATATTTGGATTATATCTTTGTTTTAATTGATTAACTCCAATTATGGGTAAGATTGCAGCTCCAGGAAAAACGAGTCATGCTTAAATCAGGCTTCTCCTAACCCAGTATTCCAATTTGAGAAGGTCAGGACCGGGTGATATTATTCTTGGCCATATCAGCCCTTTCTGCATGCTTGTTTCTCATAGCCAGTGACATATCAGTCTTGTGTCATTGCCACTTCTGTACCTGATTCTTAACTGCCCATTCCATTATAAGATCCTATAGGCAGATGTGCTAGACACATGTTTAGTTGATGGAAAAGTTACATGTCTTTGAGTTCTCCCCTCATTTCCTTTCCTTCGACTGACCTCTTAGTTTTCACCCCATTCTTCAAGACTGTGGAGAAAGTATCTTCACAGTACCACTGGAATCACCCAAGGTCACTGCTGATTGGTCCACTCCCACCATTGCCATGGTTCATCACTCTAGGGACAGACACATGAATTATAACTGATCAGTTAGAGAATTTTCACCCCCTTTAGGGACTCACAGTTTTTTCTTTTTCCAAGCAACAAAGCAGAAAGTGTAAAAATCAAGAAACATTGGTAAACATTTTCCTACCACGTGGAGAATGAGGTCAAAATGCAGGGAGAAGTGAGATCTAAAGAGAAAGTCCTGTTTTGCTGAAGTTTCTGCTTCCCAATTTTCCCGAGGCACAGCTGTGACACTGCCCTTCTTGTGACTGGATATTCATACTCCTTTTCTGGGGCTGATAAATTTCCCCTTTGCTTTAGCAATTTTTGAAAAAGTCATCTATCACTTGTTGTAGAAAGAATTAAATGCAATACTTCAAAAAGCCTGTAGTGCTAAACAAAGATCAACAGATTAATGAGTACTTGTTGATTGCCTGCTCGCCATTTTATTGGCTGAAGTCTTGCTGAGAGATATCATCCTGGAAAAGTATTGACTGCCATAGACTCCAACGAGGAGCTGTAACCCAAGGCAATTCACACTTACAGTACATGTGAAATTCAAGTCCACTGGCCAGCAGGGAGGGAGAAAGTGAAAACAAATGAAAGAGTCTCTGTTAGGAGGGGGAGAAACAGTGATGGCTTCATAACAGAATAACACACTGCAAATGCTGGCAGGAGAAATGAGCAAAAAACAGTGGTCTGGGCTGAGGATTGGAAGGTCCAGATCTTCATTCGGGTTGAACTGACCAGGCGTGGGGTTTTGTAATGATTGTGGAACAGGTTTTCTCATCTATAAGTGAAGTTAGAGGAGAAAATGGCCACCCACCTTTTGAGATGGAAAAGATGAAGCTTTCCTTCCTATTATGGACTGTTTGTGTCCTTCCACAATTCATATGGAATCAAATCATCAAAGTGGTGATATTAGATGGTGGGATGTGGGGGAAGTGGCTAGGGAATGAAAGTTTTACCCTTGAGAATGAGATTAATACCTGTATATAAAAGAAAGTCCCAGAGAGCTGCCTTGCCCTTCCACCACATGAGGACGCCTATAAGGAACAGTCCTTCTTAGACTTCTCAGCCAGTGAACTGTAAGCAGTTGTATAGAAATTGCCCAGACCAAGGTATTGTGTTTTAGTATGTATCAAGTGGACCAAGATGCCATCCCTTTATTCACCGAATGGTCTTATATCCATGCCTTCCTCCATGGAAGCCATGGGCTCTCCTTTGTCAATGTGAGGAAGTTATCACCATCTCTCCATGAAGTGCCAAGCTGTGCAGGTAGCTGTCACCAAGACAGATCTATAGTCTACATAGGGTAGAGGAGGTCATTGATAATGTCCTTTCCCAGCTGGAGCTCTGGGCATCACTAGTCTAGCCTAGAGAGTATAGGAGGAGGGACAGAGGAGGAGGACATCAAATTTACCAAGGAGGAGAACCTAGTCTTCCGAATCGAGATGGCAGAGTGACATGCCTACAGGGACAGAGAACTGTGCCAGCTGGAAATGGGGGCCAAATGGAGAGTTCCTGTTTGGTACATGATAATGAGAAGATAAAGAACCCAGATAAAAGAAAAAAGACCCCAGAAATTAGTTTGTCATGTGACATCTCACTGTTTAACATGGGAGCGTTTAAAAAAACTCACTATGAGGGCAAAAATAACACAACAGTAGCAAAAAATTGTGCCTGCAGTCCCAAACGTCCTGCAGGGTTTGAATGGAGTTTTAAACCTTTTTCAGCCCAGGTCTGAGAGCTACACGGCCCCTACACAGGGTGATGAGTGTGTTAAATTCTGACTCTCAAGTCCCACAAAACAGTTTCACATCAACCTGCTAGAGCTGCCAGTGTCCTGGTGAAGGTCACTGTATAGTATCAAGATCAATGTATTAGAGTTCCCTGATTTATATGAATCTAAAGTATCCAGCCTGAATGGGGGTAGCAGAGTCAGAAATTTCTAGTTATACCCAGTAGTGTTTATTAAGTGTAAGAAACCTGAGTTTCCATAGCTTCATGACAATTGCTTTGACTATTCTTCTACTCGAAGTTCTAGTCTCCAGTTGGGGGCTCTGGGTTGCATCCCAGATCCAATCCCCAATACTGGCTAGGTGGCTCTGAGGCGGAATGTATCCAGAGCTTCAGTCCTCATCCACATGGACCTTTGGAATTCTTTATGCAAAAGCTGGGGTGCTATGGCCTCCCCTCCCTCAAGGGGATGTGTATGTGCCTCTATGGTAGTATATCTTAATAAGGAACCATGGTGAATCAGATTAGATAATTTTATATTGGAAAATCTTTTTTTATATTCAGTAACTTTATAATAAATATGAGTCATTTGGAAATCCTGTCTCTAGCTTTTCACTATTACAACATGAGTTAGGAAGTGAGCTTGACTCACTGAAGGCCTTAGACCTCCTAACTCAGTGAGGCTCCCAAAAATGAAGCTAAGTGTCTCAGTGGATGCTGCAGTTCTGAGTTGCTTGCCTTTTTTTCTACTTTCCCCCCTTGTATCTCACATACAACTCTATGTCTTTATTGTTCCAAGGTTAAAAGACACAAAGAAGTCAAAACTTATTAACCAAAGCCTTTCTTGTGCAGACAAAATGGTAAAGTCAGAGGGTGGACGTTCTAGAGTTCAGTAGTCACTCATCTATATTTAATTCTGTTGGCTCTTTATGCAGTTTAACATTTACTTTCCATTTATCTCTATTTGTTTTGCTGATAAGGAAGGAAAATTCAGACATTTTAAGTGCCCAGAAGGGAAAGATCTTCCAGCCACCATTTTAGATAAGCCCCTCAGATATACAGACACATACCTCAACCTTGGCCCAGCAGAAAAGAGATGTAGGGTTTTTGCTACCTAAGTCCCAAGTGTTAGGATCTGTAGACTGTAATCATCTATCTTGTAGATTATCAAGGTGTCTTGCTTTTTGCTGGATCCTGCTTACAGCTGAGTTGGTAAAAGTTGGTTTTAGTCTGGGGAATAAGGGAGCATGTGGAAAAGGAGACTTAAGAGAAAAGAGCGTGTTGGAAGGAATTCTCTGGAAATGTACCCGATTCCCAAAATGGAGCACTTCTCTCCTCTTCTCCGTGATCAGGTGGTACTTGAGGACATTGGATAGACATTTAGTGAGCAACACAATCAGCAGTTCCATATCCAATTTGAATGGTGTTCTAAACCCTTCTTAACCCAGGGCTAAGGCCATCTAAGAGGTATAGAAGTACATCAGACAAAAATAAATAAATAAATAAATAAATAAATAAATAAATAAATAAGGTAAGCCTTACAGCTTCAGAGGCCCTAAAATCATCTGCCCAGCTTGGAGGTGAAAAGGAGCACCATTCACAGGCATGCAAGAACAACAGGCACAAACTAGCATAGTCCAGCGTGGTTACCATCTGAGGAGACTAGGAGACAAGCAGTCCACCCTTGTTTGGGGCATGGGTCCCTTGAAGACTGGAATGCAGTTTATACACTTTCTTCCTGCATAAATATATTTGCATAAAAATTCAGATGTTCCAGGTGTTTATCCCATTCATAGGTACCATGCTAGAAACCTTTACAGCAAAGATAATAATCACAGGTTACATACTTGCTGCCTCTCCAGCCTCTACTAACTACAACAGGGCTAACAGAGAGGGGCAGCCTGGAAAGAGCCTTCCATCTCTCCCTCAAATATTCTCTGCCTTAACTTCATTAGGTCAGTACTAATCTCTTTATGCCTCTTACTCCAGCTTTCTTTAGTCTTCACAGGCTGCCCAGGACTCCCATGCCATGCCTTTTAGCCCAAACTGCAATCCTCACACAGCTCAGGGAGTGATCAGGATAACCACCCCTTCCCATTCTGCCATTATTCATTGCCATCCCCTGCTTTATTTTTCCCAAATCACTCACCACGACTTAACGTCAATTGAATTTTACTTATCTCATGTCTTTTGGCATAAAGGTAGGGACTTCTGTCAGCTCACTGCTTCATCCTTAGCAACTAAAACAATGCTCTGCACATAAGAGACACCCTATAAATGTTCTTAGAATAAAAACCTGATGAAAATAAAATTCATATTTATGGAGCACCTACTACATGCCAGGCATTCAAGCACTTCTGCATATACTATCTTTGCAACAACAGGATAGGGGAAATATGACTTTCACTTTCCAGGCATGGAGGCTGAAATTGGGATAGGTTATGAAAGGGTCCCAAATACACAAGCCAGTGAGTGGTAGAGCCAGGATTCACACCAATCCATGGCACTCCAGCCTCTGTTCTCCTTGCTACTGAGATTTTACTGTGGTTTAAAGTTATTACATGAAATATCTTAAGCCGCAGGTTAATCTTTTCACAGAGGGAGCGTTTTGACCTGTTTTCGTTCTTTTCTTGGACTGTTGTCAGTTGTTCTAACAGATTAGGCGATAAACTAATCTGCCCCCCCCCACACACATTTCATCCCATAGCAAAATCGTAATGAGATTTGGAGCACTGGATCTTGAAATATTTGATTAGAATGAGTATCTCCATGAAACTATCTGGCATTACTCACTTTCCACAACCCCTGCACAAGCAATATCCACTTGATAGAAATTCAAGTTGGAGAAACCCAGTGATTGCAATTGAGCATTCATGGCATGTTTGGAGTATGAGCTAGTAGCCTGTTACACACTCAGAATGATGCATTGCACCTGCAGGCCTGCAATAGCGCATTCATTTCTCATTCATGGGGAGAGTGGGACATTTCTAGAAAGAATGGGTCTGGGGCAGACAACTGGGGATTGACCAAAAAGCAAATAAGCTGTCAATGTGAAAGGATAGGATCACCTTCTAAGATGGAGTTCTCACTGCCTCCCACACTGTTGCTAAGATGCTGTTGCCAGTGGAAGAGATTTAAGTACCTACACCACCAAGCAGGAAAAAAAAATTACTGCAAAATCTGCATCAACCTCCACATTCCTGTAAATGCCAGTGGTTTGTGTGCTAAGTAGAGTTATCCCTTATTTATTTATATTAATTAGACTATGGAAGGTTCAAATGCAGAACTTCAAATGCAGAACTTCAAATGCCCACATTTTAATTTAAGATATTAAAAGTTTCTGCTAAAATTCACTTATTCTGTATGCATGGAACTGCTAGGAATTGGGAAAGAAAAGAAAACGAGAGATTTCATCCTCCTGGGGCTGGACATTAAGTGGAGCAGTTATGCTTTCTAAGGAAATGAATGTTGTGTCACTACCAGCCCCAATTCAGCAAGAGCTGAAGTGGTTCTGAGTCACCCAGCAGGACTGGAGACCCAGAGGTGGGCATCCTGACGCTTCTGGCTACACCAGGTCTGATCACAGAGCTTTGAAATAGCACCTCAGAGGTTACAGAGCCTCCTATAGTCCCAGAAAGCTGAGACCAGCATCATTTGGGATTTCTGGCTTACATGCACATTTCTGGGGCTCCTCCTGTGTCTGTGAAGCCAGATTCTAATGGTTTGTCCCCAGAATGCACATGGTAACAGTCTCCCTGGGATATTCTTTTACCCTTCCTTTTGACCTTTGGCCTAGTGAGCATGGCTCTAGATTCTTAAGCCTACAATTCACATCAAAAAGTTGAAGTTGTTACTTTATATTCTTCTTCACTTTGGTGATTTTTCTCAATATGCTAGTTTAAAACCATCTATTTAGGAGTTAGTAGGAACTGTACTAGAGCTTGAAATTTATGAATAAGGAGAATCATTTCCAAGTGTGTCATTTAGGAGTTACATAGTAGCGTTGGACAAGTTTCTTAGCTCTTTAAGCCTCAGTCAACTCATGCCAGGTGGGGAATGATACATGCCTCTCAATGCTGTTGAAGGGATTCAGTGCAATAATATCTGTACGGTGTTGAGTATAGAAAGTGACACTGTGGCAGTGGTGGTGACATGGAAGAAGGGAAACTGACCAATCTTTGGAATCTGAGAACTTGGCAAAGTGAGATAAGAAAAAAGATCAGTAAATTCATATGAGGGTGTTTGTTAGGGACAAAGGGAGCACATAGTTCCAGAGTCTGTCCAAACCACTTCATTTGGATCAAATCCAGCCTGCCATCTGTTTGTAAATAAAATTTTATTGGCACACAACCACACTACCTTGTTTACATATTATGTATGGCTACTTTAAGGCACAGTGACAGAGTTGCGTGGTTGTGGCAGGGACTATCTGGCTTACAGACTCTATAAACTATTTACTTGCTGGTTCTTCTCAGAGAAAGTTTGCCAATCTTTGGCCCAGTGGGCTATAAAGAAGAGCCCAAGGAGAAACTGTGTCATGAGGAAGACAAAAGTGCCAGCTACGTTGTCTTGTGTACTCAGTACTCCTGGCACAAGCCAAGAAGGGAGCCATTCACAGAATCTAACCATGCCAGCACCTTGTCCTCAGGTGAACAGTGAGAAAATAAATTTCTGTTGTTTAAGCCACCCAGTCTCTGGCATTTTGTTATGGCCTCCCAAGTAGATTAATATAACTAGGTTACAGATTGGGCAGTTCTGTAAGAAATAGCATTGACATAATCCTGGCTCAGATGGCTTCTTCAGCAGATCAGGATTCAGGAGGAATGGTGGCAGTTGCTGAGTGTCATTGTGGTCACCCCCAATCTCTTTTAGTTTCATTTCAACTTTTTTAAGTTTATGGATTTGTTTTTATGACCAATTGGGAAAAATGAGCCTGGAAATCAGGAAGGTCTGCATCCCCATCCCAGTTTCTTGGTATGATGCAATCGAGTGTGGATAAAGCTCAAGTGTTGATCAGATCTTCGGTTAAACTCTCCCTCTACCTATGCAGCTGTGGTCAAGTTAACACACCTTTTTGCAGGATAGTTGTTTATCTACAAAGTGGTAACACTATCAGTAGTTTACCAGCTCATTGCATAATAGAACATGTAAGAACTTAGCTCACAGCGCCATACAACATGTCAAATGTAGTTTTTGAAAAGACTGTTGTGTTCTTTTGCTTTGATTTGTCCCAACTGCCCCCCAATTTATCAGCTTAAAAAACAATCATGTATTATTTCATATTTTCTTTGGGTCCAGAATCTGTACAAGGCCTGCTGCTTCTGATTCTAAGAAAATTGACTTGTTTGTGATCAGGATGGCCTTAAACGGCCCCTATGTAGTCCAGACTGCCCTTGAACTTGTGATCCTTCTCCTCAGCCTCCTGAGTACTGGGATCACAGGTGTGCGCCACCACACCCAGCTTGGTTCTAAAATGTCTTACAATCCTACAGTTCATGTGTTGCCTAGGCCGCATCTCATCTGAAGTCTTTGCTGGGGGAGGATCTGCTCATAATGTGGTTGTTGGGAGAATATTTTTCTTGCTGTATTACGGTCCTCATTTTGCCATCGATTCTCTCAATTCCATGTCATGTCGGCCTCCCCATAGAGAAGCTCAAAACATGGCAGCTGGCTTCCCATGGTATAAAGAATGGGGGGGGGGTATGGTCTTTTTGTAATTGAATCTTGAAAGTACTATCATCGTGAGCTACATTCTATTCATTAGAAATAAGCTACTTGTTCTAGCCCACACTCTAGGCCGGGGATTGGCATCAAGGGGGTTACCATGGTCCCAAAGACTGGGGGCCAGTGAAGGCAATCTAAGGGGCTGGTGACTATAAGAGAGCAGAGTGTGAAGGAGAACAAAACACTCTCTGGAACAAGACTGCAGCTCCTCCCTATTATTCATGGATTCTATAATTAGAAATTTCCCTACTTGCTGAAATGTACGTGTAACACCAAAATCGATACTCCTGGCACTTTTGCAATCATTTGCAGACATTTTCAGTGCAGCAAAAATTTGACCCAACATACATAATCAAAGCGGAGCAGATTCAACAAGATGACAGTCTGCATTTTTGTTTCGCCTCTCATACTGTGAGCAAGCGTCCCCACTGAAGTCCATTTAGTGCCACATCTTGCTCATTCTTGTGCTTTCATATTGCTGCTGGTGGTGATTTTGCTGTTTAAAATGGCCACCAACCACAGGCTGAAATTCTGCCTAGTGATCCTGTGATGTGTCTTAAAAAAAATTACATATGTTAGAGAAGCTTCATTTACTTGTGATCATATATCTGTTGGATCTAAGTTCAGTGGCAATGAATGAATCAATAGTATATATTAAATAAGATGTCTTTAAAAAGGAACACACTTAAAACAAAGTTATGTATTGATCAGTTGATGAAAATATTGTGATCAGAGGCTTACAGGAATGTAACTCTATTTCCCTTTGCAGCAACGGTTCAGAATTGATTAATTCAGTGCTTGTAGTCATTTTATAGAACACAACTGCTGCAAATAATGAGAAGTGACCTATTTGTGTTTGAAACTCTACCACTTCCCCAGCTGCACTATCTTGGGAAAGCTTCTTAATCTCTTTGTGTTTTATTTTCATTAATAGTACAATGGGGATAACAATTGGGCTGACAAATGAGAACTTTGGGAAGGATAAGCTGTAATGATTTTAGCATAGGTACTGGCACATAGTAAGTGCCTTGGGAATAGGTACTATTATTATTGTATGAGGTCAGTTTCATCTGGATAATACTACACTTTCTGGAAGTTTCCTTTCTATTCTGCAACAGTGCTAGACACAGAGTCGACACTCATAAACTACGTACTGAATGAGTTCAGGATTCTCTGATTCCATCAGATGGGAGATGTACAGTTGGAGAAAGCAAGCACCTTCATCTGTGCCTGCTCTCTGGTTTTGGTCATGGCTAATGGGGCAGGGTGGTTATAAAAATCTTATATCAGAAGCCACTTCAAGACACCAAATCCACAATATTGACAGACTGTTGACTCACTTCCCCCAGGAAGCCAGAGAATGACAGGCAGATGGAAATGTGTGCAAGATGTGGCAGGCATGGGATTTTCTCCGTGTCACCAGGCAAAGGCCAAAAGTGGATTTGGCTGCAGCACACAGTGGGATCAACAGTCTGTCAATAAGGTGCCTACATTGTCTCAGGGATGATTTTTCATCTCTCGAGGCTGAGTCATCACCACAATGGAAACATCCATTTGGCCTCTGGATTTGGAATCTGACCTTAAGTTGCTTTCCAAGCCCAGGATCCTGTCTTTCCTTTTGGGAGGGGATTATTGAGTTTTTCAATGCAGCCTGTCCAAGAGAGAGAGAGAGAGAGAGAGAGAGAGAGAGAGAGAGAGAGAGAGAGGAGAGAGAGAGGAGAAGAGACAGAGAGAGAGATTTCTCCTCTCTTAGGAGGACAGAGAAGTTATTCAAGGAAGGTGGGTATATATTCTATATATTCTTTTCCCTGAAAGTATCTCGAGAAGCCATGTGACTCAAGACCAATTAATCTCTTTGAGACTTAGTTGCCTCATCTGTGAAATAGTACTTATTTTGCAAAGCCTTCTGGAGACTGACCTGGGTGAAGGAGAAAGTAAATTTTATTCCTGGTGTTGTTAAATCATCACCTACCTCTTCTCAGTGTTTAGCGATAGCTAACTTTTGTTGAGTGCTTAGTATGTCCCAGGGATTAGCTCATATACTTCCCCCAAACTCTATCATTATTCCCATTATACAGATGAAGGGACTGAAGCACAGAGATGTGAAGTAACTTACCCAAGGTCATGTGGCTAATAAGCAGCAGAGCTGGGATTTACCCCCAGGTCCTCCGACTCCAGAGCCTCTGCTAAAGCTCTCTCCTGGAAGGTCATTATATTTTTATGAGGTCAGCTTGGAGATCACATTTTAAACTAAATATGTGATAGAAAATTCAGGTTTCAGATGGTATATCCAGGTGTTGAGAAGGAGACAGGAGTGCAGGAGGAGAGAAGCCCACCACTGGGTCCCTTCCACAATTATCCTAACCTCCACTCCATTGGAGGGCTGAGCACCTAAAGCAGGGATTGAGAAATTAACCTCAATCATTTATTTTTCCTGCTCAGACATCCCCCCCCTCAATCTTAAATAAGCAGCTGTGCCCAATTTTGTGTTAAAAGAGTTTAGAGTTTATAGCTTAGAGAGCTGAGGTAAGGCAGGAGGCTCTCAAACACTGCAGGACCACCCTTCCCGCAAATTCATTTTTCAGTAAACACTTTCAGTACATGCTCAGTGCCAAGGCCTGGACTCAGCACCTCTCAGCCTTTGTTGTTACTCCTTTCAACTCATGAGCTAACTACTAAACCTTGCTGCCCAGAGAGGGTGAACTCAGAGCAGACATGTGATCTCGCAGGAGCGACATCCTGTGGTAGGTGGAGCTGCGGCTTGTGCCCAGAGTCGCCAAAGCCAGATCTCCCCCTTCACCACAATATAACCTCAGAAGGCAAACCTAAGGTCACAAACCTGCTTCTGGACCCAAGGCTTTCATTACTTCGCTGCTACTGGGTGGCAGCTGAACCTACCAGGCTAGAAAAAGGCTGTCGAGGGTGGCAAGAGATAGATGTGCCACATAAAACGAAAACCTCTTCGGAGACAGAGGAGATGTGGCCCAGAACACCAGCTAACATATATTAGGGATATAATGCGACTTGGGTTGTAAGTTACCTTTTATCACACCAAGGAGCAGTGGAGCCGGAGAAGTCCACATGCAGGGACTCCTGCCTCAGATGTCACCACAGTTTTGAAGAATGTTATTTTTCCACCACAGAAAGGCCAATATATAGCCCAGCATCACAGAAATCCCTTTAAACACAGAAAATCTTTCAAATGGTAGCATCTTGAGCTGGAAACAGTGGAGACTAAAAAAGGATGCATAGGACAGATTCTGATACCCAACCCTAGGGCCATTTGGTGCCTACTGAACCAGAATGGCTACAGCAGCACATGTTGGTGGGCGTATAAATTAGAATAACATTCTGGGGGCAATTGTTTAGCAATGCAGATCACAGAGCTTCAAAATGTACACAGCTTTTTATTCAACCCTTTTCTTCTAGGATTGTATTCTATGGAACAAATCTGAAATATTCAAATAAGTTATCACAGAGTTATTTTTAAAAGAAATATAATAGAAACAATCTATATGTCCCATAAAATGGGATGAACTATATTAACCCACCATGGTAAGCTAGGCAGCCATTAAAATGCTTATTTCTCTGAATCCTGTGTCTCTTCCCGAGCTCTTTTCTAGTTGGCAACATTTTCTTGTATACGGTTTAACAGGCAGAAATCAGGGTGTGGTCCTATATGTCTTTTCACTCCCTATTCCAATCACTCACCAAGCCCTATCCCACACATCCTAAAGAGATCTCAAATCCCTCTGTTTCTCTCCACACCCACTTCACCCAATTCGAGCCCACACCATCAACGCTGATCTTCTGGATGCTTGTAGGCACCCTATATCTGCCCAGAGTTCTCATTTCTAATCTCTCTCTCTCTCTCTCTCTCTCTCTGTGCAGAAATCTTTTAAAAAGAAGTCTGATTCAATCCCACCCCTGCTTTCCTCCCAAAGCCTTCCTGTTGTAGTTGTGACGAAAAAAATCTCACCACATGCCCAGCTGCAGGAACATATAGCAGGGGTCAGCAACTTCTGTAAAGGGCCAGATAGTAAATATGTTAGACTATGTTAGACTTTGTGGGCCATACAGTCTCTATAGCAACTACTTTGACCATCAGAGTGTGACAATCATAGACATTGTATAAATGAATGGGCACAGCTTGATTTCAGAAAAACTTTATTTACACAAAAAGGTAGGTTGCTGGGTTTGGCCCCTGGATAGTAGTTTATTGATGCTTGTCCTATGGGATCTGGCCCTTATTTTCCTTTCCAACATCTGCAAATCCACTTTATTCCCAACTAGTCACTGTCTCCATATCAGGACCTCGGGAAAATTGGAGAGCCACGGGAATTTCCCCCTTCCCTTCTGTTTTTTGCCTATTTTCTTACCCTCTCAACCCAAGGTACCCCCCACTTTCCTGGCTGGCAATTTCTCACCATCTCATCTCATCTCATCTTTAGGGCCATTGTTTTTAGGTGCACTCTCTGATGTTCCTAGGCTAGGTTAGGACTCTCTATTCTCCCAAAAGACTCAGTACCATCCTCCACACTGCTGGTTAAATTTAAGATTAAAGAGCTCCTGGTGCAGTTGCACGTCTGTCACTTTTGCTAGAACCAAAGTGTCATGAGATAAAGGAGTACACCTATTATTGATCACAATTGCATTCCCAGTGTCCAAAATGGTGCCTGACACATATGAAGTACATCCCAAATATTTGTGGAATATCGTTGGTTGAGTACATGATCATGCGACTAGGAAAAAACACCTGTACAAATATACTGAAATATTAGGAGCTAAGTATACAGATTATTTTTATTTTCCTCATACTTTTCTTCATTTCTCAAAGGTTTTACCAAGAGCAAATGTTGCTAGGATACTAAAAAAAAAAATCAACAGAGAGAAAGAAAGGAGAGAGAGCATGAGGGGAAAAAAGGAAGGGAGAGAGGGACTTGTTTTCAAATCTGCTGCACACCTACCCCCATTTCTGGCACATCCCATATGTTGGACCATCATCTTTCCTCCCTTTCCTCAGAGATGCCTAATAAATCCTTCTGTTTGCTTTCTTATTGCCTTTTCCTGGTCGTTCCTCCTTTCCTGCAGATCACATTGTTAGGCTCAGGGACACATGTATACCTGGGCTGTGATCTGAGTTGAGCCCCAGCTGGCAGGAATGCCTGCAACAGATGGGCACAAGTGTATGCACACCCACGCAGCCTAATTGGCCCTGTAGGGCCTTCCAACTCCAAGTTTAGGAAGGGGTTAAGAGAACAATTGCTGCCATGCGAGATTACAGCCACCAGCAGTTTTGCAATGCAGAAACTGTCCCTGCAGAAGGGAAGTGTGACAGCTAACTTATTTATTTCACTCACCAGTAGCTCAGTTTCAAACATCTGGTCATTTCCATGCCAAGCTGGTCTCCAAGTAGCACTCAGGAGCAAAAGGCCACATGGCCACCATGTTCCTATTTATTCATCTGGTAATTCCCTCCACATTCGAGAGGAAGCCAATGAAGATGATACTAATTATTATCTCTAAACAGAGACAGCAGTTTGATTATCCTTTGAATCTATGTGGGTGGGAAAAAGAGGGGGCCAATAATTGACAGGAACTGTGTGAATTATGTAAAGGAGTGTAAGGTACAAAGAATTAAATGGTTGATTTTTGAAGTTCCAGACTAGAAGGACTTCCAAAGCAATCACATAGAAAGCAACAACACAAGGTAAAATAAATAGCAATATTTGATTGTTAAACAAATGATAATGCTGGTAAAGGACGTGGATGTTATATTTGCCCTAGTTCCCCAAAAGTGGAGGACATTATTTCACATTCTTAAGTGTCATGGTATATCTATGTGTTATTGGCTGTAAGTAATAGAAAATCCCAACTCGAATGGACTTGGGCAATAAATCAAGTATCTTTTCATATTTGATGAAGTCCAAAGGTAATGCTGCTCGCTTGGCAGTTTACAAAGTCAGCCAGATCCTGCTTTTTCCATCTCTTCAATTTGCCAGCAGTAGTTGCTTCAACCTCAGACTTGGAATTCCAATGGCTACAATTACCGGCATAACATCTAGACATCACTATTCTTTCTTGTGGTTTTCTGTTAGGAATGAGGTAATTTTATTCTGGAAAACCTCTCGAAGATTCCCCTAATGTACAACTGGCTAGAGTTGGGGCATTTCCCCCTTGGACCAATTACCCCCATCACTGAAGGTGGGAGGGCTCCTGAAGTAGACGGGTACTTGGGAGATGACTTTTGTTAGAAAGAAGGGGAAATGAGTGCTAAGCAGAAAAACAATAATGTCTGTCACTTATGGCTAATCTCCAAAGTAAAAAGCATTTTATACCTGCAGATCCTGACATTGCAATGAAGTTTTCAGCTTCATCTCTCACTACAGACCCCTAACACATGCATATACACACACACACACACACACACACACACACATACAAACACACACCCCTAGTCAGAATGCATGATCTCGGTTCTTCAAAAGCAATGTGCTTTCCCAAACATACTGGATTTCTTTCTGTTTCTCAACTTTAAACAAATCACACTTGTTGTCTTCCCAAAGCAGCCATGATTTACATTTGTTGCTCTGGCAGAATTACTAATGGTGACCCTCTTTCCTTCACATGATGAGCATGAAAAATATAAAGGAAGGGGTTTTGAGGACTGGATGTGGAGAGTCAAGGAGAGAGAAGGAGAGATGCCTCTCAGGCATCTCACTTGGGAATTTGAGTTTGCAGGAGTACCAGTCACCAAAATAGGGAGTCAAGGAAGGGAGACAGTTTTGGGGAGGTGTTAATCAGTGAAGTTTTAGACTCAGGAGATAGCAAGGTATTAGAAGGCCAAGAAATTGTTAAATATAGAAGCCTGGAATTCAGGAGAGAAAGATCTCACTAGATAGAAATTTGTGGGTAAATAGTATCTAGATAGCTGAAATCATGAACATGGAAGAGATGGGCCAAAAGAGATACAGAATCCAAATGTGTCAATGGCAAAAATCCTGGTGAAGCCAATGTTTAGGAGTTTTTCAAACAGAAAGGAAGCAGTGATGGAAAATGGGAAAGATCAACCAAAGAGGAAATTGGAGATTCACGAAAGCAGAGTTATGAGGCCCAGGATGGTGACAGTTTTGAGAGAAAAGG
The DNA here is from genome assembly GCF_053883595.1 of Heterocephalus glaber. NCBI lineage: Eukaryota > Metazoa > Chordata > Mammalia > Rodentia > Bathyergidae > Heterocephalus > Heterocephalus glaber. Next base: position 29,319,367 of record NW_028258377.1, read on the forward strand.
AGTACTTAATGAAATCTGTCGTGTTATAGGAGGCTCAGATGAGACTAAAGAAAGCTTATAAATATCAGGAATTTATTGACCACCTTTCCTGGAACATTCAGAAAACACCATGGAATCATAATTTTAGGGTGCCTTTTTAGAGGACATTATTGATGACCACGTGAGGAGTGTGTGTGTGTGTGTGTTGCTGGAGTTTGAATGCAGGGCTTTCTACTTGCTAGGAAAATGCTCTACCACAGAGTTACATCCTCAGACCTTGATATAATTTTTTATTTAAAAGAAAGTCTTTACAAGATTGGTTAGGACTTAGAAGCAGACCCTAAACTAATACCTCCAACACTTCATTTATCATTTATGAAAGTACCTACCATATTGTATGTCCTCCTCTGTGTGCTGAATTTGGGTAGGTGCAATGGGAAGCTTGCAGGAGCAACTCCAATCGGACCCCACCAATCTAGAGAAACAATTCTACTTCCTCCTCTGCCCCTCCACTACAGTTGTCTTGGTTGTGGCCATTGTCATAGCAGAAAGCAGCAGTAGCCTCCTAACTGACCTCCCTACCACCTCCAATTCATTGTTTTCATACCTGCAAGTGCATTGCTTTACTTCTCTGCTTAAAACCCTTCAAAAAAGCACCATGACAGTTCAAAGGAAAAGAACCCAGCACTGAAATAACTGAATAAACATCTGGGAAAAAAAAGAAAGGAAAAAGAAACTAACTCCTAAATGGTCAAAAGTATAATTCAAGGTGACTCATGGATATAAACATAAAAACTAATACCATGCTGCATTTAGAAGAAAACTTAATAATTCACAGCCTTGGAAAGGTAAAGATTGTTTATATACAAAGCAGAAAGCACCATCCCAAAAAGAAAGACCAAATGGACTTCATCAAAATTAAAGACTTAACACTCACCAAAAAACACAATTAAAAAAGTGGAAAAATAAAGTATTTTGTGGGGAAGAAATATATATCTTGTAAAAAACAATAATTAAAAGACAAAAACCCCAATTTAAAAAGCAAAAAAAAGGCACTTTACAGAAGAAAAAAAATGAAAAGCCAAAAAGCAAATAAAAGGGTGCTTTAATTAGTTATCAAGGAAAGGCAAATTGAAATTATAATGAGATACCATTTCATAGCCATTAGAAACGCTAAAATTAAAAAGGACGTACAACCCAAATGCTGACAAGTTTTGGAAGCAATGAAAACTAATAAATTGCTGTTTGGAGGATAAAATGCACAGTTACTTTGTAAGACCATGGGAAGTTTTTTATAAAGTTAAGTATACAATGATCAAGGTAAAACAAAATTGGAATACTTGCACCATGCAATTTCAAGACTTATTATACACTATGGTTCTCCTAGTGTGATAAGTGTGTAAAATATATAGAAGAATGAGTCAGAATAAAGAATCCAGAAACAGATTCACAAATTACTCATATGGTGATTTGATTTTTGACAGAGACATTAAGGTAATTTGATGAAAGACAAGATAATCTTTTCAATAAAATAGTGCAAGAATAAATAGGTATACATGCACAAAAATGAACCTTGACTCTCACCTCATACCACACACAAAAATTGACTCAAAATGAATAAAAATGAAACAAAAGACTAAATGACTAACCCTTCTAGAAGAAAACCTTGTGACATTGGATTAGAAAAGGATTTCTTAGGACATAAAACATGAAAATAAAAATATTGATTAATTGCTCTTCACAAAAAATTCTGTAAAAGATGTTGGTACAAACTGAAAATACATGCTGCAGATTAGGAGAAAATATAGGCAATAAATATATTTGATAGAGGATTTTATATAAGGTATATAAGGAATTTTTAAAAATCACAACATATACCTTTTTTAAAAAAAAATGACAAAAGTCTTGAGCAGATAGGCCACCAAATAATCTATAAGACTGACACATAGAATATGAAAAGGTGATCAGTTGGATTATTCATTAGGGAAACACAGACTGAAGGAACCAGACCACCGCCATATCAGCCAGATCACAGTTGGTGCTGTTTCAGGGCCTCCCCTCCCTCAACATTCATGATCTTTAAGTTCCCTTTTTCCAGAATAGATTATCCCAGGCTGAGTTGGACCAGTCAGCCCAACTTTAGGAAAAAGCCAATAAGCATAACGTCCAGTGACCACAGCCTCAAACACAGTCCTATTTCAAAGATACCCACAACTTCCTCTTATAACATTATAAACCCCCATCGCCTGTAAGAGACAGCACCATTCTGCTCTAGTTGCCAATGGTCCCTTTCAGGTTTTAATTCCAATAAAACCTGTCCTCGACTGTGGAGCTTGATTTCCTTTTCCTGATTTTTAAATTTCTCATCCTTTTTCCTAACATTTGGTGCTGGAAACCCAAGGGGCCTTGGGGACCACTCTGGTGTCACCCATCTCTCCAACTTCCTCCTCCTCATCTGCCTCTTGTGTCCAACTGGGATGGAGTCTGGGAGCAGTGAACGTGAGCATCCAGCACTTGCGGAAAACTGCCTGACCCCAGAAGAAAAGCCGCACTCGTGCATGGCCAAACTTCTGAGTTCTTCCTTCTCCTTTCCCTGTACCCCATTCCTCTTCTGGCCCACACCGGTCTGTGGCCTCATGTAGCATAAGGCTGGCACCTAGTCAGGGGATTACACCCACCTGCTAGTAGCTAAGAGGCATCTCCCAGTGGGGTCCCTACCCTCTCCCTCTATTTTTCTTTAATTTCTCACCCTTTTTCCTAATATAAACTAAATCCAAATGGGGGAAATGGCAGGGTAAGAATCTTGAAAATTCTTTCCTTTATAAAAAGAAATGAGGAAACTTGTAAAAAATGGTCAGAATTAACTTTTTCAGAACTCTGGGGAATAACCAAAGTCTTATGGCAATGTGGGGAGCACTTATTCAAGAAAAATAGCTGAATCTCATGATAAGTTTTGTGGTATTTTAAGCAGCCCTATTCCTATCCACACTCTCCAACCTTACCGATAGTCTTGAAAACCAACAACCCAATATCATAGTGGAAAACAACCTGGAAGCCACCAGTAGGGGCGGAATGGGTTTGATGCTCCTTTGAAGCTCCATTCTCAAAGAACTGTCATTATTTCACCTGCCCGGTGATTCCTAAAAGACTGCCATTGAAAGGCTGTGCTTATTCAACCTGAATGAGTCAGAGCTCACACAGTGCCTCCCTAAGCATTTGTCAAAAATAGGTACAGACAACATCTGTCTGAAGTAGTGGGTAACAGGTGGAGAAAACAATAGACAAACTAAACAGAAAAATCTGGGGGAATGAGATGTTCATGGGGGCTTTGAATTCCTCTGACCTCTTCCTGAGTGTCTAAACACATGTGTTCATGAGGCTGCATGCAAGCACAAGAAAGCCATGAGAAGACCCTACACCCTAACCTCTGGCTGATAAGGAGGCTCTGTGCAAGCAGAAATTGAGAGTTGAGGTAGAGTTATCAATTGCCTGGTTGAGTGCTCAAGGCATACTCCAGCACTCACACAGTGTCTATTAGTCAGGGCTCTGCAGAGGAATAGAAACTATAGAATGTACATAATTAGTACAAGACAGGGTTGAGTGTGGTTCATACAATCAGAGGCTGAATAGTCCCACAGTGGCTGTCTATAGGCTGGAGAGCAAGGAAAATCAGTAGTTGCTCAGTTCAAGAAGCTGGAAACCTTAGAAAAAGAGACCAATGATGTAGCCCCAGTCTGAGGATGAAAGCCTGAAAGCCCCTTGGAGAGCTGCTGAGGCAAGGCTGTATTCAAAGGCTGAGGAATTTGGAGTCTCGTAGCCAGGGGCAACAGCAGGAGCCAAAAGTGCACCTGTTTCAAGAAGGGTCCATGGTGCATGGATGCGCTTTCCCCTTCTTCTACTTTTAAATTTCACCTTGTCACTGGACAAGATCCTAGGAGATTTCTAAAGGGGTGATGAGAAACCTAAATCCCCATTAAGCGTAAAATTAAGTTGGAGGTTCACTGACTCCCATCATGGAAAAAGAATTTTCAAGATGCATCAGTGAGAGGCATAAGGGGATTTATTAGGCAGAAATGCAACAGTACACACTCAAAGAAATAGAGTGCAGCCCTCAAGAGACAGACAGGCACATAATTTCCTCTAACTGGGAACATTTATATTACATCTGAGAAGGTGAAAACTCTATAGGAAGTTTCATCTTGGGTCATGGTTTATGGGAAAATGATGGCTCACCCACAGCAAGCTAATGGCCCATTCCTAGGGAAAAGCCTACTCTACATGTGAAAAAGAGGCGGTCTATTCATAGGTGAAAAAGGCCAATTTGCAGGTAAAAAAGGAATGGCTGAACCTATTTGTAGGTGAAAGAAAATTGCCCAGGCTTACTGTTTCTTAGAAGAAGAGGAAATTTTTTTTTTAAAACTGGGCATTTAAAGTATTTTTTAGATTATGATTTTCTTTGTCTCCTTTTTACCTATCTTATTTCCTCTCTCTTTTTTTTTTGGTACTGGGGATCAAACTTGGGGCCTTCCACTTGCAAGGCAGGCGACGGAACCACTGAGCTAAATCCCCGGCCCTGTTTCCTCTATCTTACATCAGCTTGGGCCCTCAACCTACTGCGTGGTGCTCCCCACATTCAAGACAGATCTCAATCAGTTCGCTGACCCACATGCCAGTCTTCTCTGGAAATATCCCCATGGGCACATCTGGAAATAGCTTTGTCAATTTCCCCTCAATCTACTTAAGTTCACAACCCGAATGAACCATCAGAGACCCTTTGCAAAGACTGGACAAGTTAGTGGTTCTAGGCATTTATGAAAATATTTTGTAGATGATTACCTGACTTATAAGCTAACTAAGCAGTGTCTAACCTCTATAATTTGATGAGACTGTCCTTCTGATGATGTGGAGCGTACTGATAGTCCGTGGTATGAACTGTTTAAAGTAATACTCAGTGTAGATCCATTTGGTTATTCTAGTTCACCACTGGTGTGATGCAAGGAATTTAGTGATTCTGTATACAATATTTTTGAACATTTTTGTAAGAGTGGGAAATAGAATGATGCTGGCTGGCGGCTTTTAGTATCTCTGGACTAAGTAGTAAAGGAAAATCATGAGCTCCAGAGGTGTATAAACAATCTAAAGTCTTCTAAGTGTGAAGACAAATTAATACAGAAATAAAGAAAAATAAGGAGCTCAAAGATTCAAGCCTCCAGCTCCAGACACTACATAAAGAATCTAAGGGTTTCTAGGTGTATCCTGAAAGGAGAAATTTCTCTTCTTTAGATGTAGGGCTGAAGTTGCAGAAACCCAAACATAAACCTTCATAATTCAGTTTACTGAATTGCAGGTAAATGTAATGCTCAGCCTCCAAGGGTATCTGAAGCGAAAGTGAGACTGCTGATTGGAAAAGAATGGGAGCCTGTAAACTGGAATGAAGATGTTTGGGAGGAACTGACCAGACTGGAGACATTGAGCTTCTAAATCCCAATGAGGTTATTTTGCCAGAGGAAGAGATTTCCCAATTCTTAGTGGCAGAGGCATCCCCAACCCCACCCACTGTGGTGTTGACCTCCTTCTGTACCTGGGGAAACTAATCTGGGGTCACCTATGGCAATGGCAATCCCTAATGACCATCCCTAATGCAGGTACCAAGCAAGACATTGCTGTCACTTCTCAGGATCCACCCTCACTTTCTACTTTTGTTTCTAGGCAATAAACAGGCTTATATATTAGAAAGCTCCTAAAGGTGAGGTACACACCATGTCCCGGGAAGAGGTCTGATATACTCCCAATGAACTTCTTGAGTTTTTTAACTTTTACAAGCGGAGGTCTGAGGAATGGACTTAAAGGATGTGGTAAAGTGGTGGAAAAGACATGAACTCGGATCAGGTTGAGTTTCTCAATATAGACCCATTACATAGCAATTCTGAATTTAATGTGGCAGTTGATAGAGCTAAAAATAGGTGTTAATGGTTTATTTGACTGGTTGGATCAAAAGGTGGGCCACTGTGAATGAGCTAGGGCTGCCTGCCTAATATTCTTTGGTTTACTGCTGAAGAGTGGACTTAAAGTCTCAGATAATTGGGAATGCTGGAGTAGATTTCTAGATAAAATCTGATCCTCCACACTGGGAGGATCCAGAAAATGTACCTTCACTAATACTTTAAGAAACAGATTTGTGAGGGGAACACATCCTTGTTCCTTGTTCCTTCCTCCTTCTTCATCCTTGAAGAACCCAATCACTGCTCTCCTCAGTATGCCAGACATTATGGTGGGGACCATAGTCACTCAATTGGGAAACTTAGAGGTAATGGGTTTAATTGGATCCCAGTGTGGCAGGGGTCAAGTGGCAGTGTTCACCTGCCAAAGACAAGCTAGACATACTTACCATAAAGGACAGCAGAAATAAAGCAATGATCAGTGATTGGAATGTTCTGATATCTGTAGACCTAGGACATTGGCTGATTAGTCATGATGTTCCCCAAAGTTAAAATAGAAAACCTACTAAAATTTTACAGAATTTATATAAGCAGTAAAATTGTAGGACAAATGAACAGAAATCTACTTCCAGTCATGGCAGCAGACAGTCACAACCCCTCAACCAATTCCCAGACTTGAGCCAGTTCACAGATCTAGAACCCTTTAAATGAAAGGAAGGCTGAGTCCCCTTGAAGAAAGACCCTGTTGCACTACCAAAAAGTCATACTGTTGACCTTTCTCTCATCCTTCCCCCCAAGGGAACCTAAGGCCTTGTACCAAGGTAACTGTGCATTATTGGGCAGAGGGACATGATCAGACATTTCTGGGACTACTGCACACTAGTTCTGAACTAATACTGATTCCAGGAGATCTAAAACATCATCATGGCCCTCCAGAAGGATTAGGGCCTGTGGAGGTCAGGTGATGAATGGAGTTGTAGCAAAGATCCGACTCACAATGAGTTCACTATATACCAAAATCTATCTTCTCAACTTTTTTTTTTTTTTTGGTACCTGGGATCGAACTTGGGACCTTGCGCTTGTGAGGCGGGCGCCGCCCAAATCCATCTTGTAGTCTTTTTTTCTGGTACTGGCGATTGAACTCTGGCACTTGCGCCTGCAAGGCAGGTGCTGGAACCACTGAGCTAAATCCCAGGCCCTATCCTGTAGTCTTTTCTGCAGTTCCAGAATGCATGATTGGAATATGAATATTATATGTATATGTATATTCCTCACATTGGTTCTCTTACCCATAGTGTGAGGGCCATTACCAAATGGAAGCCATTTGAATTGCCTCTACCTGGGGAAACAGTAAATGAAAAAGCAATACCATATCCTTGGAGTGATTACAGCGATTAGTGCCATCATTAAGGATTTGAACGATGTAGGGATGGTTGTTCCCATCACATCCCCATTTAACTTCTATTTGGCCTATGTGGAAGATGGATGGATCTTGGGGAATGGTAGTGGATTACCATAAGTTTAACCAAGTGGCAACTGCAGTTGCAACTACTGTCACACATGTGGTTTCCTTGCTTGAGCAGATTAACCTATCTCCTGATATCTAGCTATTATATATAATATAGCTTTTTTATTTGGCAAATGCCTCCTTACCTATCCATAAGACCCACCAGAAGCAATTTGCTTTCAGCGGGCACCCCAGCAATATTCCTTCACTATCCTACCTCAGGGTTACATTAACTCTCCAGCCCTGTGTCACATCTTAGTTTGAAGGGATCTAGATTGTCTTTCTCATCTACAATATGTCACACTACTCTGTTACACTGATGACATCATGCTGATAGGACCTAGTGAGCAGGAGGTAGCACTACTCTGAATTTATTGGTAAAGCATTTCATGCCAGAAGATGTGAAATAAATCCAACTAAAATTCAAGGTCCCTCTCCCTCAGTGAAATTTCTAGGAGTCCAGGGGAGGGGGGCTTGCAGAGGTAACTCCTCTAAGCTAAGGATAAATTGCTATATCTGGTTGCTCTATAACCAAAAAAGAAGCACCATGCTCAGTAGGCCTATTTGGACTTCAGAGACATCACAGTCCTCACTTGGTTGTGTTACTCTGGCCAATTTAATGAGTGACTCTAAAAGCTTCTAGTTTTGACTGGGGCCCAGAACAACAAAAGACTCTGCCACATGTCCAGGCTGTTATGTAGGTTTGTCTGCCACTGGGGCCATATTATCCAGCAAATCCAATGGAACTTGAGGGGTCGGTGGCAGATAGGGATGCTGTTTGAAGCTTCTGGCAGATTCCCATAGGTGTATCAAAACTCTTGGGATTTGGGAATCAAGGCTCTCCAACATCACCAGATAATTATTCTCCCTTAGCTCTGGGCCTGGGGTTGGGTGTAAATGGAAACTGAACAATTGACCATGGGACACCAGGTTGACATGCAACCTGAGCTGCCTACTGTGAACTGGGTGTTCTCTGACCCAGAAAGTCATAAGGTTGGACATGCACAGTAACAGTCCAACATTAAATGGAAGTTGTATATATGAGATTGGCCTGAGAAAGTCTGAAAGGCACAAGTAAGTTACATGAAGAAGTTGCCCAAATGCTCATGGTTCCTACTACCACTGTACTACCTTCTGTCCCTCCAGCACAGGTCTATAGTCTTATGGGGTGCACCATATGATTAGTTGACAGAGAAAGAGAAAACTGGGGCCTGATTTACAGATGGTTCTGCACATTGTGCAGGCAACACTTGAAAGTTGACGGCTGTAACACTACAGCCCCTTTCCAGGACATCCCCGAAGAACAGAGGTGAAAGAAAGACAGGATGCTTGGAAGAAAAAATTGCCAGATGTACCACTATATACCAATACATGGGCTATAGCCAATGATATGGTCAGAGACTTGGAAGAAACATAACTGGAAAACTGGTGACAAAGATATTTGGAGGAGAGGTATGAGGGTAGAGCTTTCCATGTGAGAGAAGGATGTAAAGATTTTTGTGTCTCATACAAACACTCACCAAAGGTGACCTCAACAGAAGAGGACTTTAATAATCAAGTGGGTAGAATGATCCGTTTTGTGGATAGTGGTCAACTTTTTCCCTCACTCATCCCTGTCATTACTCAATAGGCTCATGAACAGAGTGGCCATGGTGTCAGGGATGGAGGCTATACATGAGCTCAGCAACATGGACTTCCATTCACCAAGGCTGACCTGGCTACAGCCCCTGCTGTATGTCTACCAGTAGCAGAGACCAATACTGAGTCCCTGGTACGGCACCATTCCCCAGGGTGATGAGCCTGTGACCTAGTGGCAAGTTGATTATGTTGGATCACTTCCATCATGGAAAGGGAAGAACTTTGTCCTTAATAGCATAGATAGTTATTTCAGGAATAGACTTTCCTTTCCTGCACCTAATGCTTCTGCCAAAACTATCATCCATGGGCTTACAGAATGCCTCTTCCACCATCATGGAATTCCACACAGCATTGCTTCTGACCAAGGAAGGATGTTATGGCCAAGGAAGTGAAGCAATGGGTTTACACCAATGGAATTCACTTGTCTTCGCATGTTCCTCACCATCCAGAAGCAGCTGCATTGATAGAAGAGTAGAATGGCTTTTTTTTTGGTACTGGGGATTGAACTCAGGACCTTGCACTTGCAAGGCAGGTGCGGCACCACTGAGCTAAATCCCCAGCTCCTAGAATGGCTTTTTAAAGATGCAGTTGCAGCACCAGCTAGGTGGTGATACCTTGTGGGGCTGGGGCAAGGTTCTTCAAAGGCTATATTGCTTTTAACCTGCATCCACTTATGGCAGTGTATCTTCCATCGCCAGGATTCACAGGTCCAGGAATCAAGAGGTAGAAGAGGGAATGATACCACTAACCATTACCCCTAATAACTCACTAGCAGATTCTGCTTCCTGCTCCCACAACATTCTGCTCTGCTGGCCTAGAAGTTTTAGTTTCAGACCAAGAAAGACTCTCACTAGGAAACACAACAATGATTCTATTGAATTGGAAGTGAAGACTTCCCCTGGTCACTTTGAGCTCCTTATGACTTTGAGTAAACAAGCTAAGAGGGAGTTACAGTGTTGGCAGTGATGATTGATCCAGACTATCAGGTGAAAATTGGACTATTACTACACAATGGAAGAAAGGAGGAATATATTTGGAGCACAGGAGATCCCTTAAGGCACCTCCAACTATTACCATGCCCCATCATTAAGGTCAATAGGAAACTATAGCAACTCAATCCAGGCAGGGTGACAAATGGTTCAGACCCTTCAGGAATGAGGGTATCGATCACCCCAAGTAAAATACCAAGACCTGCTGAGGTGCTTCCTGAAGGCCAAGGGAATACAGAATGGGTAGTAGAAGAAGGTAGTTATAAATAGCAGCTATGATGTAATTATTAATTTTCACACGCCAACTTGACTTGGGTAAAAACTACCTAGCAGGTTAGTAATGCCATGGGTGTGTCTGGATGATTGACATGTGGAATGCAAACTGAGGAGGGAAGACTTAACCTGGATGTGGGTGGCACCAACCAATAGGCTTGTAGCCTGGATAAAATAAAAAGAAGAGGAAGAAAGTCTTCTCTTTCCTTCTTTGGAGGAGCTCCAATCTTCACCACTGCCTTTGGATGTTTATCTCCAGTTCCTTCAGGCTTCCAGCACAGATATTTCAGCCTTCCAACACAGACTGCTTAGCTTTCTAACACAGACTCATACTGGACTCTGCAATGAGATCCAGACCTTCAACTTTCACCTGGGTGCTCCAGCTCTCCAGCATGAAGACAGTCATTCTGCATTCTCCCATCCTTGATTCTACAGGCATTGTAGGCCTATCTAGTAAATGCTTTATATAATCATATGAATATATATGAGAATATATATATATAATATTAAATCTGTTCCCCTAGTAAACCCTAACTGATATACTTAAATTCAGTTGCCACTTTCATCAACTAAGGACACAGCGAGAAGTCACCTTCCATGAATCAGGAAGCAAGCTCTTAGCAGAAACCAAATCTCCCAGTGCCTAGATCTTAGATGCTCAGCCTCCAGACTAGTAAATAATACATTTGTGTGATTTATAAGCCACTTGGTCTGTAGTATTTTGTTATAACAACCCAAACAAATGAAGATAATTATAAGTAACATTCTTACTCTCAGAAGAAACCCAGTTTGGACGTAGTCACCATCAGGAAACTTCACTGACACAATAGCAAGGAGAAGTGAGCTTTGGTGGGGGTGAGGAAGAGATGGTTAGGAGGCCAGGCAGCTACTTAAAGTCAATAGAAATGTTAGGTTTGCAGGAAGCCATAGGAATGGTGAATAGTGATCAGGAGAGGCCCCAGACAGGGAACAGAGATGTCTTGGAACAGGAACCATCCTGACAAACTTTGCTCTTTAATAATTTTGTCAGGTTCCAGTCTAGCCAATTGCCCTAAAAAGAGGTTATTAACTGATGCTCAATTTGTCCAGAAAAAATTAATACATTTTAGCAATTTATATTCGACACTTGAGTCTTTGCTTATTCTAGAAAAGGATGTAGGAGCTTCTCTTTAACACTTTAATACTTTGGCAGAATCATTTTCCAGTGTTAGTTGAAATAGCATACAGAGTAAGCCCTGAGCAATGGGCCAATAGGGAAATTCCTCACACAGCCAGGCAAGCAGACAGTCTCTGTTACAAAACATTGGCTGGAAAGCTCCAGTTTCTTGGTCCCTCAGAGAAATTTAGTACAATTCCTATTAATGCCTACCTCAAGGTTCCCTGAGTTGGCCAACTCATTGTTAATATCTCTTCAGCAAGCCTGGTTTTCAGAGAAATGCTCCTCTTCATATCCCTAAGCACATCACCTTCTTTTCAGATGTAAAATCAAGGCCTATTACTATCTGGTAAAAGATTTCCAAGAGTTTCCAATCAAGGTGTGTCATAAAAAAGCTTGTGTTCCTCAGCTTTCCATCAGTGTGACAAAACACTTGAGAAAAACAACCTAAAGGGAGGAAAGCTTTATTTTGGCTCACGGTTTCAGAGGTTCCATCAATGGTTGGTTGGTTCCATTGTTTCTGGGCCTGTGGTGAGACAGTGCATCACATTGGAAGAGTGTGATGGAGCAAAGGTGCTCACTTTGTGGAAGCCAGTGTGTGAGTGTGTGTGTGTGTGTGTGTGTGTGTGTGTCAGAGAGAGAGAAAGAGAGAGATACTTCAAAGTTACATCTCCCAGTGATTCACTCCTCCTACTTGACCCTACCTCCTAAAGTTTCCACCACCTCCTCAATAGCATACTAAGTTATGATTCCATCAATGGATTAATCCATTGATGAGGTCAGAGCCCTCATGATTCTATCCCACCTCTGAAGACTGCTGCACTGGGGACCAAGCCTTCAACAAATGTACCTTGAGGCACATTTCAGATCCAACTCATAACAGGCTACATTTTCCTTTCTACCTCATTCCCTGCCAGAAGCTTGAAGAGCAAAGGAGGCTTCACTCAGGAGCAGTTTTGTATCTGTGCTCTTCAGACGCCATACAAAGGGAGAAAGAGTGGCAGTCTTTGTGAACTGTGGAAATTTGTACCCCAAATACAGTCACTTGGCAGCTTTTGGGAGCTTTTGGGAGCCCCCTACTTTTTCTTCCCCAGCTGAATTTTTCCTCAGAATTGTTTCTCAAGTGGCAGATTGTGTTTATTCTAAAGGGCTCTTGGAGAACTTAGGAAAAGGAAAAAAAATCAACAAAGTGTAGTTGTGCACATGGAAAACCATATGCTTCATAAAAGTGCATATGTGCTATGTATATGATGTAAAGGAAGATATGCAAAAATAACCACCTGCCAACTTCATAACCCACTTCGATTAGAAAATTCAAAAAGCCTGTGTTCATGTGCAGAAAAAAATACAATAATGCAGATGCCTTAAAGTTCACGCAGTAGTAAAGTTAAAAGCTGAAAGATCTCATTCAAGGTCTGCAAATTCAAATTCCTATAGAGTGCAGGCAGGTAATATAAATGAGTAACATGGGCCAGATGGGACTCTGCAGAACTGGGAGCAGGGGCTCCTCCTAACTGGGATTCTTTAGGCAATTGTTGTCACATGGAAACACAAAGAAATTAGAAATTCAGAGTTTTATTTTAATTTCCATGATTTTTACAATGTTGTGAAGCGATTCAGATTTATTTTTAAAACATTGTTTTGGCCAAACAATACACAGTTACAAGATTTGATGCATGAACTTCCAGTTCCAGCATGATTCCATTATTACTTAAGAGATAAGAAGTTTCATGTAAAGAAAAAAACCTTTCTAACAATCACACTGATTGTGAACACCAGAGGTGCTGCCAGAACTCAGTTCTCTCAGGCTAGTATTTCCCCCCCCCCTCTAAATTCTTGTGTTATATAACCTGCTTTAAATTGCAAGGTTTCATGTACAGGTATTCAGATGATGAATCTACTGTGTGTTTGTTGTTTATTTTTCAAGAATCATTCTGCACACTTCTTTACCTGTGTCTCAGGAGACTGAGCTTGTGGATTGGGCAAATGGAGTCCCTTGCTCTGTGGATTTCAGCTGAGCTTAGCTAATGGGCAGACCCAACAGGAGATCAGAGGGAAGGTAGGAGAAAGAGAATCTGGTATTATTTCTCTCAGCTGAAGGCTCCTGTAGGCAGTTTACTCTCAGAACTTCTTTCTCTGGGTTTCAGTACCCATACCCTCTCCTTGCCCCAGAGTCTTAGGAGTGTAACAGCTCCCCGCTCTTGTTAGGTCCAGGGTACTGCATTTCTTTTTATTGGTTCCCCATACCCTAAAAACACGTTTGCAAATACTGCCTTTATTACAGTCTTTTTAATTACACAGTTGAAGTACAGTGGCCAACTATCTGTTTGCCTAGATTCTCTTTACTTCAGTATTGAAAATCATATGTCATGGAAAAATCCCTCAGTCTGAGGCAAAGGAGGACAGTAGATCAGTGTAAGCCTGAGTTCTGTGTATATACTTCTTCTGAATCTCTGCTGGTCTTTTATCATCCTATTCCCTCTCTTAGGTCCTTGGGAATAGTCTCTTAAAGATATGTCTATAAATTCAGATTCTTAGAGTGTTATTTTTCTCTTTCTGCACTTGCTAACTCTTCCTCTTGGTGTTGAGTTTCCCTGTGTGAGTCTTCTGTGCCCTGGGCTGTAAAAATATCCCAACAATTCCATTTTATGGTTGTTTCTATTATATGCTCAGGGTTCCATGGACCTGAGCAGTTTGTGCTAATTTATCAGTTGTGTACAATTAGATATCACATCCAGATGCAGCACAGACATAAGGTTTTGATTTATTGGACATAGTTTTTCTTTTTCTTCTTTTTAACCAGGGTGCTGGACTGGCAGCAAGCTTTCTTGCTTCTTGCCTGGAGTTAAATGTCAAGTTTTATAGATGCCATTATATGGACAATACAACTTTTCAAGGCTCATTGTTTTATGCAGAAGCTTAGTTCTAGTTTGCCTCCATAGCCAGGGCTTAAGGCCACATTTTCAGTACCCGAGTGGGTGTTAAAGCCTCAACCTTCAGCTATTAGAGCTTAGATCTAGGTCAGAAATTTTGCCAAAGTACAGTACCAGCTCTTCATTACGGTCCTGCTTTGATTTCACTCTTCATTTCTTGCACCTAGGGATTTTTCTTTCTTTCATGCCTGAATATTTTTTAAAATTCTATTTCTATTTTTTATTCACACTTTCTACAAGTTTCCTCTGTCATATCATCGGAACCAAAGATCACTTTGAAACCCGGAAGTTCATGCCCAGCATAAACCTGAGACTATGCTGTGCTCTAGCATAGTCAGTAACAGGATACAGCTGACAAATTCAGGCCAAGACAGAGTGAGTCTGAGGGGGCCAGACATGGATACCTCACCATGTGTGAGTCACTTCTGATATTAATCTAGTCTCATTTAAGATGATTGGCACCACGATGCAAGATGGAAATGAAATATTCATTGCCCATTTGATATTACCTAATTTGTATGTCCAAGTGTTGACAAAAGAAAAGCCTTTGCTGTTACTTTATGAGTAATTATAAATTAATATGCAGCCCTGCACCCATCCCAGTGAGAAAAGAATCATTTAGATTTGCCAACTGCCGAACAACATGGCCTGGTTTCAACAGCAGATGTCACGGTGTCATCCCCCATGGTTGGAAATTCAGAGGGAGTAGAGAGACTTACTAAAAGAAGAGGCTTCAGAAAACATTATAGGATGTGGAATATAGGAATATTCAATTGTCAATGTGAAAAGCAACATTAAAGATCTAATTTAATAGATGAGGCCGAACTTGTATTTCAGTCTAGACTTTTCCTCAGACTCTTCCAAATACTTTTGCAGCATGGCCAGGCATAATCAGTTTGCATCTGCAGTTATTTTCTCACTGTGTGGCTGGCTAGATTTCTCCCCCCCTTTTCACTTGAAAAGTTGCTTTGAATTGATCTTTGAGTGTTTAGTACCTACATACCAGAGTGCTCCACCCATCAGCAAGACTTGCAGCCCAAAAATGGCAGCTTTTTTTTTCTATTTGCTTAATACCTTGTGCCCTGAGGTTTCCTGGGTCTCCATTAGGAAGGATATGCTCAAGGCTTCGGCACTTTGCAAATGTCAACGGCTGTTTCAGACATTTCTTCAAGCATATAGTCTACCAGTGCAAGAACCAGGGCACCATAGTACAAAGTAGGGCCCTCCACCATCTCCCAGCCTGGAGCCCTCTCTAAGCAGATTCATCTCCTGTTGAAGGCTAGCAGTGGGAGGCCTTCTCATTGAATCTAATTTTCTTATTTAATTACAAAGCCAGGGGCCAGTGGGAGAGCATCTCAGAGGAGGAATAAGGCTGTGTGGGGGTAATGCACAAGAGAAAAGCATGAATGTAATTGGAAAAGGGGGAAATGGTCATAATGAAACTAGTGTTGTTTATGTCCTTTTTATTCATTATCTGACTCATTAGCAAAATAAAATCTATTGAGTTCCTTAAGTGAAAACATTAATCCTATTTTACAGATGGAAAAAACTGATGTACTAAGCAGTTGGAGGTTGTGTAGCTGATAAGCGGCAGAACCAGAGTTTGATTCAGGCCTTTTGGCTCTTGAGCCTGCAGGCTTGGCCACTGTGCATGTGTAGGCTCTGTCCTCTTTGCCGAGGAGTATCACATCAAACATGCACTGTTTCTCTTGAGTTTTCTTAGGTTTGCTCCTCTCTCTCATAGTTTTAGGTTTCAATAGCACCCAACTTTATACAGGGAGTGAATGGCAGAGACTGGATTTAAACCCAGACCTTCTAATTTCAAATTAGGTACCCTGGAGATCTTTTAAGAAAGAAAAATTCAAGCCTCTACTATTAGATTCTGAAGAGTAGTTCTGAGTAGAGCCCTAGAATCAGAATTCTTTAAAAAAAAAACCAAAAACTTTGTTGGCTCTGATGGTAATTGTTTGAACTATGTCAAATCCCCACTATTCTATACTACCACTATGACTATAAAAGATCAAGTGTTAACTGGTTAATTGTGTTTTAGAGAAACAAGTAGTGTGGCCAGAGCCTTCTCTCCTCATCCTGTTGGGCTAATCCAAACCCAACAGGTCGTATGCTATGACTCACTGTATTTGCTCATTATATTGTCAGTGTCTCTGTCCTTTCCTGTATATCACCCTGAGTACTAATGTGGCTGAGTTAGATAGGACGTGTCCCATAGCAAATGAAAAACAACAACAACAATTAGAAACAACTTAAATAAAAAAGGGAATCCATCACTTCATTGGACAGAAATGTAGAAGCACAAATCTACCAAGTAATCCCAAGAGCTCATCTCTCCATTTAAAAATTTTGTTTCTTCTATGTTGGCTTCATCCTCAGACCCAGGATCCCCTCAATAGCTGATGGTCACCTGCAACTTAAGCTTATAGCTATATAATTTAATGAGCCTTATTCTCAGGTGTTTGTGCAAAATCCTGAAGCTGATTTTCCTTAGGCTGTCTTCAGTTAAATTCTCATCCTTGAAGAAAACACTACAGCCAGAGGGTGCAGAATCCTCCTACTGACTACATAGTAGTCAGGTGTCCACCCATGTGGAAGAAGGTCACCCAGTTGTCACCACATGGATTGAGAATGGGGGAGAGGTGATTCTCTGAATGAGAGCTGAAAGGAATAGGAGCAGTGCACGATGAACAGGTAAGAGGTGCCATACTCCAGCACATTAGAGCAAGATCTCTCAAGCTAAGATGCCCATACTACAATTTATTCTTCTCCAGGGATTATGATCCTTCAGGATGTTTCCATACATGTACCTGTGCTAGGCTGGCTTGGGGACCTTGACATTCTACACTAAGACAACAAAACAAAACTTGGCTTTTTACAAACATCATGGAATACATCACAGAATTTTAGGGCTGAAAAGAACCTTATTGATCTTCTAGTTCAGTCACTTAATTTTGACATTTTAAAAGCTCAAAGGAATTACCATTTTAAGTTAAAAAGCCACTAAAATGTTCACAAAGCATTTGAACAATGAGCAAGCTTGTTGACGGAAGCAGCACTAAAAGGTTTGAAATCTTGAACTCTGGTCCCAGTTGAAACAGACAAGTTGAGCAATGTGGTATCCATATTTTTCCATCTACTGATTTACAAGATTTCCTTCGATGAGGTGATAGCAAAGTCAGGACTATGGATGGCCCAAATCCCCAGGACTCTCTCCATCTTCCTGGTCTTGTGGGAGGTCATTTCTTTTCCCTATCTTGGTTGTACATTTTCTTCTTACTATGGTTATCTTTCTCATGAAGGGTTGCATTGCTCAATCAGCTAGGGTGGTAGGAAAGTGGCAATAACTGAGACACAGCTGGTACCTCGAAAATGTCCAACTTTTTCCAAGCTTCTTGGAAAATACCACTTTCCTTACCCTTTCTGCCACATTTTGCTTTGCAGTCTCAGCAACACAGCTGTTCCTCAGCCTCTCTCATCCTTTGAAGTCTCCTTTCTCATGGAGGCTATATGGGGACAGACTGCCTCTTTCCCTGTTCGCCCACCCCACAAATGTAGAGTAACTTTCTTGGAGCTCCTTCCAAGGAGCTTCAGAGACACCTGAAGGCCTCTGTTAAAATTTAACAGCAAGTGCTTAGCAAAAAATGACAAGTTTTATTAGCAATTCAAATCAGGTTATTGGGCACCATCTGCCTTCTTTCAAATTAATGGGAAGAAGGAATGGATCCTTTGGGCTTTGGTTATTTTTAGATGATCATAAAGAAATCCAGTGGGCTGCCTCTAGATCATGCTAATCCTTGTGGTAAATGAGGCCAAAATATTACTTTGGATAATGAGTGACCATAAGCAGCCCTCCATTCACATGCAATAGTTATGGGAAAACCAGAATGAAGTGTTTCCAGCTCTCTGTCCTTATCCAGTTATCTGCCCTCCTCATGGAGAAGTTGGAAAAAGCCAATGAAATCATAACCCCAAGGAGTTAGCCAACTGAGACTTTGAGCCAT
Organism: Heterocephalus glaber; assembly: GCF_053883595.1. Lineage (NCBI taxonomy): Eukaryota > Metazoa > Chordata > Mammalia > Rodentia > Bathyergidae > Heterocephalus > Heterocephalus glaber. The sequence continues at coordinate 29,337,794 of NW_028258377.1, forward strand.
GGAGGTGCAGCAAAAACGTTCCCGCTCTTTCGAAGACTGTATGAAGTTCAGCCAAGTCAATGGTTAGGTTTCGCCTTCAATTTCAGTCCCTGAGGCAGCTTGAACTCCAGAGAAAAGCCTCTCTGGATAACACTACATGGGTCAAGTTTGAACTGCACTGAGAAGTTTTCTCCACAATGTCTATTCCCCAGGCTGACTTCTAAAATTCTCCCTCTCACAGGCACTGGCTCTAGAAGGCTTCAGGGAAAAAGCAAATAGGTTATCGAAGAACACACTTGCAGTTGTGCAGGTATGAGAGATGAGCAGTTCATCCAGGGAAGAGCACAGGGCTGATGAGGGTGGGGAGGCTGAAAAGAGTTCTGGGAATAAGAACGGGAGGAAAGGTTGAGAAGGTGGGGGCAGAGAGATGAAGACACTGAGCATCCAAGTGCTACAGGCTTTGGAGGGCAAGGTGGAAAACTGTGTTGGAGGAGAGTGGTAAAGAGGTGAAGTCATGGAAAAGCATGGGCAGATTCCAAATATAATTTCTGCCACTCTTCTTGTTTTCTAGAGTGTATCATCCAGGATAGAAAGGAATACTGGAGCATCTGATTTTCCCATGTTTGATACAGTAACAGATATGGAGGGAGTAGGGGGGAGAGATGTTTATGTTCATTAATAAACATTTGAAAATTTAAATGATCTTATTATTCAAAAATTTTACGTATATTAAAAACCTACAAAATTTGAGATGTTCTGGCATTACTTATTTCATTTGGAAGTGTTTTTTGAAGTCTAATGCAATTATGCATTCTTTTACAAACTCCCATTGGTATCCTATCAATATCTCATAATTATAAAAGTATTTCATGTTGAATAAGTTCAGTGCAGTAGCTTTGATCTTCAGTATGATGCAAAGGCCCACATGTTAAAGCCCTTGTCCCCATGGTGGCGCTATTGGGGTAATAGTGGAAACTTTTTAGAAGGAGTCTTGTGAGAGGACCTTGGTGTGCGCCTTCAGGTGGAACGATGGCACCTTGGCCCACTCCTCTTCCTTTTTTGGTTTTTGCCTCCTGGATGAGTGAACAGTTTTTCTTTGCAACCTCTAAAACTGTAAGCCAAAATCAACCTTTTCTCTTCATAATATGATTACCTGAGGTATTTTGTTATAGTGGTAGAAAGCTGACTAACACACATAGGAGAGACTGAAATTCCAACCCTTCCATTTTTCTTCAGGCAGTCTTGTACACAGGAGGATGCTCTCCTTCTGGCAGTGACAGCTCATTTTGCTGTGAAAAACCACTGGAGAGAATTTTATTCTAATATCAAACCCAGTGGTTCTCAGACTTTAGTACACATCAGAATCAGTGGCAGGTTTGTGAAATCTGCCTAGCTGGGCCCCACTCCCAGAGTTTCTGACTCAGTAGGTACAGAAGTTCCTGGATGCTGCTCATTCCGCTGGCCTAACCACACTCCCCTCCCTGCAGTCTCTGCATCTTCCGATTCCCTGAAAGACTGAGCAAATCTAACTCCTTTTCTACTGTGTACAACACGCAGCACTCAAGCTCAGATTCTCAGTGCAGTGTGAGCACCCCCTGAGGTGGAATAGGGTTAGCAACAATTTCCTTGCTTTATTCTCAGTGGTTCAAATAGTGCCATCAACTCAGTGTGCATGCAACAGAGAGGTCTTTGGATTGACTGACTGGCATGGAGTAATGGCTATATAGCTGTTGGTTGTTATTATATCTTCTGAGGAAAAAAATCTCAAAGGACAGACTTTCCTTCTAGAAGGCCTCCAGATAAGCTTCAAATGTACACTGACCCTGCCTTCTGTGTTTATAGACCATAGTAGAAACTGGATTCAGGCAAAAGGTTTACATTTGCTTGGGATAAAGATTTTCTATCTTTTTTTTTTTTTTGGTACTGGGAATCAAACTCAGGACCTTGAGCAGGTGCGGCACCACTGAGCTACATCCCCGGCCTGGTAAAGATTTTCTAGAATTTTCTATAAGCAGGCTTGACAGGGCTAATGTTTACCTGCATTTCTTTAAAGAAAGGGCTCATGAAAAGGAGTGTTGGACCTTTTCACCAAAGAATTCTTTTAATGAGTGGAGGGAAATGATGAATAGTGTAACTCTTCAGTCAAATGGGAGATGGAGGAGTAGAGCCAGCATCCTAGAGGAGATGTGCTCCAGAAATACTGGTGCAGGTGCAGGATACCTTATTTAAACTGTTTGGGGCCAGAAGGGTTGTGGATTTGGGATCTTCTTGGATTTTGGAATATTTGCACATGTGATATCTTGGGGAGGAATAATAGCTTGTGTACACTGAACCATTGCAAGTCAGGTGTGGATTTTTCTACTTGTTAGTATTCAAAAAGTTGCAGATTTTGAAGCAGTTCATATTTTGGATTTTCAGATTAGAGGTGCTCAACCTATACTAATTTAGCTTCACGTTAAAACCATATAACTGGAAAAGTGGCAGAATAGTGGTCATGCAAACAACCTGGATTGTGAGCAGGAGGTTCTTATGCCCCACCTTCCCAAGGGAACAAACCTCTGTCATGTCTCACTGGTCATTGCTGGAGGTCCCCATGATTTTTCTCCTCAGCCACAGAGTCGTACCCTGTTTCTGGCCTCTTTGGCTCCCCAGACCCCAGGAGGGCCAAATGGCTTCAGTCTAAAGGAAAATAGGGAAAAGGCCTCTGATAATTCTAAAAGTAACCCATTTATTTGTCCATAAGTAAATTGAGCCCAGAAACTTTCTTTTTGTAGTTATTCCCAGCCTCAGGAATATGTTATTCCAATGCCATCCCAGGCAACTGTCTCATCAAAGAGACAAAAACAGAGGAAACTATTTCTATAATTATGATTAATGAAATCCCATGATTCCATTTAATCTCCACATAAGAAGTTTACCAATAGGAGAACAGCATTGATCCTCTGTGCTTCAGCCAAGTAGATATTTTGGTCCAATCCAGAATGGTTACCCAGCCTCTGCCAGAATGAAATTGTGTTTAGAATTTTATTTTTATAGCCTCCAAGCCATCCCAGATTTCAACAGGACATTAGAAACTATTCATTTGTGGCACATCTGCTCCTGCAAGATCTGCATATTTCAAAAATCATTAAGAAATTAATATTGAACCTCATTTTAACTTTCTCTTCAATGATAAAGCTTTTGTTTAAAATTCAAATGTTCTGATTTCCTTGAGAAAAATAAAAATGATTCCTTAATACCTTAAAGTATTGATCCAGATGGACTGGAAGGAAAGAACTTACATGACTTCTCAAATTTAGGACCTTATTAGTCAGGAGGGCATGATTTTCAATGATGGCTTTTCTAATTGACTAGCAAGTTGGCTGCTACTCTCTGGGATAAAACTTTAGGAATCCAGCCCACCAGGGGTTTCCAGATACTTCCTTTCTCTGTCTGAGGCTCCCTGAACCCAGAGACAATTATTCTTCTGTTGTTTACCTACCCTGTAACCTGAAGTGAGTTATTTATCCCCTATGACCCACCTTTTCCTAGGGGTATAAAGTGCACCTACCTAAAAATATTCTGTGAGGTACAGAGCAGGTGCTGCCCTCGGGGCTCGGCAGACTCATGCTCAAGCCAAAGAGCTTCTTTGTTTATTCAGCCAGAAGCGAAGCATAAGAATGAGCGTCAGATATATAGGCGCTGCTTTCTTGTCAGTTACAGTCTATTGGGGAAAATGGATAGGAGTCAAATAGTCGCCCAAATGAATTATAGAGTCAAGGACAATAAAGGGAAGGAATTTGATTCTTCGAGAATCACAGCAGACCAGTTGGTTGGGTGAGGATGAGAGGAAGATTGAGGTCAGGGTAGGATTTGGGAAGATAAGGTGGTTATAGCTAAACGAAGTCCTAAAAGATGAGAAAGGGGTACCAGGTGCCCCACTGTAGGTCCCTGAGGGACAGGCTCGGGGAAGGAGGCCCTGGGTAGTAAGACAGAGATGGAGCCAGATTAATCAGCCAAGAATTTGCATAAATCATTAGGATCTTTATCCTTGATAGGAATACAGTGAAGCTGTGACTTGAAGCATAAAATTTTACAAGTATATCTTAAGAAAAACTTTTGACATTACTGCAAAATAAGATTTTTGACAGGAATAATTCCTGATCAGTTCATTAAATTCTCTGAAAGATGCCTAATTTTTGTGAATGAGGGAAAAATGTTACATATAGCTATGCACTTATATACAGTAGCTAATAAACTATTAAAGAATGCATTGTAATTGATAATAAATTGTAAAGAGAAATAGGATTAGAGTTGATGAATGATCTTAGGTGAGGCTCAAGTCTGTTCATCACTAGTATCTTAAACAAATATGTTACATTTTCTTGGGGCTTCCTCTAGGCCAGGTACTGTGTTGAGTGTTTCACAGTACCTGTTGCTGAATTTGCACAAGCACCCAGGGAGCTACCCACATCCTCTTTGTTCTCCTTGTCATCATCCTCCTCGTATTACCACCTCTGTTTCACCAAAAAAGGGTCAGGGGCTTAGAAAAATGTGTTATAGATAATGAATAAGTTGGCGCTTGGATCTCCGCAGCTGGCCCTAGAATCTGCACTGTTAAACTCACAGTATCACTTGCTCCCACCAGGCTGGAGATGGCTGTGATTGTGAAATAGTTGCGGAGTCCTTTGTTAGACCCGCAAGCCCTCAAACCAACCACAAAGGCTGCCAGTGTGAACATCTCGCTTTCTCCCTCTGAAACTCAGAGGCTTTCAAGTTCACTCTAACCTAGGTCCAATCATCTGAGCCAAAACTTCAGAGAGAATTTTCCTCCGTAGGGCCCCGTGGGCTCTCTGAAATCATATGCAAAGTATTCCACATATGTATACATGTGCATTTTTCTTCAGGTTGGCTACCCAAAGTGTTTAAGAGCCTTGTGGAAGAGGAAACCTCTCTAAATTCTGGTTTAGTGGGATTTTATGAGAAATTTAATGAGAGATTTTTAATTCAATTTGGACAACATGTCTTGGATGCATTTAAGTTTTCAAAAACGAAGAAAAGAAACACTCAGTTTTACATCTTTATCATTGATTTTTGCTTTGTGACTTTAAAAAAACTGATATAAAAAACGCTAACCAGGGCCGGGGATTTAGTTCAGTGGTTTCACTGCCTGCTGTGCAAGAGCAAGGACCCGAGTTTGATCCCCTGGTACCAAAAAGAAAAAAAAAATGCTAACCATGTAAAACTTAATAGTTTCAGAGTTTCAGGCTTGGGATCCAATAGACCTGTATTCAATTTCCATTTCTGCCCCTTAGGAGCTATGTGACCTTGGGCAAGTCACTTCAGTTATGTGAGTTCTGCTTTCCTTGAAACAGGGATAATGCAACATCTCCCTAGACTCATTATAAGCTGAAGCAATATAATGTGCTTACTGTGCTTTGCAGAGTGTCCGGTACAGGCTAAAAGCTTAGTATGTGATAGCTAAGGACATGAGAGACAAAAATAGAGAATAGGACCTACCTACCTTTTTTTTTTCCTAGAGCATTTTTAAAGAGAGATGAAAACATTATTTTCCAAAGGTCATAAGGAAAAGAAATCAAGAGAAATAAGGAAGAGTCTGAACTAACCACATTTTGGTGCCAGTTTATTTGCCAATTTTGAGTTTGGGTGTCTGAAATGAATTACTTTCAGTGCAAAAATAAGGATGGCAACTTGGGACTGGTGAACATGAATAATTATAGCCAGAGAAGAAATATACTCTGCATGTCTCCTGCATCTGCTCAGCCTCAGCACTGCTCTCCTCCCTGCAGAGTGGGTCCTCCCAAGCTTAACTCTACCTTCCGCTGCCACCACCACAAGGGAATTTTCTGACACCTTCCCCACCCAAATGTTAGGACATGAAACCTAGACAGAACCATGGTGATTCTGGCCTAGTACACTCACTTTACATATCAGAAAATGGGAAACTCAGATAAGCAAAACGAATTTCTTAAGTTTACACAGCCACTTCAAAGCAGAATTGATATGACAGAAGCTTGTTGCCTCAAATCATTGACCCACAGATTTTCTAATCTGTCATGGGTATTCCATATTTGTGGTAATTTATTTAACTAGAAAACTCCTACACTATTATTTACTTAGAGTTTTGTTTTAGTTTGGTTTGTTTGTGGTAGGATCTTGCTATATAATCCAGGCTGTTCTCAAACTTGCAATGCTCCTGCCTCAACCTCCTGAGTGCTGAGATTACAGACCTATATCATCTCATCCAGCTTATTATTTAATTTTTAAAGTCTTTCTTTTTTTTACTAACCCTAAATTTAAAAAGAAACTTCATATGACTAACCATTAATGTAAAACCAGTATTAAAGATAGTCATAAAAATAAACAGCAGACAAGAATATTAAAATTCCAGCTAAAATATATAGCAGCTGTCAAAGGATCAGAGAGGGAGGTGAAGGCCATCATCCACAACAGTAGAGATTAGCAAGGGCTCCAGAGGGGCAGAACAAGGGCAGGCAACCACTAGTCTAACATTCCACTACATGGAAATCACATTGCACTTTTCTCTAAGAAGACTTGGTGTAAGGGGAATAAATTGCTCTACTTTCTTGTCTCCCCCGCACTGTCTTTTACCTGTCACTCAGGTGGTTCTTAAGGGGTCTTTCAAGGTTGATTCTAAACTTCCACAAAACCACCCACTTCACTGCTTCCTTTCATGAGCTCTCAGTCCTGTTCAAAACCTCAACATTCCTGTACAGTTATGTTGTCCACAGCCCAGTTTGTGGCTAATCTTAGCTGTAAGTTAGTGTTGTGCATATTTACCTTAATCAATCTTGGCAATACCTTTTTAAGTGTATACTACTACAATTCCTATTTTACAAATTGGGAAATTGAGGCAGAGAGGAATTGCTGAATAAACTTCTTTCTGTTCTTAGCTGATAACTTTGAGCTACCCAATTCCATATTCTGTGCTTTTAGTCACTAGGATACACTGTCTGTCAGTGTAACTTCAGTGTATTTAATTTGCTTCAAAATATTCCTGATGATTCCTTATGATCCCATCAACTGACTCAGTATAGTAGGAGCAAGCACAGGATATAATGCAATCCTTGTTCCTGAATTTTATCCATCGTTAATACATTCAACTGATACCTATTGACTTACTACCAAGTTATAATCTTGTTGAAGAACCAAGACATTTGCCCATGAAAAATGTACACATAAACAATATAAGCAAATGCCAAAATTTACAGAGTAATTAGCTGGAGTTATTGGCAAGTGAAGAGGGAGAATTGAGGAAGGTTTGAAAAGAGGGAAGGCAGTCCAGGCAAAAGGACAGAGTGAACAAGGGACAGAAGTGGCGCCGTGCAGTAGGATGCCTTTTAATTTCTGACAGATTAACAACAATAACTGAACAAACAAACAAACACAATGCTCATTCACAGGGCAGCAAAGTCTCACGCATCTTAGCTACAGTTTTCAGCAATCAATTACAAGAATCACTGTGAAGAAAACTCTCAAGAGTATCATTGGGTCAAAACACAGCCATCCCCAAGGACTCTTTAGATTTCAGTTGCGTGCCCGAGAAACCCCTGTCATCAGTGTGGCCTGGAATACCAGCCAACTCAGGCCAGAAGGCTTTCAGCTAGCCTCAGTGCAGCAGAGGGAGAGGGAAAGATGTACTTATTAGCATTGTTCGCCTTGGAGCCTTGAGGTGCACTAGCGAGGCAAGAGCTTTGGAAATAAAGCTTGCTCCTTACAGTTAATACCTAAGTGCTGGCAATGACTTGGGGCTGCTTCATTACAGGCCTATTTCATCTAATCCTCCACAGGCAACGATTCTCCTCTTTTCAGGGACTATGGAAGCCTGGGGAAGGCCATTGCTTTTCCAGTCAGGTTTAAGGGGGGAAGAGCCATCCATCTTTAATACATCTCCAGGCTCACAGGATTCTTCTTACTGTAACTAGTGCTAGAAAGTGTATTCAGGGGTTTGTGGGTCTGCAAAATGTTCAACATCCATTACCCCTTCCTTATTAAGCAACAACCACCTATTTGACATCCCGTCTTCCCTCCTGGATGCTGAGTTTCTGGAAAAATCATCCATATATTCACTTATCTGTGCATCAATTCAATCCACAGCTGCTTGACTCAGTGGCACTCATCTCTGTTTCAGCACCTAAATACTCTCCCGTGTGAGGCATGGCCCTCACCTACATCTCCAGCTGCATCTCCCCCGCTAACACTCTCAGCACCAGCGCACTGACTCTCCTTCCAAAACAGGGAGCTGAGCCTCCTCCCGCCAAAAGCATTCACACGCATTGTCTCTTTTGGCCTTCTCTTCATCACTGTTGAGCAGCTACTCATCCCTTGGATCTCAGCTCAGCGCTCACCCTGCCGCCTCAAGCCCAACTATGACAGCTTCTTGCACCACAGGCAAGACATCTGTCTCCTTGCTAGTCTGTCGTTACCAAGAGTTCAGGATCTTGTTTGTTTTTACTTCTCAGCCCTAGCACAGGAAGCAGTCAATGTATGTTTGTTGTGGAAGGAAGAAAGGAAAGAAGAAAGGGAAGAAGGAAGGGAAGAAGGAAGGAAGGAAAGCAAAAATAAAAATAACTCAAATGCTATCAATTAGCATGAATCTGATGTCCTGAAGAGTCAAATACACCTAAGATCTTTTCTCTTAAGATCTCTGAGATCTTTGCATTTCTAAAAGGAGGCATGTAGTAGAGTGTAGAACACTAGCATTGAATGGCTTATTAGCCATGAGAGACAGATCTATGTTCAGCCTTCCATGCAATTATCAAGATGGCTGGCAACCCTGAATTATGTATGAAATATAAAAGCAAAATTAACTGGGTTTAACCCACAAGCTCTTGCAGTATTAACACGAAATTCTACTGATTACCAATCAGCTACAAGGAAGGGAATATTAAGTCAAATATCTCCCTCCTTCCCATGCTGAGGAACCAAGGTAAACTTAAAAACAGATATTCAGGGATCAGGTTGTCAAAGGTAGAAAAATTCATGCAAGATTCACAACTCCGTGCAAGAGGAGATTATAACCACTCAGGATTGCTTTTCTCATGGTATCTTATTCACAAATTATTGTATCTCATGTGGATAATATGTCAGAGCATATTTTCATATGTCTACATATGTGCCACGTACATGCACAGATATTTCAGGATCTAATTTAGAAGTTTTCTGCCTTTGGTCTTTGATCCTCGGTACATGGCCAAAAAAATTCCAACTAAGCCCAACTCATAGAGTATGATCACAGTTTTTAAAAATTTTATCTGCTAAGGTGGCCCAGGGATTTAGCTCAGTGGTTCTGGCACCTGCCTTGCAAGAACAAGGACCAGAGTTTGATCCCTGGTACCAAAAAAAAAAAAAAGAAAAAGTTACTATTGCAACTGATTAAAATGTCTTTTTTTTAAAAAAAATTTATCTGCTAGGTAATTATGAATGGGACAACCAGGGGCCTTGTAATGGCTCACCAAAGGCCTTACTGTGGGCACCACGACCTTTTAGAAAGAGGCAAGCAGTATTTTAATTTCAGCAATAGCCTTTGCCAAAAGTCATCCGTAACTAATTTTGCAGTCAGATTCCACAGACCTATTCGGTATTTGGCTAGATATCACGGAACATCGCATTTCCCTTCAATATTTCATTAGTTTGAATTAAAAATTAAAAAAAAACTAACAAGCATGGCTTGAATGGATATTTCTAAATTACACCACACCAGCATTCTCATTCATTTTGTTGTTTGCAGAGCCAAACCCTGCTCTATTTTCTCTCCGAGTCTGAAATCCCTCCAGACCTGGCAGTGCCATCTCGGTGCCCTTGGAGAATGTGGCCTGACCTTGTTCCAGGCAAGAGATGTAGAGAATGGCTTGTTCTCTACCACACAGGCATATGGTTTTTTATAGTCACTTCTATTTTTTGTAGTTGTTTGATTTGCCAAAAGCTAGACGCTAAATATTTGCACCCTAATGTCACACCAGAGAGTGCCTGTTTTAAGACATCTAAGTAGAACTTTCAGGCAAAGAGGACTGGAGGTTCAGGGAGGGTGCAGAACAGAAGTGTCCTAAATCTCTGAACAAATTAATTCTCTTGTGGGACTCACAACTAAAATAGGTGTCTATGAAATATTTTTATGAAAAAACAGATTGAAAATATTATGTAGTCTACTTATAGGACCTCAGTAGATTCATAAAGATTCATAAGATTGCTTCCTGTTGTCAAATTTGTTTTAGACTTGTAAAGTCACATTTTCCTTGAGTTCTTCAATATTACCTATCTTTTGATCTTATCCCACCTCCCTGACCACATCCATTCATTTATCCATTTGTTCCTTCATTCATTCAACCCAAACTTATTTCTGAGTACCTTGTGTCAGGGATGTGCTAGTCGTAAGGGTTACTTTGGGGTACTGTTTGCAAGTATTCACCACCCACAGCTAAGAGGCTTACACCTTCAACCATCACCTTGTAACTTGCTGTGTTTCCTAAGGGTTACTTTAACCCTGGCCACATGACTAGTTTTGGCCAATGGAAAGGGAGCAAACAGGGATATGTACCACATCTAGACAGAAGCTTTCAGAGGCATCACCAGTTTCTGAAAATCTCTTGTCTCCCCCACCCCCGTTTCTCCTGAGAACTGCATGTTCCTGGCAAAGGCTGTTCTTTTCACCAGTCCCTGGGGTGAGAAGACACATGGAACAGACTGCTGCCTAAATCAGTTACAGCCGACCTGCAGTGAGACATGAATGTCACAGGAGTGAAAAAGAAGTTTTTTATAGGTGAAAGTCCCAGAGATGATTAGGTAGTGCATTACTGTAGCAATCTTGATTAGTTTATTTATTAATGCAACATAACAGATTTAATCCATGTTTTTAGGGATCTTAGGAGCCAGACAATAAGTATATGAACCAACTAATAATTATGTAACTAATAACAACTCAATTCTTCCTCACTCAATCCTTGATAATTCCATCCATTCCCAAAGATTCAAGAAGCACATCTCTTTCAAATGGCCTTCAAATATACTTCCCTGGACTACCCTTCACATACAAATGCCAGATCCATGTTCCCAAGTGTTATGGCCTGTGTTTAGATGTCCCTGCAAAGCCTCATGTGATCATAGGTGGGGCTTTTTCAGAGGTGGCTGGATCTAGAGTGTGTGATGCTGGAATGGTGCAATGCTAGGCTCAAGGTCACTAGGATTAAGGGTGTGAGGGCTACCTGCCCTAAGTAGTCTGAATAAGACAAAAGGGGCAGGAAGAATCTGTTAAGGTCCCTTGTTGCTTTGCTACCTTCTGTCTACCATGAACTGTTTCTCCTCTGCCATGTGCCACCCTGCCTTAGAGCCAGCTGACTACAGACTGAGACCTCTACAAACTTTGAGCTAAATAAACTTTTCCTCCTTTAACTTTGGATGTCATATATTTTGTCTCAGCAGTGAGAAAAGTAACTAAAACACCAAGTCAGCTGAATATCCTATCTGTAGAATTCATTTGTATACCTGAACTCAACTTTAGAGAATTGAATGCATTTGCCATGGTTTCTGTGGATCATAAATTCAGAAAGAAGCTGGGTTTGGTGGCTCATCCCTATAATCCCAGCACTTGAGAGGCTGAGGCAGGAGGATTGCCATGAGATTGAAACCAGCTTGGGGTAGATAATGATTTCAAAACCAGCCTGAACTACATCGTGAAACTCATTCTCAAGAAAACAAAATAAATAAAATAATACACATACAGACCGACATACATACAAACATACATACAAAAATTCAGAAGAGGTTCAACTGGGTGATTTTCCCCTGAGATCTTCTAACAAAGCTGGTACAGGAACAGTGAAAGCCTTTATCCATTGGGGGTTCTCTCCATCTCTCTCCTCTCCCTCTTCCTCTCCGTCTCTCTCCCTCTCTATGTGGTTATGGAGCCTTTCTTTAGGTTGTCTCCATGAAGGAAAATTTGGGCTTCCTCAGCATGTCTGCCTCTGGACAGTGAGGCTATTTACATAGTGACTGAAGATACCAGGGTGAAGAAACGATTTCAGTGAGGTAGAAAGTGAGTCACTTTTTACAACTTGCCATCAGAAGTCATGGGATGTCACTTCCATCACATCCACTTGGTTGAAATGGTAAGAAATGGTCAGCCCTCTCAAATCCAGGAGTAGGGAATTGACTTCATTTTTTATGTGATGGAGATGAAGGTACTGTTCCAGTCATCTTTGGACAATATAATTTGTTACATCATCCCTCAGTCCCTCCTCCCAGTTTCTTTTCTGTGACTGTTACAAAGTGTTTTCATTTCATTTCCACAGCTCTTTTTATCTTCATAATGCCCTCTTCAACATCAGGTTCAAATAACTTTCAATATGGGTTAAGGATGATGATAGAGATGAATCTCCACTTGAATTTATCTTCTTTCTTCTCCATTGCTATTCAGCCTCTCTTCCTGAAGCAAACCCTAGTTATGCCACACATGGGCAGAGTGGATAGCATACAGTAGGTGCTCTTGAAATACAGAATTTTTCTGAAAAATTTTGAGCTTCCTATCTTATCTTCCGAGTTAGTTACACTGCTTTTGGTCTGGCATTGAAGGACTTCCATAGTATTTATTAATTTTTTGATAAATATTTATTAAACACTCACTCAATTGGACACTGTGCTAGTGATAAAATGGAGACCAAGTTGAACAAATTTCCAACCATGATGGTGCTTTTAGATGGTGGAGTTGGGGAGGGAGGGTAAGCATTGATTCAAAAAGCATATAATGTTTTGGGCATGCAACTGTTCACCAGATATGGTCCTAATCCATTCTTGGTGGGAAGACATTAATCATTATAACATTAGTATGTCTACACTGTGTCTTATTTGACACAGTAAATTTATTTTCCTGTTGTTTTTCCTCTTGAAATACATGCTCTGAATAAACTGGACTGTAAATTGTTTCCCCTTTGTATCCAGAAAATTTCCATTTCTATATTTCAGTTTATGTTGCTCTCTTTGTCTTGAATTCTCCTTATTTCACTCCATACTTTAAAATCTACCTCAAATCTTATAGACTATAAATAATATCTTACTCTACTCTCCAACTTGTAGGGAACAGGGAAAGGGAATGTTACCAGAACCCTGCAGTGAGTCCTGGCCTTCTGTGAGCCATGACAACATAAGGCGAATTAATGAATAAAGACAGGAAGCAAGACTTAGAGAAAGGGCTGAGTTTGGGCCTGATCAATGCTGCTCTGGGCAGCAAAGATGAAGGCACCCTGAGCTTGCCATTCTTTATTGGATTCATAGGGAGTAACAGATGACTCAGAAGGTGGCAATAATCCTAGGATGAGAAACTTACACTGATGAAGATCCTAGGTCCATGAGAAACTTATGATGATTAGGAATTTGTCCCTCCCCTGGTGAAACCTTTCTCTTACTACTCAGTTCTCAAGGAACCAGGATGTCTTCAGCTGATGTAATCCTTCCCTGGAGTGTCACAGCATCATAGGACCACTGAGGTTTTAATTGTGACCAGAGGCAAAAATGGAGTTATGTCTCAACATGCCATAGCTGGCCTGTAGGCAGGAAAACTAGGCCTAAGCATAATTTAACTGTGAAATGATTTTCCCCCCAAGCTATGTAGAATTGCTCCCAACACCAAATGAGTATGAACTCTCCCTTCTTTATACCTTCACTGCACATACTGTTTGTATGTTACACAGGCCATTTCTGCTATGTTCTACTTTGTATGCCAGATAATAACTTAGACGTCTGGGCTTCTCTGCTGGATGATCGGACCCTGAAGGCAAGGACTGTGTCCTATAGATCTTCACTGGTCTTGTGCATATACTTATGATGGAAACTCAGTATTTATCTACAGTGATGTAACTGAAAAGTCAATGGATGGTTCAGTGTCATCCAGAATCTCCTTTTTTCCTTTGTCAGTGCTACTTTTTTTTTCAGACAGGGTCTTAGGCTGCCCACAAGGCTTATAATTTATGAACATAGTAACCCTTAAGAAAGAGAACTCCTCTTTGCTAAGTTCCAGGATTGAGCATCATGATTCAGCTAAGTTCATATGCACAGTCTTGGGCCAATCACAGTTCCCTTCTGCACCACCACCTCCTAGAGGAGATGGACAACCATCAAAGGAAGGAACTCCCAACTAGGGCTGTGAGAAAAGCATTCTGGTGGGTGTATGAAGGCTGGATTGATGGCAATGCGAGACCCAAGAGGGAAGTATGTGAAATGGCATTTGAACTCCAAGGTAAAGACTTTATTTTCCCCTTTGCTAGAAAGATTGGCCAAAGCAAAGGAGCAGAAAGCATTCTAGGAGACCTAAAATGAAAGACCATAGGCAGCATGATAGTTAATCTTGGTGGTCAACTTGACTGGATTGAGAACTTCTACCTTGTCTGTGAGGATGCTTCCAAAGATGACTTGCATATGGCTTAGGAAACTGAGTGGGGAATATCTGCCATGAATGTGAGTGGCACACTCCAATATGCTGCAGTACTGATGAAAGAAAAAGCAAGGGAGCGGAAACCTGCACCTGTGTTCTGAACTCTGCTGGACCAGGTACACTTTTTGCGGCTGCAGGGAGCCATTGATACCAGACTCCAGATTCCTCAGCCTGTGAACACAGTCTTGCACCAGCAAATCTCAGGGCCTTTAGCCTTTGACTGGAGCTACACCTTTGGTGCTTCTTATTCGGAGGCTTTCAGCTTCTGGAACTGAACAGCTACTGGTTTTCCTAGCTCTCTGGCCTACAGACTGCCATTGTGGGGTAATTCAGCTTCAGATCATGTAAGCTTATCTAGTAAAGCCCATGTTAGAGTTATATATACATTCTATTAGCTCTGTTCCTCTGGAGACCCCTGAATAGTACAGGTAGGCTTTGTACAGGACTGATCCTCAGGTTCAAGAGGCAGTGAGGAAGTCATTGGGTTGACAACAGAACAAGAGTTAAGAAACTTGAATTATTTCCTAGCTCTGCCATTAACCCTTCACATGACCTTGGGCAAATTATTTAACCTTTCTGAACCTCAGTTTCCTCATTTCTAAAATAAGCCAACAGGGCTGCATGGTCACTGACTTACTTTTTCTTTCTGACATCCTGCACTGGTCTTTCTGACCTAAGAATAACTGGTTCTTCCTCTGTAATATCTCTGGAATTCACTTCTCTGTACCTAATGGCCTAGGTCTTCATGGAGTCTATGACCTTTCCACTTACCAGCTGTGGGATCTTGGGCACATCACCTAATCCTTCTTTGCCTCACATTCCTTATCTGTAAAATGGGGATAATAGCAGTCCCAACCTCTGGGATGGTTATGAGGATTAAATTAAATGAATATATATAAAGTACTTAGGAAAATGTGAGCCAAACTATAAAGGCAATGTGACTTAGCTATTATCAAAATTATTTGCTGTGTTGTTTCCTGACTTTTAGGTTGAAGGACTGCTACTGTCAGGACATAGAAAGATGGACAGAGTTTGACAGATATATCCCCTCAGTTATGCATATAATTTAGCAATGGTCACAATGACAGTCTTCTCTGGGCTTGAAGAAGCAATTCAGTACATTACAGGTATGGTGGCTATAGTTTCAGAACCCCAAAATAGACTGTAGTGTTTCATAAGTCTGATTACACTTGTCAGGCAAGTGGGAAAGATCATTTGAGACAAAAAATATCCTATGTTCTTGCCATAATTATGAATAAATTTAATTGGAATCCACAGTCCCCTCCCTTCAGAAAACATTTTAACGCCCCATGAAAAACACTACTTGCCTTAGACACGACCAGGCCTTGCTGTACTCTCGCCCCCTGACTCCTTGAGCACTGGTTTTTGTATGTTGCAGGGAGAGAACAGCACTTAGGAACACAACACACACACACACACACACACACACACACACACACACACACTCCTTTTTTCTCCAAAGTTTCCAACACTTCCTCCGGTATATTTCAAATGAGTCATTTTCCAAAATCTCCCTTGTCAGTATCGCCACTTTAATGCCAACTTCCTCTGTGCAGAAAATAAAAATAAAATGAGAAGACATGAAATTGATGAGTCCTGCTAGCTCATAGAAACAGCATCATTTACTACAGTTACTGGGAATAGGTATCACGATACACCTGGGTTCTTAGTGGGCCCCCACTGAGTCTTCTTCAGCTCAGTTCAGAGGAAGAGTGACCTGTCTTGGTTCTGAACGCTGAGCACCTGTGTCAGAACAGCAGTTCACATCTTTGTTTCTGTTTCCTAAGGGTTTAATTTCTATTCCTATATGCTGCCTGTTTCTCACAACAATCCTGTGGATAGATACTATTATTGTCATTTTATAGGCAAAGTAAACTGAGGCTCAGAAAAAGAAAGCAATCTGACCAAAGACAAAACAAGTTCATCTTTCAGTGAGAGCAAAAACCTGTCTCCTATGACTTCTTCCTCAATGATTTTTTCCCAAGAATGACAAATATAATTTTTCTCATATGCCATTTCTGGCTTATTGTTGTATGTCTAACCAGAGATCTAGCAATGAAAGAGATTCTAAGGTCATGCTTAGGGTTATGATTGATCATCAATGTCTGACATAGTATGGGATAAAAATGTATTAATATATACACTAGGTATCTGTTAATTCTATGCTATATTGTGATATCTAAGCTCTTTAAACATATCCATATATTTTGACAATCCATATAGAGCATACTGTCACAGAAGCAACTCTCTTAGTTGCACATAAGCTAAATATTCTTAAGCCACAAAAGAAGAATTTATTATAAGAACACAGAAGTATCTCTTGGAACCCAATAAGAGCAAATGTTGACATTCCTTTCTGTGTATTGGAACCAAGAATTGAAATGTCAGCAGGAACCCAAGCAGGCTCGTCCTGTCATTTTCTTCATCACTGCCTGAGTCTCCCTCTTTAACCTTTCTACTCACTCTTCTACTCCCACCAAGTCCTTCTCTGTCTGCCTATCCATCTCTTCCTTTCCCCTTTTTACTCCCTCTGGTGCTGCATAGTCATTTCTCTCTGCATCTCTTTGACGGTTTGATTCATCCATCTTCCTCTGTGAATCAGCGTTCTTTTTCCAAGTACATGTGATGAGCTAGGGAGAAGCACCTTCCAACAGAAAGAACAGTGCAAGCCATAAATGCAGTTTAAAATTTTCTATCTGGTAGCCATATTTTAAAGACACACGAAAAGGCAAAATTAATCTTTAAAATATATTTTATCAGCATATATAAAATATCATTTAACATACAATTCAATATAAAAAGTTTTAACGAAATATTCTGAATTTTTTTTTCATACTGTCTTTGAAATTCAATGTGTAGTTTATACTTATAACATATTCCAAATTGGACAGTTCACATTTTAAAAATCAGTGTTTAGTGGCTACTAAATGGAACAGCATAGAGCTAGAGTTCACGTCTTTGACTCTACCAGCCAGCAGAGATAGGCTAACATCTTTGAATTTCATCATCTGCATTTCAAGCTTTCCAGACATAAAATCTCATTGGCTCTAGTCAAGTCACATGTCCACATCTAGTCCAATCAATTTTGGCCAGGAAGACAAAGCTCACATTCCATAAATATGGTAACCAAAGAGAAGGGCATTTTTCTGAGAAGAGGTTGCAAAATTTGCCTGTGCCTAAAAGGCATATAGTGCAATGTTTAGAAAAGATTTATTAGGAAGAGCTATGTAGTATCACCTGAATTCTCTGGAAGGTTCCAGAAGTGCTCAATAAACTTGCATTTGGGGGACAGAGAAAGACAGAGAAACTCCAGAAGGCAAAAACAAGCCAAGAATAGTGTACTGCCACCTGCAGGAAGCATGCTTCTCTAATTCAAGTACCCAGAGTTGCACAGAGAGAAGACACCATGCAAGATAAAATCAATGTTTGATCAGAAGTCTGAAGTGGAGGCTGGGAAGCAGCATTATTATGATCACTTCCTCAAGTTCAGGACTCATCTTCAAAAATCTCCCCTTTATACAGATGCCTCCCAATTACACAAACAGTTTTTGTGGGAACATTCAGTAATCTCTAGTTTTGTTTATGGAAGCTCTTCAATATGAAGAAAGGCTTAAGACCTAAATGAGAGAGGAGAAAACAGCTGTTCTCTCTCTCGTCAGGATGTTGGGCCTCTCAAACAGCACTATGTCCCTTACTTAGTCTGCCTTAACCATTTTATGAGGTGATTGTTTCAACCTTCCATCACAGCTTCTTACAAAACATCCCAGTTGGTGGGTAATGACAGTGACACAGAAACATGGCTATTCTGAGCAAAGCAAATGCTGTGTGAACAGAAGTGGAAAAGCAAGAAGGTAAGAATCCTGGAGCCAGTGTCTTTGGCTTAGCCCAAAATACAGGATGAGTATTGCTCAAAGCATGGTCCAACAGGACATTAGAAGATAGACTTTTAGAGAAAGGGAAAGGGGTCAGGAAGAGGGGAAGAGAAGGGGAGAGATAGCTAATAGGGATTAAAATAAACAAAATATGTTGTATGTATGTAGCACTATATCAAAATGAATCTCATTATTCTGTTACTAATATGCATTAATTTTTTTAAAAGGTATACTCCTTGGCTTTCTTCTATTTTAATACCCTCTAAGGCTTCACTCTGCTCTTAAGATAAAATCCCACCTCCTCATCATGATGCAAATGATATGACTGGGCCCAGTCCTACCTCTCTGACCTCATCTTGCAGCTCACTTCTTCCCAATACTAGTCTCCTTTCTTTTCCTTGGTCAAGGCAATATTGCCATGCCTGGCTTGTAAACAGACTATCTTTCCCTCTTATTCTCAGCCTAATAGGTCTGTCCTGCTCAAAACTATGAGGCAAAGCAGAGGGAATTTAAGGCTCCTCCAGCTTGGTGGCTCAGTCTGTCTTTCCTGGGACTACTCATCACACAAAAATATATTAGAGGGGTGAGATGATGAGCTCAGTAAGACCAAAAATAATGTGGATTTTCCTTACTGTTTATCCCTGATGCTAAGCAGAAAATGTGCCACAAAGAAAGCCCACAATAAATATTTTTAAATCCAATCAGTAAATGAATGAACACTGATGTGAGTATTGGGCAAGGCGCTAGACACCAAATATACATAAAACTACAAGTTGCTTAAAGTCAACAGGGAAGACAAAAGTAAAAACTTAGAATATAAGCTATATGTACAAGGTGCTATTGTAGTGAAGGTAAAATCTGAGCTATGTGATGCTTTATTTCTTCTGCATTCCCTGGATAAGTGTGATAACACTTCACATCAAAAGTAGTTTATTCTTCTGGAGATGTAGTACAGAATAATTTGTTGTTTGGTGCCACGTTTTTCGTACTGTTTTAGTCTGTTGTCTGTTGCTATAGCAAATTACCTGAGACTTAATAATTTATAATAAAAAGAAGTTTAAGTGAACTCATGGTCTGGAAGTTCAAGAATATGCCTCTGATTCTCTTAAGTGAAATAAACGGGACACACATGTAAATACTGAATAGTTTCTCTGGTGTGAGAAACTGAAAATGTAAATAAGGACTAAAAGGTATAATAGGTAATGTGAAATAGGAAGAAAAGGGGCAAAGGGGAAAGGGATGTGGGAGGGTAGGGAAAAGGAAAGAAGGGAATGGGATTAATAGGAGACAATGAAAAAATGGAAACAAAGTCTTTGTAAATAGGGAGGGATGGAGGGGTTGAAGGGAGGGCAGGGGAAGGGGGAGAAAATAAGAACCAAGAGAGATTATGTGAAGGTGCAAATTTCCAATGAATGTCATTATATTGTATACCTAAAATGTACCAATAAAATAAAATTTAAAAAAAAAAGAATATGCCTCTGTCCTCTGCTCAGCTTCTGGTGAGTCTTATGCTGCTTTCACATGGTATAAAAACAGAAGGGAAAGTCAGTTTGTGCAAAGAGAGAAAAAAGTGATAGCTAACCTATTGCTATAAGAAAAATATTAATCCATTCGTGGATGTGGACTCCTCATGACCGGAACACTTCCCACTAGGCTGCACCTCTCAACATGGGAGACTAAACTTAACCATATTGAAACCATAGCACTTACCAACTGCAAAATCCACCAAAGCTCTGTAGGCTTCCTTTTTCTCCTCTTATACCAACTTCATGAGAGTACTTTTTTGTCTTGAGAAATAGATAATACATGTGAAAAGTTTAGCCTAGTACCTGAGACATAGTAAGGACTCAAAATACATTAGCTATTGATATCATGTGGTTTAATATTCTCTAAACTCTGTATCTAGCCCCTCTTTCATGTACACTGAAAAAATGCATTTTTATGAATTTATTTTACCAGTAGTTAATATAAAAGAGACTATCAATCCCAGCCTCTGCTCAAGTTAATACAAATCCCGGGACAGTGAAGTCTGAAATAAATTGGCTTTCTTCTCTTTGTGACATTGTAATTTAGAATGTAAGTCTTTTCTCCCTTGATGGGAGAGGAATCTCACTGTTACATCACAGAGAGCGGTATCCCCATGCCTGCAGAAGCATTTGCAAAGAAAAAAAAATCTGTTATAATGAAATCACATGGGCAAAATGAAGATCTTTTGTTATGTGAAGCTTTGACCTCAGGGAAAAAGAAATATTAAATAGATAGGTTATTGTTTATGCCTGGGAGAGGTTTTGAGTCTTATGAAATGTTGGGCAGTGGTATCTGTTAATAACTCTCCATTAGCTGGTAAATTCTTAGCCTTTGTGGTTACAGAAACTACCCACATGCCCTGGCTTGCTGGGGACAGTCCTAGTTATGCTGATCATTGCTATTTATTAATAATAGCACTCCTCAAATTGCTCCAGTTTAGGTGACAAACACATAGTCTACTCTTGGCTTGTCATGTTTCCCCATCAAAGAATCTGTGCTGGTCAGCTTTCTGTTATATAACAAATACCTGAGCTAACCAACCTATAAAGAGAAAAGGCCTATTTTTGGCTCACAATTCTAAAGGTCTCAGTCCTGGGTTGGTTGTCCCCATTACTTTTTGGCCTGTGGTGAGGCAGCACATCACGGCAGGAGTGCGTGGGAAGTAGAAAGCCACTTACTTCATGAGGAAACTTGAAGGAGAGAGGAAGAAAAAGGCGGTGGGTCCCAGTATTTCCTTTGAGGGAAGGCTTCCCATGACCTCAGACCTTCCAGTAAGCCCTACCTTTAAAAGTTTCCACCATCTCTTTATAGGGCCAACTTGGGATGGTGCCTTTAACACGTGAGCTGCCAGGGAACATTTAAGATCCAGACTGTAGCAGAACCCAAAACCCAACCTGTAGTAAAAGTTTTTAAATTGATACTTGGGGATCCCCTGCTATGTGCTGAAATGTGTTAAATACCCAGCATGAATTATTTCATTCATTCTGCACCAACAGGCTGCAAGACTTCTGGAAGGCATGCCATAGAAGAGATCTCAGTATACTACTTGGACCATATTCAGCATAAAAATTACTGTACATGCTAAGGGAAATTTGAAAACCTGAATGCATTTTGAAATGAAAATAGCTCCTTGGTGGCTATGTCATTACAGAAGCTGGAAATTATTCATCAAAGCTGAACTTTTCACATTTTATTCTTTCTTGCTGGTGGTATAAGCACATACTTTTCTGACTGTGCTCACAAATCTAGAACTGTTCCTCTGTCCATTTTACAGATAAGACACTGGAGCTTTGAAGCAATCAGCCTATTGTCACCTTTATTTCCTAGGTTTTATTTCTACAGTGGAAGTACATTTTTAGTATAGAATTTGTCTACTGAGCCATTTTTATTATATCACTGATGTACCTCGCGCCCAATATTCTCTTTAGGCTCCTAAAAAGCTGACCGTCAGACCTGGTCCTTAACCACTGTTCCACACTACACTTGACTGAGTTGTTATTCAATGTCATTATAAATGCAGAGGCAAATTATTGGCAATTTGGCCAGCTGTGCATGGGAGTCCAATGAATAGAAGAATCTTCATCCCTGTAGTTTGCAGCCTTTCACCTTCTTTCTACTATTCTGCATAATGGTCAGGTTGGGAACTGGGGGTTGGGGACATCAGGGAGAAGGTACAGCACTGAAAGAGTAAAGAACAGGGACTAGGAAAACCAAGGGATGGTGTAAAGGTCCCCAAAGTAAGTTCTTGGATCTCACATTTTTCAGGAAACAGACATTGCAAATTCTTTTTTTTAAATATTATTTTATTGGTACATTTTAGGTATACAATATAATGACATTGATCATTGGAAATTTGCACCTTTACATACTCTCTCTTGGTTCTTATTCCCCCCCCTCCGACCCTCCCTTCAACCCCTCCATCCCTCCCTATTTTACAAAGACTTTGTTTCCATGTTTTCATCTTCTCATATTGATTCCATTCCCTTCTTTCCTTTCCCCTACCCCTCTCACTTCCCCTTCCCCTTCGCCCCTTTTCTTCCTATTTCACATTACCTATTATACCTTTTAGTCCTTATTTACACTTTCAGTTTCTCACACTAGAGAAACTATTCAGTATTTACACATGTGTGTCCTGTGTATTTCACTTAAGAGTATGGCCTCAATGTGCATGCATTTAGCTATAAATGTCTCTAATTTCTCATTTTTTATGGCTGAGTAGTGCTCCATTTTATAAAAAAAAAAAAAAAAACCCTCACGTTTTCTTTATCCAGGCTTCAGTTGATGGGCATTTAGGCTGCTTCCAAGTTTGAGCTATTACAAATTGTGCTGCTATGAACTTGGGTACACATGTATCACTGTGGTATGATTCTTTTAATTCTTTGGGGAAGATACCCAACAGGGGAATAGCTAGGTCAAATGGGACTTCCAGTCCTAGTTCTTTGAGGTATCTCCATAATGATTTCCACAGTGGTTGCACCAGTCTGTGCTCCTACCAGCAGTGGAGCAGGGTTCCTCTTTCCCCACAGCCCTGCCAACATTTGTTATTGGTTGATTTCATGATAGCAGCCATTCTTTCTGGGGTGAGGTGGAATCTCAGCATTGTTTTCATTTGCATCTCTGGAATGACCAGTGATGTTGAGCTTTTTTTCATATGTTTATTTGCTATTTCTAATTCTTTGAGAAATGTCTGTTCATTTCAGATGCCCATTTTTGGATTGGGTCTTTAAATTTGGGAGGTATGATATTTTTAAGTTCTTTATAGATTCGAGACAGTAGACCTTTGAGAAACAGCAGGTGAAGATTTTTTCACACATTGTGGGTTGTCTCTTCACACTGTTGCTGGTTTCTTTTGTGTGCAGAAGCTTTTTAATAAGAAGAGATCCCACTTGTTCACGGGCAACTGAGATTTTGTTCATAAAATCTTTGCCTACACCAATGTCTTCAAGAGTTCTACCTAACCTTTCTTCCAGGAAATTCAGCATTTCTATTTTAATATTTAGATACTTAATCCATTTCAATTTTAGTTTAGTGCATGGTGAGAGATATAGGCCTAGTTTTAATCTTTGGCAATTTGAAACCCAATTTTTCCAGCACCATTTAGTAAAGAGGCTATCTTTCCTCCAGTGAGGGTGTTTGGCTCCTTTATCAAAGATGAGATGGCTGAGTGTGTCTGGGGTTATTTCTGCATCTTCTAATCTGTTCCACTGGTCCTCAGGTCTGTTTCTTTGTCAGTACCATGTTGTTTTTATCACAGTAGCTTTGTAGTGTAGTTTCAAGTTGGGGATTGTGATACCCCCTGCCATGTCTCTGTCACCTAGAATTGCTTTTGCTATTCTGGGTCTCTTCTTGTTCCAAATGAGTTTTTGGATTGTTTTCTCAAGGTCCCTGAAGTATGCTGCTGGGATCTCAATTGGAATTGCATTGAATCTATATAGCAGTTTTGGAAGTATGGCCATTTTCACTATTTTGATCCTTCCTACTCAGGAGCAGGGGATGTCTGTCCATTTTCTGATATCATCTTCAATCTCTCTTTTCAGAGTTTTCAGAGAAGAAGTCTTTGATTTCTTTTGTTAGGTTGATTCCTAGGTATTTCAGTTTTTTGGATGCTATTGTGAAAGGAATTGTTTGCCCTATTTCTCTCTCAGTGAGTCTGTTGTTTGTGTAGAGGAAAGCTATTGATTTTTGTGTGTTGACCTTGTATCCAGCTACTCTACTGAATTTGGTTATTAAGTCTAGAAGACTTTTGGTGGAGTTCTTGGGGTCTTCTGTATAGAGTATCATGTCATCTGCCAATAATGACAATTTGACTTCTTCATTTCCAATCTTTATTCCTTTTATTTCTTTCTCTTGTCTAATTGCCGTGGCATGTTTCCAAAACTTTATTGAACAAGAGTGGTGCTAGTGGACAACCTTGTCTTGTTCCTGATTTTAGTGTGAAGGATTTCTGTTTTTGACCACTTAGTATGATATTGGCTGTTGGTTTTTCATAGATGGCTTTTATCAGATTAAGGTAGAGGCCATCTATTCCAATTTTTTGTAGGGTTTTTATCATAAATGCATGTTGGATTTTGTCAAATGCTTTTTCTGCATCTATGGAGATAATTATATGGTTTTTGTCCTTGGCTCTATTGATAGAGTGTATTACATTGATTGATTTGCATATGTTGAACTATCCCTGAATCCCTGGGATGAATCCCACTTGGTAAGGGTGCATGATCTTCTTGATGATCTTCTGCATTCTGTTTGCCAGTGTCTTATTAAGGATTTTTGCCTCTATATTCATGAGTGAGATTGTCCTATAGTTCTCTCTTTTTGGTTGGGTCTTTCTCTCCTTTGGGGATTAAGGTGATGCTTGCTTCCAGGAATGAATTTGGGAGTATTGCTTCCCTTTCAATTTCACTGAAGAGTTTAAACAGTAGTGGCAGTAGTTCCTCTCTAAATGTCTTGTAGACTTCAGCAGTGAAACCATCAGGACCTTGGCTTTTCTTAGTTGGTAAGTTTTTAATTACATTTTCAATTTCATTGATTGATATTGGGTTGTTTAGAATTTTTAGGTCTTCTTCATTCAACTTTGGTAATTTATACATATCTAAGAATCTGTCCATTTCTTCTGTGTTTTCCATCTTATTGGCGTATAGGTTCTTGAAGTAGGTATTGATGATCCTCTGGATTTCTGCTGGGTCTGTTGTCATTTCACCCTTTTCATTCCTAATTGCATGGATTTGGGCCTTTTCTTTCCTTTTTCTGATGAGGTTGGCTAAGGGTTTGACAATTTTGTTGATCCTTTCGAAGAACCAACTCTTGGCTTCATTGATTTTTTTGTATTGTTCTCCTAGTCTCCATTGAATTGATTTCTGCTCTGATCTTTATAATTTCCTCCCTTGTATGAGCTTTGGGTTTGTCCTGCTCTTCTTTTTCTAGAAGTTTGAGGTTAAGCATCAGGTTGTTTAATTGTGCTCACTCTGTTTTCCTAATATGTGCATTTGCAAATTCTTAATAGATTAAATCTTACCTGAATTAGACTTTCCTTACCATTCTGGGCCTCAGTTTCATCATCTATAAAATGGATGTAAGTCATTGTGGGCATTAAAAGGAAATATTGCAGACACAGCACTTAGTGCCTAAGCCCTCAAGAAATGTTTCCCTTTATTATCACTCATCTCTTTGGCCTCACTTAGCACCAACACCTACCCTGGCCTACACACACACACACACACACACACACACACACAACACACACAAATGCACATGATCTACAATCATGTTGATTTTCTTCTAACAAGAAAGAAGCCATCAAGATAAATTCTTTACCTCTTCTGCATACTTTCCTCCTTCTTAGAACACCCTTCCTACCCTCTTTGAATGGCCAATTCATGCTTAATTTTGCTTTGTGCCTTAAATGAATTATCACTTTCTCAGAAAAACCTTCCCAAACCCTCTTCAAAATGGTCCCATGCTGTTTCTTTTATTGTACTTTTTTGCTGGTTTCCTTCCTAACGCCCATTGGAAGCTACAGTGATTTTATTAATTTGTCAATTTATATGCTAATTATAATAGTTCTCCTTATTCAAGGCTTTGTTTTCTGTGGTTTCAGTTACTCATAATTAACAGTGGTCTAAAAATATTAAATGGAAAATCTCAGAAATAAACAATTTGTAAGTTTTCAATTGCTTGCTATTCTGAATAGCACTATGAACTCCTGTGCCCTCCACCTCAGGACATGAATTATCTCTTTGTCCAGCAGCGTAAGCATGCTGTATGTGCTACCTGCCCATTACTCACATCACAGCTATCCAGGCTGTCAGATCAGCCGTGGAGGTGTACCAGTCCTTGTGTTCAAGGAGCCCTTAGTTTACTTAATCATAGCACCAAAGCACAAGAGTGGTTATCCTGGCAATTGGGATACGCCAAGGAGAAACCAGAAATTCCTTCCTTTAAGTAAAAAGGTAAAAACTCAATAAGATGTCTTGAGAGAGAGACACAAGGAGGGAGAAAGGACACTCACATAACTTCTATTATAGTTTGTTCCATTTAATTATTAGTTATTATTGCTAATCTCTTACTATGGCTAATTTATAAATAAAACTTTATCAAGGGTATGTAGGTATGTAAGAGAAAACATGGTATGTGCAGAGTTCAGTATTACCCATGTTTCCAGGCGTCCATTGAAGTCATGGCATGCATCACCCATAGATAAAGGAAGACTACTGTACTTCCTACCACCAGCCCTGAACTATCAGTTGTCTTTCTGTTCTTCTGTCACTGGATGTATCACAGAGCCGGGCATGATGGATGCTTAATGAAGATTTGTTGAATTGGATTTTCCATATTCAATATATGAAAACTTCAGAATCTAAATCCAGTAGAGGATATAGCCAGAGGCCTCACACAAAAAGGACAAGAGCTTGTCTTGCAAATGAATTTTCTCTCCCCCAGGAAGGTAGGCCTCCTTCAAAAGCTCTGAGGCTCTGGACTCAGTATTCCATCCCACACACCCCTTCTCCTTGGTCTCATGCCTGATAGTAGAGTTAGATTTTCATGCTCATGTATTTGATGATTTGGGTTCATTTCTGACACCCTTGGGGGAAATAGGAGTTTTCCAGCATACATTTGTTTGGAAAGCAATGAAAGCAGCCTCACAAAGCTCTCATTACCTGTGCTGTTTAGGGAACAAAAGTTTTGTTGAAGGCCACAGCACATCACTTCCTGAATCAAACATTTTCAAAACGGATGTCTGTGAAATTTGGAGAACTAGAATCAGGTTGGTGATATTCTTATCCTTGACAAAGAGCACAGGGCAATCCAGTTGCTTGTGCATAAAAGTCACTTACAGATTTTAGTTGAAAATGCATATTCTCAGCATTGCACCCCTTGGGAGTCTGAGTCAATAGAATTTTTATTACAGTAGTATTTATTCAGGTTATCTTTTATAACTGCCTATGTGCTAGTGTCGTGACAAGCAGCTTTACATACATTAGTTGGTTTAATCCATCTAACAAGCCTATGGTGTAGGCATTACTTTTATTTTTCTTTATAGAGAAGGAAACTAGGCGTCAGAGAAATAAATTAAGGACTTTTCCCAAGGTCCTGGAGCTCAGGAGTGGCGTACCAAAGCTTTGCTTCTCAGAGTGTGGTCCTTGGATTAGCAGCTTCCATGTTGGCTGAAGTTTGTTAGAAATGCAGATTGAGGTGCCCCACCTCTGGCCTCCTCAAGCTGAATCTACATTTGAAGAACTGTTTAAAGTGTACATTCAAATTTGAGAACCCTGTCTAGAGTATCTGACACAGCTGGCATTCTCTTTCTCTATTCTTTTGCCCAGTGCTTCTCAAACATGAGTTCTCTTAGAAATCCTATGTAGCTGGTTATCTGAGCCCTACTTTCAGAACTCTAGTTCAGGAAGTCTGGACAGAAGCCTAGGAATCTGCATTTTAACCAACAGCCCTGATGGTTCTAATGTGAACTCACTTCAAGAAACACACTACAGCAAATAGATTGAGCTCATCTTCCTTATCTATTCAGTATGAAGTAGGACATTTTAAAAATGAGCTTCTAGCTTCTAAAGACTTGTGATGAGAGAGGGCAGATCCCTTAAAGCAGTGCAATTTGGAAATAAGGGGACTGTAGCGATGAGGCTGTCAAAACGCTTCCCTTTACAGGTGAGAAAATTGAGGTTCAGGGGTGACAGATAATTTGCCCATGATCACATGACTCATTGGTGGTAGAGCTAAACCAGAACCAAGGATTGCTGATTCTTTTCACTGAAACACAAAGATTACCCAATAGACAGCTGCTGTCACAGCATCACAAGTGACCAGCCTGAAGCTCTCGGCACTGTTCTCCTATGTGCTTTAATGTGTTATCTAAATGTCACAGCACCCCATAAAGCAGGTAGTATTAATCACCTCATACTAATGAGGAGAGGGACAGGAAGGTAAGTTACCTTCTCAGCTGGGCAAAGTAGTAGAGCCAGGATTAAAACCCAGGAAGTCTTTACGTTTAGATTCTTATGCATTTAAATAAGTAAAGCGTGAATGAAGAGATGAATTAACTGTACATCGAATGACTGCAGTCTACTCTGGAATACCCTACCTGGTTTTTCCCCTCTCCTTGCCCTAAGTGAGTTAAAGTGAAAATGCACCACATCCATTACCATCTGATTAGGGACATGGTAACTAGAGTCAGACAGATCCAAATTCTTTTTTTTCATTAAGTTTATTGGTACGTTTTAGGTTTACAATACAGTTACATTCACATTGAGATCTTGTACCTTTAGATGATGTATCTTGGTTCTTATTTTTCCCCATTCCTCTGGCCCCCCTTCACCCCACTTTCTTATTTACAAAGACTTTGTTTCCATGTTTTTCCTTTTCTCATATTTTTTCTTTTCCCTTCTTTCCTTTCCCCTACCCCTCCCATTTCCCCTATTCCTTTAGACCTTTTCTTCCTATTTCACAATATCAATTATACATTTTGATCCTTATTTACACTTTTAGTTTTTCATACCAGAGAAACTATTTGGTATTTACACATGTGTGTCCTGTCTATTTCACTTAAGAGTATGGCCTCAATGTGCATCCACTTATCTATAAATGTCTCTAGTTTTTTATTCTTTATGGCTGAGTAGTACTCCATTTTATAAAAAAAAAAACCCACATTTTCTTTATCCAGTCTCCAATGGATGGGCATTTGGGCTGTTTCCATGTTTTAGCTATGTGCTGCTATAAACATGGGTGCACATATTATCACTGTGGTATGATTCTTTTAATTCTTTTGGTAAGATACCCAGCAGAGGGATAGCTGGGTCAAATGGGACCTCTAGCCCTAGTTCTTTGAGGTATCTCCATACTGATTTCCACAGTGGTTGCACCAGTCTATACTCCTACCAGCAGTGGAGCAGGGTTCCTCTTTCCCCACAGCCCTGCCAGCATTTGTTATTGGTTGATTTCTTGATGGCAGCCATTCTTTCTGGGGTGAGGTGGAATCTCAGCATTGTTTTCATTTGCATCTCTCGAATGACCAGTGATGTTGAACGTTTTTTCATGTATTTATTTGCTGCTTTTACTTCTTTATCTGAGCAATGTCTGTTCATTTCAGATGCCCATTTTTGAATTGGGTCTTTATATTTGGGGGGGTCTGGTGTTTTTTTAGTTCTTTATATATTCTAGACCGTAGACTTTTTCTGAGGAACACCAGGTGAAGATTTTTTTCCCACAACGTGGGTTGTCTCTTCACACTGTTGGTGATTTCTCTTGCAGTGCAGGAGCTTTTTAATAAGATGAGATCCCAATTGCTGATTCTTTGTGCTAGTTCCCAAGCTACTGAGGATTTGTTCATAAAGTCTTTTCCTATTCCAATGTCTTCAAGAGTTCTACCTCACTTATCTTCTAGCAAGTTTAGTGTTTCAGACAGACCCAAATTCAAACTCAGCCTTCCTGCTCATTAGCTGCCTTAGTTTTGGGAAAGTCACCATATGTATTTAAACTTCAGTTTTTTTGTATGTAAAAGAGGAGCAATGATAGCGGCTATCTTCTAGGGTTGTGGTAATGAAAATAAGATAACACAATACAAATGCATTATTATTTTAAGCACTGACAGATATTTTTATAGGCATATTTGGTTTTTTAATGAGCTTAAAGTTAATTTAATAGTTTTAAACCCCCCTGAGGGCAAGGAGCAGTCCCTGGACTTCTAATTGTCACAGTCCCCAACTAAGTGTATTAAAAAGCTGCTGCTCACAGATAGTGTCTGTGTTTGCAGAGAAAGGGAGGGAAGAAATGCTTGCTCAAGCCATAGCCTCCCTGACCTGTCCTTCACCTTGATTCTACTTTTACACAGAGAACACAAGAAAGTGAGAGAAACTTGTACCATACCAAGTTCAAAAAATGCACTTTGCTTTAGAGAAAAGTTGCCTTGAAAAACAATTGTCCTGGGCATCACCAGCATGCTTTTCCATCCTGCTTTGTGTCCTTAGGCAAATCACTTCTCTCTGGGTCTCTATTTGTCTCCCTGCAAAATAAGTAGGAGAGCTACCCAGGTCGCTATGTTTTAATTCTGAGTCTTTATCCAACACTTCTCAAGTTTCCTACCCACCCTCTGAAGCTCCTGATGGGGAATGAAATGGGAGGAGCCTAGAGATTATTAAATATTATGACATCTATAAACCATTAAAGCTACTGTACATGGAGCACTTACTATGCAGATAGACTCAAAACAACCTAGGAGGTCGGCATTATTGTGCCAAGGTTACAGGTGAGGAAACTGAGCTCAGAGAGTTTAAGGTACATACCTGAGGCCACACAGCTAGTGAGTGGCATAAATGGAATTTGAAACCAATTTTTCTTTTAGTAACCCAAGATATATTATTAGTTTTTAAAAAAGAGAGCAAACTGTTGAATAAAATGTATAATATATCACAGTTGATCTAAGAAAGGAAAAGTAGTGAGTAAACTTACACACCCACATGAAACATTATCTATGTCTATGTCTCTACCTATTTCTATTTGTATCTGTCATAAATTTTTTATTTTTTATTTATTTTTTTTTCTTTTTTTTTGTACCGGGGATCAAACTCATGTCCTTGCACTTGCAAGGCAGGCGGCCAAACTACTGAGCTAAATTCCCGGCAAAAGTGACTGGGACCGAAACTGATTCTTTTTTTTTTTTTGGTACCAGGGATCAAACTTGGGTCCTTGCGCTTGTGTAGCAGGTGGCGAAACCACTGAGCTAAATCCCCAGCCTGTCATAAATTTTTTAAGTGATTACTTATAGGGAAAAGGAGAGAATTGAGTGGAAATGGCAGGGACTTCTCTTAATAGATCTTGTTTTTAAAAGTACTTCCTATTAATTCAAAGTAAAATGAAATGAAAGTTAAGTATGTAACCAGTCATTGATATAACCACATGGAAAGAAACTAGTCAAAGTTTCTGCCATAAAAAAGGATGAGCTTGAGACATAACTAGCTAAATAGATACACCTTGAGACCCTACTCTTAAGTGAAATAAATCAGATACACATTTAAAATACCACATTGTTTCTCAGATATGAGAAACCAAAATTGGAAATAAGGACCAAAATATATGAGATACTGGGAAATGGGAAAACATGTTCAAATGAGAAGGGGAACGAGGCAGGGGTAAGAGGGAAAGGAAAGAAAGGACAAGAGAAAAAGAGAACAGAAAGAAAAATGGAAACAAAGCTTTTATAAATAAGGAGGGGAAGAGGGGTTAAAGAAGGGGAGGGAAATGAAAAAAAAAGGAAGCAAGATTTATCACGCACAGGTACAAATTCCTTATGAAGAATGTGATCATTATGTAGATCTAAAACATACCAATATATGTTTTGCCTAAAAATAAATAAAATCCCAATAACAATGTAGCCAAAAACCAAAGAGTAAATCACAGTTACTAGGCTATATATTCCAAGTCAGATACATCATAAAGAAGAAAAGCAATTGGAAAAACATATTGTTTTTAGTGGTAGTGGTAGTGCTAGCATTATTCTGAGACCATTCTGAGTGTAATGTGGCACAAATGAAGTGGATAATTTTTTGGGTGTCATTGAAAACCAGGACTTTCAACATGGGGGCATGGAAATGGAGGTGTAAGTTAGATGATCATGGCTAAAATCCCCGTAATCTGGAACTTGAATAAAAACTACCTACATGATGCATATCAGTGTAATCCATATTTTCTAGTTCTATTCACAAGGGAGACTTAGACAGAACAATCCAGAAACACTGAGCACTCCTTATGCCGAGACCGTTATCTCTAAATGGCATTCCTCACTAAGCACACCCAGGACTCCTTGGAGAAATGACTGACTTCACATCCAAGGCAGGATATGCACAAAATGAGCCCAGAGAATTTGTCATCAGAAAGCAAAGAAGCTATCACAGGTGACTAGTTTTGTGTCAAAGGGACTCAGAAGGCAATCAGGCTCCCATTGGCCAGGATGCAATCATTTGAACATTAGTAACTTACATATCATATCTAATACATTGTAATGCATGATATTTAAAAATATTTATTAGTCATCCTCAGAGGTTGCTGAAAAATCAAACATTATTTAGAAAATAAATAAATAAAAGAAAAGAGTTGGACATGAGTCATGTTTATTCCTAAGAACTGTGTCAGCATAACCAAGTAGCTGCTAAGTGGAAGTTTCTCAGTACAGGAGCATTCTATCTAGTAACATGTGGAAAATGTGGACTACAGAATTAGTCCATCAGCATTTTCAGTCTCTAATGAATAAACACATCTAAGCAATGATCAATAACTGCTCACACTACAGAAACACAGATACTGTGCACCTCCGACTAGAAGCACAAAGCACCACCCCTGAGGTAGCTTTGCCCACAAATGCTGATCGTGAATTAATCAAAGTTCAATGCACTACTGCCAGTTTACAGGAAGCACAGGGAATATGGAATCTGTAAAATGTCACACAGAGATGACATCAGCAATGTAGAGGAATGGAAAACTCTACAAGACCACCCACCTAGTTTCTTCTAGAAATTGGTTTTCTTTTAAAAAGAGAGATGGAGAGAGAATATGTAGATTACAAAGGACCTCAGAGGCATAGATATGAATTAAGAGACATGTACCTTAGCTGGATTCTGCTATGAACAAACAAACTAAAAACAACTTTTTATATGACATGGAAAAGTGCACATATCTATTAATTATTTGATGATATCAGATAATCATCATAATAAATCATTCTATATAATAGATCTTAATTATAAATACAATTATGCAGTGCTTAACAAGGACATTCTCAGAACTGTATCACTAAAAGATTTCATCATTGTGTGAACAGCACAGAATGTACTTACACAAACCTAGAAGATATAAGTCAGTTACTTGACATGGGCCTCTTGATGCAGACAAAACACACAGTGAACAAGATGTGTGAAGCTACAACCAGGGCAACATGGCACATTGCTTTATGGTACACCTTTTTTTTAATAAGTAGAAGGAGTTTACTCTAAAATAATGATAAAAAGTATAGAATGGTAAATACATAAGGCAGTAATATAGTCATTTATACTTGGTATCAACTATCCTGTACTCTATGTACATATAATTACATTGCTGTCCTTTTATATAGCTGGTA
The DNA here is from genome assembly GCF_053883595.1 of Heterocephalus glaber. Taxonomy (NCBI): domain Eukaryota; kingdom Metazoa; phylum Chordata; class Mammalia; order Rodentia; family Bathyergidae; genus Heterocephalus; species Heterocephalus glaber. Next base: position 29,371,251 of record NW_028258377.1, read on the forward strand.
ATGCTGTAGGTTTATTTACACCAGCATGACCACAAAGAGAGCAGTGGTTTCACTATGACATTAGGATGGCTACAATGTCACCAGGTGATAGGAAATTCTCAACTCCATTATAATCTAATGGGACCACCATCACACATATGGTCTGTTGCTGCCCCAAATAATATTTGCAATTACCAACATGTTTAAGTGTGATAGCAGTTTTAAGAAAGAATCCATGTATTATAGAGGCGTACACTGAAATGTTTACAGATGAAATTATATGATGTCTAGGAATTACCTCATGATAGCATAAGGGAGAGAGGTAGTGGATATAGATGAAATAAGACTGGCCTTGAGCTGATAACTGTTGAGATGATGATGGGATACACTATACTGTTCTTCCTTTGAGTAAGTTTGAAATTTTCTATAATATGAAAGGTTAAAGCAAAACTCTCAAAATGCCACTGATGGAGAACCCTAAATGCAAGGCCCTTATTTCTTTTTCTTTTTTTTTTTTGGTACTGGGGATCGAACTCAGGTCCTTGTGCTTGTGCAGCAGGCAGCGAAACCACTGAGCTAAATCCCCAGCCCCAAGGCCCTTATTTCTGTGGCTCCTGTGTCCAGAGAATTGGCAGTGATTCATGCCTCACCTTGGGACAGGAGGAGCTGGTCTCCTCCCCTCCATCCTGTTCAGAGCCATTGATCTTCAGAGCCATGGTTCCACTCCAGACCAGTGGAAGTCCAGTGAAAAATGAGAGGCCTGCAAGCAAGTGCCAAAATTATGTTCTCTGCAGCAGAAATCAATTATCGTCATGGTAGCCCGAGGAGGGAAAAGGCATCTGCATACCTGTCCGAACTGCAGCTCTGAGAGGTGAAGCCAAGTTGTGTTTGCTACACCGTCTCTCCCTTTCCTCTGGTGTCACAGATGGTCTCCAGGCCCTGGCTGGTTGGTCCAGGATACCTGTAAACTCCCACAGGCTCCCACGACAGAAGAGGAGCTGGCCAAGAGTTAGAGATATTCCCTTCCTTCCCCGAGTCTGATGGCACTCTGCAGTTTTCTCTAATTCATATCCGTCACTTGTGTATGTTCTCACGACCACTTGAATGGTCTTCTATGGAGCATCCTACCAATCTCCTTCCTTCCTTTATTCTGTTTCCTCCCTCCACCACCTACCCCTCCAAACCATTTTGATTCTCCACTTTACAGTTAGGGTGACCTCAAAACCCAGACCTCGTTGAACCAACTTGCTCTAGCTTAAAATCCATTGCTCAAGGGCTTAAGACCCAAATATTCAACATAGTCTTCTCTGGCTTATCTGCTAACGCCATCTCCCACCCTCTCTGCTCTCCTAGCCCCACTGGCTCTCTTGGCTCTGAGTGCTCTGCATGCTCTTCATTCATTCATTCATTCATTCTCTCAACAAACGTTGGTTAAGAATATACCATTTGCTATGGCCACATACAACTTAGATAATGCCACTGATTCTTCAGATTGAGTGTTGTTTTATCAGGTAAATATTTCCACACATTCTTGGTTATAGTTTTCTTTCCTGTTTTATACTCTTACGACATTAGACACTTCCTTTCACATTTACTCATGTGGCTAACTGACTTCTGCCACCAGACTACAGCGTTAGGAGAACAAAGATTATATTTGATTTTGCTCACCTTTAATATCTCCAAGAACCCAGCACCTGATACATAGCAGGCTCTGGCAGAGCAAAGATGGCCATAAATTCTTTTCAATTCATCATCAAAAGTTGGAGCCAGCTGTGGATTTAGCTCGGTGCTGCTGCCCCTGCCTGACAAGCACAAGGTCCTGAGTTCAATCCCCGATACCAGAAAAAAAAAAAGTTGGAGTCTAATTCACCTCCCTTGGACTCTGGGACAGCCCCATGACTTGTTTTGACTGCTACAGTGCTGAAATAATACAGTGTAATGATATGATCAAGAGTCCATCCTGATCTTGTAGAGACTTATTTTAGGAATCTAGGAGCCATGCTGTGAGGAAACCCAAGGGCACTGTGTGGAGAGACACATGAAAGAAAAATAAACTTGCTTGACCAACTGTTATTTAAGTGCCTCAACCAGCACCACTAAAAGAGAACCATCTCCCATTCAGCACATAAGGTCTTGAGCGATGATTGTTTCAGGCCACTAAATTTTGGGGCAATTTGTTAGCAACAAAGAACCAGACAAAAAACCCAGAAGTATAACAAATACTTGGAGAACTGATGAAGAGTGTTGTGTTCTGAGTCTTCATCTTTCGGTAGGTCTAACAGGAAGTGCAATACTTTCCACCTGTGCAACTTCTAGATGAGGCTGGATTCCTGCTGTATCCTGGTTAGAAGACTTGGAAGCTCCCATGGAAGGACTGGGAAAACTCAGTGAAAAGCACACAATTGATGGAGCCCCATCTATGGGAAACACGGTGTTAGGCAGGAGAAGCAATCCAGCTGTCATCCTGAAGACTTGTAGGGAAAGCTAGGACTCAACAAGTCACACCCAGCTCTCCTAGGAGCCTCTGCAGCACCCTGCCCCAAAGTCTACCCCTTGTACCTCAGAAATATGAGGCCACCTCCATGAAGGACAGTCATCCCCATGCAGGAATAGTTTGTTTGAACTCTGGAATTAGCTCATTGAGGTTCAAATCTCATTTCTGCCACCAACCTTTCAGAGAATATTGTACTCAGAACTTTACCAAGGACTGGTGGGACATTTTCAGGAAATTGGTTTGCCATCCACCTCACTGCTCATGGTATTTACTTCATTCTTTCAATATACTGATGTCTGTCTGCCTCTGCTAATCCTACATATTATGTAAGTTTAGACAAGGACAATTTTGTATCTAGAATAGGCAGATCTGAATATTTCTATACTAAAATATATATTTTTTCTAAAATTTTAATTTTAATTTATATTACAGATGGATATTTCACATATTATTAAATATGTACTTTTATTAAGTTTATTAGTACAATTTAGATATACATAACAATCACTTTCATCATGGAATTTGTACCTGTATATGATATATCTTGATTCCCCATTCCCCTCTACTCCCTTCGATCCTCTTCCCTTCCTTATTTACAAAAGCTTGTGTCCATTTTATCTTTCTTATTCATTTTTTTTTTCTCCCTTCCTTCCTTTCCCCCCTCCACCCTTCCTAGTGCCTCTTCCTAGTTGGACCTTTTTTTTCCTATTTCACAATGTCTATTATACATTTTGGTCCTTATTTACATTTTTAGTTTCTCAAACCAGAGAAACAATGTGATATTTACATGTGTGTCCAATTTATTTCACTTAAGAGTATGGTCTCACTGCTTCCTGGTTGCCATAGAGTGAACAGCTGTCCTCTGCCCAGGCCCTTCCACTCTGCGGTTCTACGGTTCTACATTTGAGCAGGCCAAACATGGAGTGAAACTTCTAAAATGCTCCTAGGGCAGAGAAGCTCAGCCAGTCCCAGCACCCGGAAGGAAGCTCCCCGCCTCCATCCCAGGCTTCTAGGGCAGAGAAGCTCAGCTGGTCCCAGAACCCAGAAGGAAGCTCCCCACCTCCAGTCCCGGCTCCTAGGGCAGAGAAGCTCAGCCAGTCCCAGCACCCGAAAGGAGGCTCCCCACCTCCATCCCAGGCTCCTAGGGCAGAGATGCTGAGCTGGTCCCAGCACCGGGAAGGAAGCTCTCCCACTGCCATCCCAAGCTCCTAGGGCAGAAAAGGTGAGCCGTGTAGGCACCAGAAGCACCCCTTCCCGTGGAAATGAGAAGACACATAAACAAGCCTCAAAAACAGACTTCTGGATCACCTACAGCAACCCCAAAGGGAAACGGGATGGAACAATCTGATACTCAACCACCTGGACTCTCTGAACTGGCAACAAAAGGGGATCTGGAAAAAATGAAATCAGAAATAATTACTCAGATAACAGCAAAGATTTTGCTCATGGTGCAAGACATGATTAATAAATCTAGAGAGGACACAGATAAAAAAATAGAGGATCTGAGGAACATGATGGAATCCCAACATAGGAAACAAATGGAATCCATAAAACAGATACAAACAGATTTCCAAGAGATTAAAAACTCCATTGAAAGTTTGCACAGCAGAATGAACCAATGTGAGGATAGAACTTCACATATAGAAGATAAGAGTGCAATTAGTGAGGAGGAAAAGAAAAAATGCTTTAAAATTGTAAGGGAACACAAGAAATCAATCCAGCAGCTGCTAGATGATGCAAAGAAGAATAACACAAGACTGATTGGAGTCAATGAAGAAAGAGGAGAGAGTGCAGATGACATTAAAAAACTGTTCACAGAAGTGATGGCAGAAAACTTCCCAAGGAGGGGAAAAGAACTTGACATACAGATAAGTGAGGCATATAGGACTCCAGCTAGCCTTGATCAAAAAAATCTACACATAGGCATATAATAGTTAGGATTTCAGAAATCCAACAGAAGAACAAAATTCTACAAGCAGTGAGGGAAAAGAAACAAATCACATACAAAGGAAAGCCCATCAGAATCACAGCCGACTTCTCAATGCAAACCCTCAAGGCAAGAAGAGCTTGGAGTGATGGATTTCAAGCCCTAAAGGAAAACAGCTTCCAACCCAGATTGATGTACCCTGCAAAACTATCTTTCAAAATTGATGGAGAAATAAGATACTTTCATGATAAAGAGCACCTCAGGAACTTCATGAATACCAAACCGGCACTCCAAAACATTTTAGACAATACCCTAGGAAAAGACAATGAGGATCACAACCCCAGGAAATCCAGCAGAATGAATCCATTGGGCGTGACAAATTAAATGCAAAGGGGGAGAATCCAACAAAAAGAAAAAGTCATGACAAGGCTTTTCAAACTTTTAACTTCATCTCCCTAATGAGTGTATAATTCAATCTCATTATTGTACTGATTAGTATTTTTCTGATTCTAGAGTTGCACACCATTCCTTGTTCTATACTGGCTATTTATCATCTTCTTACATCTACATTTTAATTGGGTTGTCTATTAATGAGCTGTAAGAATTCTTTATATATTCTGCTCATAGGTTATATGCATTGTAAACATGGTCTGTTTAAGGACTACTTTTCATTTTAATGATGTCATTTAAAGTTCTAAATTTTCATGGTACCTCATTTATCAAATTTTTTCTTTTATACATCATGTTTTTTGTATCCTAGGTAGTTCTTGCCTACCCTGAATTCATCAATATTTTCCCTTATAATTTCTGCTTAAAGTTTTATACTTTTAGGCTTTCTTATTTAGGTTCATAGATCCCTCCAAGTTATTTTCATGTATGGAAAAAAAGGGTTGAGGTTAATTTTTTATATATGGATACCAGGTGTTCTAGTGCCATTTGCTGAAAACACTATCTCTTCCTCCGCTCTTGAATTGAGTTTATATTCTTTAAAATGCTAATGTTAAATAATCTTTCAAAACTCAGTGGACCATATATGTGTGGTTCTAGTTCTAGATTCTCTGTTTTATTCCAATGATCTATATGTCTTTCCTTACACCAACACTGTCTTGATTACTGTAGCTTTAGAAGAAGTCTTAAAATTAGGTACTAAACATCTTCCAACACTGTTTTTGTTTTTGTTTTTAACTTTTCTAGGTCCTTTGTACTCCTACATAACTTTTAAATTTCAATATCCAATTCTTCATTTAGAGCAAGTATACACAGACCTGAATTTTTATATATACCATGTGTTTTCTAATCCTGCTAAATTCAAGTACAAGTTCTAGTGGCTCCTAGAGATTTCTTAGTATTTTCTCTGCAGATGATCATTTCATCTCCATATAAAGATTTTGCTTCTGCCATGCCAGTCCTATCCTAGTTGTGTCATTTTATTGCCAGACTATTTTGGTGGGGACTAGATTTCAAAGTTTAATGGACAGATAAAGAGTAAGCATATCTGCCCTTGTTCCCCACCTTAAGGAGAAAACATTGTATCTTCTCCATTTATATAAGGCATTCTCGCTGGAAGTACGGAGTACACGTCTTTAATCTGTTGAGAAGGTTCTGTTCTACTTCTAGTCTCCTGATAGCTTTTACCATGAACAGCTGTAGAATTTAGTCCAATACTTTTTCTCCAACTAGTGACAGGATCATATGGCTTTTGCCTTTCCTCAGTTAAAATGATGGCTTTTGGGGGTGGATCTTCCAATGCTGAACCAACACTGCCATCCCTATAACAAAACCACTTTCTACATACTGCCAGATCTGACTTCTAATAGTTTGTTTTGTTAAACAAATTTCTTTCTATGTTCATACTTTTTTCTTCTATTATCTTTATCCAGTTTTAGGATTAGCACAATGTTGAGTTCCTAAAATGAGGGGAGAAGTGTTCCTTCTTTTTTCTGCTTTAATTGTTTGATATAATTTATCAGTTAAAATGTTTATGAGCCTGCTGTTGTCATATAGGTAGGTTTTCAAGCTAGGAATATACTTTCTTTAATAGGTGCTATTCAAATTTTATATTTCCTCCAGAGTTAATTTCATTAATTTGTCTTCCAAGGTACTTCTTAGAAATTGTCAAATTTATTTCAAAAAAGATTTTTGTAATATGCTTTCTATATCCTTTTAAATTCTGTAAAATCTGTGGTAATGTCTCCTAGATCTTAATATTGTAATTTAAAATATGTATAACTGATATTGTGTAACAGGAAGAAAAGGTCTAAAAGAGCAGGGGAATTGTGAGGGGTAGGGGAAGGGAAAAAAGGGAAAGGAAAAAATATGAGAAGGGGAAAAAAAATGGAAACAAGGTCTTTGCAAATAGGGAAGGGTAGAGGGGCTGAAGAGAGGGCAAGGGAAGGGGAAAAAAATAGAAACAAGATACTCATGTAAAGGTACAAGATCCCAATGATGAATGTGACTGTATGTTATACCGAAAATGTACCAATAAACTTAATGGGGGGGGGAGAGTATGGTCTCATTTGCTCATCCATTTAGCTAGAAATGTCTAGTTTATCCTTGTTTATGGCTGAGTAGTACTCCATTGTATAAAAACCCCACAACTTCTTTATCCAGTCATCTTTTCATGGGCATTTGGGCTGATTCCTAGATTTAGTTATTACAAACTGTGCCACTATAAACGTGGGTGTGCATATATCACTGTGTTATGATGCTTTTAATTCTTTCAGGAAGATGCCAAGAAGAGGGATAGCAAGGTCAAATGGAACTTCTAGTCCTAATTCTTTGAGATATCTCCATACTGATTTCCACAGTGGCTGCACCAGTGGTTCCACCAACAGTGGAGAAGGGTTCCTTTTCCCCCACCATCCCACCAGCATTTGTTATTGGTTGATTTCTTGACAGCAGCCATTCTTTCTGGAGTGTGATGAAATCTCTGTGTTGTTTTAATTTGCATCTTTAGAATGACCAGTGATATTGAACATTTTTTCATATATTTATTCACCATTTGTACTTCTTCATCTGAGAAGTGTGTATTCATCTCAGATGCCGATTTTTGGATTGAGTCTTTACATTTGGGAAGTTTGATCTTTTTTAGGTCCTTATATATTCTGAGAAACAACTGGCAAAATTTTTTTTGATTCTTTGTATTATTTCCTGTGTTATTAGGGTTTTGTTCATAAAGTCTTTGCCTACACCTATGTCTTCAAGAGTTCTACTTATTATCTTATGCAGAAGATCTAATGTTTCTGTTTTAATATTTAGGTCTTTGATCTGTCTTGATTTTAGCTTAGTCCCTGGTGAGAGACATGGGTCTAGCTTTAGTCTTCGGCAAGTGGAAAGCCAGTTTTTCTAGCACCGTTTATTAAAGAAGCTATCTTTCCTCCAGTGAGGGTGTTTGACCCCTTTGTCAAAGATAAGGTGGCTGAGTGCATTCAGAGTTGTTTCTGCATCTTCTAAGCTGTTCAATTGACCCACAGGTCTGTTTTTTTGCCAGTACCATGCTGTTTGTATTTATTTATTTATTTATTTATTTATTTATTTATTTATTTGGTGCCGGGGATTAACTTTGAGTGTCAGGTATTTTGTTTCAGCAACACAAAAGGTAACTAAAATAGTGACTTTTCTAGGCTTTGTGGCTGGAGAGGTTTTATAGGGAGAGAACGGTTCCAGTTTCTATGACTTGCCTGGGAGAAGAGGAATTTAGTTTCTATGACCGGCATTGAGGAAGGAGATGGGGTGAGGAGCAGGAGGGCAGAAGAAAGAGCTCACTTCTGAGGCCTTCCCTTCCCTTCCCTTCAGTTCCAAGCCCTAAGCAAGCCATTGCTCTATACTTTGCTATATTGTTTCCTGGACCCCACAGAATCCAGTACCCATTTCAGTTCCTGTTGCATTTCAGGAAATTAAAAGAACCCTAAGCTCTTTGGGAGTGTGAGGATGCAGTTCTAGGGAGTTCTACTATAAACGCTCTGGGCTTGTTTTCTCACTGTGAGACGGCTGGTTCAGATATATGCTCTATAAGCTTGCTTCCATTTCTAGTACTCACGGCCTTGTTATTGAACGTGTCCATAGAACAGCAGCATCAAGTACTTGGATACTTATCAGAGGTGCAGAATCTCAGGCCCCACCCAGATTTGATGAATCAAAATCTACAGTTTACCAAGACTGCCAGAGGATTCCTGTGTACCTAAGGCTCTGGGAACTGCTTCTTTAATGGCTGGACCGAATCTCACCTCCTTTTGGAAAAGTACTTTTAAATCTGGACAAGAGCTGCTTCCGCTTTTGAGATTAGTATCACCCAGAGAAGGAGGTAAGGTAGCTTTTGAAGAGATTTTGTTTGACCCATACCACTAACTAAACTAAGTCAGACTCTACTTTCTTTCTTCTTGTATTCCTTCTTTCACTTCTTTTCTTTCTTGCTTCCTTCTTCTCTTTTCCACTAGGAAAATGGAGAGAGAAAAAGAAAGATCTTGTCATTGTCCAATGAAAGAGTTTTGCTCCTGTTTCCCCAAGGACCAAGGTCCCCTCTGGGGTAATCACTCTGAGCGTGGCCTGACACCTGCCTGAGAGGGTCACCCCGAAACCCCCCTGAACAAAGCATGCCATCCCCTGAGGATGCAGAAGGCAGGCTTGACCCTGGGAGAACAAAAAGCAGGCAAGAAGAGATGGGATAGGATAGAGTTCTGCAGGGAGCCAGGCCCCACTAGTGAGCTTCTAAAAACAAACATTCTGGATGGCTTTTCCTCTACTCTTGCCAAAATTCTCCTTCTGGGAATAGGGCCACAGAATTCTGATGCCCCCATTCTTAGGCAGCCCCCAGGGGAGAATCAGAGAGCAAATCTACCCCCTGCTGTGGATCGCTGGTGCCCCTGGACCTAGGGGAAGATGAATGGCCACTTATCTTATGAGAAGTCAAAAAGCAACATTCGAATGTTCCCAGTCCTATCTGCTAAAAAGGGTTCTGGCGTTTCCAGTTTAGTGTTTGTCCTCCATCCCTTTCCAGGGAGACTTCTACATTGCCAGACAAGTTGGGGGTTTTTTTTTGTTTGTTTTTTGTTTGTTTGTTTGTTTGTTTTTTGGTACCAGGGATCAAACTCGGGTCCTTGCACTTGCTCAGCAGACAGCGAAACCACTGAGCTAAATCCCCCGCCTGCCAGATAAGTTTTTAGCATGTGGACATGGCAGGAAACTGGGAAAGGAAAAAGGGACTCAAAGTTCAGTGACCATAAAAGGAGGTCGCTTATTTTAGGTGAATTGTTAGGGAAAGACATTGGAATAGTCCAAAGATGTGAGGGTTGTTTATGGGAGAAAAAACCCTGAAGAAGTAGCTTTGTAAACCAGTGATTCTCCAAGTGTGGCTCTAAAAGAAATCAGATCAGCATTGCTTGGAAACTTGCAGATCCGCAGGTCTCACGCAGACCTACTGAACCAGATACCCTGGGTGTGGGACCCGCATTTGCTTTTCACGTGCTAGTCCAGGTGACACTGTTGTCTGCTAAAGTTCAAGAACTGTTGTCATAAATTATTATTTCCACAGTGAATGAGAACTGGGGATAAAAACATTTTTTTAGTTCATTTGCAACCTTGGTACTTTTCCCGTCTCCACACATTTTGGCGCTAGTACCGGGGGCTGTGGCTTACCGGCAGGTTAGGACTGCACTTTTCTTAATGGTCTTTATTGCATGGAGGAATAGTAGTCTGAAGTCAAGTATCTAAATACCGAGGCACCATATTTCTCTTCTGCAGAATCACCCTGCAAGACCCAGTCAGGCTGTCTCTGAGCAGGCTAGTACTGCTACTTGGAAAATAAAGCACAGTGTGCATGTAAACTGCAAGGACTGATATCAGCCATCCTTGGGATTTATGCTCACAACCTGACATCCTCAAAGCCCTGTTTTCATATAGTCATGGTTGGCACCTTTAACTTCTGCCCCAGATTGCAGGCAACCCTACCTTGAACTATAACAGAACCAGGCAATGGGTAGAGGGCTGGAGATAGAACATTTATTCTTGTGATCCAGGTTTTCCTAGATTTCACCAGTACCTAAAAACAGGAGCTTCAGTACTAAGCTGTTTTGACTCCTCTTTATTTAAAGAGGACCTCAGATTCCAATCAATCATCCCTTCGGTGTCTCACCAACTGGGGTAACAATTCCACGTGTCACCTGCCCCACGTAGAGATGCCTTTTCCTAAGCACCACCCTACTCTGTCAGTTCCGACTCAGAGGGAACATGGGTATGTAAATAGGTTGTCTACTACAAGATGATTTCTACCATCCTGCTTTTTAAAAAATAAATGCATAAAAGCAAGATATGCACATGATTTAAGAATGAATATAATGGAAATGTATGAAACAAAAAGTAAAATTGCCTTCTTCTACTCTTGACTTGCCATTGCTTATTTTTAAAGAATATTTCCAGAAGTATTTTTACATATATACCAGCATATATACTCTATTTTATTGAGATGGCACACAAATGGGACCATTCTATGCAAACTATTCTGCATTTCGCTTTCCGTGCCTTAATAACTTGGAAATAGTCTAGCATGTTCTTTTCATGACTGTATAATATTCCATAATAAAGATGTTCCATAATTGTAATAGTCAACTGCAAATAATAGCTCTTTTCAATTTATCCCTTTCATAAATCACGATGCAATTAAAATCCCTCTATCTATAATCTGCCATACTTCTGTGAACATATATACCAATTTGGTTTTTGACCAGAATCATGGAAAGAATTAAATTCATGAACCGAGGTACCACTGTATATGAGTTGAATTGTTTTCTATGGGTCAAAGAGTATATGCATTTACAACTGTGAGTATCTCTAATCTGAGAATCTAGAATACTCTAAAATCTGAAGCTTTTGACTACCAATACCATGTACATAAGGTTCAGATTTGGGACCATTTCAGATTTTGGATTTTCAGATTAAACATGCTAAACAGTAAAATCTATACAAAAAATTCCATATCTGAAAAACTCTAAAATTTGAAACACTCCTAGTTCCACCCATTTCAGGTATGGGACACTCAATCTCTGTTACCAAAATGCTCAACTACAGTATTACATCTAGTTATCTTCATGTGACTGGGAACAAGAGTCCTTGTTTTCTTATCCACTCAACGATACAGAATGTAACAAACCATTTTAATTTTTGCCAATCTTATAGCAAAAAAATTCATCTTGTTATTGGGACTTGCATGTCTCATTTCAGGAAACTTGAACATCTTTTTATAAATGTATTTTATAAATGTATTCTGAGAATCACTTTTTATATCCTTTGCCCATTTTTTGGTTGGCCTTTTCATATTTATTCTTATTGATTTGTGTGAGATCTTTATAAAATAAGGAAATTAGCTCTTTGTCTATTGTATGTGTTGCAAATATTGTGGATCACTTCATCATTTGTCTCTTGACTTTGTGGAATTTGCTTCCATGAAGGCATTTTAATTTTTATGTTGCTGCATTTCTTGGTATTTGGCTGTATAGAAATTGGTATGATGGGAGAAGAACAGGTGATGAAGCTCTTATCCACTTCAGATGGTATTTGCCTATGCAATTTGTCCTTTCTAAAGTGAGCAACTTTGAGTTGACACAAGGCTCCCACAAGGGTGGTAGAAAACTGTGTTTGTGCCCCTGTTCTAAGTGGAACAACCAGCACTGGTCAGCCACTCGTGTAGGCCAGAACACCCTCTACATTTCTCAAGTTTTATGCAAAGGACAGGTTCTTGACCCAATATCCTTTCCTTTCATGTTGAATTATCTTTCTGAGGGCTGGAGATTTAGCTCAGTGTTTCCACCATCTGCCTTGCAAGCACGAGGTTCCGAGTTTGATCCCCAGTACCAAAAAAAAAAAAAAAAGAATTATCTTTCTGGGGCCTCATCACTCTTTCTAAAAGCCAAACATGGTCATGATAGCCTGTCAAACAAATGTCCTACCTCAGAGGCTCCAAGGAATTAAGTTGGAATTTCTGTCTCTTCCCTCACAGGTGCCACTGTACTTCTGAATATAGGTACAAAAATCTCATCTATCACTCTCTCTCTCTCTCTCTCTCTGGCTGAAACCAAGGCTCCCTTTTACCAATGCAGGAGGAAGGTAATGAGTCTCTGATTCAACCAAAATATCATGGTACAAAATTGGGTTCATTAACCCAAAGATCACCCCAAACAAGACATGCTAGTTTCATCGAATTTCTAATGGTTGGCATTTCAAGAAAGAATAAAAAGGGAAGTGACAAACACTTAGGCTGTGAGGAGAGGGGTATTTGTGGGCAGGACAGAAGGGACCTGGGTGGTACATGAGTACATCCACTTTGTCCAGTGGTTTGTCCTAGGGTCAGGACAAACCTGAACTCTTGGCTGAACTCTAAAATTACATTTTAGTTTGATATGTTTTAGCCACATTGCTGTGGTATGGGTAGGTGTAGAGGGTTCATCCAGTGGTTCATATATTGGAAATGTGGTCTACTGTGTGGTGGTGTTGAAGTGGTGGGATTGTTTTGAAATAGGGCTGAATGTAAAGTAATTAGGTCGGAAGTGTCCACCTTCCAAAGGTAGCTCTTCAAATGTACCTCTCAGTGGACCCCAATCAGCTCTTTTTTTTTTTCTTAAATTCTTTTATTGGAACATTGTAGGTAAAGAACACAATTACATTTCTCATTGGGAACTTGTTCCTTTACATGATGCATCTTGGTTCTTATTTTTTTCCCCATTCCTAGCCCTCCCTTCATCCCCTCCACCCTTCCCTATTTACAAAGATTTTATTTCCATTTTTTCCATTTCTCAGCATTTTTCCTTTCCCTTCTTTCCTTTCCCCTGACCTTCCCACTACCCCTACCCCTTTGGACCTTTTCTTCCTATTGTGCATTATCGATTTTTCATTCTAATCTTTGGTACATTTTAGGTGTACAATATAATGACATTCATCATTGGAAATTTGCACTTTTACATGATCTCTCTTGGTTCTTATTTTTGACCCTTGCCCAGCCCTCCCTTCAACCCCTCCATTCCTCCCTATTTACAAAGCTTTTGTTCCTATTTTTCCATTTTCTCATATTAGTTCGATTCCCTTCTTTCCTTTCCCCTACCCCTCCTACTTCCTTCCCCTTTGCCCCTTTTCTTCCTAGTTCACATTACCTATTATACATTTTAGTCCTTATTTACACTTTCAGTTTCTCACACCAGAGAAACTATTCAATATTTATACATATGTGTCCTATTTATTTCACTTAAGAGTATGGCCTCAATGTGCATCCACTTAGCTATAAATATCTCTAATTTCTCATTTTTTATGGCTGAGTAGTACTCCATTTTATTTTTAAAAATCCATATTTTCTTTATCCAGTCTCCAGTTGATGGGCATTTGGGCTGTTTCCAAGTTTTAGCTATCACAAACTGTGCTGCTATGAACATGGGTGCACATATATCACTGTGGTATGATTCTTTTAATTCTTTGGGGAAGATCCCCAGCAGTGAAATAGCAGGGTCAAATGGGACTTCCAGTCCTAGTTCTTTGAGGTATCTCCATACTGATTTCCACAGTGCTTGCACCAGTCTACACTCCCACCAGCAGTGGAGCAGGGTTCCTCTTTCCCCACAGCCCTGCCAGCATTTGTTATTGGTTGACTTCATGATAGCAGCCATTCTTCCTGGAGTGAGGTGGAATCTCAGCATTGTTTTCATTTGCATCTCTCGAATGACCAGTGATGTTGAACATTTTTTCATATATTTATTTGCTATTTCTACTTCTTTGTCTGAGGAATGTCTGTTCATTTCAGATGCCCATTTTCAAATTGGGTCTTTAAATTTGGGAGGTCTGATCTTTTTAAGTTCTTTACAGATTTGACATAGTAGACCTTTGTCTGAGGAACAGCAGGTGAAGATTTTTTCCCACGTTGTGGGTTGTCTCTTCACACTGCTGGTGGTTTCTCTTGCTGTTCAGAAGCTTTGTAATAAGAAGAGATCCCACTTGTTGATTGTTTGTGCTAGTTCACAGACAACCGAGATTTTGTTCATAAAATCTTTTCCAACACCAATGTCTCCAAGAGTTCTACCTAACCTCTGTTCCAACTCCCAATCAGTTCTTGCAAGAGTGGATTTTATAACAAGAACAAGTCCAGCCCCTGAGTCTTGCTGGCCCATCTTACCATGAGATCTCTCCCTCTCACATATGATCCCACCATGATGCCACCTCCATGTTGTGATGTAGCCAGAAGTCCCTCATCAGAGCCAAGCAGATTCAGCACCATACTCTTGTATCTCCAGAAGGTAGATAAACCTCTTTTCTTCATAAAGTACCCAGCCTCTGGTATTTTGTTACAGCAACACAAAACAGACTAATATATTTAAACTATAAAAGTTCCCTTTGACCACCTCTGCTCACGCTTACTGCCAGCCTTGAATTTACATTCAGCACTCTGCCCCACACTCCAAAACAAATCTGATTCCCAAAAACATCAAAAATTAAAGCAGATATCATTTGAAAGGGGAATTGAGGGAGTGTAGAGAGGATTGTTTCACCCATTATGCAGGAAAATATTTGCAGTCTACCCTAGATATTGCTCCTTTCTCTATCCAGTCTTCCTATAATCTATCTAAACACCAGGTGCCCCATCACCAAGGGTCTTGTCTCCACCCCTCCAAAATTCTACCTCCCTTCAGCTAACAGACTACACCCAGCATGATATAAAACCTAAGGCAGTCAAACAAGAACATCCTATTGTCCCTGAAGCACGCCCCAAAGGCTTTCAGTGAATTCCAGCACACTCCCAATTTCATTTTCATGTTGTTACTCATGTTACTTGTTTCTATTTCTTTCCCTTGGCGCTCAAGGAAATTGGCAAGGACTGCACTATTTTCTTTTCTCTTTGCCGCTCTGAAGAATGCAGCCATGGCAGCCTTCCTCCAAAGCCCTCAAAGCCAAAGTCAACAGTGGGGTGGAGGACCTAGAGCCAGTCACCCCATGCATGTGGCAATGTTCTCATCTCCAAAAGGTGCACAGCAACACCCAAGGCAAGCCCAAGGGACACACTCACAGTATGTCCATCACCACTGTGCTTGGTAGAGAGAGGGTGTAAGATAGACTCACCCCAGAGGTAAGCAAAGTACAGCAATCAAGCCAGAGGGTGGATCCAGAAATGGTGGTTGGAATCTACCTACCGAAGAGGCAGCAACATATTACAATTCTAAGAGGAACTCACAGCTACCATGTATTGAGCACTTACTATGTGACATGTATCATGCCAAATCCTTTACACAATCTTAGTAAATACTCAAAACAATCCCGGGAGACTTAGGGAGCATTACTACTCTCATTTTACAGGTGACAAAATTGAGGCTCAGAGGGCATTAAGCATCTTATCCAACACTACAGAGCTAATAAGGACAGACCTTCTTATTATCTCCTAGTCAGTATCAAAGTAGCGCCAAAGGAATATGGTCCAAGAACCTCACCCCTGACCTGAAGGTGAGGTCTTTCATTTACTGCACACATCTGCCCTGAGAGGTAGGTGTGTTTATTATCCTCTTAGAGCCAAATGAAATGAGTTTGGAGGGTGGGCAGGGAGCACTAAGCTTACAAGAGTGGGATGAATCAAGAGCAGGAAGTTGGAGAGAAAGGACAGGGGAGTTGGAGAGGCCCTTGAGTCATCCAGGTAGACAGGCTGTTTCTCAGTCTCTGGTGTTCAGCTGTCCATTTGAAATGCAGCTAACTGTAGCCTGAACCCCTCCCTCTCCCGCTGGCCACACAGATGCAGGGAAGCCCTGTGGCTGGTCAGGATGAAGGCTCAGCACCCATTGGCAGCACTTCATTGAAGTCAGGACAAGGTCTTGGCTTTACCTTGCGACTTAAGTCTGAGGGAAAGTTTGAGCTTGTTAGGCAATCTCATGCCTCAAGAAGTAGCATTCTCACTGAGTATCCACTCTGGACCTGCTTCATAAACACAGCAAGGCATTTTGCTCTGCTCTCTTATGGAGACATTCAAGGTTGATCTCAATTTCAGATGGAGTAGGCAGTGGGCTCTCTTTTATTTCTTTAAGGCCAGTCCCCCAACAAAATTCTCCCTTCGTCAAGCCTAGTGAGGAAGCTTGAGTTCCTCCCATCATCAATACTTAGGTTCTCACTTATTTGTCAAAGCTCAACGATGGAGACCATCCACTAAGTCTCTGTTCCACAATATCAATGACCACCCAACTGCTGGCTTTACTGATTCAGTCCATAATCTGGGGGAACCCAGGACTCTGTTTTCTTAGTGGGACTATCAGTGGTTGTAAGCTGACTCATCCCATGTTGAAGGCACAGTGTCTGGCACAAAGTTGACACTAAATCAAGAGGAGGTGTGACGATGGCCATAGGAAGAGCAGCAGTTGGAGGATTTATTGTTGTCCATACCAGAAGAGATGGGGGAAAATAAAACCCCTCAGTACTTGGAGGAGAAAGCAGTGCTGGAAGAAATAGAGACAGAAGACAAATGACTCCTGCCACCAGCTCAGTTTGAGTTAGGCTCTATCTCCTTGCCTCACACATTGAATTTACTCTCCTTTGATCCTTGTAAGAACCCCATGAAGTAGGCTCTGCTAAAACCCCCTACTTATGGTTGAGGAATGTGAGGCTCTGAAAGTTAAGGGATTTTTGTCCTGAAGTCAACAGAGCCAGGACCCAAACCATTTCTGTGTGCCCCCGAAGCCCAGGTGGCACACTCAGCACCCCCTTCCCCACACTTAACCCCTGCCACCATAAGGTCACCAAGCAGCATCCCCCTTGCAAGAGGCTGAGGGAGGAGAGGCACAGAGCTTGGAGAATTCACCAGCTTTTCTTGCTTCAAAACCCCAGGATTATGACCCTGCAGCAAGCTGACACGTCCTACTCTGGGCAGGGCTTGCTGTGAAGCCCAGCTATCTGCCTCATTTCATCAGGCTGCCACCGGTCCAGCACAGGAAATTAAAAGCCTCTCAGATCATAGAGTGCAGCACCAAGTGACCTCAGACAGAATCTCTGCCCTCCTGCTTCTCTGGTGCAAGAACAGACTCATAGCAGTCAGGGACTGAACATTCAAGGGGAGCTGCTGTGATTTCCTGGAGACAGTAACCCCAAGGCCAAAAAGAGGCCCTGTCCTCAGGGCCATGATGATGGAAAAGCAGCCCTCCTAACAAGATGGCAGCATGCACTCACACAAGCATGTGTGCATGCGTGTATGTCTGTGTGTGTACGAGTTCTGAAAGGAGATATAGGACAGAGTGGTGGCCTCTAAGGGGAAAACTGGAATCAGAAGCCAGAGAACGACAAATTTTCTTCTTTGTACCTTTTTGCATACTAAAACTTTCTACTGTGTGCTTGTGATAACTATTTGCATAGGCAGTACATATTTTAAAGGTGAAATAAAATAAGAGTATTACATAGAGGAGAGACACTAACACATGAGGAAAGGGAAATCTTTCTCTTTTTTTTTTTTTTTGAGGTACTGGAGATTGAACCCAGGGCTCTTTAAAATTTTGAGACAGTGTCTTAATAAGTTGCGCAGGCTGAGCTCCAACTTGCAGTCTTCCTACTTCAACCTCTCAGAGTGCTGGGGTTCCAGGCATGAGCCAGGTGATACACTCTTAAACCAACTCCCAAAGAACAAAATGAATCAACAGGTAACAAAGAAAGGGGAGAGTCCCAGGCAGAAGGTACAGCTTATGCAAAGGCTTGGCAGTTGAGGGAGAGAAAAAGGTATTATGTAGGAGAAAAGACCCAACGCCAGAAGATAAGGGAAATGATCCTCATCCCCTTCCTTCCTGCCTCATTTGCCAACCACATACTGTAGCACGTGTCAGGTCTAACCATCAGGTTATTGTGCAATGAATTTCAGGATCTTGGGGCAAAGACCATTTCTCCTACTGCCCTTCATGAGTCAGCAGCAGTGTTGTGCACTGGAGTACCCTGTGGGTGTGACACCTGGGACTTCTACTTGCTTGGCATCCCTTCCTCTGGGTTTTAGCAAAAGTAGCCCTGTTCTTTAGTCAAGTCTCCTTTCCTCATATTCTCTTGTGTGGTACTAAGAAGGAGGTCAGTCGTGACACCCTGAAGCCATGCTACACTGGCCAAGTATGGGGGATGCCACCCAGTCCATAGACTTTCTCTTTCTTGGTGGAAGCCTCCCTAGCGTGGCAGACACAAGGCTGATCCACCCCAGGGGTCCAGCTAGTGGTATTCACTACCTCCCATTCACTGGGACCTGCTTATACAACTTCCCTTCAGCTCTCTGAGCTACCTCAATGTCTCCTAATAGCCCTTTATTGATATTTTAGGCACAGTTTCTGTAATTTACAATCCAAGATACTTAGTGAATTTCTCTATCCTTTGACGACCGTCAAAAAACTTTTGGCTTGAGATGACTTACACAAAGCAGACAATTCTCATTCCTGCTTACCCTTTAAGGGATTTTCTACTACCTTTTGTTTTTCTTACTTGTTTTCAAAGAATTGTTGCAGTGTGTGGATGGTCTCACCCTTCTGTGTGGGCTATCCTAGCCAATTCAGACAAGGTACTCAGCAATTTTTCCTTTGCCCTCCTTCACCCCAAACCCACTTTAACAAGGGTCTTGTGTGGGGATGGGGAGACAGTCTTTACAGAAGACAGTAATTTACAGCACACAACACACACAAATACACATGTACGTGTGCAATCAAAAACTAGACATGTGTGTTCTTTAAAAGTCCCACCAACACAAATTCCAAGTTCTAGTTCTTCCTTGCTGTGTGTCTTCTCTATTTCTGCTGTTCTGCAAATCTCCTGGCCAGTCTTGTCCTCAGAGTTACAAGACAGTTCTTTCCCCAAGGGAGAATTTATCCTCTTCGATGAATTCTGCAGACAGAAGCTTAGAATCTGTCATAAGAGCAATGATTCTAGGCACACAGGAAGGGTCCTTATCCTTTCTACTTTAATTTGTGTTAAATTAGATACAGCAATCCTCCCTGCAGGAACTCAGGGCTTTTTCACAGATCATATTCATTTGTGTCTTCGAGCACAAAGTCTTCTAAGCGAAGGAAGCTGTGGGAATCAGAGACAGGCTGAAGACATGACCAGGACCCTCAGTGATTCTGGACACAGTGATTCTGAATAGGCATGTGTTTGGTGCCTGGGCTCATCCTCTGCTGGATCTCTCTCTTATCACTTTATATGCATAAATCTGACCACTGGACACTCGGGATCCCAATGATGCGAGATCTGCATGGCACCCAAGCAATGACCTCAGTGTCAGACATTTAGTAGGTGTTTGGTCAGTGCTTGAAGAGTTACCCTGTCTGTTCTCCAGAAATCATACCCCCTACTAGTCATTCATTCAATAAGCATGCATAAAATTCCCTCTTTGGGCCAACCAATGGGGACAAAAGCAAAATAAAGACCTAATTCCCATCCACATATTTCTGAGGCTCTAGAAGCAAATGTAAGGAAAAAATAGTCAATAATTCAAAAGTAGGATAAGTTCTGGGTCATATACTTGCTCAACCAATAGTCTTCAATCACCTTTGATGTACCAGGCATTGTTAATTACCTAGAACTCTGGGGGGAAAGACACATCTCTGTAAAAGCAAAATACACCCAAAACACCTATGAGTTTCGTAGTGTCTTAGGTACCTGGAAGCCAGAGAAAATGGACAAGAGAAAATTCACAAGCACCCAACACAGGGCCCAGCACACAGAGCCACTCAGTAAACATTTATCTAATGAATGTCAACAAAAACAAATAATTACAGAGCAAGATACATACGATGATAGAAGTGAAAGGGCATTCTGGCTTTTTGGAAATCTGAGAACAGCTTCTAAAAGCAGATGGCGTCTGAACCTTGCCTGAGCAGGAATGTACCACAAGCAAGAGAGAAAACCAGGGCTTCATGAATGAAGACCAGCATGCACAAAAGCTCCGGAGCATGGAAGAGTGAGGAGAAATGATGAGCAGTGTTGCTTGTGGAGTGGTTCATGGGGCTGGTGGGATGATGGGAACTGGTGAGCAATAAGGTTGGAAGATGTCGGGGCTGCATCCCTGAAAGACTGATTGGTACTAACGTACGAACATGTGATAAGCAAGCAGCCCTGTCTTCGAAGACAGCTGGGCTGGTGGCCATTGCTGCCATAATGGAGAGGTGCTTCTGCAGCACACAGTGGAAGACCCCTCTTCCCCAACCTGATAACAGAGTAGAGGACAACACAGGCTTTGGAATTGAGCCAACGCCAGGTTCAAATCCCACCTTGGCCCCCTTTTACTAGTGCCATGATGGCAAAGCTCTCAAACCTCTGAGCCTCACTAATTTCATCTCCACACATCCACCCTACAGGAGTGCTGTAAAAGATTAAATAAGATCATGCCTTAGTAGAGGACCTACGATAAGAGTATTTTTTAAATGGGTATTTTGTTACAGTCATTATAATAATATCGCTATTATCATTCTATTTGGAATAACATTGCTTCTCATCCATCCCCTACTACTCATAAAGAAAGTTAACTTTGGGACCCCTTTTCTCCACATTGCTTATCTTCTCTGTTTCTTCTTTTAATACCCTCACCCAAATCTCCCATTTATTTTGTGAATTTGGAAGGCAGGTGAATTTAGAAATCATTTGATGGGAAGTATGAATTACTTGGTTTGGAAGAGAGCTCCAAGAGCATGTGGCCCAACACCCACCGCTTCCCCCCACGGAGCCTGTGGACAGAGAGACTGAAGGCTTGCCTCTGTCCCACAGCTGCTTACACAGGGACGGGATGGCCCCATCCCTGTCAGTACCCTCCAGATGCAGCTCTCCCCTCCCCATGGAACCCTGTTGCCTGTAGACGAGGTCAACAATAAGTCAACTTCAAATACCAACCTCCCAAAGCCAAGTCCTGGGGGATCACAGATGGCAGGGACCCTGCCCTCCTCCCCAGGCCCCTGAGTGCACTTTGCTTTCCTTACATTCTCTCTGCAGCCTGCACAGACTGCTGCTGCTCAATCTGAGAAAGGACCTACTCTGCAGCCCTCAGGAGTCCATGAAGGAGATGTGAAGCCCTCCCCAGCCAGTGTCAGTTTACAGTGGGAACAAGGCCTGGGGATTAGGCCAGAGCCAGGCTGACCCTGGAATGTTATTGCTTCCCTGAGCTCTCTCTCTCATCCCCAGCAGAGGCTGCGAGTCTCCATGACCTCACTATGGCACAGGGCACATTTCTCACCAGCAGGCCCTGGCCAAACGCTTTGAGCCTGCCCTTTCTGCGGCAGTGGTTTCAGGCATCCTGGTTTCCCAGAATTCCCTTCTTTGTCAGGGGTCACAGATCTCCTCTGGAAGAGCAGCTCAGGAGGAGACTCACAGCAGGATAGCAGTAGCTCTGCTTTTCCTGGAGTTTGCCCAAGAGCTCTCCAAACCCTTCACTGAGGGCTCTAACAGCGGAACTCAAATGTCCTGCAAAAGCCAAGCTAACGCTCATCTGTCATTCTTGCCTTTCTGTGAGACTCAGAGCACCTATTTGCAGTTCAAACTTTAAACATTCCAAATGCAAAAGAGGTTATTTTTCTATGCTGAGGCTCCCTGCACACTACCCACATGATTGTGGGTGCAGTGACCGACACATAGCTAGCTAGGCTGTAGGCCCACGTGGGAGCTCCTGGTCTAGCGAGACCCTTCTGTAGGAGCTGGAGACTGACTGGATGAGCCATCAGATCCTTTCTTAGGACCTGCTTCATTCCCCCAATACATACTGAGACTTCTGTGTGCCAATTGATATGTTAGACTCCAATGATTAAGATGTAAAAAGGACTTTGTAACCCCAGATCTTTTTGTCCTCAGTAAGAATTCAATAGATGACTCAGTTCCTTATTAGCAACTAGTTGTCAGGATTTTGTTGTGTCATATATACAACTCTCATTTATAAGACAGACATTGCTTTAAATAAACCCATGAATTTATTAGGACCCTGGAATTCAAGGAACAGAAACCTCACTCAATCTGACCTAAGGAAAAATCAGAATTTACTGGCTCATGCTAGTAAAGGCCGGGACTAGAGCTTTCCCCGGGAAATCAGATGGTGGTATCATTTCTTTCCCTCCCTCTTTCATACCCTTCACTTGAATTCTTAGCTCTCTGCTTTTCTTCAAGTTCTGCACTCATTCTTTTCAATATACAAGAGCTTTATCCACACAGCAGAAATTGGCTCAAACAATTCTAGGCTTCATCAAACTAGATTAACAACTCTCAAGGAAAAGACTTCTTAGGCTGGGGATTTAGCTCAGTGGTTTCACCACCTGCTGCACAAGCACAAGGACCCGAGTTCGATCCCTGGTTCCAAAAAAAAAAAAAAAAAATTCAAAGGAAAAGACTTCTCTCTTCCAGAATCCACACATAAAATTCAAGGGAAAAACACTAATAAAACAAACTTGAGTCATGTGATCACCTCTGAGCCAGTCACTGCAACCCAAAGCATGCAATACTTTGATTGGTTGAGCCTTGGTCACATGATACCCATTAACCCATCAGAACCATATGATGTGAAAAAAGTACAGCTTCCCCAGGAAGGCATGGGCTCTTTCCATGGGAAATGGGCTGGACGTTGAAAAGAACAGAAGAAAGGGGGCAGAGGAGACATGTCTGTTATGACAGAGAATATAAATAGAAAAATTGTTTTACACAAGCAAAAGTAGTGAGGGCCTTTATCAAAGAGTGGTTTCAGAATTTCTTCTAATGGTTAGATTCCTTAGGGATATGTAAACCATAAGTATACTTAAAAATATCTAATGGGGCACTAACTTTTATAGAACATACAGATGTGGTGAGTCAGCATAGCAATAATACCTAAGGTGACAGAGGACAGACTGACATTTTGGGGAGGAGGAAGAGAATTCACACTTATTGGACATTTATAGGCTTTGTGAGAGAGCTGTATAGCCATTCTGTGAGATGAGCACTGTTGTCCCTTCCATTTATAGGAGAGTAAATTAATCCTCAGAGAAGTTACAAAAGAAAAATAAATCTCACTGGCAGTCCCAGGCTAAAAGTTCTGGAACTGGGATGTGAACCCACATTTGCCTGATTCCAGAGCTTGTTCTTTTTCTACAAGCCCAGTTACCCTGCCAAAGGCAAAACATATCCCAACTGAAAAGTGGAGGGCCAAACAATGAGTCCCTCCTCTATTTATAGATAGAGAACAAAATCAAGCAGCCCAAGAGGGTAGAAGTGCCAAGTCAGAAATCAGTTTTTCTGGGTCTCTTTTGAGGATGTTCTTTACTTCTAAAGTGGAGACAGTGCTGGAAAGTAAGACTGACCATCACAAACGCTGCAGCAGCCAGGAGAACGTGGCCAAGAGAGGACAATGGATTCAGCAACCCAGGGGCTATTAGTGGCTTGGAAGAGGCTGCCTCAGCACAGGAGTGTATGCAGACTCAACATGTAAAGGGATTGCAGCAAGCAGCTGGTTGAAAAATGGAGGCTTCAAAGTAGATCTCACTTGAGAAGTTTAGCAGTAGATATGATGATATATATTTGCATGTTTCATAGTTATGAAAGCTATAACCAAAGAAGGGTTAAAAATCAGCATATATTAAAAACTGTTTATCTTATTTGTACATAGAAAAAATAAGCAATTAATGATAGAAATAAGAACCCAAATTAACTGGGGCAGTTGAAACCCTGGACTGGAAAAAAAAAATGAATGTGGGCCACAGCAGTGTTCTTTTTCCCACGTTTCTCTTCATGCAACAGTTGCATGTTCCTGATCTCATGGGTCCCCATGTATAGTGCCTGGTCTGACCATGCTTCATGCCATTGGATGCAGGACTTGGTTGACCTGGTATGATTGAAGGCAAGTCGGCCACCCCATCTCCTGAACTGACATGCAGATGTTGGAGAGAGCTGTCCTCTTCTCTGCTAGGTTGTTACGCTGGGATCACCAGCTGGAGGCAGGCGTAGGCAGCTCAGGCTGTGTGAGTTCACATAAGTAATGAGTGAGGAGGCAACGGAGGATTTCTTTCTCTCCAATCTATGTGTAAAATCCAAGGGAAGGCATCGTCCCTAGCCCTGTGAAGGTAGCCTGTTCACAAGAGGAGAGAAATGCCAAGCCAGAAAAGGAGAAAGTTGGGGAGGGGGTGTGTGGAGAAAAACTACATCCTTCAGAACTCTGAATCCATCCATACCTGCTATTCATCGTGGACCCCTTTTATTTACTGGAGAGAGTTTGAATTGAGTTTCTGCAGCTGACAACCAAAGTAGAGCTCAGTCACATAATTCCTATCCACTCCCAATTAATAGCATCCTTTGAATAGAAATGAAAATTGTGACCTGCCAGAGTCACTGAGAATGGATATAATTAAAAAAAAAAAAAAAAAGACAAGGGTCCCTGTCCTCAAAGAGTTCATAGTTATGGGAAGTTGTCTTTGCTTTCATGGTATAAATAGGAAATCTCTCGCAAGTGTCAGAAATGAAAGTACATGTCAATGTATGCGTGGCAGGGCATGAGGATGACAAGAAGAGTCGTGGGTAGTTGCAATCCTCTTCCAAAAGAGAAATACTAATTAAACTCTCGGACTTGAGCAATGCAGGCAAAAGGAACGGATGCTGTGTAGAGCTTTGCAGGTTTCTAAATGAGATAAACCCCCACCCTGAATCCCTTGGTGGGCTCCCAGAAGTCCCTGCACTTGCCTGCCTTCTCCTCCTCTTCCTGGGATTTCTTTGTCCTCTTGCCCTTGCGGCCCTCTGTGCTCTCTCTAGGGCCCTGAGAAAACCAGGTCCATTCGCTTCCATCAGTGCCAGGAGAGAGCTGAGTCTGATTCTTTCGGGGGCAGAGTGGGAGTCCAATAATTTTTCTGTGACTCACAATACCACCTCTTCTCTTATAGCGCCTCTTCCATGAGCTATGGCACATTCAAGTGTCAGGCTCTCATCTCTGTCTTACCAAAAGCACTCTCCCAATAAGACAGACAGGGGAAAAAAAGAGAAGAAGGTGAGACAAGGACAAATACTCTGGAACAGCCCCAGGGTGACCCTTGGAGCAGACCATGGTGTGATACAAACTAGAGACTCCCAGAGAGGCCGCTTCTCTCCTGCCACACAAGCAGCGCACCACTCACATGCTAGTATTGCCACATGGTACAACCATTGGATATCCTTTTTTAAAAAACCGACTCTGAAAGATTTTCTTTATGCATATGGAGTACTTGTGGAAAGGAGAGTTTTTAAATTGATGGATTCCACTGAGCTATAGAACTTTTTCCAATTCCAAAACCTTGCACTGTGTCACATATGCTGCTGATGAAGAAGTAAACTCTCAAAACCTTTAAAAGCCTTAAAAAGTCCATATTTTACAATAATACATGCATTTTACTTCCAGAGCATGGACTGGCTCTACCACTCACAAGCCATTGATTTGCTTCTCTGAGCCTCAGTTTCCTCATCCTTCAATAGGAATGATATTGGAGTACCTTCTCATAGGCTGCTGTGATGATTCACTGGAACATCTCAGAAAGTGGGAGATTATGGCTACACACATATAAATGTGATTTAAGGAAGTGCACAGCTGTCCAAATAGAAACACAATTCCACATGACAAATCAATTGGAAATCATAGAAAAATGTCTAATAACAGGTTGTTGGCTAAAAGTAATTATGTACATCTATAAGATGGAAAATCAAAGAACTATTTTAGAAGATCATGTCATGATATAAGAAGATATTCATATTATATTGTTAGTTAAAAAACATTTCAAATTATATGTACAGTTTGATCCACATAATCAAAACAAAGGTAAAAGGAATATTTTCAATATTATTGGTAACTCTCTCCAAGTTGATGGCTCAACCTTGCCTGAATGTTGGAATCATGTCAGGAATATTAAAAGAACATATCTTGCAGTAGGATCCCACCTCTAGAAATTCTGGTTTAATTGGCCTGCGCTATGACCTAGGCCTTGGGATTTTTATTTTTGTCTACATGCTTGTTTTTCTTTCCCCGGATTTTTCCTCCAAGTCTTCTGAGATAAATATGCATCACTTTTATAATTAGATATTAAAACTATAAATGCTGTTTAAGAGACGTTTCGATTGCCCCCAGAGGGATGCTGACTAAGCAGTTCTGCCACCGCCTGGTTTTCCACTAACCTTCTCTCCCAAGGAGAGATGGAGTTTGTCAGTAAGGCTGAATCACTGCCCTGGAAAACAGGCTGGGGAGGGGGTTGGGGAGCTCAAGGAGAGGACACTGGCCACTCAAGGTGCCAGCATGGACGAGGAGCGATCCATAGACAGGCTCCGCTGGCTGAGCAACTGTGTGCAGGTGGCTCCATTATTCATGGCCCTTGCTGTCCGTGGCCTTGCTGGGTGCGCATTGTGATACTGGGATTTCACTTATGTATGTCAGCATCCTGTTTGGCTTTTCCAGCACAGTCTTGTTGAGGCTCCAGAGGAGGGCACCACAAAGAGAAAGCAAGCAATGGAAGATCTTTGGCTGCTAAAAAAAAAAAGATGTAACTGACAGAAAGTCCAAGGCTGTTTGAATTTTCCTCCCTTGGTGTCTAGGGTTAAACACCTTGGACCTGAGATGGAGTTTCTTGGGCTGGTGTCGCACCCCACCTCACACCCCTTCATTCTGCAAGCCCTCTCTGAGTTCTTCTCGTGCGCCAAGTACTGTTCATCATTTAATTCTTAACTAGAGCTTAAGTGAATGACTCAGGTACTGCTATTAGCTTGCTTTTTACAGGTAAAAGATTTGAAGCTCAGGGAAATCATTGGCCCAGAGTCATCCAGCAAATTGTTCATCATCACACCATCATCAGAGTGGCTACTGTTTATGGAGAGCTTCCTCTGCACCAAGCAGTGAACGAAGAGCTTTCTATCCACTTTATAACCACTCTACTTCCCAAGCAGCCCTCAGAGCCTGTGGTTATTTTCATTCCTCACTTACAGATGACAACACTTAGACATGGAAAGAGAAAGCTACTCATCCAAGATCACACAGCTTTTAGGCACTGGGAAAGGATTTATATCCAAGTGTGTCAAACTCCTAGACTCCTGTTTTAAGCCCTAAGTTGTGTTGCTCCCACAGTTTAGCCACTGAGCCTCAGAAGTCAGGCTTGATGTCTTTTGTATACAGTATATTAAAAGTACCTCAACTAAAGATGGTCGCCGCACTTTGTTTCTGCCTGTTCTCAATACCTGAAATTGCAGCATTCTTCAAACAGAAAATGTGAGGAGCTGGAAACCTACTCCAACCTAATTTGCTTTTTTTATATACAATTCTAATTCTCTTTGTAACTACTATTTCAGGCATGTGTCCATTATCATCCAGAAAGCCACAGCAGAAGAGAGTTATGGGAAAATGAAAGAGAAGGCAGGAAAAGGGCATCTGCTGGTTGCCACGGTGAAATGTTCAAAGGGAGCAGGAGGCAGCCATTAGCATTCCATGTAATGGTGTTTGTAGCCCCATCCATAACTGGAAGTGTGTTTACTGTTTCATATTTCCTGCAGGAGCAGGAGCCCCAAATCTCATTCTCCATATTGAGAACGAGTTAATGGTTCTAATTATGCATTGGCTCGCACTGTTCCTTCACCAGGGATTGGCAATGGGAGCTCCCCTGGACCCCCAGCTGTATGAGAAGGCACCTCATACCTGGGCCCCATGGACCTAGCCTCGTGCTGCCCAGTGATTGCTGATGATTCTGAGTCGCTTAGGATGCAGCCCAGCACACTCCCACACAAAACTGAAATGGGGCCACATCTAGCCACAGGAACATTTCATCCCAATGCTTCCCATTTAAGTAGCACATTACAGGCTGTTTATCCATCCAACACTCTGCAGTGATGTCAAGCTCCATTGCCCGCACGCTGCAAATGGGGATACTGAGATAAAGGTATACCACCTGGAATGTGAATCAGCCACTTCCGAGCTGAGAATGCAAAGTTGCTAAATATAAGAAGTTTGCTAAGTCCCTCCCAACTTTATTCTGCCCTCATGATTCTCAAACTTAAAAGCCTATCAGACTCACCTGGAAAGCTTTGGCTCTGTCCTAGATCACATGCATCAAAATGTTTGGGGGTATGGACCAGGCCTCCCTGTTGCATGAATGTTGCTCAGGTGACTGGCTGGACAGCTGGACTTGAGAAACAGGCTCTGACTCCTCCATGGTCTCTCACAGCCCCTCATTTACAAAGTTAACATTTTACCCCCTCTACCAAGCAGATGTCATCATGAAGCCAGGGTTTTCACCAGATAGTTTGAGTCAGTGGTAAGCAGGGGGATACTGAGGCCTGTCTGACCTGGGTTTAAATCCCAGCTGTGCTACACAGTAGGCTACAGTCTCATTATCTGCAAAACAGGAGCAGAAATAGTGGCTACCTCATGGAGTTGTGCTATGGTTTGAACGTTTCCTCCAAAAATCATGTGCTGGAAATGTGACCGCAGAGCAATAGTGTTGGAGGTGGGGCCTAAGGGGGGCAGTACTTAGGTCGTGGGAGCTCCAGGCTCATGAGTAGATTAGTGCTAATTATAAAAGGACCTGAGTCTGTACATTTGAACTCTCACCTCATGCACACAAGTAGACACTGCCCCCATGTCTTTGGACTTCCCAGCCTCTAGAACTGTGAGCCAGATAAATTTCTGTTCATTCTAAGTTACCCAGTTTCAAGCAGTGTGTGATAGAGATGCAAAACAGAACAGATTGGGTTGGAAGCATAAAGATCCCGGAACACTGTTAGTGCCCAGAAAGTGATAGCCAGAACCACAGGTAGCCACGATCTCAGCTGCTCATCATAGAAGATAAGGAGTACATTTCCTTGTGGGCAAGGGGAGCGGTGTCCAGCCTGACAGTCTCAAAACCTGTCTTTCAGCACTCAGCGGGAAGGAGACTTTTCTCCTTGTCTAATGAGAGAGAGTCCTAACAGCAGTAGCAAGGACCGCAGGCTGTACTTCAAGGAAATCAACAGCTCGGCCCAAGCCTGTCCTTCTCTTTTCTGCAAATGCCAGTTCTGAAAACACTGAGGCAGATGCCAATTCAAAACATCCAGATGCAAATTAAGTAAATAAACAAAACCCACCGTTTATCTGGTTTGGGGCAACACAGATTCAGATCATGGCCCTGGTTTTCCAATTTCCACATGTGCACCTCAGGGTCTCACAGAGAGTAACTACCACACTGAGCGCTTGCCGTATTCCAGGTTTCAAGTCATTTCCTTGTACAAACTGTCTCATTTAATTCTCATACCAAGCCCCTAAGATAGATAATTTTTAAGAAGTAACCAAGGCGCCAAGAGGTTAAGTAACCTATGCAAGATTACAGAGTAAATAGCAACATTAGGGCTTATGAGTGTCATTCTTAAGCATGTTTTTGTTTTTTGGGGTTTTTTTGGTACCAGGGATTGAACTCGGGACCTTGCGCTTGCAAGGCAGGCGCCGGAACCACTGAGCTAAATCCCCGGCCCCCAAGTGCCATTCTTAGTCAGTATAGTGAGCTACCTCTAGGATTTGGCTGGGCAGAGTAAATACAAGGTGATTGCCCCATGACCAAGGGAATGCAAAAGCTTAGCTGCAACCAGACTCCAACCCCTAAAGTCCAGCTCAGCAGCCTGTCTTTCACCTCCCCTGATTTTCTGCTTTCACCGAAATTTTTCCTTCTTTAGGAAATAAGAACAGTACTTTGCACAGAAGTGTTTGGGTCCCCCAGGAGTCTCAGGTGATCCAAAGCCAAAGCCCCTCAGGCATTACAAAATCGCTCAAGAAGCAATATGGCAACCTTTGCTTGTAAGTCTTCCGAGATGTTTCCTCCTTGGGTTCTGCACCCCCCCCCCCGCAACGAGCTTACAGATGATGTGCTTCCATTGCAAAGCAAACACAAGTGCAGCTAGAGGAGGTCAAAACTAGGATTAGAAGTCAAACTTTTCTGCCTCCTACTTTTTCTACTTCTCCTTTTTTTTCCTTTGCTTCTATTGCACTCACTCGGGCAGATTCATACCGTGCAGGGTAAGGATGGAAAACAGATCCCACGTGGGTGCTAGACATTCTACGTCGCCTCCTTCAGAAATTACTCACTGATTTTGGCACTCTTGTCCACAGTCAGGACCCTGCCTCAATTTTCTTTTCACTTAAGAGTTCCTGGCAGCAGATACCATACTTTGGAGTCAATCAAACCTACCCTAGAATCCCACCCCTGACTGTGCGACCAGGGATCAGTTGCTTAACCTCCCCGAGCTTTGGTTTTCTCATCAGCGATGTAAGGATGATCATACCCCCTTCACAGGGCATCATTAAGAGTACATGAGAAAGGCCTATACAACTCCAGCCTCTGTCAAACGTACAGAAGGGTTTTGGCCGGTGGTATTTGTCCATCCCTTCCCTTACTGAACACTTTTTGGGGATGTTACTAGGTACCATTCTGTTGGGAACCAGAAATACTGGAGCAAGCAAGAAAGATAAGGTTCTTGATCTGGTGGCACATTCTAGTGCAGAGAGAAATTTTGGTAAATAATTATTTATCAAATAATTTTAGCTTCAGATAAGGGTTATGAAAGATAATGTCTGAGTGATGAAATAAAGAGCATCAGGGTGGGGGAGGTAGCAACACGGAGGCAGCTCAGACACTACGGAAAGTTTTATCCCTCTCGAGTGCTGGCCTTGAATCTGTGGCAGAGGAAAAAATAAGTGAAAATGGACTGAATGGTGTTTTGATGCTGTGATGACAGAGGAGGCAGGTTATTCATAGCTCTTCTCCTTGACCCTCCCCAGTTTGATTGCTCCATCCCTGGGATGAGAGAAATAGCAGAACACTCAGTGCTAGATTCATGCACGCTCTGACGAGGCCTCTTTTAGGTCCCAGCTAATCTTCTGCAATCAGCCTGCAATCGGCAGAGCCGCCAGACCCGTCTCCTCCAGCACATCAGCCCTGGACCCCTGGGGACCTTCTAGCACACGGCCCTCTTTCTCTCTATCCCTGTCCTACCTCGTGTATTTCTACCTCTACATTCTTTTCTCTCCACCTTCTTTCTCGCAGCCTCTATTTCCCTAGGCCTGTGGGTGCCTAGCCCACTGAGGCCTGGGCTGGCGCCCTTCAGTCCCCTTAACTGCTAACTGCTGCAAGATTGTTTCCGGACCACAGGGAGAGACAGACAGACAGACACAAACAGAGAGAGACAGAGCCAAGAATCGATGCCAAGGAAGAAGCTAGAAGTAGGCGTTAAAGATATGTGTGCATTCCAAGACAGGGTAATGGTAGCCTGCATGTGCATGATGCTTGTCAAATCATTTTCACAGGGCCTGTCCTCCCAGTAACCTGGGGAGGCTGTAGGCAGGTGAAGACACCTGAAGATGAGGGTGCTGAAGGTCTTGTCCAAGAATGCTCAGTCAGGGGAAGAGCCAGGATTAAAAGCTAGGTTTATTTAAATCATCTCTCCTCCTACAATACAGTTTTCATCTTCTTTATCAGTCGGGATTCTCCGTATTATGTATAGATGAAGGAGAGAGAGAGAAGTTATTTTAAGGTATTGGCTCATTTGATCACGAGGAGTGGCAAGTCCACCTTCAGGTGAGAACTGATGCTAGTTTTGAGTTTGAACTCTGCACGGCAGGCCAGAAGATTGCAAACTTGACAGGATTCCTACATTACAGTCTTTAAGCAGAATTCGAAAGCTAGAGTTTTGCTCTAAGCCCTAATTGGATGCGGCCCACCCACACTCTAAAGAATAACATGTTTGGCCCCCCGGGGATTTAGCTCAGTGGTTCCAGTGCCTGCCTTGCAGGCGCAAGGTCCCAAATTCGATCCCCATTACCAAAAAACCCCCCAAAAAACAGAATGATAGGTTTTACTTAAAGTTGGCAGACTGTAAAGGTTAACCACATCTACATAGGACCTCTATAGGAACACCCAGTCCAGTGTTTGGCTGGAAACTGTGGCCCAGCCAAATTGACATACGAAATTAACCATCACACCCTCCTTTGGACATTTTCATACAACGTCTCACTTAATTCTCACAATAACCTGAGAGGGGAGCTGCTGACATTATCCCCATTTTACAGATAGAGAAACCAAGGCTCAAAGAGAAAAGTAACTTACCTGATCCTATCTGATCTCTTGCACAGCTCAGGTGAATCACCCAGGAGTTTACCCTCCCATTACACAGAGTAGAACTTGTACACAGTGTGGTGACCTGGGCCAGCACTGAACAGTGCTTCAGTTATTACAGATGTCCCTCTGAGCTTTCTTCAAGTCACAAGAGGGCAATGCATAGGCTCTCTCTGGAAGATTATATGAAAATCTGGAAGAAAAACTGAGTGCCTGGGGGAGGAGAGAGGGAATGGCTCTTTTAATCATAAGTCCTTTTATGCCTTTTGAAATTTAAAATGTGAATGGCTGGTTACTAAGTTAATGAAATTAAAGAATAATAAATAACTATGTTATGTTTCCATCACTGTGACAAAATACATGAGATAAATGATTTATTTTGGTTTATGGTTTCAGTCCGGGGTCCACTGGCCTCATTGCTTTGGGCCTGTGGAGTGACAGAACATCATGGCAGGGGGCCTTGATGAAGCAAAGCTGCTCATTGCATGGGAGCAAGGAAGTGAAAGACAGCAGAAAGGGCCAGGGTCCCAATACCCCCTTCCAGAACACACCCCTAGTGACCCACCTTCCTTCCACTAGTTCCCACCTGCTAAAGGTTGTACCACCTCCTAACAGCATCATAGTCTGAAAAGCCATCAATACATGAGCACTGGGGAGACACTTAACATCTAAACCATAATGATAAATAAAAACCAAAAATTTAAAGGAAGCTCCCAGATTCTCAAACTTGTGATTCATCATCATCCTTTGTTCTGGACACAGAGAAAAAAGATGAGGCAGATAGTTCAGCTACCTTGTTCAACACTCAGCTCTCATTGACTTCTGACTTCTTCCAAAAATCAGAACCATTCTCAGAGAGTGGGAATTTGCTACCATTGAAGATATTCAAAGAATATGCTTCAGGCACTGAAAACAATTCCAAAAGGAGTTTGAAAATCTTTCTGAGGCAGTATTTCTGGATAAAGTGCACATTACCTCCCAAAATGATGCCTTGAAGGAGATTAATTTACTGGACTGTTTAAGTTCAAGTTCCATCTTTTTTTCTTTCTTGTCGCTGTTTATCAGAAGCATCTCATCATACATATATCCTCAAATACCTGATCAACTACTGCATGAAAGAATTAGATCAGGATCACACAGTCAAATTCCTCTCAGTTCAAGCATGCAGAGCATAAATATATGAAGGTCCTAAGTAGTAGTGTGGAGTTTTGGGGCCACAGGAAACGGAACATGCCTGACCACCCGAAGCATCCACATTCAACTGCATTCAAATCAGGCTCAAGGAAATGGAAAAATCCAATAAAAGCTAGATTCACAGCCCTTCCTCTTTTTTTTATATTTCATCTTCCATTTCAACAACCAAAAGTGCTCCACGGCACAGATTCACATTTTACATTTGTTAAAAGAGAAGAAAATATGTTGTTCTTTCTCGCGTTTTTTCTTTCTTTCTTTGTTGGTATTTCTTATTTTTTTCTTCCTTCCTGATATCCCTTTTCCTCCCTTCCTCATTTCTTCCTTCCCATTCTTCTCCCCCTCCCCTCACTCCTTTCACTTTCCTCTCTCCCTTCCTTCAGCTAACGAGCCCAATTTCTTCAGGAAGCCACACTCAGTTCTTTGGCTCTGTCTGCACTTCCTGCTGCAGAACCGGATCATGTGACCCAGGCCTGTCCAGTCATTGTTATCTCATCCCCACTGCCACAATGACTCGTTCACATGACTTAAGGTGGTACAGAGTGAACACAGGGAGACTGTGTATCTTCAGGAAGGCAACCGTCTTTTCCACTAGACTTGGACATGAAAAATGTAGGCATGGAGAGGTTGGCTGTCACCTCGCCACCATATTTTTTATGAGAATGGTTTTGTTTTTTGTTTTTTGGTACTGGGGATTGAACTCAGGTCCTTGCGCTTGCGCAGCAGGTGGCGAAACCACTGAGCTAAATCCCCGGCCCATGAGAATGGTGACTAACTGGAGGCTCAAGGAACTATGTATGTAATGGAGAGAGTCCAGGGCTGGAGCCTCAGGATCAAAATTTCTCTGGATTACTATGTCATGTAAGATAATTCCCTGTTTTGCTGAAATCATCTTGAGTCGGGTTTTCTGTCATTTATCACCAAAATAATTTTGATGACTACATCTATGAATAGCAACATGTATCGTGGATTTGAAAAGAAATTCTCAAGCAAACCTGTTCCCAAGGGACCAGCCTCTGGAGGAGCTGTGATTGGAGATTGGATATGGGGCTGGGACATGTGTATGTCTTCATTCAAGACCCATGTAGTGGACAGTGGTCCTGGGAGTGGAAAGAGAAGGCAGAGGCAGCCAAGTCATGCTCTCTTCATCCTACATGTTCCCTCAGGAAACTCTCAGGCATCCAAGGGTTCTCAATTTAAACCTGGTCTTCCAGAGCATCTTGAAGTTGGACTTGTAAGGTAGGAAGATGGAATACAAGTAAACCTCCTTCTGTAGGTACTTTGGGCTCTGCAAATCATAGATATTGACCTGATTGCACTTTTTGGATCTTTTAATTCTCAAAACAGACTTAACCTGATTTTTATTTTATATGAGCCATCCTTCAAGGTCAACCTGATATATAAACCTAACTCCAAGTGGAGTGCGCAGTAATGACTCTGTCTCCACAGTGCATTCAAACCACATTCATTTACTTACTGAACACTCAGAAGATGCTTCAACTGTATGACTTTACTGGTTTAAAGTTTACCTGATGATTTATCACTTTCTCAATCAAATGATATAATACAGGTAGAAGTGCTTGTAAGCTGCATCCCATTCTGATGTAGGAAATCCTTACTCTTTCTTTCAAAAAAAATCTTACAGAGAGGAAAGGCTATAATTTCCCACACCACTGTGAGTTAAGTTGTTGAGATTTCCTTGGTGATTCTAATCAGAAGGAGAAATGAGTGACTTTTCAAATACCATAGTTTATCCATGCTCTTCCCCAAAATCTGTTTCTTTGGAGTCCTCATCTCTGAAGACACACACTTGCTTAAGGTAAGCAATTGTTGTCACTTACAAGGATATGCACAAAAGCCATAAATAACATGAGCAAAAGCATGCCTTTGGTATATTTCCACCTCTCCAGACTTTCTCTAAACATCTGGGCAGGGGCTCAACTTTCCTTAAAGGCTGGAAGTGTATCAAAGTGCTGGGAGCTCACCACTGCTGACTCAATGGATCAAAACCAACAGAGTATCTATGTGAGTTTCCAGGGCCCAGCAAACTGCAGATTAGGAGAGACTGGACCGAAGGAGGAACCTTGCTTAAAGAGGTGCTTCCCAGTTATCCAGACAGCAAAGCACAGACGTAATAGAAACCAAATTTTATTCCGGTTTACAGTTCCTACCATCTCCTCTCACTACACACTTTAACACAGATATTGACAAGCAGGCTGTGGACTTGAGAGATTGCCATTCTTGGAACCAGGAGGTGCCTATTTATCTTCTCGAGCTTGGCAAGCATTTACTTAGCCTATAATTCTAAGCACTGGAAATAATGGTGAATAAGATGAATAAGATCCCTGCTCCCATGGAACTTATATTTAATAACGTTCTTTTACTTTTTAAACAGTGGCCTCTTTGAGATGCCTTTCTCAAGTCTTTGTGTTCCACTCTAATTCCTTCCAAAACTTTGAACAGTTGCCAGAGGGGGAAAAAAAGCAGAAAACAAAGTTAGTTCACATTGTAAGTGCTATCAAGGAAACAAACCAGATAATATATGAAGTGTGATTTGGAGGGTGCACTACCTTAGCCTAAATGGTCAGGAGAGCTTCTCTGATGATGAAATGTTGGAACAGACTCTTGGATAAAAGAAACCGGCAACAGTCCTCTAGGGGTAGGGCTCTTTCAGTGTGGTGAGCCTGGCTACCTTCCACTGGATCCACTCAGCCCACAGGGAAACGCACTCACCCTTATGCTCCTTGAATGCCATAAGCATCATTACTTACAGCTGCTGCTGCCCTCTCTCCTAGTGCCAGCCTCATGGGCAGTTCCAGCCAGCCTCTGGCTTTCAGAGTCTTCCAGACAGGCAGTGCATACCTCATAACTACAGATGTTTATTCCTGCATCTCTGTTATTTGCCAGAAGTAGCACTGGTGGTAGACAGCATAACACTCTCTGCTCTTGGGATGCCCTTCATTTAATCCCATCTTCTCAAATTTTTATCTTACTTCTCTTACTTAGGTTGCAAGCAACGGGTAGGAGGGGGGACCATTTTGCTCTCTATGGTTAACTCCCTATGAATATGTCTAACATCTATTATTTTTTCAGAAAGGACGGGCAGTTATCAGTCATGTTCTCTGTTCTGGAGGCTCAGTGAAACCTCTAAGAATACAAAGAAAGCCAAATTAACATCTCAGTACTTTAGTCCATGGATTTCAGAGAACTGGATTTTATTATCTTTGAGAAATTACAGAATCTCTTTTCATCTCAAGAGTTGCAGGGTCCCATAAAGAGAAGCTGATGACCCCACTGGGCAGGGAGGGCAATCAGATCCTTCTTGCAAGCCCCCTTGGATGCCTGGCCATCTTAGCAGAAAAATTGTCATCTTTTATTAGTAATGTCTGCATTGAGCTGAGGAGAGACAGCTAAGGCACAAGCGTTGTGATTTCTCTGGACCGAGCAAGGTCTTACACCCATAAAGACCTCATATGGAAAAAGCCGTAGTAAGTGCACAACTCCTGTTGGACATAATGAACTCCCTTCCAGACCTCACTGTACGTTCTCTTGCATCCATCACATTAATGAGATTTGTTTATATTAGCCAAATACAAATGTGCATATCTTTTCAGTCTTTCTTCGGGGGAAATGAGTTTGGGGGCACTTTATCTGCAGAACTGGACATGATCCAATTCTGGGTTTTGCCAGATATTTACTTTGGGAAAATTGGAAATGATTCTGTGTTCTATAAACTTTCAAACAGTATGACGTTCTTTCAAGACCAGAGAAATTGTCGCAGTCCATCATCCTGTGAATGGGCACCATCGCCTGGACCTGAGGCCACATAGCCATGAAAGCATGTAACCAATCAGAGCTCTGCACTGACCTGGCTGCCAGCCAAGCCCAGACACCTAGAGATGTTTGTTTACGCAGTGATCCAAAATCACAACTCATCACTAGTCTTCGTGAATGGAATACTTAATAAGACACACAAAGCCCATTAAAAAAGTGATTCACCCACAGCTAATGACCAACAATAAAATAATATGGTTGTAACCCATTGCATAAATGTCTGCAAGTAGGAAGGAACTTGACAAGGGCAAAACATTAGAATCAAATTATGCAAATAGAAGAAAAGTGACTTGCTCTGAAAGAATTCAGCTTGCCTCCTGCCTGACTTTCCGTCTGGGTCCTGCTAGCTCCAGAGAGGCCTCTGAGCCCCAGGGCGCAGAGAAAACATTTGTGTTTATTCATTTGGTTATTTCCTAGCAGATAGCAAAGAAAAAGGCATGTTTTGATTACTACTGACATTTGAAGTCAGGACAAGGGTGAAAAATCTAAAGTAAGTAATCTTAAGCTTTTAGGCTATCAGAAGAAGACTATTTAAAGCTGTGTGATCGGATTGCCTGGAGAATTCCAGAGAAGTAAAGTCACTTCTCTGAGTTCAGCAGGGCCTTCCAGTGGTCTCAGATTCCTAGCTAAGTGCTACTTCCTGGATGCCCCCTTTCTCTTTCTCTTTAATGAATAGTCTTTATTTTTTACAGCAGTTTCCAATTTCCAGAAAAACTGAGTGAATAAGACAGAGAGTTCCCATATACCATCTCCTACCCCTACACAGCTTGCATGAGTGTGGGATATAGGTTAGAAATAATCAATATTGATAAATTTTTGTTAAATGACATTCCTAACTTACATTAGCATTCACTCTTTGTGTAAAACAACTCTAGGTTTTGGCACATGTGTGGATGTCATGTATCCATCATTATACTGCCACACAGAATACAATATTTCAACTGCTATGTGGGGTTTGCCTGCCCTAATAATCCCCTGTACTTGATTCCGAATCAAGTAGTCCTTCCAAGACATCACACGGACTCTTTTTTTTTTAAAATAACTTTATTATCAAACACACACACATACAAAAAATTAAAACCATTCAAAGAAGAGCAATGCAAGGGGGAAAAAACTACAATAATATTCAAATACAGTAGAACTCAACCAAAACAAAACTGAAAAGCACTTAAACATTTTTCCATATAACTTAAAACAGCATCTCAAGCACCAACAAGACACCAGAGGATGTAGAAAGGTCCCCAAAACCAACATTGAACAAATAATGATCTGGAAAAAAACTCCAGTTAGCTAGCAGACTCCACATAAGCCAAGCTTCTCCCTAATTTAAATTTCGATACAGTCATATGACACGCGATGGAAACACAACCCGAGAAATATGTTATTAGGCCATTTCATCTATGTGTATCCTTAATTACACTCTCAGTTTCTCACATTAGAGAAACTATTCAGTATTTACACATGTGTGTCCTATGTATTTCACTTAAGAGGATGGCCTCAATATGCATCCATTTAGCTATAAATGTCTCTGGTTTCTCATTCTTTATGGCTGAGTAGTACTTCATTTTATTAAAAAACCACATCTTCTTTATCCAGTTTCCAGTTGATGGGCACTTGGGCTGTTTCCAAGCTTTCGCTGTTATGAACTGTGCAGCTATAAACATGGGTGCACATATATCACTGTGGTATGATTCTTTTCTTTTGGGAAGATACCCAGCAGGGAAATAGCTGAGTCAAATGGGACCTCTAGTCCTAGTTCTTTGAGGTATCTCCACACTGATTTCCACAGTGGTTGCACCAGTCTGCCCTCCCACCAACAATGGAGCAGGGTTCCTTTTTTCCCACACCCCTGCCAGCATTTGTTATTGGTTGATTTCTTAATAGCAGCCATTCTTTCTGGGGTAAGGTGGAATCTCAGTGTTGTTTTCATCTGCATCTCTTGAATGACCAGTGATGTTGAACATTTTTTTGTATATTTATTTGCTGCTTTACTCAGACTCTTAATGAAAACCCAGGACTTAAGATTTTTCAAGTCTTTCAGTTTCTTGCTAAAAAGTTGGGGGGTTTTTCTAAGTTAATAGAAAAGTCATGAAATATTTCATCACCCCTCTGAGTTTTGTGCTCATCTCACTTTAGAAACAGCGACGATTGTCTGATGGAATAGACCTGTGTCTGGAGATGTGCCCGGCCCCTTCTCCCTGAGTCAGAGAGAGTGATCCTTCACGTGAGCCCCAGAGCCACCTGCTCAGGGAGCACAGTCTCTCCCAAGACCTCCCTTCCCCAATTCAACCTTCTATTACTTGAGACCCACTTACTGCTTTGTAAATACTCTCTTTCCAGAATAAAGAAAAGTAGCCACTTCTCTATAGCATATTAAAAGAAGCAACCCCAAGATTAATCAAATTAATCATCACAAATAAACTCAAGAAAATAAACAACTTACTTACTGAATGGTTCTCTTTGCCACAAGGTGTTCAACTTCAAAGAATCATAATTTAAATGAGATTCAGGCTATAGCCAGAAAGGAGAGGCCAGGAAGTTTTCTCCAAGGACCCTGCCTGATGCTGGTCAAAGTGTGCAGGTTCCAGACCCTGGTGGGCACACTGTGAGAGTATGAACCGACGCATCTTTTCAGATGCCAGTGTACATTGAGAGACAAAAACATTCCCACCCTTTCACCCTGAAATTCCATTTCTAGAGAATTTATCTTTAGGAGATAATTAGAGAAGTGCTGAAATATTTTGCTGAGAAACTTTCAGCAGTTTTATAATACAATGGAAAGGAAGAGAGAAGAGAACAAATTAACATCCAACAATGAGGAGAGCATGGATGTTCTTAAGTTTTTTGTTTTGTTTTCCTGCTAACAAAATCCTAATGCTTTCTTTGTGTAGGGGAAGGACCCCACTGAGGGGATATTAGTGGGAATCAGGTTCTACATTTCACTACAAAATCAAGTGAGGCCATTCTTCCCCCTGGGTGTCACCTGGTAGGTAAGGCAAGATGTTCCTTCTCAGAACATTGAAACCAACACATGCAATGCAAACCCCCTGGGCCAGATTGATTGTGTGGTAGCCTTCAATAAGGGTCCTACAGTTGAGTCTCTCCTGATTTCTGCTGTCTTTTCTCAGCCTATTTTCCCAATCCTCCCATAGATTCCTACGGCTACCTAATGTGATTGCAGTAAATTTCTTCTCCACTTACTTTTTCCTGGGTTAGTTTTTGAGGCTTGCAAACAAAAATTAGAACAGACACAGAGAGAATAATCAAGCCCATCATGAAACATCTATTCAATGTAATACTATTAATCTATCAAAACTCATGTTTTCAGCACATAAAGATACAGAAGAAAACTTTGAAACATAGTTTTCACAGTTTTATATAATTATCATATCTATATATACAATCTATGTATCTGTTTTGATATGTGTATAAAAATCACTGGAAGAAAACACATAAATTCTAACAGCTCTTTTAACCTGAAAGGAAGGATGATAAGTGATACAAGATGCTTCTACTACCATCTAAGTGATTCTTTCTTCAGAATTAGCTCATTTGTCTTCTTCTTTACTAAGACTTCCCCAACTTGGAGTGTGGGCTTCCTGCACTGTACTTTGAAAGCACCTAATATGTTCAATTGCTTCTGTAACTTATTATCTCCTTGGATATTTCTTTTTTTTTTTTTTTTTTGGTACTAGGATCAAACTCCAGACCTTGCACTTGCAAAGCAGGTGTCGGGACCACTGAGCTAAATCCCCGGCCCTCTTTGGATATTTCTTATTTCACAGTCTATTCCTCCTGCCTCCTATAGTGTGTGCTCATGGTAGGAATTCAGTAACAATTTATAAAGAAAATGTCCCCAAGAAATACTCATAAAAATTTAAAAATATATATATATGT
The DNA here is from genome assembly GCF_053883595.1 of Heterocephalus glaber. Classification (NCBI taxonomy): domain Eukaryota; kingdom Metazoa; phylum Chordata; class Mammalia; order Rodentia; family Bathyergidae; genus Heterocephalus; species Heterocephalus glaber. The sequence goes on from NW_028258377.1 coordinate 29,412,613, forward strand.
TATTCAAAAGAAAGGACCAGTAACATAAGATAGTCAGGTGAGAAATAAAGACAGAAAATTTACTTTACAATGAGTAAATTATAGGTGACACTGAATGGTCTACTTTCGATCCAGTTAAATAAACAGATGTTGTGTTGTCCAGTATATTAGATTGGTGTAGACAGATAAAACATTGCTTTCTCCTTGGTCTAAATCATTGCAATAACTGCCTCCTCTCTCCATTTTTCCTTTGCTCCCTGAGATATTGCCTACTCATCTAGCTGCTCTTCTCTGAGTATATCTTTGAGATTATCATCGGCTAAATATTGCATTGTCTTTGGACAATTTTCCTACATTGTAACTCCTCACCAGATTTTCAATGCTTTTCTAGTTCCAGACAAGCTGCAGACTGTTAATTTACCCCTGCCTTTGCCTTGCCCAAGGAAATTGAAAATAAACTTTAATTTCCTAGTGGAGGGTTATGAGTTCTTTGTGTGGCTCAAAGAAAAAGAATAATTATTGTTTGTTGGAATTAGAAAATATTAGGAGAGTTTCTGAAGTTAGTGAAGTTACACACTAACTGGCCACTTGTCCCCACATTCAGGGGTCATTCATTGAATGGAGGCTTCATCAACATCTGAAGTCTGTTTGATACCTGGCCTCCATCTGTCAATCATTCCCAATAACCATGTTCATAGGATTCAGATCTGAATTTTGAATTCTATCAGAAGCTTTTAATTGGCCTTGGAGACACTACTGAGACTATTCTCATCGTCAGTTACCTCTCAGACTACATGAAATGAAAGGAAAGATTTCCTTCAGGCAAATCAACAATCTCTGATAGGAATATAAACAAGGGTGCTTTCGGACTCTCAGAAGCCCAAGCCCTGGCATCTGGAGGCAAAGGCAGGGCAGAAAAGTCTTTGTTGATAAGTACAATGGCCTGAGGAATTTAATGGGAGCTCAAGTCTTTGCCATTGCTCAGTGAAGTCTTAGAATGAGCCTAAGTGGGACATGGACCAAGTGGAGAAAACAGAAAAAATTGTTATTTCTGGCAGAAAAAACCCACACGCTAACTTTTGGCAACTGGAGTTTTTGTTTTAGTTTTTATTCCTTCTTTGGTAAACTGTTTTTGTGTAAAAATACATAAAGCTGGTAACAAAAGAGTCGAGAAGTATTTTTTAATGTGCCTACTGTGTAGTAGGCAATGGGTTCCACATACCAGTGAACACAGAAGAAATGGCCCCTATGTGCACAAAAATACTCATGCATAGATCTGTCTTTTTTAGTGCATTGCAATTGTTTCATTTATATAAATATTTTCTTTTTATTCACCATTTTTTTCATGTTTCTAAAAGGTCTTCATGGTCAACAATTTAATTCTCACAAGTGACCATTTTTCTTCTGTAAGACAAATTACTACCATCATGAACACTGAAAAGGATACGTTTTCGCATATAACTTTGTTTCTTCTGTTATAATTGTTTACTGGCATAAATCCTCAGGAATGAGATTCTTGAGTCCCTGAGGAAGACAAATATGGCAGATACATACCACCATGCTCTAGTTCTAGGACACCGGCAAGATTCATTTGATCACTTATAGCACTAGTTCTGCCTGAGCCCAGATACTGTTTCAGAATCTTTCTTAACAGACCCAGGCAGTCTCTATCATTCACCCACTGCAACCAAAAAATTGAGTTTGGCAAACAAATCGAGTTTGATAGGCACAACCACACCAAAATTTTGCCTTGGAGACATGTCAGGGGAAAATAACACTTTTATTTCATTCCTTTTCATAGGAAATCATCAAACTTTCCTGCCAACGGACCCAAACTTTCCTGGGGTTCCTTTGCTTGCTTTTGAGTTTCTAAATATTCAGTCCTTCTTTCTATAACCATGGCATGCAATCAGCACTCACCACATCATGAGATAGGCTGCCTTTCTGGATTTCTGAATTCAATAAATAAATGTCTCCAGGCCTTAAATGTAAGTGGCTAAACTGACTACCTTCCCACCAGTTCAGTGACTGCCATTGGAAAAGAAATGTCCCAGTGTAGTAGAAAAGAACCCCTGATATCTTTTTTTTAAGTTAGAGAAAACAGCCATGGAGCCATCAAGGGCCAGTACCCTTGTCTATCTAGCCAGGAAGAATCTTCTGACCTTCACAAAGGCAAAGAGGACGTGGGCTCCCACACCCACTTGTACTGAAGCAGGGCCAATTCCTGGCCAATGTCATTAATAGTTTTCCCTCCACACACAATTAAAGCCTCCAGCACCCTAAAGAACTCTTCTGAGGACTTTGACTTCTACTTCAGAATTTCTGTGAGTTCTGCTTCTTACTTTTCACTCCAAACCTTATTGTACTTTTGTTCAGCCTCCCAAGCTGGAAGGACATTTGCCTCTTGAATTTATCCAACCTCTCTATCCTGGATAACAGCCTCCTTATCTCATACTCCCCAACCACCCTCCACATTTATATATGGATTCACTGTCACCCTCTATGTTTCCCACATGAGTCTGATTGGACTACCAATTTCAGCTCCCTGCCCATTCCTTTGAATGAATTACTATATGGCACATCCTTATGCTCCTGGCTAAAGTGGTTAGTTCAAAGGGTAGCCAGAGCAACTAGGGTCTTTCCAGAGTTTTCAGTCTTCTGAATTGGATCGGGGGGCATTCCATGCTTCTCCCAAGGTTTTCAGACTTAGCTAACATGAGTTTGGAGCCAACCATGGCTGTGCCTCCTTACCTTCTGCCATGTGCCAGAAGCTTATTCACAGTATAAGAGAAGGAGGCTCAATATAGAGACAGAGGAAGAAGCAGGTGAGTCTTTGTGACAACTTTGAGGCTCAGTATCTAGCATGCCCAAGGAAAGGTGACAAATTCTAAGGGTTTCTTCTCTCTCGCAGCACTCAGAGCCTACCCCACCAACAAAAGGAAGAGGTTAATGTGATGGTTAATTTTACCAATCAGCTTGACTGGGCTAAAGGATATCTATAAGGCTTTATTTGTGGGTGTGTCTGTGAGGGTATTTCTGAGATTAGAATATGGATCAGTAGGATGTGTAAAGAAGATTCGCTTCATCAATGTAGGTGGGCATCATCCTAGCCACTGGGGACATGAGAAGAACAAAAAGACAGAGGAAGAGCAAATTTTCTCTCTCTGCTTTAAATGGGACATCCATTCTCTCTTGCCTTTGAGTACTGTGTTCCTAGATCTTAAGCCTTCCAGTGGATTCTGTTTTCATGGAAAATCCTAACTAATATAATCAGTATGATCATTCTGAGAAAGCTCTGAATCACTGGTATAGCTTTGTTAGTGAGGTGGGGTGTGAAGGGCTGGTCTGGAGTAAAGCCATCTGGTCTACCTAATGCTTGAAATACTGGCTTCTTAACACAGGCCTGTGGAGAGTGAGTCCACCCCAGTACTATTTCACAAAGGACTACAGGAGGAGACTTTTTAAGAGTTCACAAATTTGGTTACCTACAAATTTTAGCAGTATCTCCATAACACTCCTAAATTTCTATCAATCACTTTCTTTCTCTAGGAAGGCAATTTCTTTGAGACACCAGAATCAAATGTTCCCTTTTAATAGAAAGGCAAAGTGATAAATGATCAGATTAACTCATCAGCCAAATGGGTGTACTCGCCATTACCTCTGTGTTCCTTACATGGCCCTTCTGCACACACAAGGTTCACATCCTAGGGTCCTTCTTCCTTCTCACCACCATCTCTGGGAAACATCCAAGTCTTTTCAATAGCGCCACCTGTCATCCAAAATCCATGTGTGGGTGTGGACTAGCTGTAGAGATGGTTTATTGACAAGAGTGGTGGGTGGAGAGGCACCACATTTGGTACATGACTTGTGGATGTGATTCTGTTGTTAGTCAAGCATACAAGGAAGCCTTATTGAAATGTATTTTTCCTTTAGTCAGTAATCCCTCAGGCCCAATTTTTATGTGGTAATTTTAGTAGAATGAAATGTAAGGACTTTCAGATCCTATCATTTATTTATATAAATTTTAATGGCAATTACGAATTGATCCAACATTTCCAGCCAACACTCAATAGGTAATAATATTCTACAGTTGTACTACTCAGTGTTGATTAGCTACTTAGGAAAATGTTCTAACTACAAAAGTTCATATGGGCGGATGTAGGAGATAAAAATGCTCCTTCCTTCACAAAGCTTTCTCTGACCTTTTCATTTTGTGCTTCTCATTACATTCTAATCCTTTCTTGCTTCTTGTTAAGAAGTATTTACTAAGCAGCCATCATGTGCCGAATACCATGTTAGGTGTTATGAGAATCCTTTCTCCCTACTCCTTCTGGAAGGACATGCTTCTGTCCATCTTTCCACCCCCAGCTACTCCTCCACCTGGAAGAGAAGCTCAGAGAAAAGGACCACACCTTGACATCTCACCACAAGCAGCATCACTCTTACTGGCTCTCCTGGCCCATCCACAACCAGATGGTTGAGCCAAACCTGCCTTCCTTTCCCACCTTGCTGATTGGACAAGTGGACACATGCTCTATCTATGTCTTCCATTCTCTGTAGAAATGCCTAGATATGTAAGTTCTAATATTTAGATTCAAGACACAAAGAAAAGGCCTTAGTAGCCTTAAGCCTGAGCCATGTTTTCTGTTCCAGCATACTCAAGCTTTTTGTTTTTCTTTTTGCATATGACTATTGTGCACTGGCTTGGGTGTCAGGATGGTGATTTTCCTTTAGCTATGGAACATTGTCTATTGGTCCTCCCTCAGTTAGGCAGGCACAGAATAGAGAGACAAATCCCAATTGCCAATCTTAGGTAGTACTGTCAGTTGCATCCTTTCTTGTTTGGGTGACAAAATGGCCATAAATAAGTCGGAATCACTCCAAGTTGAGGAAATATACCCAACTAAACCTTGTCATGATAGTTTTGTCTGGGCCGCAGGGCTTGCCTAAAGCGCTCGGGAGAGGGTAGTTTTACTCTTAAGAAAAATGATATTCCTACTACCAATCATCCTGAGAAAAGACCACAGAGGAAGAGCGTAATGTTTTCCCTGGGGTTTGGAATCAGTTTGTAAGCTATCTAGGGCACTTTCAGAGGAAGGGGGGGATGAAGAACTAGTTGCTGCCCTCAATCAGAAAAGAAGACCACTAGCAGGCAGGTCTACGCTGAGTCCAAAGATGGTTCTCCCTCATGTAATATTGTTCCTCTTCCAGTGTTCCCAGCCAACTCTACATCCTGCTTAGAAATTGCAGTCTGGCCTCTTGGTACTATGGGTTTCTTCTCAGCCCTAAGGTAGAAATGCATAGGAGGGCAGAGACTGTACCCTCAAAGTGAGAGAGGGGATAGCCATCAAGAACAAACAGCAAATGATCATGGGTAGGAACCTCCAAAACTATTAGGCTGTGATGGGGAACCTATGGCACATGTGCCACAGTGGCCTGTTTGTATCATTGAAAGCTCTAAAATATTTGCCATCACTGCTGTAAGCCATAATAGAGCTTTTCTCTTTAGAAGTTAATTATCTCAGGTGTTTTGCTGTAGTGACAGGGTGCTCACTGGCATAGGATTTAACATCTTCTTAATTGGAAATTTAAACCTACTTCTTGGGTTCAAGTTCACCCATATCCTGGCTTGTAGAAGAACCTGGTACCTCCAGTTCCTAAACTTCTAGAGCTTCTATGGGACAGGTCAGCTTGCTCTTCATAGCTCCCTACCCCTTTACCTTACAGGCGTCTATGTCTCATAATTCCTGTTCTTTGAGAAGACCTTTATACTTCTGTGTCCCATTGTCCATTCTGTTGACTTTTCTCATTTTCCCAGAGTGTCTTCATTTAATTAATGTCATTTTAACTGGGTTTAGGGGGGTAAGTAAGATTAATAGATCTGAAGTTTCCAGGGAACCTTTAGTTCTGTGTTAAAGCATTTTTATTTTTTAGGCTATTTACTTATGTTAAAATAAATACATTGTACTTATTTCCTAGCTTAATTAGGAAAAATAAGCACTTATAAGAGCTGTTCTAAAATCTTACTAGCTTTTTCCATACATTTTCTCAAAAGAAAAAGAAAGCAGGTGACACTGGAAGCACCATCTCTATTGTGACAGGTTTTTTAACATTAAAATTCAGCGCAGGCCCTGGAAAAGACTGCATATTCCTTAGTCTGTGGCAACAATTCAGGGTTGGAGGAAGAAGAGGAGGGATGTAAGAAGTAGCACAGGAAAAATGCAAAGAAAAGGGCTTAGAGGGGAGAAGGGTAGGGAGTAGTTTCCCAGACAAATTTCACCTCTTTCACGCTCCTTTCCACGTCAGGGCAAATGTGTATTAGTCAGCTTTCCCATCACTGAGACACAATACCTGACACCCACCACTTAAAAGAGAAGAGGTTTAATTTGGCTCATGATTCTAGGAGATTCAGTCCAGAGTTGGCTGCCTCTAAGGCAGAAACATCACGGCAGAAGAGCATGACAGAGCAAAGCTGCTCTATTCGTGGTGGCTGGGAAACAGGACAAAGGAACAGTGCCCAAGAGGAAGAGGCCAGGGGCTCTATATGGCACCCAAGGTTGTACCTCCAAGACCCACCCAGACACACCCAAAAGTGTGCGTGCCTAATCCCCTCAGAGGTCTCAAGCTAATTGAGTCGATAAGTTAAGCTTAAACACCACACCATCATACCGCAACTCTCCAAAACAAAAAGAATTTGAATCCCCAGCTGATGTCAAATCCAGCAGAAGTCAGGACCACAAAATCCTGACAGAACTGGAAACCTAGGGCAGATCCTGGAACCCTGTCATGATAGAGTGCCAGCCAGCATACTAGATGTGGCCATGGGAAGGGCAGGGCACTAGGCACACAGCCAGGGATGGCATTGTTACCTCTGCTCCCTTTCTCTGAGGAAATTTCATTTTCTTTTTTGGATTCCTTCCCTTGCCAGTGTCCATTATTCTTGATGAGGCCATGAAAACTTCATCTCATTTCTTTTTGCTTGGTTTCCTCGCTTTTATGAGCTTTGGCGGAAGCCGAATCTGAAACCCAGTTATCCTTATTCACTTGACTATTGTTTGAAAAGGCAAATAAATAGGTTCTGAACCTTATTATAGCCCATGTATGTCTCCTCTGGCCTCGAGTCTGCTGGAATGCACTCTATCACTCTTGCAGGAGGACTTCCTATTAATATTTATCAGGCACTATTTGCTGTCTAATCCTCTTACACTCTAACATGCTTTAGGCACTTGATGCAGCATAAAAACACACCACGGTAACTATGTACTTAAGAGTCTGTGTTTTTGGCCCTTGAATCTGAACCAGGAAAGGAAACCAAATAATGATCAACTCATAAAATAAAACACCCTAATTAGATTTTGTTCTTCCCAAGGTCCAGGATTATGATGACTAATGTGACAAATGGAGTGACGCACAGAGATTTTAGGTCCTGGGGGGAAAGCTCAGGCTTTGGCCACATGTCAGATGGTCAAAATCTGAGAGAGGGACCCTGCTCGGAGTGGTCCTGCCCAGTGCTAAAGCAATGTAGAGATGTTTGGAAAGAAACAAAATATTTTTCTCATCCAATTCTATCTGAAATCTCCTGGAGCAAAGCCATGATATGTGGGTTTTCTAGCCTTGACTTGCTCTTAGGAATGGTGGCCTAATTCTATAGAACTGAGTATGATGCAGCCCTGGCTAAATACCTTACAACAGAGTTAAGGTTGTGGTTACCCTGGCAGGAAGAGGGCCGGGGGCAGAGGGGTTTCAGAGGGGACTTCTGGGGCAGTGAATTCTGCTTATTTTTTAATCTGGGGGGCCAGATTGTTAGATGTATTTAGTTTGTGCAAACCCAGCAAGCTGTATACTTTTGATATGTGCACTTTTTATATAATATCATTCTTCAATGAAGTGTATTTTAAAACTTAATTGGTGATTACACCTTTTGTGATTCTAATAAAGGATAGGGCTGGGGATTTAGCTCAGTGGTTCTGCCACCTGCCTCGCAAGTGCAAGGACCCGAGTTTGATCCCCAGTACCAAAAAAAAAAACTAATAAAGGATACAGTCTCCTTGCTAGGAAAACTCACAAAACCCCAAATTTTACATTGAATCTTGGCAATTTCATTGAACCCCTAGAAGTCATGGACGTAGGAGAGAGGGTCTTCGCGCTCCAAGTGAAGACCCCCGCCTTTGTGTTCTCTGGTGCCCCTCATTTTCACTCTACTTCCATTCAGCTGCAGAGTCTCAGCCATCTTCCGGCAGACAGGCTGCCTTCCCAATGCCGCCTGCCTAGCCTGTTCTTTTGTCCCCAGTCTTTCCTGGGCACCACTGTGTCCGCTTCTTCTCAAAGCCTACACTCCCTTCTCACTGCTAACCAGAACAGACACAAACCTCTCAACCAAGATTTCCAGAAGCTGATTCGCCTCCTGTCTTTCCACCCTACCCTGTCTTGTAGCTTTCTCCGACCACAGCCTGCAATTTCAATGAAGCCTTCAATATGTTGTTCATTCCTGCCTTTGAGCATTCCACTGTTCTCAGACAAAAATCCATCCCCTTCTGTGAAACTCATAAAATAACCCAGCTCTAATGCTGTCTCTCCCAAAACAGTTTCTTGACTACACCAACTAAGAGATCTCCCCCTTCTGAACTCCATGCCCCTTTTCTCTTTCCCTCTGATCGCATTACATGGTTCTGTATCATTCATAATTCATTTGTTTTACAAGTGCTGTTATCTTACTTGAACTTCATCAGTTTTGATTGCTGCTATAATTACAACAGTGGCTTAAACCAACACAGATTTAGTATCTTACAGTTCTATAGATCAGAAGTCCAAAATGGGTCTCACTGAGCTAAACCCAAGGCAGGCAGGGTTACTGTGTCCTAGGAGAGAATCCATTTTCTTCTTTTTCTAGCTTCTAGGGGTTGCCTGGATCTCTGGGTTCACATCTCCTTCCTCCATCATCAAGGACAGGAGCAGTGTGTTGAGTCCTTCTCAAATGGCATCACTCTGACCCTCTCTTTTGTCCCTGCTTCCTCTTAAGACTTTGTGATTGCAGTGAGTCTGCCCGGCTAGTCTTATTCTACAGTCAACTGATTAGCAACCTAAATTCCTCTTTGCCATGTAAGGTAACATGTCCACAGATTCCAGGGATTGTGATACAAACACCTCTGGGGAGCCATTATCTTCCCCTGCCACAAATGCATTAACCATTTTCTTCTCCATCCTAATTTTATTACCTGTATGATTCGCTCATTCATGTGTTCATTCTATAGTGAATATCTATTGCTTTGTGGTCCAACATCTACTTGCACCTCTTCTAATATTATCCTAAATTTTTCCTTGAAAATCGCTGCCTCCCTCACTTTCAGACTGTTTACCTACATGCATGCAGGGGAGGAAAATCTTACCTCAGTTCCATGCGTAGCCACAGAGATTCTTTCAGGGATGGACATGTGACCCTAGTAAGATAAGACATTTGGTAGAACTAGTGGGGAAATGGTGTATATTCTTTGCTACTGAGCTTAATTGGAATCTAGAGGTGACAAGAACACCAGGAGAAGCCTGGAAATGAAGCCAGCACTAGGAAAGGCAGATCTAAAAGTATATTAATGCCATCATTTGAAGCTCTTGCATCAAGCCACTCCTAAAAATTAGCTCAGCCTCTGAGATTTTCAATCACAAGATCTATGCACTTAAAAAAAAAGTTAAACTAAGTTATATCTGTCACAACTGAAAGACTTCTAAGTGAAGCATCTTCACTCACACTGCATTGTGTCGGGCACCATATACAGGGGATGTAGTCATGAAACAAACAGACATGATCCCTGCCTTCATGGAACTTATAATCTAGTGGGGAAGCCAGACAAAAGACTGACAGGTTTCATTGCTATTATGATGGAGATAATGAAAGCATTCAGCATAAACACATCACCTAAACATTGAGGTCAGGGAACAATTAAGTTAACAGAGCAGGAGGAACATTGATTCACCAGGCTAAGGTGGGAGAGAGCTGATGATCAGTGGTATTCCAGGGGAGGGAAGAGCATGTCCCAAGGGTAGAAAGCAAGAGACTCTCTACTTGTTTTCCAAGTGTAAGTCTTGCCCCTACAACCACAATATAAATTCCTCAGTGGTTGTGTTTTAAAATCTTCCTAGATTGGGAACAATACCTAGTACAGGAGATTTGCTCAAGAAAAAAAACTTGCTGATCACTTACTATGTGTCCTAATATATAAGGTGAATTCAGGCCCATATTTTCCTATTCTTCAGTGGCAGGTGCTAATTTCACCTATTTAGATTTAGGGTAACATTACAATAATGACTAGAAGAGCAATAGCAATAAATTGTTAACACTTTTTGGGTCCTCATCATATATCAGGTAGTATTGTAAGTATTTTGTATGTATTATTTAATGTTCAAAACTACTCTTTCAGGTAGCTGCTATTATTATTATTATTGTTGTCATTTATACATAAGCAAATACAACAAGAAAAGGTAAGCAATTTGCTGAGCATGGCACACACTTCCAGTTGACTTACCAACATATCTTCCCTCTCTTTCTTTCTTGCTCGAAGAACACAGGTTTTGTTCAAGGGATTGTGTGTGTCAGGAGCCAGAGTCCTCTCCTAGGTGCAGGAATAAGCCCCCACTGGCCTAGACCACAGTGCTCTCGGCTTCCTTGGTCTTGACTATGTGTGTGAGGCACAGTTATAGACAGTAAAATATGAAGTCAAGTCTGTGAGGAATTCATGTTAACCTAACGTAGGCCCCTGAGAGAGACTCACCTTCTGCTTTTGGACATTGCCATCAGCATGGAGCTCCTAGAGCTGGAATAATCATCTGGAACCACAAGGGGAGCCACCTAAAAGAACAGGCCAACAGACTAAGGATGACAGGGTGAAAAGATAAAAAGAAACTGTGTCCTTAAATGTGCAGCTGCCAAACTAGCCAACCCTGGCGCTGCCTTCCCCGCAGCCTTCTTGTAATATGACATGCTGCATTTCTCCTGATCCTTAGGTGCCACCAGTTATAGCATGGACCATTACACTGAGTCTAAGAGAAGGACAAAAATACCAAGCCAACTATGACACTATATTCTCCTACCTCTTAGAATTTTTACATTATACTTAATAAAACAGTGCATTTAGACTTATTTATACCTAGATTCTAATTTTTATATACCTTATCACTATGCTATATTCATAAATAAATGTGTTCCTAAAACAAATATATATTCATCATAAATATATAAAGGAAGCCAATTAGTCAAGACATTTCTAAATCTCACTGCATTGAGAGTGTAACTGTCATGAATCACTTGTCCACTAAGAGTCACCAGCGTTTGAGGTTTTCCATGCACGGTTGTCCTCTAAACTATAAAGAGCATTGATGACACAACGTTCTTTAAGAGACATCCCTGCATAATCTCTTGGGTGCATTCCCAAGATACCATCACCATCCTGCAGGTTTGATACACAAGGACAAACTGTGGCAATGGCATGACGTACCCAACATCAGAGGTGTTAAAAACATAAAACGTAGGCCTGTATATGCACATGTTCTGTGTTTTAAAAAAAGAGGACAATAACTTTTTCTTATTGTTAAAATTTTTCCAATTTGGTTTCTGCTGTTAGCAGCCAAAAACTTTCTCTCTGGTTTGTAATGATCACCAGTACAAAAAGTGACAGAACTTGGTTTTGACATGTCATCTAACTCCAATCTACACTACTAAGAACTAGACAGCTTTTGTGTGACTCAGATCTGAATATTGATAGTGACTCTGGAGTATGGCATTGAGAAAGATTGTAAGGTTTTGGTCTATTATTTATGACTGCTGTGAAATTCTGAATGGTGAGTCATACACAAGACATGTATTTATTTTTGTTAGATAATCATCTCCTCTCAACTTTCATTCAAAGCCATGGACTCATATGGCTGGAGTAGAATCATTTTCAACACACACACTTCAGAGAAAATGAATAGGACTCCCACCGGGGGCCACGTAGTCTGCTATTATGCAACTCCAGAGAGTACCATTTACATATACTACAGTGTAAATGGCAGCCCCTGCTTTGTTATTGTACATAACCTGCAAAGTTCTACAGGGCAGTCTTCAGGTAGTAATTCTCTATTTAAACATCATGAATTTAACCTTCACAGCTAATTGAAATAATTTTTTATGAAATTTTATACCCAGTATGAAGGTCAGGTTGTCTTATGTCTTATGTCTAAATCTCTCCTACTTAAATTATATTCTCTTCTCTTGCTATATATGTAAGAACAATACAAAGCCTTATCTGGCTTTGTAGAAGGCTCAATACTCATCAAACAAGTGAATCATTAAAATTTTTAAAAAAATATTTGAAGGCAATAATTCAGTCTCCTATTCTCATTAGCTTCTCCAAGCTAAACAAACTCAATTTACTTAACAAGCTATTATTGTGGGCCAGGAGCTACCTATGCTAAGCATTTTTATTTGTGACATCATTTCACCTTGACTGTGACCCTCTGAGGTAGACATGTAATTATTTTCATCTTACAGATGAAGATTATACTGGATAAGCGTGTGCCTTTGCCCAACTTTTATTGCTAAAAATGAAATACTCATGGCTGGACAATGTAAGAAGGAAAGAAGCTGTTACACCTCATAGTCTGGGAGGCCAAAGGTCCAAGACTGGGTGGCCCTGTCTGTTTGGCCTGGGATGAGGGCTTCTGGCTACCTCAAACACGGCAGGCGGCCCCGTGGTAGGGACTCCACAAGAGCAGTCGAGAGAGACACAGGGGCCAGGCTTCCTCTTTTGATAATAATCCACTCTCATGGCAACAAACTAGAGTGCTACAAAATTCACATTAATTCCTTCCGAAGATGGTACCCCATGACTTAATCATCTTCCACACACACACACCCCATTTAAAATCCCACCATCTCATACTACCTTGTTGGGGACCAAATTTCCAGCTGAAGAACGTTTGGAGGGCACACTCAAAACACATCCAAGCCACAATTTAGTGCAAATACTAAAATTAAACTACCTGGGTCCAAAACCCTGAGCCCCATGTGATTTGGGGTGAGTCACTCTGCCTTTCCATGCTCCAGCTCTCTCAGGTATGTAATGGAGATCTTGACAATGCCTGCTTCATGGTCTACCCCAATATTTGATGCATACGCCATAATGTCTGGCACTTGGTAAGTGATCGACACTCCTTTTGCTGGCATTGTGATCACAATTCCAACATCCCATGTGTAGGAGGGACCTGAGCTACAGGATGCTTTTCCTGACTCTGCCTTTCTAACCCTATCATAGATTTGAAGGGAACTCCAATACGGCACCCCCCTTGTTTTTACAGTCAAGACCCCACAGCCCACCATGCATTCGTTTTTCACACCTTGCAAACAAGGAGGATTTGGCTCTCAGAATGGCCACTGTCTGCTCTCTGCCATTTGCTAACTACTCTAATACTTTCAACCCGACCTTCTGGGACAAACCTTCACCTTCCCATGGGCATGAAGAGCGATCTTCATACTTAAAAACAAAAAGCCAACTCATGACGGACAATTTGGAGCCACTATCTATTTTATGGCCAGAGATCATCATCACCCAAAGCCGGGCCAATCAGAGTTCTAACGAGTCCCTGGGCCTGCCACCTCTGTGCAGACCTGGGCCCTGCCCAGCCCAGGAGCAAGTTCATGCTCAGAAATTCCAGAGGCTCAGGACAATTAGAAGACATCATTTGCTTGCCCCGGGGACTTCTTGTGTGAATTAGTGTCTCCTATTAAAAAATGAAATCCAAGATAATGCATTGTCCTCAAGGGCTCAGATGTCTTTAACCATGGTTTTTTCTTCTCCCCCAAGCCCAGTGACTTCTAATGAGTCCCAGCTCACATCCTGGATGAATTATGGTTGGAGGAGGGTGTGCACTCCGTGAAAATAAACTAACAGCGAGACTCATATTTACTGTTTAATTCACTCTATCCAAAAATAGTTTCCTTTTTAAAGAACATTTTTCAATAGAGGAGTGAATGCTGATTAACCCCCTGTGTTTCACTTGAGAAGGGGAAAAAAATGACAGTTTATGACCCACTGATCAATGGAGTAATGTGAACTCAAAACACCTATGACTTTGACAGGTTTTTGTCCTATCCTGGGCCTCATTTATTTGTCTATAAAATAAGAATAGTAGCTATCACAGCTGATATGAGAATTCATGCAAATAAACCATTTATTTCAGCATATAGTAATAAGTGTTAGGTAGGTCTTTGCAAAGGTTAGTATTTTATAATGCTGTGCAAAATTGTGTATGAAATGAACTTGGTAAATCCATTCCATTTCCCTACTTATTTATATGATTTCAAAGGTACTTCATCTTTGTTCTTTAGTCTCCCAGACTTATAGCACCAATGGCTCGGAACTCTAGTTTTTTGTCTCTTTTGGCCTTCCATTAAACACTCATGATCTATATAGGCAAATTTCTACATGGACTAGGGAATTTCTGCTTAAAGGAATGCTGGGTTGAAGTAATGTTGCTAGGAAGGTGAATAATCACCACTGAATCGATCTGGTTTATAAGTCAGTATATTGAGTTTTGATAAGCTGCATGCACACACTGGGGATTGCTCCATTTTGATTCCCCAGCAACATCTCTTGGTGCAAAAGGAATTGGATAGAATTTTTATGCTCTAAGGAAAGGAAAGGAACATTGCCCCCTACTTCTCTCTTTAGATTAAGTGGTGGGGGGTGATTATTGTTGTTGATACTGTTGTTTAAAAATTTTATTTTTTAAGAGTAATTTTGGGTCCACAGCAAAGTTGAGAGAAAGGTACAGAGATAGACCGTATGGCATCTGCCCCCGCCTTGGTACAGCCTCCCCCATTGTCACCCCCCCCCCAGAGTGGAACACTTCTTACCACTGATGAACTGACATTTATTTACACACCATTTCTACCCAAGGCCACAGTTATTAGGGCTCACGCTCAGAGCTGTACATTTCGTAAGTTTGGACAAATATCTAATGGCATGTGTGTTCATCATTGTGATATCACACAGAGTAGCTTCACTGCTTTAAAAATTCTCTGTGTTCCACCTATATCCCTCTCTCTCTTCTCACCTCTGGCAACTTCTGGTCTTTTTACTGTCTCCATAGTGTTACCAGAGTAAGGTTTTCATTTGTATTTTTTTCCGCAATTCCTTCCTCTTTCTGCATTTGGAAGAGGAGAAGGCCTCTCGGCAAGGGTCATTCCAGCCATGGTGATGAGACAGGGCTTTGTGTGCAAGTATGTGAATCTCGGAGTGGGTGTTTGAGATGGAAGCTGAACTTCTGGACTGGAGCCTGGGTCTGGTAATGATGGGGGACTGACAGGAAGAAGCCTTGTCTAAGGAACTACCATCTCTCTTCCCAGAACTTCCTGTCCCCGTGGCACGTACTCCTCATGAGACTGCTGGGACCATACCTAGAGATAACCAGACACTTCAGGGACTCTAGTCAAGGGTATCATGACCTCCTCCTCAGCGCTGAGAAATGAGTCATCCTCTGGCTTCTCCATTGCTTAAAAGATGAATACAAATACTCTCTCCCTCTGGGAAAATGTGGAGTCTGAAGATGAAGCCTCAGCCATTATTCATAGGTCTAATATCCACCTTGGTCCTGGCAGGCACTTCAGAATATAAGGAGGCTCTCTGAGAACCAAGCCAAGGGTAGAAGACGAGAAATGGAAATATCTGTGGATGTTTTTACCTAAACTCCAGTTGTGGATATAAAATCCAGTCACAATTCTGGAACCAGTGTTTCTGCAAACGGAAAATAAAAAGAGCCAAAAAAACCCTTAATTTTTTCATTTTGAGTAAGCACTTTTACTTCTCTGAGTAAAGCCCTTTTCTTTGGCACCATTTATTCAACTGAATTGAAAGTTCTGTCCCTCCCAGGAGGAAACCAAAGTTCTGAGAGATTTTGTCTATTCTCTTACGTCATGGGAAGTCATCTGTCCTGGAAGTCATCATCTTAGCTGGTTGAGGTATCGCCCAATGTCATGACTGAATTACATCATTTTTCCAAGCCTGAAGATTGGTTTCCCCTCTTGACACATCCACTTTTCAAGTGTCCACTCCTGATACAAGTGTGGCATAGTAAATGTAGATTGTCCTCCCTACAATTCATCCTCTATTTGGCCCTGTTGATCCTGTGACCTGCTGCGCCTTCTCTCTGAGCCTCAGCTTTTATCCTTCTGTATGAAAGAATGCTGCCGTGTCCCCTCAAACCACAGCACCGTGACCCCATGGTAAGCTCTTGGCTCTGGCATTTTTACTCACTTGCTCTTTCCTACCAAGAGGCATGGGGACATTTGGCGATCTCATCTATGCCCTGAACCTGAGGGAGGTCCAGGGCAGGGTGTGAGGGAACTCTGCTGGCCCTCTCCACCTAAGAATGCCGCCATTATTCTCTGCTGAAGCCGCCCCATTGTGGCCTGAGGCCTCTCAACAGACAAGTGGTCTCTTCCCAGAGTACAAGGTCCTGATTTCAGATCTCCAGACTTCCCCACTCCTTTGTGAGTTCAACAAAAAACAGGAGGTAAGGAGAAGGTAAAGGATAATTATTCTATCTTCACCCTGTCTCAGGGCGTTGGTATGACCCCTCCAAGATCCCAGGGAGAAAGGGTACCAAAGGCGTTAAGTATGGGGCCCAGCACATAGAAAGTGTTCCATCAGTCTTACAAGATAAAGGTTACCTCATTAATTAGTTTAATAAACATTTAATCAGTTAACTCATCTGTTCATACTGCTGGGGATGTAGCTCAGTGGTAGAGTGCTTACCGAGCATGCACAAGGCTTGGGGTTCAATCCTCAGCCCCACAAAAGTGAAGAAGAAAGAAAGAGTAAGCCCCCACACGTGACTGTGTTCTTATCACCTGTGAGGACATGGTTCTGTATATACAACAGGAGCTCAAAGATTGTTGCTGAATTCAAACATTTTAAGGGATGAGATCCAAGTCTCCCTAAAGACAAATCCTTTCCATTCCACTGGATGGAAGGGTGGCTAGGGGTGCTGGTAATTCATTTGGGGACCCAAAAGAACAAGGGCATGGCCCAGATAGAAAGGGGATAGGTCGAAATGGGGCTTTCCCACCCACTGTAGTCCTGCTTTGCAGTCTTGCTTCATAACTGTTCAACTGGATTCTCCTACAAAGCAAGTGGCTGAGTTGGGTTTAGAGGAGGTTTTGAAATGGGCGGCCCCAGAGAAGGCCTTTTGGGTTAAAATCTGAAAAGAGTGAGGATTGCTGAGTGAAGGTGTTCACATTACCTTAAGACTGGGTGAAGCGGAAATAAAGCAGAAGACGGAAGCCATGCTCAGAACTGTGCCTAGCATTCAGCAGGTGTTCGGTTTGTGGATGACTGGATAAATTAGTGAATACTTGAGTCCAGGCAGGCATTCTGAACCTCACTTTTTATCTTTCTTTGTTCTGGGGTCACCATACTATGTGTTTACTAGATGTCACCTTGGCTACCTTAGCTTTGAAAACCAACATAGATAGAACAAGCGTCCTGCAAAACATGATCCATGATTGCATGTGTGGGAACAAATAAATCAGTTTTTTAAAAAGCTGGCTACCTCAGAATGTCTATATTTCATTCATTGTGGGCATCTACTGTGTATGAGAACCAGTAATCAAAGGGCTGAGGCAGGGATGAAGAACTAGAATGGGAGTCCTCCCAGCAAGAATGGATGAGAAAAGAAACGAACAGAGACAGACTTAGTCATAATGGAAAGTGCCTATTAAGTCACTCTTGAATGATAAAGTCATTTCATACTACAGGTTTTCAAAACAGCAGGTGATGCCTTAGCATCATAGCAGCGAGGAAAGACTTTCTGGAGAAATGAGAGTGCCTGAATCATGGGGCATGAGTCAGATCCAGACAGGAGGTGGCCACAGCAGGGTTAGTCCCAGAGCCCAGAGGAGACTGTGTCTCCATTTGCCACCTTGGTGGGTGAATCGTCAGAGAAGACATTGGAGTCTCTGCTAATAATAGTTACCAATGCCAGGCATTAAGTCAAGAGTTTGACATGAATGATCTCAGGAAATGCTTTCAACGACCCCCAACATGGTGCGGCAGATACTGCTGAGTTCTCCCCTTGTTCCTTTACTACAGAAGCTCATTTTTATTTGAGAAAAACAAAATGTCCAGTTATAATATTCAGTATCTCAGCTTCCTTTGTATACATGGCTAGTCATCTTCGCAGGGTTATGACCAATGAGGTGCAAGCTGTAGTCACTAAATGGGATTTTCTAGAAAGCTTTTCAAAAGTAACAGATGCAGCTAGCTCATTTCTTCAACTACTGCCATTTTGCCTGCAATTGGAGCAGCCATGGATGATCACGCAGGAAGATGGAAGAAGGCCATGTCCTTCATAACTCCCTTGAATGGTGCAAACCCTGGATTGCCCACTCTGAGAAAAATGAGCTCCTGCATGGGTAAGCCACTGCCACCTGACCTCTGAGGTTTGCAGCAGAGCACTATCTTAACACATGCAGATTAGTGATATGAATATTTTGTTTACAGACTGGTAGACGGGCTCAGATAGTGTCTCTACTCACAAGCAGCAAATCTAATATTCAAATCCAGGCTAGTGCAGAACAAGGCTGGTCAACTCCAAAAGAAACCAGTAAAAGTACTCCAAAATTACACTTAAAGAAAGAAAGAAAGAAAGAAAGAAAGAAAGAAAGAAAGAAAGAAAGAAATCTTTAGCAACTTTTAAATATCTCTGGCAGCCCTTTTTACAGCCTTTTATTAGATGTTGGTAGGACCCTCTTCCCCAGCACATTGTTACAGAATTTCCTGGAAGGCAGGAACAGGACATAATCATGCCGGTAGCAGCCACTTCTTCCCCTCCCCAGTTCCTGACTTGGGCTAAGTAAGCAGCCCCAAAATGATGGGTGGTTCGAGTTTTTAAAAAATTACTCAGAATAAAAATCATCCTTGGGAAAGCCATCTGTGTGTGCGGGGTGTGTGTGTAGTTGTGTGTGTCCATTCTTGAGAGTGTGTGGCACACTGTGCACATGCGTGTAAGTGCATGTCCGAGTGTTTGGGAGGGCAGAGGAAGGATATTTTTCTTTGCTGTCAAATCCTATCCTCCCTTCTAGCTCCTTCAGACCTGCAGTGACAGCAGGAATGATTATATTAGCGATAACTAAACTTTTGTTCAGGACCTGAAAATTTAATTTCCTTGTGGGAAGCTGTAGAGAACTAAGCTTATTTGGGGCCAAGAACTCATGAACTTTCCCAGAAAAGGAAAAAAGAACACTAGATACAGCCACTGGCTGCTGGATTTTCTTAAAAAATGAAAAGACAGCAGCTCATTTTTGAAAGCCCTGTGTGCATTCCAGTGCAGTCCATGATTTGTGATATTTTTTCTCTTTTGTTTTATTAAGTAGACTCCTCTCATTTTTTCCCAAAATTTCTTGGATCAGTGAGACCTGATGATATTTAGAGTGGTCACCATGTGCCAAGCACTGTTTTGAAAGTATCTGCATTGCTTTACTTTATCTAATCTTCCCATTTTGAAGATCAGGAAACTGAGGCAAAGAGAAGCTAAGCCACTTGTCTGAGGTCACACAGATAAGAAGCAACAGAGCTAGCATTCGAGCCTACGCAGTGTATCTACGAAGTTACTGATGGTAACCTTATCATTGTTGAACCTGATTTAGTCCGGCACCTTCCTCCTGGTATCTGAGGGTATACGTTTTTTGGATGCAAGCAACAAATACTCTCTGTGCTTAGTGTAAGAAGAAAGGGGGGGAAGTGGAGAGCAAGGAAAGTCACATTTCAATCTGTGGCTTTGAGAGGCAAATTTCATCCCTGAGTAGGGAATGAAAACTCCAGTTGTTTGTAAGAAAATGAAGGTGATGCTACTAGATCAAAATGCTATAGGCACAGGGCAGGAGAAAACAAATGAGAGAAATGCTAACATGACCCTCAGGAAAAATGGGTCTTGCTGAATTTAAGGAATCTGAGGGTGAATTCTGACATGAACTTGACATCATGGAATGAACAGTTAGGTGTTTTCAAACTATCCTACCCTTGAGATTCATCCATTCACTCAATTGTGAATGTTCCTTCACCAAATAGTCCCTTTTTTGTTCATGCCAGGATACTGGGAGATTTATTGGCCCCAACGCCCTCCGGAAGAATGGCATGTATACAGTCATCCATGTTCCAAGTTCCAGGACGCAGCATCAGGGGCCAGGCACAGTGGTAGGTGCTGGGAATAGAGCAACAGACAAGTCGGGGAGAGCGTTAACCCCCGAGGGGTCCATAGGCTCTGCATGCTTGATGTCCCAGCAGACACAGCTAAATGGAAGGAGCGTTACCATGGGGAAGTGCAGAGGCCTGGGAAAGCGTGCCGTGGAAGGACATACTTTGGGATGTGCTGGATGCTTTCCATTTGTTCCCCCTACTTTCTCCCTGTTTCTATCCTTCCCTGTGTCCCCAGGAGGACAGCTTTTATAGATCTGAAACAGGATCTCTTATTCTCTGGCTTCTAGTTAATCCACCCACCAAGGCAGTAGCAGAAGAACGGAGAGGAGGGAAAGAGTGATATTAGAGTACGTATCTGCCCAGCTCCCTCTGAACCGAAAGGCTGTCTCCCTCTGGTGCCAAAGGCCACATACCCTACCAGGTAACTTCCTCCACAGTCCCTAAACCACCACCAGTTTGCCCCTGCACCTTCCTCTGCCTAATCAGCCTCCAGGGGTAAAGGCTCCCGGCTCCTGCTACTTGCAGTGGTAAATCAGTTAGTTCCCTTGTTGGATTCCATGACTCTACACCTTGGGCAACATACCCTTCATTTACCTTGTTTGAGAGAACCATGTTGTCTATAGGGGTGGGTGGTAAGGTTTACCAAGGGTATTTAAGCTGATACCTACAATTTAAAGCAGCAGTAAATCATGTGTTTAGTGTCCTATGGGGCAGTTCATCCCAAAAGGATCCCCCAGGGGAGTCCTGTAAAAGAATTTTATCCTTAGCTTTAATTCAGTATTTAAGTGATACACTAAAATCGGAAGGTTTGACAAAGAAATATCCTAACGTTAACGTGATCGAGCCCTCTACAGGATCATTGTAGGGTGTCAGCCCAACATACAAAGCCACTTCCCTAATATATGCTTGTAACAGCACGTCCTGGCCCTAGCAAGAGCTGACTGAACCCCAGGAAGGCAGACACCTGGCCTACACTGGACCAGTGAGTTTCTTTCTCTTTGAGGACTGAGATTTAAGAATGTTGGTTCTTGCCTATTGGCAGCTTCTAAAGAGAAGTAGAGGCTAAGTTCCGGGCATCCTTGCAGTCACGCATGTAACTGTGCTGTGGTTCACTGAACATCTGTGTCCTTGCTTATTTGTGTATGTTTTCACACAGTTCTCTGGCAGATAGTAGTTAAAACATTTCCGTGAAGGGACAGCATTTCTAAGTGATACCGAGGCACCATTTGGGCTCCACCAGAGCAGTAAAAGGCAGTCCAGAGAGAGGGGGAAGTGGGGCAGACATTCAGACAGAGGCAGAGATGAGAGACTGCAGCACCCAAAGGAGGTGGTGGGAGCCTTTTCCTCCAGGGTCCCAAGGCAGCTCCACTTTTGCTTCAGCTCTTTCCACGCCCAGCTTCCTCCAACTGTGCTGTAACAACCAACTCCCCTAGCTGGCTTAGGCTAGCTTGAGCAAGTCTTATTGCTCATCTATGGGAGATAACACTGCTAAAACATTAACCGAGGTGTTTTTTTACTCTAGTGTCCCCTTGTAAGCCTAGGCCTCTCCCCGTTTTTGTTCAACCCAGCAGTCTGCATCCATTCTCTCAAGGAGGAGATGGCATAAAAGAAAGAAGCCAGGAAGAAGAAAGGTAATGATTTGCTTTGAGCTTCAAAAGCTTAGGCGTAGGTGAAAAAGGAGGATTTATGTGCATAAATTATACATTTGAGTAAATTCAAGTAAAGTAGGGGTGAAGCTTCCCATTCCAAGAATGGACGAAAAGGTTCCCTAGGCTGGGGAGTCTGGTGCGGGCAGAGGAGAGTGGAGATAAGTTAGGGCCTAATTTGGAGGACTCGAGGCCAAGGCGGAAAAGCATTCAGAGAAGGCTCAGCCTCTGCTTGAGTCAGCACTGTTCTTTCACATTGCCCTAGTGCTTTGCAGAGTGCCGTAGGCACATCAGTGTCCATTCAACTTTGTGCCTTTTTGTTGCCCAACCTAAGGCCCCTGGCAAGAACCCCCTCCCATGCAAGCAGGAAGGTCACTGCTGACTCCAGAACGATGATGACCTGCAGGCCCTGAGAGTGTGTTCAGTCCACTCTAACCCATCCACCACCCAGTGACCACTTGGCCAGGCACCATACATAGAACTGTCACGCTAGAAGGATCAAGGGATGTGGCCACTTAGAGAATTTGTAGTTCAGCAAGAAATTAGACATGTTGAAAATATCATTTCATCCTTGTCGGCAAGCTGGAAAAACATGGGCTAGATGGCAATACACTTGGGGAGAATGGAGCCACCTGAACCGTCTGCGAGAAGCCTGGTTAATGATGCCAGCGACCCCTGAGGAAATGGTCTCTGTTCTTAGCTCTGCCCTCTGTCCTCCGCTCTGACCTACTCCGGTTGCAACTAATCAAAGTTGAGGCCCTCTTCCAACTCAGCAAAGAGAATCACGATCCACTGCAATGTGTGCCGGGGCCTTGGAGGTGGCACAGGCGCATGGCACAGCCCCTGGTGTTAGCTTTCTCTGCATGCTACCGTGGCATCCCTGCCCCACCTGAGGTGTGCACCACTTAGAAGTCAGCCCATCCACATTTTTGTTGTTGCAAGTACCAATAAACCACTGAAACTGGCCTTAAAAAAGGAAGGAGGATATATTTAAAGAATCTGGGGTGTCTTGGAAAATGCAAGAGAGGAGCTCATCAGGGTTCCTTCCTTAGCAAATACAACAATGAGCAAAAGGTGGTGGGTTACTGCCTGGCCTTTTGGGGGAGACTGGTTAGAACTTCTTGGGCTTGGGTTCAGTGTGTAGTCTGGGGTCAGACTATTTGAAACAAAACCCCAACTTAGCCATTCACTGGCTTTTTCCTATGCACCAGTAATGAGATGTCTGATTTAATCTTCATTACAACCCTCTGAAGAAGGGCTATTTTTATCCCTATGAGACAGATGACAAAATTGAACACAGAGAGGCTTACTAGCTTGCCAAATATCACACAGCCAGAAAATGGGAGAGCTAGGCTTTGAATACAGGGAGAGTGCACTTTTTTGCTCTGCCCCTAAATAGCTATATGACCTAGAATCACGTATCTCTTCTCATTGTGCCTCAGTTTGCCTTAGTGTTGCATTTGTAAACTATCCCAAGTCATAAAGCCTTAAAGCAGAAGCATGACTTGCTCAGAAATGTGCGACCTGGGCAGGGCTCTGCAAAAGTGAATCCTAGTCCAAGAGGGGGCCGCCAAATCCAATACTCAGTGCAGTAAGTAAGAAGAGCTGCATAGTAAGAAAGGCCTGTGGAATGGGATAGATACGGCTGTGTCTGTCTTTGGGGAATACTACACACAACAAGTGCTTCCTGTGCTGCTGACATGGAACTGAGTGCCTCACAGCCACTGTAAGTTATAACCATTAAACTCATCCCCAAATTCTGTCCTAGAAGGAACAATTATCCCATTTCACAGAAAAGAGAAGTCTGAGACTGAAATACAGGGAGTTAAGCAACTGAATGACATCACCAGTGAATAAGATGAACCCAAGGTGTGTTTGACCATGAGACCACCGCCATGAGCCAACACGCTTGGTGGTAGCCATGGAAGCCACGTGCAGCAATGGTGATTAATGGGGAGCCCTGACACCTGCCCGCCGGGGCCCACATCTCAGCCCTTCTGCTTATAAACCACTTGCCCGTGCTTCTTCCCACCACACTGCCTGTGTGGTTGAATTGAGACAGTGCAAGCGAAATGCTTAGCGCATTGTCCGGACACTGGTGAGGATTCTATAAATGCCAGCTGATTTTATTAAAAAATAGACCCAAGGAAGACATCTTTATTTTTAAAGACAAATCTGCAACTACTACCAAGACTACACGTCATACACCCTCAAGTCCAGTGAAGGCTTCTGGGCCACTGGTGTCATTACTCAGGCCACAATAGACTGGACATTGAAGCTTGCTCATCTGGGAAGTCAACTCCACTCCCTCTGTGCTTCCAGACAAACAAGGCGAGCCATAGAGCTGCTTGTGAGAGTTCCTCTGCTGTCCCTCCCTGGAGGGGACCTTGTCTGACTCAGCTTAGGGGCTCGGGGGGAACTCAGTGACTCACTAAGTATCAAAAACTGATTAAACGCCCTCAGATCTCAGGAAGGGAATAAACACCCAGGAGACCCGAGGCTCTCTCCCTCCAGGCCCCCTGAGGATCCTCAGACAGGAGAACGTGGGTGGGAAAATGAGCCAGGCTTCCTTGGGGCAGGGGTGCTTGTCATCCCTGCACACGCATCTGCAGTGTTGGTGAGAGTTGGGGCCATCTGCCACGGAGGCAAACCCAAGGGCTGCCTCCTTCCTCAGTCGCCCTCTCAGCTGCTGTTACCACCCCCGGACGGAGACCTGCATCCACTCAGACGTCTCACAGCCCCTCGAATTCAGCATGTACCCCACCCTGGACTCATCTCCATGCCTCACCAGACCAGGGCCTCCCATGGAGGTTTCCATGGTGCTCCCAGTGGCCCCAGCCAGCAATCCAGCTCACTTGGACTCTCCTCCGCCTGCCCCACATGTGACCTGTGCCAGTTCCTGTTGTTCCTGCCGCCTGCTTGCTGCCTCTGCCAGAGATCTCCTACAGAGCACTGCAACAGCTTCCCAACTGTCTCCCTGTCTCCCTCCAGTCCTTTCCCCTGGCTGGCTGCTAGTCTCAGAATTCGGTGACATGTACATGAGACTGGCTCTCTTAGAGGACACTTTAGTGGCTCCCCTGGCCTTCCGGATAGGGGCCACACTCCTGAACACGGTGTCAGGGCCTCTACCCAGCCACTGCCCATCTGCTACAGACTGGATTATGTCCCCCCAAAATCATGTGTTGAAGTCTCAACCCCAAAGCATGACTGTATTTGGAGACAGGGCCTTCACAGGGAAAGCAAGTTAAAATAAGTTGATTAAGGTAGGCTCTGATCCAACATGGCCAGAGTCCCCATAAGTAGACTACCAAACAGACTTGTGTGGGGGCCATTAATAGGAGGCTCCAGTACAGTTTCAGTCCAAGCAGCGTGGCAGCACATAACTGTAATACCACGGCAGGCAAGAGCCACACTGGGGAACCGAGCCCCAGAATTCCTGGCTATTGCCGTGAAAGTCAGGACAATGCTCAGGCCCCTCCACAAGTGACCACAGAGCCCTGTGCCCCTCTGGGCAGCCCTCAGCACTAAGGCACATAGCCATTCTGGTCTTGACCACCAAAATCTTCTCATGGAAGAGGTGCACCCCCCGCCACCTTGCCGGGCTGGGCCTTGGCTCCAGGCACAAGCCCTGCCCGGCCTCACCTGCTCAGCAGGAACTGGCCTAAAAAGCAGTTGAGAAAAACTTTCCGCCTAAGCCTGTTTGGCTCTGCACATCCCCGGCAAGAGCCTGGAGCTGGCCTGGATTTTGCCTAGAAGGAAATAATCTGGGCGCACTGAATAGGGACCCATTTACTTAAAAGGAAAACAACTTAATTTTTGCTCCATCTGGCCTAGAGCAATGTACAGACAAATCCCACCTCTTGCCCTTTCCTGGTCTGTTTTCATCACTTGCCAACATCACCTAACTGTCGTGTTTGATCGGTTTTCTCGCTGACTCTCCCCTTCTGTGCCCTGTATCATCCTGGTAGGATGGGGAGAAAGGCTCTGCCCATTGTGTCCCCTGCTGCTTCTCTTTCTCCTCCCAAAGGGCCTGGTGCATAATCGGTGTTTGGTGTGTGATGTTGATGTGGACATAGATGAATGAGCAAGTTCACGCTTCCTTCTTCTCTCCTCCCCAAAGACACGGGGATGAGTCTCCACTCTCGTCACTGCCTTGATGACTCCCAAGTACTCCCAGCAGGGACCCCCCCCCAGCTCCCCTTACACCTTTCCTTTCCCTGCTAACAGCAAGGCAGGGCCGCCTAAGGGTGCTTCCCTGAGCCCTACACACATGCCCTCAGGACTGTGGCAGTGTGGTCACAGATGTAGCACCAGCTACGCCTCCATTAGTCTTATAACCCAGATGCACAACCCACCAAAGCCTGGCATCCTTCTCCCTGTAGACGCAAGTTCTTACGCGACCAGAGTCTGAGGCCAGGACCTTGCTGTGGCAGTACCAGGGAAACTCAGGGTCCCCTACAATGCTGCCTTGGGACAGCCCGGAGGAGTGGCGGTGCCCTGGATGCTCTGAGGGTGGAAGGGTGGGAGGTAGCAGGGAGGTCAGGCTCCACCAGTCAGCACAGTGGCAGCCACCCAGACCTCTGAGCCTCCCCTCAGACCAGCGGCCTCGTGGGGCTGGTGTAAGAAGCAGGATGAGAGACGAAGGCCAGAGAACAGGATGGCGGCCAGTGGCACAGGCTGGGCTGGAATCCCCAGCAGCCTTTTGCTTGCTGCATGACCCAAGAGCCTCCAAACCAGCCTCTTCACACAGTGCTGTTGTTTAAAGGTCTGGCACATGGTTAATGAGAGAGGTTATGAAATGTAAAAGTGCGCAGGGCAGTAACCTAGTCCCAAGTCACAGGGAGCCGAGCAGGTATGGTGCAAAGTTACAGTTTTCTGTTGACGTCGGAGAATTGAAAACTTGTTCTGTTTCCCTCTAGTCTGCCCTCCACACCGCACCTGCACTTCTGGGTGGAGAAACATAGTCACATGCTGACCCTGAGGCACAGCTGGGTGGCTGGCGTGGCCTGGGATCCTCCCAGGAACCACAGATACTGGGAGCCTTTGCCTTGGTTGTGACTGAGATGAGATCTGCATGTGATCACCCTGCAGAGCCCCCGGAGCCAGGCTGACGGCAGTTCCAGGCTCAGCCCTGCCACTCAGCTGCCTGACCTTGGCTAAGCATTTACCTCTCTGTTTCGCTTCCTCCGTGCAGAATGCAGTCGTGATAGACAGGCCTTCCCTTCCCACACACACCACGTTTTCCAGCCTCTTTGCCTTTGCTCTTGATGGGCCCCTGACGCCCTTGTCCTCCCTCCTCTCTGCCCACCTAACTAATCCTCAGAGTCGTGCTCAGGGGCCATGACTGCCAGGTGTCACGGGTCTCTCTGTCACATGTGGCCTCCCATTCCTTTCAGCCTCTCCAGCACGCGCCCTTTCTGTGGAAGTCACCCTGGCACAGAGTGGACAGAGCATGCATTTTATTCCCAGTTCTGTTTTCAATGGTAAGCGTTAGAGTCACAGCTGGGTTTGCCTTCAGCTTTGCCACCTAACATCTGTGTGACTTCCGTGGAGTTGCCTAAATTCTCAGACCCTCAGTTTTCCCATCTGTAAAAAGGGCATGAAAACCCCTCCTAGGGTTTGTGGTGTGCACTGAAGGAGATCGTGTGTGTAAAACCTTGACCACGTCGAATGTGCTCGTTACCTGTCACCACAAGCGGCACATCCTGGCACTAAGCAGGTGTCGCCTCTCAAAAGGCTGTCATTTGAAATGCATTCCTTTGGGGCCCTCTACAGGTCAGGTGGCTTCTGAAAGGCAAACCTTGGGGTTAGTGGTGGCCCAAGGCCCTGCTGCTGCTGAATTCTCGCTAGTAACTGACCTATTGTTTTGATAATAGAACTCTGGTGCCTAGTGGAAAAGCAGAAAAGCTAAGCAGAGGGTAGGGACCTGGAGAGGAGCTCCAGATTCCTGCTTCTCAAACCGGGTGGGCGTGGTGGCACAAGCCTGTAATCCC
Source organism: Heterocephalus glaber (assembly GCF_053883595.1). Lineage (NCBI taxonomy): Eukaryota > Metazoa > Chordata > Mammalia > Rodentia > Bathyergidae > Heterocephalus > Heterocephalus glaber. The sequence goes on from NW_028258377.1 coordinate 29,440,456, forward strand.
AGCCCTTGGGAGACTGAGGCAGGAGGGTCACTGAGAGCTTGAGATCAACCTGGGCTACATAGCGAGACCCTGTCTCAAAAAGAAACAAATGAAAAACCAGATACCTGCTTCTTGGTCTTTACCTTGGTCCCAAGCAGAAGTGAACATAACATGGCAAACGGCTCCCATTCACTGAGGGGCCTTCATCCATGTTCTGTCTATAAATCTCATGATAAACCTGCAGGGACCCACGAGATCTGAGACCCAGCTCAGATTCAAGCCAGGGCTCCCAGAGAGAAGAAAGGGCAGGAGGAGGATAGGAAGAAAATGCACACCCCCGTGACAGGGCAGAAAAACAGTCTGTGAAAATGTATGGTTCCATTTATAGAAAATTAATTCAGCATACGACTTCATCATAAAACCATTTCTCGAAACATTAACTCCTATCAATGTTGTAAAAGTCCTGGAAGCTACAAATTTTCATTTAAAAAAAAAAAATCTCCTCTATAAAGATCCACTTTTCAGACCAGCCAAGATTTTCTCTCCTTGATCTGTTGCTGGCTTTACATTTAGAAAAGCTCGGGTGGCCTCACAGGTCAGTGTGGCTTAGGAAAGGTTCCCCAACGCCCGCAAGCTGGGGAAAAGCAATGCTGACTTTAATTGCTCTGTGAATTAGACCCTCCCTTCTTGGGTTTAAACACACAGCCGCAAACCCGTTGTTTTCTCCAGTCCTAGAAACCGCGGTACAGCATCCTTCTTTCTCTTGTCCGATATTGCCCTCTGGTGGCCACACCTCTACTTGCAAAGTAAACGTGAAATGGGCAGGCACACACGGAAACCTGTGTACGCCTTCCCTGGCTCACCAGCCTCCATGGCTGCTCATTTTTCACCACCACTTAGGAGGCTATTATGTGCTAAGCAACAGGGATTCCAGGATACCCCAGGTGCTAAGAGATCCGCTTGCTAAAGGCAGAAATGGCCAGATCTGGAATCCCAAGAGTGCACAAGACCCTGGGGCCGGGGTCAGCTTCCCCACCACCACTGCTGCACTTATTTCCTTACAGAGGAACTAGTAATACAGCCTCATTCACCTTCGAAATATACACTATTACATGCACTCCTCTAATCAGAGCTGTATTTTATTTTTCCAACCATCCACTGGAGCACACTTAAGTTTGGGTAACATAAGAAAGGCGGAGAAGTTCATGGGAAAGCTAGGACCATGGCTTCAGAGGCCTTGGGTTGGAATCCTGACTCTGCCAGTTTCCTCCCTTGTTATCTTGAGCAAACTCAATTTCTCTCAGACTCTTTTCACCTGTCTGTAAAATGGGCACGATCATAGGGTTCAACAAGATAAAGATAACTCGGCGGGGGGGTTTAACTCAGTGGTGCCGCCACCTGCCTCACAAGCACAAGGTCCTGAGTTCCATCCCTGGTACAAAAAAAAAGAAAAAAGATAAAGATAACTCAAGTTCTCAGACTTTGGTGTAAGCAATTTTTCCTGGGATCTTATAAACAGAATAACCACCCCACCACCACCTTCCCCAACTTACTGCTTCAGAAAAATTGGAAAGTGGCTGTGGGCAAGCTGAGAAGTTAACTGCCTGGATTAGCCAGCTACGCAATGGCCACTGAAGATGGGTCCTAGTGAGCTGGCCCTCCGGCCTCAAACTGGACAGCACATTGGCGACAGCTGAGAAGTTTTCAAAATGCTGATACTCCCTCTCCCATCCCCACTGGATTCTGATGTAATTGGTTTAGGAAGGATCCTGGCATTGGGATTTTTCAGAATTCCTGGGGTGATTCTCATGTACAGCCAGGGTTGAGAACCACAGCCTTAATCCAATGCCTGGCACACAGTGAGAACTTAACAAATGTTCACAGTGATCCTGCCGGTGAATCCACTTCATGACACAAACACCATGCCTATATCCAACAACAGTAACAAAAGGACAGCCTCTGTCAGGTGCCAGGAACTAGAGGTAGAGCAATTGCCACAACCAAACAGAAAGACAAAGGTCTCTGTCCTCAGAGACCACAGCAATGCAGCAGGCCCAAGCGTAGCTCTGTGCTGAGCCCCCAAAGTTACAGAGCGGGCCCAGGCAGTGGGGGCTGCAGATTGCGGAGGGCCTTAGGAGTCATGGTAAGAACTTTGCTCTTTGAGCTGGAAAGCCAAAACACCTCTCATTATTGTCTGCCTTGGAAAGAAAGAGACTTAGAGAAGTCATTGCACCTTTAAAAAAAAAAAAAAAAAAAAAAAAGGAACCAATAGTGAACCAGGAAGGCCACTGCAAGCTGAGCTGCATTTGCATCAGTGGGACCTGGCTCAGCTTCCTGTGCCCCTGGTGTCTGTCTGTTCCCCTCTGAGTAAGGACAACCCTAGCTTGGCAGCCGTATTCACCACCCTACCCCTTCTCCCTGCTCCTGCTGTCCAGCAACTGCCCGAGGTCCCTTTCCTGCCCACAGACTCCGCCAGCCAGCTGTTTCCAGCTGTACAGACAAATGGGAATACTTACTCTTAATCAGGGTTTGAGCTTTGCACCTGCTCCCTTGGCTGGGACTGAGCCTACTTCAGAAGCAAGAGATGTCGAGGGTGCAGGGGGAAACCTTTTTCATCTGAGGAGCTACTCAGCCACCCCCAGCCGCTCATTAGCGCGTATGAATGAGGCAGGGAAAGCCCAAGGAAATCTTTTCAAGCCCGGAGAGGAGGAGTAGGAGGGAAAACAGGGGCAGCCAACTGAGAATCACCGCCTCCACAGCTCTCTTCTTCACCTTGTGCTCCTTGTTCACAAGCTCATGCCTCACAGCATGTGTGTGCACGTCCAGCTCTCTGCAGCCAGAGGATGGGTGAGGTGACTCTTTCCCCTCAAACGGCCTTCTCCACCCACCCTGGAAGGGGGCGGGCGACCTTGTCTGGAGCCCCCGAGGACATCAAGCAGAGTCTCGGAGCAGCAAGTGCAGCCACCCTGCACGCTCCACCTGGCCTGTGGAGGTTTCTCTTCTTGTTTGGCTGCTTGGTTTTTATTTTTCTGCAGATGACAAGATTCCACGCTGACAACCTAGCTTCTCTGGGACGCTGGGTGACAGAGGTGGAGCCACATCCCCACTGGGCATCCCGGGCCTATTGCTGAGGGGCTGCTGCTGGGTCACCAGGACACATTCTTACCCCACCCTGACACCTATGGATTGCGCGCTCGCACCCGCACGCGCGCGCGCACACACACACACACACACACACACACACACACTGGCTTTCCTCCTTCTCCACGGCCCAGGGGCTGAGCCACCCTGAGGGGTGCTGGGCAGCAGAACTGCCTGGCCCTGGTCAACGGAGGTCACTCAGGGATACCTGGCCTCTCTGCAGCCACACGGGGAACCAAGCAGGGGGTACTTTACTTTTTATTTTTCCTTCTATCGTGTAGCTTCTAAGAATCTGGCCACCAGACTGATTTTATTTAGGTCACCCTCCCCAGCTCAGAAAATAACAGCCTCACATTTATGTGCAGCCTGGTACCTATGAAGCCCCCAGCCTTTATAGTCACTGGTCCCCTCCTCCCTCTGTACACCTCATTCTTAAACACTTTTTATTCACCCTCATTCTTTTTCATTTTTCTTTGTGGCCACAATCCTCCAGCTCTACAAATCTACTCAACTGTCTCTGGCACGCAGCCTGTTCCTTATTATTAATACGACTGAAAATAATGGATAATAATGAATAATGGATAAAGGGCTCTCACGCCACCAACCTTTCAACAACCATATGAGGTAAATAGGAACACACAGAGTTTAAGGGACTTGTTTACGGCCAGCAGCTAGTCAGTGACAGAGCCAAGTTGGGCACTTATTTTCAGTGCCATTATTTATGGGTTAACCAGGAAATTATTTTGAAAAGTAAGCCAGTGGAAATGAACATCCAGATTTCAATGTATGACTTTATTAGATTTCAAGGACAAGATTTATTCCCACTCTTTGGTACTGAAATGGAAGTAAATGGAGCAAGATTTGGTATTATATTTGCCTTTCCAACAACCTTTTGGAGACGCTTGTGTTGCATCTGTACGTTTGTAAACTGCATTAAACACTGGCTCATTCACTCAATCAACAATTTTTTGTGCTCCTACTGTGTGCCAGGCCGTGGGCTTGACACAAGTCATACAATGGTGAGCAGAACAGGTTTTCCCCTGCCCCGGTACACTATGGAACCTTGTGGTGGAGGCGAGCATTGAACTGAGATTCACACCAAGAATACACAACCAGGAATATGCCAAGTTCCAGGAAGGAGAGGCCCAGGGTTCCAGCCGCTTCTAAGAAAGGAAGTGACCTGGTCCGGGAGCTCAGAAAGAGCTTCCTGGGGAAGTGGCCATCCCCCCAGGAGAGAAAAGGCAAGAAAAAATTAATAAAGAGAAAAGGAGAGGGAAGGGCATCTGTAGAAGGAACAGAATTGCAGTGCCTTGTAGTACATGGAGTTCTTTTGGGGCCAAGAGAAGCCGAGGGGCATAGTACAAGGTGAAGTGAGACAGACGTATGCAGCTGGACCTGCAGGCCTGTGGGCCCAGGTAAGCTCCTAGATCTCCTCTCAGGGAGCAGTAAGAACCTGCTCAGAACAAGGATTGACCTCAGCTGATTAAGTCCAGCTAGGTACGGGGTACTCTGAGAGGCCCAGGGAAAGGAGGGCTCAGCCCTCACAGAACTCTCCATCAGATTCCCTGGCCTGGATGAAGCCTTGCTCAAAACTGGGGCCTTCTCTTCCTCAGATGTATACCAGTATCCCTTGAGTTGACAGTAATGAAAAGCAGATCAGCATTTTGAAAAATAAAAATGTTAAGCACCTACTAGTCATTTGCCGCTGAAGACAAATATGCACCATTTGCTGCATAGACATTATTTCATTTAATCTTTGCTTCTCCATAAATTATGAGACAAGCAGCATTATTACTTCCATTTTATAGATGAGGAAATTGAAGTTCAAAGAGGGTTAGTGACTTCCCCTGGGGTCACAAACCTACTGGCAGATCCAAGGTTCAAAACTAGGACTGTCTGAAGGTTGACTCTATCTTTTCTAGGTTGTTATTTGGGGAATCTTTACCCAGAAAATGAAGGGCAGCCGACACGACAGGTCTAAGGCATATCTCACCATTGGATTCTCAAACTCAGCCATAGGCCATACTTTGCCAAAGCTGATGGCCAGATCTCTCCTTGCCTTATTTGACAGTCAGTGGCAATGACCACATAATCGCACACGCTCCTCTCACAGAGTATGTCCCTCTTGAATCAAGACCTGGTTGTCTTCCTTCCTACTACTGCTCATTCTTGGTCTCCACTACCCAGCCTTCCCTCCTTGACTTGGCCTTTACCTGCTAGACTTGCCAAGGCTCTGCCCAGGACAACTTTTCAATTTATAAACTTTTTTTTTTATAATTTCATTCCCCTAAGGTTCTAAATTGTATCAAAGAAGAAGGAGGAAAGGGAGGAGGAGGAGGAAGAGGATGGCGGGGGAGGGACAGAGAAGGAGGAATGAGGAGGAAGAGCAGGAGTGGGAAAGAGAAGGAGAATGTGATTGTGACACAGGCTTTATTCGTCCTGGTGGTATAAAGGGAAAGCCAAGAGGTTAGCCAAGGGTTTGCTCCAAGGCTGAGGCGAGATTTGAACCCAGATCAGACTCCTGTGCCCACAGACTGACCCCTGCCGCTCCATCTGCTTCGGGGCAGACAGAAGGTAGGGAGCGAGTGGGCACAGTGGAGTTAGGAGGCAAGGGCTCGAGTCCAGGTGAGAATAAATACTGCTTGATCCAATGCGGCATTGTGAAGGTGTAAGAAGTGGCTGGATTCATGTGGAAGGCAAGGCAGTGGGGCTTGTCAATGGAATGCATGGGACACATGTGGCCAAGAATTCAGTCAATGCTACTTGAGGAACATGGCATAAGGAGGTGCCATTCACTGAGATGGAGGCAGCCAGGGCAGTACAGGATTTAGGGCTGGGTCCCCAGAGCTGACATGGAAATAATCAACCAGGGGGAGAGGGAGCTAAAGCAAGGATAGGGTATGGGTTTGGTTGTCTTCCTCTTCTCCTCCCTCCTCCACCACCTCCTCCTCCTCCTCCTCTTCCTTGTCATCTTTCCAAACTATGAAGTCTGTCTCTATGATAGAGGAGGACTCATTGTGGTTTTGCTTGATTTTCAGAATGCTTTGCACCTGTTAGTGAACTTCTCAAAACAGGGCTGCTGGCACCATGTGTAATAGCTAAAACTTGGAAACAGCCCAGTTGCCCATCAACTGGAGGCTGGATCAAGAAAATGTGGTTTTTTTAATAAAATGGAGTACTACTCAGCCATCAAAAATGAGAAATGAGAGACATTTATAGCTAAATGGATGCACCTTGCGGCGATACTCTTATGTGAAATAAATAGGACACACATGTGTAAATACCAAACAGTTTCTCTAGTGTGAGAAACTGAAAGTGCAAATAAGGACTAGAAGGTATAATGGATAATGTGAAATAGGAAGAAAAGGGGCAAAGGGGAAGGGGAAGTGGGACGGGTAGGGGAAAGGAAAAAGGGAAATGGAATTAATATGAGAAAAGGAAAAAATGGAAACAAAGTCTTTGTAAATAAGGAGGGATGGAGGGGTTGAAGGGAGGGCAGGGGAATGGGGAAAAATAAAAACCAGGAGAGACTATGTAAAGGTGCAAATTTCCAACAATGAATGTCATTATATTGTATACCTAAAATGTACCAATAATTAGAATGAATAATCGATAATGCAAAATAGGAAGAAAAGGTCCAAAGGGGTAGGGGTAGTGGGAGGGGCAGGGGAAAGGAAAGACGGGAAAGGAAAAATGATGAGAAATGGAGAAAATGGAAACACAGTCTTTGTAAATAGGGAAGGGAGGGCTAGGAATGGGGAAAAAATAAGAACCAAGATGCATTATGTAAAGGTACGAGTTTCCGATGAGAAATGTAATGTGTTGTATACCTACAATGTACCAATAAAAGAATTTAAGAAAAAAACAAAACAAAAAAACAGGGCTGCTGGGACCTGCATGGGAGAAGTCGTCCTGCAGAGGTACAGGGGAGACAGACAGGTGGGTGAAGTTTCTATGCCATCCATTCCTGAGGTTCACCGTGAGCAGACAAAGTGAACTGGTTTCAGCAGCTTCCAGCCTCCTACCTCCAGGTCACCCTCAGCTGCATGGCCAGAAGAGCTTGCTGTATGGCAGGGTCGGGCCGTGTCCACTACACCCTGCTCCACTACCTGCCATGGCTCTGCACGCCCCAGGAGAAAGCCCAAGCCCTACCTGGCCTTCAACTTCTTGCCCAGATGGCCCGCTCCTCCCCACTATGCATGTACCGTTGCCTCTCAGACTATTTCCTGCCCCAAGTGTTGCCCACATAACCCTGTTTTCATACTTTTCCTCGTGTTTGCCGGGTCAAGGGTATCCTTTCATCCTGGACAAATGTCTCCTGATGTTCCAGGATCCATCTTACACACCTGATCTAAGTCACCTGGTAAGATAACACCATTAACTGTATCCCCCAAACACAGCACATACACCTCTCTCAAAGCTGGGAGTGTGTTGGTTAATGTTTAAAAACAACTCCCTGGCCAGGTTATGGGTGTGGGGAACGAGAGCCCAGATGGGATGTTTAGTGTCTGGCAATTTCAGGGGTATAAATCTCCTCACTGTAGTCAATTTTTCTTTTGTCAGTACTGGGCGCTGAACCCAGGGCCTTCATTCTGAGCTACATCCCCAGCCCTTTTTATTTTTCATTTTGTTTTGAGACTGAGTCTCACTAAGTTGCTAAGTTGTCCACACTAGGCTTGAACTTGGGATCCTCCCGCCTCAGCATCATACACATGCAGGTTACCATCACTCTGCCTTTCTTTGAATGGACACATACCTTTAACGCCTCCTCCTCCTTTCCTCTTTCCCAGCATTGATTCCTCTCTCTCTCTCTCTCTCTCTCTCTCTCTCTCTCTCTCTCTCCCACCCCTCCACACACAGAGGACAGGTCACAGCCAGAAATCAGCCATCTCTAAGACAGGAAAGAGTGTTCTTATCAGAAACCAACCACATTGCTACTTTGATCTTGGTTTCCATCCTTAGAACTATGAGAATATGGATATTTATTGTTTAAGCCTCTCAGTCTGCTCTTCCTGTATTTTGTTACAGATGCTTGAGCTGTCTAAGATGCTTGTAACCCCCTGTATTCTCCCTGTCATCACTTGGTCTTCTTGCTTCTCGCTGTGAAGTGTGTTTGTATCATTCCTCATTATATACAACCAATTTAACAGTTTGTACTGTAAAAAACGTGTATTGTGTGAATAAATAAATATGTTAATTACCAGTTAGCCATATGCTATCAACTACTTTAGTAACAACCAATTGCTAATGATAATACTTTACTGTGTAAATGAATGTGTCTAAGTAGATTGAGACTTTGAGAGAAAGTAGTGTCCTCTTCTTTTCTTGTGTCCAGCCTGTGACAGACGTAATGCCTGGCATAAAGTAAGTGTTCCATAAACGTCCCTCACACAAAGCCATAAACATGTAAAGTTCATGAGTCCCGCAAAGCGCTTCACTTCTGTGGGCTGGGCCAAGGGCAGCAGATTCTGTGATGCTGCCACCTGGGCATACCTCTCATTAGAAATCAGGTATGGTTTATTTACCATATTTAATATTGCCAGTTAACTACTATTTACTGCTTACCGTATCTAAATCCTCCTTCGAGTGCCAGTTAACTCATTTAGTCCTCAACAAAACATGCACACGAGGTAAGTGCCATGCACGACTCTGTTTTTCCAGATGCAGGGGTGGGGTGCAGTGAGTTGCACCCTGCCACGTACATCACGCTGAATCACCTGCACACTCCTCCCCCCGGGCATCTGGTGAGGAAGATACACAGGCATCATACAGCTGGACCACAGATGGCTCATGTTGGATGTCAGAGGACTAGTGCATTTGACGGCTTCCCTCGGAGCCTGGAGAGCTGGGTCACCTGCTTCCTGAGCACTCCATGTTGTAAGCCCCCAGTCCCTTCTCTGTGGCCTGTGGTGCTAGTTAAAAGCACAACCATCATGTCAGACAGAGCCGGGCACAAATCTAGCTATGTGGCTCTGGGGCATAATTTAACCTGTCTGAGCTTTAATGTCCCCACCTGCCAACTGGAGTTGCTAGTGGGAATGGGGTCAAAGGTTGCTAGAGGCAAATGAGTCCCTCCGTGTAAAGTCCCCAGAACAATGCCAAGCACAGCATTTGCATCCACTAAATGGTCACCACCGTTGTGGTTACTGATACGTGGACCATTTTTATTCTCCAGATTCTACCCCATGTTCACTCCCTCCGCTGGCATTGCACTGCAGCCATGCACTCTGCAAGACTCAGCTCAATTGAGAGCCTTCCCAGAGGGACGAGCCAAGGTGAAAAGGAGGTCCAATCTGATTCGCAGGCAACCGATGAGCAGGTGCAGGGCAGGCATGGACTTGGCTATTTATTTATTCATTCATTGAATTATCCAGCAATTTCGTGTTGGGGAACTATTGTGCGTCAGGCCACATTAGGGCTCTTGGGCTCCACGATGAACAGGACAAGGATGGTCCGTCCCTGCCTTCAAAGAACTCACATTCTGGAGCAGCACCATCCAGAAATGCCACTCGACAACATATGAGACTGATCTTGTCACTTTTTTTAAAAGGTGCAATGAACCTTAATGATATGTTTTATTATATTTGGCCCAATACATCCAAAATATAAGCATTTCAGCATGCAGTCATTATTAAAATGATTAATGAGATATTTTACATTCTTTTTGTGCTAGATCGTCTACGGCCGGCATGCATTAGACACACTCAGCACATCTCAGCTCCGATGGGCCACACTTCAGGCACTCAAGCAGGCAGTTGCCATGTGTCTTGCACAGTGCTGCTCTGGGGTGTGTGTGTGTGTGAGGGGCATCAGCTAGATTTGATTAGAAACACAGAGGTGCGTTCCTCCCTGCTTCCCCAGTGGCTCACACAGAGAGGGTGCTTTCCAACCTTGAGTGATTGGATGCAGAGTGAAGACAAAGCCTGCAGGCTCTGCAACCCGCTGCCCGGGTTTTCACTCTGCCTGTGACATGAAGTAAGCAAGTCACTTAAGCACCCTGTCTCATGTCCTTATGTGGAAAATGGGAATCAAGAAAGTCCTCATCACTAGGCTCTGTGAGGACCAAATGAATAGACAGGAAGCACTCAGAACAGCACTCACCAAGGAGAATGTGCTCAGTAGCAGATCTCAGTAGCCTCACCAGCGTCAGCATCCCAGCCACCCCGCACTTGCTCTCTCTTTGGGTTTCATCCAGGACATCCATCTTCTGTGCCTTGCTGGAGCTCGGGCTCCTCCCTCTACCCAGAGTGCCTTTCTCTCACACCCTCCTGCCTGCACCTGGGATGACACAGTGGAGTGTGCAGAGCAAAGCAGGGTTCAGATCCAACCTCTGCTACTCACTCCCACAAAGATCAGAGTGAGAGCCTTGCTTTGTTTCTCTTCTATAAAACTGGTACAATAATACCGTCTTAGTCTGTTTTCTGTTACTATGACACAATACCTGTGACCAGGTAATTTATATAGGAAAGAAGCTTTGAAGGCTCCCAGTTCTGGAGGCTGAGAAGTTTGAGAGCATGGTACTAGTGTCGACAGGGGGCTGGGCTGCTTCATGTCATGGTGGGAAGGCCAAAAAGTAGACAAGCAAGGGGGCTCATGGGAAAGAAAAATCACAGGGGCCAATTTTTGTGTTGAGGACTAAATGAGTTGACTGGCACCTAGAGGAGGATTTAGATATGGTAGGCAGTAAATAAATAGTATTAAATCTTAACATTAAACATTACAAATAGATTATGATTGACTTCTAATGAGAAGCACTGTGTAACGATCCACTCCTGATAACTAACCCACTTCCATGAGAATAACATCGACCTGTTCATGAAGGTGGGGTCCACATGACACAAAAGCTCTCGGAGGCCCCACTACCTCCCCCAAACTGGTAATTAAATTCCAACATGCGTTTTGGAGGGAACAGACCTAGCCGAACCATGCCAAATACCAATCGCCCCCATCTGTTCTGTGCTCCTGTAACAGAATAGCTCAGACTGCATAATTCGTAATGAACAGAAACTAACAATGACTCACAGTTTTGGAGCTGGGAAATCCAAGGTTTAGCTGCTGGCATCTTGCAAATACCTTCTTGTTGAGTCATGACAGGGACGACAGCATCAAGGGGGTGGGAGACAGCAGGAAGGGTCTACTCGTCCTTTGACGTAGCAAGAATCCCGCTCATGAGGTTGGAGCCCTCACAGCCTAACCAGCTCGTAAAGGTCCCACCTTTCACCACTGTTACAAAAATGACCACACTGCAGCATGCGTTTTGACCAGAGCAAACATTCTAACCCTAGACTTGTCTTACAAGTTTTATTCATTTATTTCCTGGGGCTGATGAGATAATATACTATAAACTGGCTTGAAACACAAGAAATCAATTTTCTCCCACTTCGGAATGCTGAAAAGCCAAACCCAATTTGTCAGCAGCCCCACCCTTTCTCCAGAGCCCCTTGGCTTCTGGTGCCCGTTGCGTGGTCCTGCAGCCCCCAGTCTCTGCCTCTGTCATCTCGTGGCCCTGTCCCTGGGTGTCTGTGTCTTCACATGCAGTCTCCTCCCTTGTGCATCTATCTCTGCAGCCTCTTTTGTCTTATACGGAGAATAATCATATTGGATTAAGGGCCTGCCCTTCTCCAGTATGACTGCGTCTTAATTTATATCCTGATTGCATTTGCAAGGACCCTATTTCCAAGTAGGATGGTGTTCCAGATACGGAGAGTTAGGCCTTCAGTATATCTTTTAGAGGGGGTGCAGTTGAACTCCTAACAAGAATTATTGTGAGGAGAGACAATTCAATGTGCGGTTTCTCTAGTGTCTCAAAGATGCTCCTCTTCCAGGCCACCTCAGATTTTCTCTGCCAGCGAAGTGGTCTCCAGAGTCTGCGTTGTCTCCTAAGCAGTTCCTGGCACCTCTCATCACTCCCAGACTCAGACTCAGATAAACTGTGAGACTCAGGGCATGTGACAAAAACTAGGAGCATACACAAGCCAACTCCCTGTGGGGTTTTGGCCACTAAGGGACCTGAAATTGGAAAGAATGAGGTATTTCCTCTCCTGCATGACACTGCTTTGGGACAGAGGGCCATAGACTCCTCTGGGACTGTCCGGCAAGATGCAGCCACCACCCAGACTGAGACCGGTGCCGGAAGGCACCCTGCCTGTGAATCCCCTCCTTCACTTCCCTTCCCACCCGACTGCTTTCCTGGGCTTGCACCACCCATGATATTATCTCAGAATTCCTGATTTGCTTTTCAAGAGAACTTAGATTTAGATATTGAAACCATGGCAGTTCTGTTAACATTCCAGATTCTAACCAAATGTAGTCACCTCTTCTGGGAAAGTTGTGGTCTGCCCTCTGCTCCTACCCCAGGCCTTTTGTGCTCCCAGAGAAACAAGGGCACTTTGTGTCCATAGTAGCACTTAGCATATCACATCATGATTACTGGATTCCTTGCCATCTCCTCTGCCAGAATGTGGCTCCTGCCATGGGCCATAGAGTCCCCAAAAGTCCCATATGTTAAAGGCTTCATCTTGAGGCTGGTATTATTGAAAGGTGGTGGAGACTTTAAAAGGTGGGTCTTAGAGAGAGGTCTTCCAATCATCAGTGGCATAACCTTGAAGGAGACAGTAGAATCCCCTGCCCTTTCTTCTTTCTCTCTTTCATTTACTAGTCTTGAGGGAAGTGGTTTTTACCACATGCTCCTTGCCATGATGTGCTGCCTCACCACAGGCTCAAAAGCAATGGGACTAACTGACCATGGACTGAACCTTCCAAAACTGTGAGCCAAAACTAAACCCTTTCTCTTTATAAACTGATTGTCTCAGGCATTTGTTATAGTAATGCAAAGCTGATTAATCCATTACCATATCCACAACACCCAAATGGACCATATTCCACCTATCACTCTGTCATCACCACCCTACCCACATTCACATATTTGTTAACTAAGTCTCTGTGACTCAAGTAGCTAACATCTGCTGACATGTAAGTGAGGGATGTCTATAAAAATCTCTCCCTCTCACTTTCACCTGCCACTAAAATAAAAGCTTTTCCATCTTCTCACTGTTACCAGAAAGATCTTTTCCAAGAGTCAAGAGATAAGATTTAAATGTAAATATCTCTAAGAGAGGAAGCACGGGTCTTTAAATACTCCGGAAGATGAAAATGACTGATGTCTTTTCTGATAGTGGAATCAATGAGGGACACAGGGGCAGCAGAGGTGACCAACCTTGCCACATTGGGCCAACACCATGTGTTCACCATGAGGCAGCTGCTAGCTTGGGGACCTGTGGAGCCTGAAGGGTACTCCTTCCCCAGGCTTTCCCTGCCCCTGACCTGCTGCGGGACCCCAAATCCCTAACTCCCCCATGGATCAGGTCTGTCACACAGTGAAAAGAAACTCATCCTGAGGTCGGGAGCCCTTGTTCTTTCACAGGCATGTCCACCAGTTAAGTGTGAAGTTGGGCCAAGCCCTGGCCCCCTCGATCCCTTTACACAGAAAATCCATGAGGCAGGAAGGTCACTGTGAGTTCAAGGCCAGCCTCGGCTACATAGCAAGACCCTGTCTCAAAAACTAACCAACCAACCAACCAAATAAATAAAATATAAAATCCAGATAATGACAACAATGATGATTCATTCTCTGGTTTGTCTTCAGGCCATCAGAAAAATGACATGAAGGAAGATGGATAAACCCACTCCCTGTATATGAAGCAGTTTACACATGTAAGGTATTTATTATTCTAGGTTTCTGGTGGGGTCTTGATTCATGGAAATCTTGAGTTTGTGGGGAAGGAGATCAACAGGTAAAAATTCAGCTGTTTCTTTGTGCTTCTCGGTCACATGCATCCTTTAGGCCTTCAGGGCACCACGAGTCCCCCCTGCCTCTTCTGTAACTGCTCCCAATCCTGTCACCACCAGGAGACTTGACTCTGAGTTTCTGCCAGGCCCAGTGGGCCCTCCACAAAATGACGAAAACTCCACTTGAATGGGAACCTGCGGAGTGCTCAGTTCTCGCCTCAGGTTTAACTCAAGGGGTTACTTGCTAGACAGATTTTTATTTTCCTCTTCAGTGGAAAATTTTAATGAAGAAACTTGAGAAGTGAAGAAGACCACAGTCTGAAGCCAGAAAACCAAAACCCACTGAAGCATCTCCGCCTAGGGCTGTTTCTCTTCTCTCTAGGAAACACCCCCAAATTTAGACTTTTCCTTTCCACTCTCTGTGCATCCTGCTCTCTGGTGCTTCTGCATGTTCTGTGATTCGAGGTAGCTATGAAGCTGTGCCCGGGTTTAAGGGTGAGCGAAGCACACATCCCTCCACCCCGAGTGGAGTGCGTCACAGCATAGAGATGTCACAGTGAAAGAACTGCTTGTGGGATGGGATATATGTCAGTGCGGCCAAATTTGGAAAACACTGTGCCACCCTCACTTTTTAATGAGGCAGAAAAAAAGCTTTCATTAAAAACTATTAACTCAAGCTAAAAAATAAAATGTAAAAACAAACTGTTAGAAGCACTAATATTGCAAGAAAACAGCATGCTTACCAAAGCATCCCCTGAGAATATATTTTTATAATGACAAAAATAATCTGCTAAGTGTTCTGCAGGCTCTCAAATGTCTCCATATCGTTATGTCCTGTAAGCCAGCAATCCAATGAATGGGGGCGGGGTGGGGTGGTTCACCTCCTAGTTAGGGAAACAAGCTCACAGCCACAAGTACCTCTGTGCCACACATTTATTAGTCAAAGTACAGGGGCTTGAAACCAGTGCTAGGTATGGCATCCTTGCTACATCTGACCAGCAGCCTGTGTCCGTGACATTTAGCATTCATTTGATAGCATTCATTTGATAACATTCAAGATTGCCTAAGTCCAGTGACCAGGTTTTAGCTGTGGCTGACTCTGAGTCATTTGCTATCTGTAAATGCAGAGGATCACACTACAGGAGTTAAGACTTTCCCCATTAAAAAATGTAATTGTACCTTCTCTCCAAGTTAAATCTTATGCGGGTTTCTACTCTATGAAACATCTGTTCAAAAGTAAAGCTGTTCGACCCACCCAACATGCACCCTTGTAGCCCACAACTCTACCCCCAGGGATATACCTGACAGAAATGTGTCACTTGCCTAGCAACAAATTCGCACTCAAGTGTTCGTAGTAGCCATGCTCATAATGCCAAGCCCTACAAACAACCTGAATGTCCATCGAGAGTAGAAAAGATAAATGCCATGTGGCTTAATCATACAATAAAATACTATTCCACAATGAAAAAGAACAGACTACTCTTTTATGGAAACACATGGATGAACCTCCCAGATGTAATTTTGAGACAAAAATATTAAATTCAACAAATATGTACTCTATGGTTCCATTTACATGAAGCTCAGTGTTGTAATCAGGGTTTGCAAGGGAATAGATTTGATATAGGACACATGATTTATAGGATCATTTTATAATAGTCACCCCAAAAATCAAATGCAGAGGAGTGCAAGAGATCTGTCCACATGCTAGAGACTCAAAGAATCCAGCAGAGGTGGGATTTTCCTGGAGAAAATCAACAGCATACAATCTTTCCCTCCAGTTCTCCTTTTATGGTGGTGGCAACAATTCTCAGGTGGATCTTGCATGCCCAGAACTACTCTGACTCAGTTCAGCTGGGCATTCCAAGTTGACCATTAGTTAATCCACCACATTCAGGAACAGATAACATCAGAACGGTGATAATTTTGGTGAGGGTACTGACTGGGAAGAACTAGGAGAGCCTGCCAGTGGTTTGGAAGTGTTCTTTGCCTTGATCTGGGTAATGGTTACATGGGAATATGCAATCATAAAAATTCACCAAGCTTTATAATTGAGATTCATGTGCCTTACTAAATATAAGTGCTACCTCAACAACAACTAAAAACAGCAAGAAGCAAAGTGGAATTACACTGCTTGAAGAAGGTAAGGAGGTCTTGAAGGCCCTTTGATGAGCCTCCCAGCCACACCCTCAGAGGACTCTGAGATTCCCTGGGACACAGGTTAAAAGATCACCAGACTAGACCACCTCTAAGGCACCCCCAGCCCTGACAGTCCGAGGTTCACTGCAAAATTCAGATCCAACTGCCTTGGCCCACTCACTGCCCCTACATGATAGCTATTTCAAATATCCAAATCCCTATTCCGTGTTAGCTCATCTCACCCTGTTCTTATTACCTTCTTCCTTGCTCTCTGTTACAGCTTTGTGTCTAGATGTCTCCTCAAAGCCTCATTCGTCATAAGGCGGGCTTTTCCAGAGGTGGCTGGATCTAGAGTGTGTGATGCTGGGATTAAGGGTGTGTGGTTACTAAATTAGTCTACTGGTTCAGTGTCAAATAGATCTGACTGTGGAGTCTGAAAGAAGCTAAGATTCTTCCCCAAAGTCACACGATTGACCAAAGATGGAGTCCAAATTCAAGTGTAAGCCTTTCTGACCTCAAGGTTCACACGCTAAGCCTCTGTACCACTTTGCTCAGGAAGCCACATGCCGAAGTTGAAAGTGGGTATCACAGAAAGTATCTGAAATCAGATAAAGCTGGGGCCAAGTCCTGGCTGTGTGTCTAACCAGCTCTCCGTGCTGACACTAATGACCTGGTCCGAGTCTCGGTTAGTTCATCTGTAAATTGAGAGCCACTGTGGAATGTCTTAAATGAACTCTGCAACTATAGCAGAAAGGTTAGAAAAGCCAGCCCTGGGGATTTCCAGTATCATGGGATGTCGATGGAGAATGATTTGGGGAAGGGACCACACACTTCATTCATGTTTCACCCTGATCTTCCTCCAGTTCAAAACAGATCCCCCTTACCCAGGGGCAGCCCCTCACAAGCCCTGGGACTTTTTTAAAGAATCAAATGATGCCCAAGTGCAAAATGTTAACATTGTCTGTGGTTCTGGTCTCTCTTCCTCTGCTGTCAGTTTTTAAGCCATTGCTAAAAACTAACCTTCCCTCTCAGCCTCCCTTCCTCTTCTGGTTTTTAAGACAGAGCCGATATTCAAATTCAGGGCAGTTTTGTTTTCAGCTGGCCCATCTTTCTAACACCATCTTCCTTCTCAGCTTTCCCCTGTGCTTTCTCTTTCTACATCATTCTGCTCTGCAGGCACAACCCTGCCTAAAATGCCCTGGACCTCATGATTTCAGAATGCCTAGATTACTGGAGGAAGCAGGTGGCTGGAGCTGTTTCTAAGAGGCAGGCAGAAGGGTGGTGGAACTTATTGGTCAATGTAAGTAAAGAAGACCCAAGATTCATGATAAACCTTCGCCACCTGCTTAGAGGTAGATGGGACAGTCGTGTTCACTCCCATACTCATGGCTGAGGCTACATGATCTCCCGAGACACCCCCTCCTTTCTCTTTTAGTGTCGTCTTTAATGGCCAATGTCGAGACGGCACCTCTTCGGGCCTCCTAAACCTTGTCATGGGAAGGGGTCATATCCAGGCAGCTGAAGAAACTACAGCCTTCCAGCAAGGGGATTTTGACCCTAAGTCTTTTAAATGCAGATACCCAAAACTCCTACCTCATCCAGTTATCAAGAAACTTCAGCTTGCCAGCATTTCAAATACGAAATTGCCACTAATTTTGTATTTTGACATTTCTTTAATGATGTTAACATCATCTTGGTCCAATCTCATTTATTTCCAGTTATTAGGGGTTATTCAGTCATAGTTTTTTGTTTCTCAGCCCCATATATTTTAAGTTTTGTTTTCAAGTAGTGAGTTTTCTTCTCACCACTCCACTCCCAACCCCAAGCTCATGCCCAAATTTAGGCTTGACTCTCTATGCAGTTTAATGTGTGTGGGGAGAGAAGTAAAGGAGGAGTGTGGTCCATTATCACCATCCCCTTATCCTCCACGCCCTCTGGGGCTGGGACAGGATTGACGGAGTGGAAAGGTAGAGATTTTTTTTTTTTTTTTACTTTTTTACTTAGGTGCCTACGATGAGGGGCAGATCTTTCTTTCAGTGGCTGCTGCTTCCCTAGATAATGCAGGCCAGTCTTTGGCTCCTCCTGTGGCCTCCCTGTCATGGGGCACATGTGCCTGCGTCAGGGTCGGTCCCTGCATATTCACCTACGTAGGTGACCTATCGAAGGCCTCGGTTGCTTCCTTCCCATTTTCTCCCCAGCTAGGAACAATATAGTCCTTTCTTCTAGAACTCGTATAGTCTATATGCCCACTGCATATAGTCTCATGCAATGGGCATGACGTTGACAGAAGAGCTCAAGTTCCACCTCCCAAGGTGCCCCCTCAACCCAGAGAAAAATGTATCTATGCATCTTGCCACACCGGAAGAGAGTGCAGACTCTCTGAGCCCAAGCTGGTTCATGGCTCAGAACCTGTCAAAGCATAGGTAACTCGGGCCTAAACTTAGTGGAGCAGGACATTGGTAGAACGAAACTTCATTAAGGTCCCAATTTGTCATGTCAAATAATTCTCTTTGGGCCACCCCCCACCCCAGCTTTGGGGTAGGGAAATAAGCATACCCCCTTCTCTCATGGAAAATGTGAAAAGTCCTAAAATAGAAATTAAATAACTAAGTTTAATGGATGTATCCACAGACTCAGCAGGTTATTTTAACAGCAGGATACGTTAAGGAAGAAGAACACCCTAGGACGTTGTGTAGTCCAAGGTGGTAGCAATCTTCCAACTCCCATATTCTTATTACAATGTGGCCTTGATAGTTTTCCCATCAAATAGTGGGCTTTATGCCATCTCCTGTTGAACACAGGAAGATCTTGGTGTCTGTCTCAACGAAGAATACTACAACAGTAATATGATTTGACTTCCAATGCTGGCCCATAAATATGCCATGAACTTCCACTTCACTCCCTTGAGAAGCTTGCTCTTGAAACCCAGCCACCATGCAGTGAGGAGGCCGAGGGCAACAACAGGAAAGCCACATGCAGGTGCTCTGGCGGATAGCCCAGCTGAGGCCTCAACTCATCGTTTGTTTCCACCACCAGGCATGTGAGTGATGTGCCTTCTGACATTGTAATTCCAGTCCCTGGCCATGGGGCCACCCTGACCTTTACACTGCCCAGCTGAGGTCCTGGACATTGTAGAGCAGAATCTCTATGACGAATAACACATTTGCACCGTGCTCTTCTCAAATCCCAAGCCTACAAAATGTGTGAGTACCATAAATTGTTGTACTTTATCCCTAAAATTGTGAAGATTTGTTATGTCTCAATGGTAAAGTAACTGGAACAAACAGGATACCACATTGTACATACAGAATTACTCATATATTTCTCATATATAGTAGGGTGAAAAACACTGAAAACTAAGTGTCTATTACACTGAAGAAAAAAAAAACACTGAAAAGCTGCTGGTTTGGATGAGGGACTGACTACAGTGGACTCTGTCTTCTAAAAGGAGAAGCATAGTTTATATCGATGAGAAAATAAATCTGCCTTTATAACACAAAGACTTCTGGAGAGAGAGGGGGGTAAAGATGGAGATTTCAAAATGCCCACTTTTTCTTTTCTATTAGTAGACTGAAATCAATAATCGCTAGTAGCTTTTCAGCGTGAGAAAGGAAGCCCAGGACAGCATAGGGACTGCGGAGCTAACCTGCTTTCTATCGTTAAATGGGACAATGAAAGTTTTAAGGAATAGAGAAAGTAGACATGGTGAAAAGTTAGGAACTTCAGAGAAAAATGGTCCCTGATAAATATGTTTCCTATAGCAAAGGGGCTAAGGGACTTTTCAGCAGAGATATCTAAACTCGAATTGCACCTGTAGGTGTTATTATGATTTCTAGAAACTCCTCTAGAATCTACAACACTGGAAGGAAAGCCAGGTGAGCCCACAATGCTCTGGAAAGGGCCTGGCCCAGTGGGGTAGAGAGCTGCATACACAAGGCTCAGCACATGGCCACGGGGGACAGAGTGCAGCTCCTTCTGGTGAGAAAGTGGACCCAGAGCTGCTGGGGTGGGCATCTAGATCCAGAACAAGCCCTGAGATTGTCTTCCCCAGAGTTGGTGAAAATCTTGGGGTGGATGCTTGACTTCCCCATTAGTATAAGATAAAGAGTTTAAGTCATTTTATTTAAGCCTCAAAGTACAGGGTGTCCTCAGCTAACTGGATGACAAACAATGGAGCATTTTCTTGCATGAGTGTGAGCTTGTCAAATCAGCATTCCAGGCAAAAAAAAAAAAAAAATCAAAAGTCAAAATTCTTCAGTATGATGTCACATGGGAGGTAGTTTCCCTAATGTCCAGGGTTTCCCTATATGTTCCCTAGCTCTCTGGCTCTTAATTCAACCATCACCTTAAGTTGCTGGTTTGAATGAGGACAACACAGAATGAAAAATACATCTCTTTACGGCCAAACTACATTCTGTGTGGTGAGACAATCCCACCATGAGAAGCCCCCAGGGTGTGAAGTGTCCGGGGAAACAGCAGATTCTTTCCTGGTTCTTATTTCACACTCACACCCAGACACCCACTGAGGCAGTGGTCCCCTCTTCTCTCTCACGTTTGTACAGCTGAACATGTGCGACCTTACCGCATAGATGGTGTGACACTTAGACAATGTATAAAAAATACTTAGGTTAAGAAAAATGTTGGAAGGGAATACACCATCTTGGTAGTGCCAGTCTTTAGATATGCTATTATTTAAAGTTTCTACAATAACCATAGAGGATTTCTGTACTCCATTGGGTAGTTGTAGAGATTAATAGTGCTTACATCAGTGCCTGCACACAGTAGGCTCTCAATATATGTTATCTCATCATCATCATCATCATCATCATCATCATCATCATCATTATTAGCAGGAAAAATGACATTTCACTACTGTACAGGCGAAAAGGAGAGCTGGAGAGAGGGAATGGCCTACCAGCCAAGGAGTCTCCTCCCTACTCTATAAAGTCGCAGGAAGTTTCCTAGTATCCCCCTCCGCTCTTCATGACTTAGATGTTTTTCTGAGGGAAGATCTCAGCTGGTTATAGGCCAGATATCAAAGAAGAATAAATCCCGACAAGGACCTAGGAACCTGGGAGAAGAAAATGGGATGGTAGAAAGCGAAAGCTGACCAGTGCCAAGAATTCTGAGGCGCCTGGTCGATGCTGTCACCCAGGGCAGGGCTCCCTCTCCTGGCGATGAGAGGAAGGAAGGCAGGCTCTGCAACCAGGATATGAATTCCAGCTCTGCCACTTGACAAGTTACTTACTTTCCCTTTGCCTCAGTTTCCTTATCTAGAAAATGAGAACTGATTGAAAAATCTACCTTATCAGAATGCTGTGAGAATTAAGACAAGTACCACATCTGCAGAGTGCTTTAGCACAGGGCCTGGCATGCAATGAATCCCTCAGTGAATGTTAGCCATTGTTATCATCTGTACTTTGGAGTTCCTAAATAATTGCATGTTGTTGTGAGTGCTTGAATTGATTCTGGGCATCACAATTATAGACACAGAGTACTTTGCTGTTTCAAAGCTTCTTTACAATATAAATGGAAACATATAACCATCTATCATCTATCAAACTGCCAAATAGTTCTGCCCTGTATTGATGGAAATGTGAAGAAATGGATACACCTGCACTGCTAATGAGAATCCAAGTGGCACAATCTCTGGGAAGATCAAGTTGATGTTATGTTTTGAGCCCTCAAACACATTCACCCTGGGGACGAGAGGGGTGGGAAGAGAAAGTCAGATGTGGCAAGGGTTGGAGCAGACAATAGGATGAATCCATGGAACTGACAAATCTTTAAGGCGTTCCAAAACCTCCAGAGAGGAGACAGTAGAAAATATATGGCCAAGCAAATCAGGCATAGGTGATTATCACATGGATACCAGAGAGAATGCTAATCATTTAAGACTGGAGACATGAAAAAAAGTTCCCACGACCGCTGACCACATATCCCCACCAGGAAGTCTCACAGCATCTCACTTCAGCACACCCACAACGGACCTGCTAAATTCCCGTACGTCACTCCCCAAACTTTCATCCCCTAGCCTCCCACTCTCAACCAAATGCATCACAACTCACCTGGTTCCCAAGCCTTCAGCATCCCTTCACCGCCACCATCCCGGAGTCCCAGTGCAGTTCCAAAGCAGGTCCTGTGTCTTCCACTTCCAAAGCAGATCCTAGTGAGTCCAGTCACATCTGTCTGCTCTCCCCCTGTCTGAAGTAGCCCCTGATTCCCTTCTCACACAACTGAAACAACATTGCTGATTATCCCGCTTCTATTCTTAACCCTTCAAGATATTCTCTTGGGGGCCTGGGATTTAGCTCAGTGGTTCCAGCACCTGCCTTGCAAGCTCAAGGTCCCCAGTTCGATCCCCAGTACCAAAAAAAAAAAAAGAAGACATTCTCCTGGTAACAACCTGCATGCCCTTTTAAAAACAGAGACTAGATTGAGTCTCTCAATTGACTGGATCAAATTCATTGATTTCTTTGTACTGTCTTTGCCTGCCATCCATCTTCCCCTTTCCCACTGGTCCTCAGTCACACGGACCTCCTCTCAGGGCAGCACACTGAGAATTTCTCCCACCAGCTCTTCCCTCTGCCTGGAGCACTCTTTGGCTTTTCTCAAAGAGGTCTTCCCTCTTTGGGCTAGACTGACCCAAATTACCCCTCCAGTCACTGCCATAGTACCTTGCTCTATTCATTCACAGGATTTATCTCCTCCTGAACTAATCATTTGTTCACTTGTACACAGTTTACTCTCCACCCAGGCACTCACCAACACACACAGCATAGAATGTGAGCTTTGTGAGGGCAGAAGCTTGCTTCCCTCGTTCACTGATTTTGCTCAGCACCTGGCCCCTGATAATTGCTCAGTAATTAGCTGGGGACCAATCAATGAATGATTTCCTGGGTCCCTCAGGAAGCCTGAATGAACCCCTCAGGCTCTAGCTCCCTCTTGTCACTCATGATTCCAGTATGGGTAGTGGAGAAAGGAAACAGAAGTGGAGTCACCACTGGTTCCAATGAAGAGATGGAAACTGATGCTTGTTGTCCAGCTGCAGGGGAAAGCAGTGGGAAGCTCAAGACATAGTCTGATCTCACAGAACAAGTTGTCATCGAGATGAAAAACTAGATACTTAGCACTTACAGGTGATTGCTCCAGATATGTCTTGTCACTATCTCTAGGGAGCTATTTCACAATGGTGGACAAAGGATGAGAATGGACTCAATCCCCAAGAACTCCTCTTGCAACATCTGGTCATGTGGCACACAGGAAGTTGGGTTTTTAATAAACATGCAAATGATGAGGTGTTGAAATGTTATTGGGCTGCCCAGCAGAGTCAAGATCACTGAGCTTAGTACTCAAGACACACCCCTCTTCAGCCTCTGTCCAGATCTGAAATCTCTCTTGACCTCAGTTTCCTCATCTATTCAATGGAAAGCAAATGGCAAGGCCCCCTCTAGACTGGTACTTTAGAATGTTTCTCTTTAACTCGAGTTCCCTCCCTCAGCCAAATTACTTACTCTTCTGCCTATCTTCTCCCCACCTCACATACACGCCAAAATATTCGCCTTTGTTTGTACTGTTCCTCTGCTAATAATACCATCATTTTCTCTCTGCTTTTGAAATATTGTGCAGCTTTCAATGAGCAATAGAATGTCTGCATGCAATCTTCTTTCTTACTGGTTCCAAATAAAAATATGTCCTTTTTATGAACTTTTGGGAATTTATTGTCTAATTAAGGGGCCAGTAAACTACAGCTTGCAGGCCAAATCCAGGCCATCAGCCAAATCTGTGTGTTTTTGGAAATAAAGTTTGGTTGGAACATAGTCATGAGAGTTAATTTACATATTGTCTGTGGCTGCCTTGGCTACAATAGTAGGGTTGTTTGTAACACAAGCAATATGATTTACAAAGTCTAAACATTTACTATCTAGCCCTTTATAGAAAAGTTCACCAACACCTAGCCAGTCTACGTTTCTCAAACTCCAGTGCACACAGGTCCAGACTGCTATTGGCAGATGAATCCAAAGCCACAAAGCCAACATGGTGCATCTTCCTGAAACAACATTTTTCCTAGAAGACTGGGAAGGAAAAATACAATTAATAGACAATAAATACGGACATCAAAGCAAACCCATGGGTATTATGAGGTCAAAACATACATGTGCAAGAAATAATGAGCTAAAAGTTTCAACATGGTCAAAATCCCAAGCTTGCAGAGGCCTTCGTCACATGGCTGCTGCACCTGCACTGTTACAAATCTTTTGTATGAAGCTTTAGGATAGACCCTTGCATGCTGTTCAGTTTGAGGTGCCAGCTCATATTCCCTGGGTCGTCTATTCTCTCTGCTTCTGACACAGTGCTTCACTATCAGGACTCCAGAAGGGCTGGGGTCATTATGGTAAATCCTAAAAGGCCCCCAACCGTCAGGATGGTTTAAAGGGGCCCAGCAGAAGCAGCAGATAACTTTCCCTGCAGAGGTCTCATTCCCTATGGGGGCCTTTTTAGTTCCTTAACTGTGGCTACAGGAAGGAAAAGTCTAATAGGATTGTGTTACATTGACAGTATTCACAGCAATGGCATTAATGATATAAAACACAAATTAGTTCCTTCCTCAGCTGACAGCAGAATCAGTTTTGTATCAACGCACTAGTCATAAATTAGCTCTTTTGATTTTGTTTGCCTTTTTCTTTTCCTTTAATATATTTATTTGGGGGAGCGAAGAAGTGGCAAGCGTTTACCAAGTTCCTGATGATTGCCACCGCCCCTATTGCAATTCCACCCTTTATCTTTCCCTCCACGGTGCCTCTGATTTCTGAACTATCCCCATAATGTCACATAGCAACTGCTAGGTTTTGCTGTCTGTTATTCAACTTCGTTTCATTTTTGAAGGCAAAGACCCGTACACAAAGTTGCCAACTTGTTACTAAGAATCAGGAGGTGGTCAGGCATTGCAAAGGCCGGAGGAGGCAGTCTCAGATTCTCGCTTTGAGTCAGGTCTGAGGCCAAACATCAGTTTTGCCACCCACCTGCTGCGCCGCCCTCAGTGAGTCACCTGCACCTTCATTTTTCTCTCCTGAAACTGAAGGCAGGGCCAAGATGATCTCCAAGAGCTTTTCCAGCCTTGAGACACTACAGTTTAAAGCAGCATAATTAATGGAAAAAATCAAGGACACAGCTACATGGATAGATCTCCAAAACATAAACCCGATTGGAAAATGTTGGAGAATGATTTGTACTACATGGTACGACTCTGGCTTTTTAATTTAACTTTTGAAATTGATAACATAGCCCATCTACAGGATTCAAAAAATATTAAGGAATACATTTAAGTCTTCCTTCCATTCCCTCTTTCCTCCCACACACAAAACTGGTTTTGCATGTAAAGTTTCCATTTCTTTAGGCACATATACACAAAAATTAACAAAGGCTTAATTTTCCCCTTTGTTACACAAAAGATACCATATATATGGTTCTGTATCTGGCTTTTTTCCTTGATTAATAAGAGTTTGAAAGTTTTCACATTTGTACATTGTCTTTTGTTTTGTTTTGTTTTTTGGTACTGGGGATCAAACTCGGGACCTTGCACTTGGCAAGGCAGGCGGGGGCACTACTAAATCCCCAGCCCGAGTGCCTTCATTCTTTTTTTATTACTGCACAGGATCCCATTATAGGGATACAATGTAATTTATTCAATTGCTCCCCTACTGATGACTATGTGAGTTGTTTCTGGTCTTTTCTATTAGGAGCAATGCCATAATGAATAAGCACACATATGTGCTTTTGAACATGTACAAATACAAATAATAAGAAATGGTGTTTCTTTTGTAATTTTGTATGTGTGCAATTTTGATAGAAATTGTCAAATTGTATTCTGTGGACATTATTATCAATTTACTCACCCACAAATTTGGAGTGCTTTCCCCCACAGCCTCTTCTATATACTGCTACCAACTCTCAGATGATTTGATGGATATTAAACAACAGCATCTCAGGACACACTCCTTTCCATATGGTTTTTAATTTCTTTTGCTGTTTAATGAATAAAGTACTGAACCATTTCTTAAGCTTAATAAACATTTGTGTTGCTCTGTAAATTAATACTTAGAGCCCCTTTTCACATATGTAAAAGTTTAAAGCATGCAGTACACTTGCTATGCCTGTGGTTAAGTGTCCCTCAGAGGCCTATGTATACCACCAGCCTATGGCACTACTGGGAGGTGGTAGACCCTTTGGGAGGTGGAGCCTAATGGGAGGAAGTTAGGTCCCTGGTTGATTGTCCTGGAGGAGCTATTGACCAGTGTGTGTGTGTGTGTGTGTGTGTGTGTGTGTGTGCGCGCGCGCGCGCGCGCGCGTGCCCCCCCCCACTTCCTGGCCACCATGCGGTGAGCAGCTTCTACTTCTACCTCCATGTGCTCCCACCAGCATGTACTGCCTTTGCCAAAGGTGCAAAACCAACAAGCCAAATGAACATGCAGTGAAACTTGCAAAACTATGAGCCAAAATAAGCCTGTTCTCTTTTTTTAAGTTGACTATCTAGGACATTTTGTTATCCTAACAGAAAGCTGACTAACTCATCTGTACATTATTTGTGGCCATGGGCATGCATTACGAAGGGTGGGAGGGACATTCTCTCACCTCATTTGAAAGTTGTCCTCTGAAGAAGATGGCAGGGAAATGGGACAGGGAACAGGCATAAAGGAAATCTGATGGAGGGTGTTACTTTTTTTTTAATGAAAGAAGGAAAATGAAAAATAGGCATGGAGAGAGAAAAGGAGGAAGAAAAGGAGGGAGAGAGGCAGGGAGGGAGGGGAAATATGCTTTGAAAACCAGTGAGGCTGAACTTGAATCTAAGTGAAGCACACATTTTCTGGGACCTTTGACAACCCTCTCAAACTCCCTCCCTCACTCTCAATTTTCACATTCTGAGGACTCAAATAATGCCTACATTGTAGAGTTCATGTGAGACTCGATCCATATGACACCACGATTGGCACATCATTGCTCAACTGTCATTGTTAACATTAACTTGATTTTTATTTCTACAATGTATACAATGCCTCAAGATAAAATAAAAGGTCTGGTAACTTCTCTTGACTTAACTACTTCTTTTTCCTGTTGGGTTTCCTAATGGGTAGCTTCTTAGCAACACCACGCCAGCGGCTGCATCCTCCCTGACATGTTTTCCAAATGTCTTCCCCAGGGCTGCACCTATTGGCAGAATGAGTATGTCTGGGAATCCCAAGGGTGTGGACAGGGTGAGGAGGAGGAGTTTCCTCTGTGTAGCAACTGCAGCTGCTGTTCCCAAGGTCTGAGACCTTTGTTAGGACATGAGATGAATTTCCCTTTGGGGCAGCTTCTGGAGAGTTACACCCAAGGTTACCTGCAGTCACCACCTGGCCTCAGAGGAGGTCAGGCCTCCCTCTTTCCCTAGTTGCATTACATCAACAGGCACTAGATGCTCCACCCACCTCCAAGGCAATTGCTTCAGCCTTTTAGCATCTTGTTTCCCCAAAGCCTTGGACAACCAGAAAATAATATTTTACTCTTTTGCTGAAAACTCCTTTTATCAGAACAGGGAAGAATATAGCAGTGAACTTTATACATACCTTCTTATACCTTTGGGTTATTTTCCAAGTTGAAATGGTTTATATTCTTTTTCATTACTTGGATCTTTAAAAAAAATCAGAAAACTAGAGAAAAGAGAGGAGAGGGGAAAAAGAGAAAAGAAGGAGGGTAGAAAAAAAACAAAAGAAAAATAAATGGGTAGGCTGGAAATAGGTAGTGTCTTGGCAATGTAACTTACAAGACTTTTGGAGAAAAGCTCCAGAAATGTAACCTGAAGGTCAGCATCAGATGTCACCAGGGTCTTGATTAGTGGCTGTGTTAGTTAGTTTTCTATTACCGCAATAAAATGCCTGAGATAATCAATTTTAAAAGAGGAAAGGTTTATTCTGGCTCATAGCTTTGGAGGCTTCAGTCCATTGCATTTGGGCCTGTGACAAGGCAGAAACATCTTGGTGATAGCATGTAGCAGAGGAAACCCATTCACTTCATGTCTAGCAAGCAAAAAGGAGACAGGAGGAGGAAAAGAGTAGTGTCCCACAATCCCCTTCAAGGACACACCCCCAATTACCTAAGGACCTCCCAATAGGCCCCACCTCTTAAAGGCACCATACGTTTTTGGTGAACACCACTCTGAAGCCTTACACATGGACCACTGGGGGCCATCCAAGACCGAAACTAATAGCAGTGGCTGGTCCTCTTCTATAGGAACTAAGACTGCATGCACAGCTAATGCCAAGCAATGGGGGAGAGAATGCTAAAGCAATGCTTCCCTGATAACATCCAGAAATTTTACCCAAGCCAGGAAAGGCAACAACCTTCAATTATAGGCAGTGATGAATTAATAACAACTCATTAATCAACTAATGAATATCATGTAGAAAGGAATTACAGTTATTCAAGGCAGACAAAAATTGCTTTATCCTTGGCTGAGCTGATCCAAAGATAAATGGTGAGACAAACCAAGTTTAACTTTCTTGCCATTTATGACTATTTCCTTCTTTTAGCAATCTGACCTCAATGGAACTGGGAGCTTATTTCTGTAGCACCCTTTGCAGATTGCCAACACATTTACTCCCAGTGCCTCGCCTCTGTTTCCTTTATCCAAATGTCCCTTTCATTGGCCTCATTTCCAGAGCCCTTTTCTAGGAAACAAACAGCTAAATGCCTGTTCTGAGAAATGTGTTCATTCTGAAGTGATAATGTCTGCTGCAGTAATTAGGATAGTGACCCATCCAAAGACATTCATGCCCTAATCCCCAGAACCTCTGAATGCACAATTTTACACACCAAAAGGGATTTTCCAAATGGATTGGAAAGGCTAAGGTCTCTGAGATGATAAAGGGTAGCCCAATCTTAACATATGAGTCCTTAAAAGTGGATAACTACACCCTGCTCTGTCAGATAGATGAAAAGGAAGACTTGCTAGCTTTGAAGATGTAGGATGTGAGCATGTGCCAAGGAATGTGGGTGGCCTCTAGGAGCAGGAAATGGCTCTCAGTGACAGCCAGCAAGGAAATGAGACCTCAGTCCTACAGTCAAAGAAACTAAATTTTGCCAAAAACTTGAATGTGCAAGGAAACAGATCCAACTTTAGAGTCTTCAGTAAGGTATATATCCCTGCTGATACCCTGATTTTAAAGACTGTCAGTTACATGTAAGACCTACAGACTTATAGGCTGGTAAACTGTGTTGTCTAAAGCAGTGCATTTGTGGAGATTTGTTATTTTCTAGCAATAGAAAACTAATACAGGTGCTAACGTAGGACTCAGTCAGTAGGATTTCAGTTTATTTTTTTAAAGCAACTGTTATAGTACAATGTGAAAAAAATTGGATGTATTTGGGAACAGACAAGTTGTTTTGCCACAATTCATAGTCATTCCTTTTGTGCATTCATGTGTTTCATAAACATTTATGAAATGCCTACTATGGAATGTAGCTCCCTACACATACGGTTCCTTTTAGATCATGTCTACACAAGTGGATTCAGTGTGTAAATTGAAAGTTCATTGAGTGTCTACTACATATTAAGCAAAAGTTAAATTCATTGAAAGGTTTTTTTTAGCTGCCTGGGAAGGCTGAGCAACTTAAGATTTCAAATTCCACAAAGAAAGATCGGAAGCAGGTAGCATTGAAATATATCTTCACAACAGCACTATTAGGTATTATTCTTTCCCTTTGACATATGAGAAAACAGGCTCTGAAAAAAGAGACTGACTGGATATGTAACACCACCACCAGTAAGTGATGGAGCTGCATTTTAAAAATCATTGTAAAAAATATATAAAATAAAATTTGCCATCTTAACCATTACAAAGCATGAAGTCCAGAACATTCACATTGTTGCGCAGCTTATCGTGTATTCTTTTTGTCTTGCAAAACCAGCACTCTAGCCAGGCATAGTGGCACGCTAAGTGCTACTAGAAGCATAGTACAAATATCCCTTTCAATTCTTTGGGGTATGTACATCAATGGACCAAATACTTGAACACAGATCTCTCAGACTGAGACGCACACTGTCTTCCCAGGATGCCACACAGCCTAGAATGAAATTATGGCCTTTAAGGCTGCAGCGAATCAGATTTATGTAATTTTTGCCAACATTCCATTCCACATAAATCAGTTAGAACTAGTTTTCTTCTCTGATTGTCCAGTGCTTGAAATACAATCTGATAAACTGCACCAAGATTAAAACTCAAACTCCTTGTTCCTTCATGATGCCCCTGCCCACTATTCCAACCTCTTTTTCAACCATTTGCTGTGTTTCAGTTATGCTAGCTATGTATGGATATTTGTACATCATGATCCTAGCAGCACTTTTCACTAGAGCCAAAAAGTGGAAGCAAGTGTCCATCGACATGTGAATGGTAAACAAATGTGATGAATAAATATAATGGAATTTGCTCAGCTTTAAATATGAAGGACATTCTGATATGACATGGAAGAAACCCAAGGACATTGTATTAAATGAAATTAGTCAGTAAAAAACAAATACTGTATGATTTCACTTACGTGAGCTACCTAGAAAAGTCAGAGTCATAGGGACTATAGGTATACTATAATTTCAGTTTTGCAAAATATCAAAATATATGGTGGCACACACCTATAATCCCAGGATTCCCAGAGGCTGAAGCAGAAGGATCTCAAGTTGAACCCTAGCTTGAGCAACTTAGTGACTTAGTGAGATCCTGTCTCAAAATAAAAAAGTAAAAACAGGGCTGGGGACATAGCTCAGTGCGAAGGCTCTGGACTCAATCCCACACCTTAAAAAATATATCTAAATATGTGTATATAATTGTCTGGAACTACTGCATATTCACCAGGTTTATTGCTGAGGGAACAAGACT
This sequence comes from Heterocephalus glaber, assembly GCF_053883595.1. Classification (NCBI taxonomy): domain Eukaryota; kingdom Metazoa; phylum Chordata; class Mammalia; order Rodentia; family Bathyergidae; genus Heterocephalus; species Heterocephalus glaber. The sequence continues at coordinate 29,471,406 of NW_028258377.1, forward strand.
ACAAATAGAGATTTCTTTTTTTTACTTTGTGTACTCTGTATTATCAGAATGTTTTGCAATTAGCTTAGGTTGCTTTTGTAACAAAAAGAATCCTGCATTTACTGATGAGTTTATGGAAATGTACATTGGTGTGTTTAAATTACTTTGAAATATATAAAAAAGAGGATGGATTGACAGATGGATAGAGAATTAGATAATTAGACGGCTATCTGGTAGAGCAGGGGTAGCAAAATACTCCTTGTAGAATCTAGATGATGATACATGAATGTTCACTGTACAAATCTTTCGATTTTCTGACTCTAAAAATGTTCATGGTAAAATTGGAGGATAGAAATCTTACTATTTATTCAATGGACATTTCTCACTTGCTCACTATGTGTCAGGTATGCACTGATTCCTGGGTTTAATTTCATTCTGCTCTAATCGCATTAAACAGCACAAGATCAAAGGCCATCATCAGGCCCCTCCCTCTCATTCATGCACCCATTCCACAGCCTTCCTGGCCCCCTAGACCGCTCAGCAACCAGGCTGTCTACCTATGAATTTAAAGATTCCCTATATTGGAGACCCCAGTGTCCCAGGTGAAGATTGGGTCAAATGACAAAGAATCTGTATTTGTTCAAGTCCCAGTTTGGCCCAGTAGAAGCCATGGGCATAGGAATTCATCACCTCTGGAAGTCAAGGGGACATAGAAGAGCGACTGGCACCCTACTTCTGTCTTTCCCTATGTGCCCATCTTCTGCTGATGCTTCTCACTACCTACCTCCCTGGAAGCAAGAGAGGAAGAGCAGCTAAGTGACACTGTCTTTGGAGATCAGCAACCCAGGACTTAAAGCTGGACATTTTATGGATCAGGAGAAGGGGTTAGGGGAAAAAAGTGATAAAGTATTATACAGATTTCCATCAAACTGATCTTATCATTTATCATCCAATGCAGGCTGCCTAACAAATGAAAGAAGCTATCATTGAAAATTGCAGTAGGTCTCTCTACAGGCAAAACCAGAAATGTGTGGCCCTTCTATTTTCAACATTGGCTCTAATTCCTTCATTTGCTGATGAGGTCACTGAAGAGACCCAGAGTAATAAAGTGACTTGACAAAGATTGCACAGAAGGTCACGGGCTGAGGTGGAAAAGATGTTGTCTGCTGGATCCTTGATTTCTCACCACTTGGTTACTCTGGGGCTGCCAGGTCTGCTCACACTCCTCACCACAATCAGGCTCAGCAAAACACCCTCCAGTTGACTGCAATGTCCTCACATAGTTCTGAGGAAAGGACAAGTCATCCTTCTGTCTAAAAAAGCTTGTGGTTGGGAGCTCCTCTTTTTCTCTTATTTTTTCTTCCTCCTTTTTGTGGTCAAACACTGGGCTGGCGGCTGGGGAAGCACTCAGGTGCTACGGGGGTTTCACTGTTGTTTCATTACATAAGTGAAAGGCTGCAATGGGGAGAATGGAATGCAAATCAGGGACAGCTGACTGGCTCCTTGCTGGTCCTAGAGGGGCTCCCGGCTACCTGAGTCACCGTCACAGCTTGGCCATCTCATCGCTGGGGGTGGGCTCTTGAGTCCTGGGAAATACCCATTCAGTGACTTCTTCATCCAACTACTAGTTTCTTGCGTATCCTCTAGGTGCCACACAGTGCTATTATGCACATGAAGATGGGTGAGAAAGACTTGGCTACTGCCCGCATGGAAATCACTTTATGGAAGGGGTGGATGCTGGATACTAGATAAATGTACAAATGAATTAATTTCTAACTACAGCTAAAATGAAAAAGGAAACAGAGTGCTCTGACAAATAATGATAACCAACATCTATTCCCATCATCTTTTCTCCACAACCACTTTGTGAAGTAGCTATTATCGTTATTATTATCCACTTTTCTTGGATGTAGAAACTGAGGCACAGAGAGGTTAGGTGGTTGTCCGCTGTCATTCAGCTGCCATGTGTCAGTATTGAACTTGCACCTGAGAATCGAGTTTCAGGAGCCTGGGCCATAACCACTGGTTCTGTTGGGGAGTAGATGCCTTAAATGGGTCAGGAAAGGTATAAATCTGAGATGAGACCAAACGAGCCACAAGAAGAGCTAGCAGAAGAACAGAGAAAAAGAAGTATGTGTCAATGTACAAGGGGCGGGGGTTCAGGGAGCCTGGAGTGTTCTGTGATCTCTCTCATGATCTGGGACATTGGGGTGGAAGCTAACCTTTTTTCAGATATATCTTACCGAATGTCTTTGCAGATCTACATTTTCTCATTTAGTCATCAAACAGCCTGGTAACGCCAGTCCAGTGAGTGCTGTTGCCCATTTTTTATAGATCATACTGCATCGTTTCTGGAAATGTAGGGTTGGAGATGACACTGGCTCCAGGACTCTGGATCATGTCAAGTGTGATTTCTATTCAACCAGTCCGCTGAGGAGCAGGTTGCCACTTCCTTCACTGTCCCTTTGCTGTCCTATGGCCTGTTCTGTACCATGGTATCCCCAGCACCTCTTATTTCATTTTCGGCCTTCTCCTCCCACCTCAGAATGTACCACTTCAGCTGCCTCAACAATTTAACTTCTAAGGAAACAAACCTGTGCTCATCAGCTAATGGGTAATAAAGCCCTGTTAGAAACCTGTAGTCAACTTGTCTTACATCCCTGCGTGAACTTCTAACAGCTTTTCCCTTCTTCCAGTCACAAAACCTGCCTCAAGCTATTAGCTCCTTCACTGCCAAAGTACAAGTCATTAGTTGATTACGGCCTGTTCCCAGAGGAGTCTGGCCAAGGTTTAAGCCTGGGGCCTTTGGTTAACAGGTGGTGGTTTACAAATGCTAATAAATCAAGAGTTGTTTCAACCAGTGAATTGCTTGTCTGTGAATAGGATCTTACTCACCTTCTGAAAGCAGCCCCAAGAGATGGGATCTGTAGGCCCAGCTCCCCCAAGGCTCACAGGGCCTCAGCATGGCAGAAAAGCCCTCCAAGCCCCCAAATCTCCCTCTTTTCTGCCTCAGCTTGTTCCATTCCCACCTTGACCTTGGATTCCAGATATACCAGATTCTTCACAGCTCTTGGAGCTCACCATGTGGTTTCATGCCTCTATGCTGCCCACACTGCTTGTGACGCAAGCACCATCTTTCCCACATCTCTCCTTTGCATCTCCCAAAACACAACTCAGACACCACTCAATCAGGAAGCCTTCCCTACCTACGCATATTTCATTAAGCCTGTTACATGCCAAGCTCCTGCAGTCAGAATGATTAACATTCTTTGAATTTCTGAGATATACCACTCACTCCATCAAGCCCTCTACGTGGATTATCTCCATCTGACAGCAATCCAAGGAGGCAGAGTGGGACATACCATTGTTTGATTATTGAAGAAGTTGAATCATAATGATGTGCCCATGATTATGCCCTGTACTCACCATCATAAGTAACATTGGGCACATACAATTTACTGTACCTCCCGTAGCTCTATGCTCATTAAACTTTCACAACAACCTCATAGAGTTTTGTACTGCCAGGTGAGTGTTACTGTTATCCCTATTTAGAAGATAAGAGACTTTTAACTATTTAGCTAAATCGCATGTTAAGCAGATCATATCACATTGCACTTGAATTGCCTACATCACCTGAGATTACTAATAATCTGTCTGACATCCCGGCTTGTCCTTTTTCATAATAACAAACACTATATTGTTGGAGATAATATGACCAACAGAAAATAGAAAAAAAGAGCTGAACAACACAAAGCATTTCCCAGCCTCCGTGGTAGCTGACAAAATGTAAGACAATATCATGGGGCGGAGCTTCCAAGAAAGTGCTTTTAAGAGAGTCTACTGTACTCAACTAACACGATTTTGCATTTCCCCTTTCTCCCCTTCCAAGCTGGGATGCAAAGTCTGGATCTCCAACAGCTAGCTTATCACCATGAAGCAATTCTACTAAAAATTTCTTAGCAGAATAATAGAAGGAGCTGCAGTTCCTGGTGACATCACAGAGCTACCAAGCCAGCCCAGCTCCAAATTTAAAAGAATTTGGAATAAAAAGACTCTTGTTTAAACCTCTGTTGATTCTCTATTACTTGATGCCAAATGCAATTCCTTACTAATTTATTGTTGTCTGACCACTGACCTGTGAAATCCTCAGGGTGCATTCACAGCCTCTGTATAAATGTCCATAGCATAGCACCTGCTCATTGCATTCATGTGAACCAAGCCTCAATTCCTTGCCTTTCTCTCCTTCTCCCCTTACTCCTATGGAAACAAAGAAGGTAAAGCTGGGAAAACAAACAACTTCCCTTACATCAGAGGCATGACACAGGAGTAAGGGAAGGATGAAGGGCAATAGGAAGAGGGAGGGTTTTTCCAATCTCTAAAACAAGGACGCTGAGAAGAACCAATGCTGGCTGAGGACCAGATCTCCACTTGCTCCTCTACTTCAAGCAATGGTGGTGTCATTTCCAGTCGGGGAAACCCAGGGCCAGGAGCCAAATTAAACATAAAGAGTGGAGCCAGCAGAGAACCTGAGCCAGAGCCAACTGCAAACATGCAAAACAGCCAAGCTCCCCCGTGTCGCAACGAGAGGTGCTCTGAGAGTTGCCTCACATGCTGGTCTCTTCACACACTGGAATCCTGCCACAAGGCTGCTGATGCAAGCAGGGCTGAGGCTTCCTGTTCCTGTGGCTCTGGGATGAGTGCATTCATTGTCTGTTGGGGAGGTCAGCTGTGCAGACCTCAGTTTCCTCGTCTATATAGTGGAACTAATACTGCCTACTCCTGCTTCTATACAGGAGCAGATAAGAGGGTTAGGTAGAAAGATGATCATGGCCAAGAGTGTAGAGCCCCTGCTTCTACAGTTAGAGAAAGTTTCTTCCAAATGCCAAATTCTAGGGCTGGGGACTTAGCTCAGTGGTTCCGCCGCCTGCCTCACAAGCACAAGGACCCGAGTTCGATTGCCGGTACCAAAAAAAAAAAAAGCCAAATTCTATATTTGTTACAATCTTTTCTATGCCCAAGTATAAAGCACTCTTAAAAGGGTTTTCTTTTTCTTTTGTTTTCTGAAAAAGACATTTTCTGAAATAGTGGGCGCAGGGTAGGGTTATTTACATACTAGTAGTGGAAAGAAAAGCCAAGAGAATAGAAGACCAATTATAAGGGGTGAACAAAATATACAGTGAATGTTTGAAATAAAAATGTATTATAGTAAAAGACACACTGCCATTAATCCCTTTCAAAATATTCCCATGGGATCAAGAGATGAAAGGAAGGGAAGGTTGGGGAGGGGGTAAAAAGAATTAGGATGTGTTACATACTTGTACCAACTCCCCATGTTGAACATTATCATTGTGTACTGCAAACATGTACTAATAAAAATTAAAATTAAAGATTAAAAGAAAACTACTCCCCCTCACTTCAAGCACACTTGCCCTATTGTTCTGGCCACTTTTTAAAACAGTTCCAGGAGTCGCCTTTTGTGAGTATCTTTACACGGTATAATAAAGAAATATGGTGAATGCTGCTGCTGCTGAATACCATCCAACAGAAAGGCAGGCTCATAAAAACATTAGTATGTCCTCATCCTTATTTACCCCATCTGGCATGGTGCAACTTCTGGCTCTTTCCTGAAGTCAAAATGACCATAAGAGCTAAACGTTTTCTATCAATTTAGGACACTGAGGCAGCCACGAAAGAGCAACTAAAGACACAAAAGAGGACTTCCAGAACTGCCTCAGAAAGTGGCAAGAATGTGTGCTTGAAGCAAGAGGAACTATTCTGAGGGAGATTAATGGCAATGTATCTATTACTGTAATACATCTTTTTTAATTTAAACATTTGCTGTATATTTCTATTGTGACTCATATATAAAACCATGAGATCACATTGTGGGCACAATTTATAGCCCTGGGGGTGAAAAGAGAGGAAGAAGATGAGGTTGTTCATTTATTTGATTTACAGTTTACTTAATGACAAAATATTCAGACTACAGGTGGTCTCCCTTAGCTTAGATAGTTATAAGCAATTAATTTAGTTCCTTTAAGAAAACAGGAGTGGGAATTTGATTAGAGGGTTGGATTGACAGGACTTTTATCCTTTATAACTTTCTAGGTATTTTTCCTTTTTACCATAAATATATTTATATGTTTATTAGTTTAAAATGGGGTTCACCAAAATGCTATTAACTGACTTTGAAATTGCCTGTTTTCATCACTACTTTAGTGTGTTTTTCATTATATGATGAAAAGCCTGAGGCTGAGTGACTTTTAACGGAAAGAGATTGATTTAGATCACAGTTTTGGATGCTGAAAGTCCAAACAGCCTGCCACTGCCTCATGGTGATGGCATCATAAAGGGAACATATGAAAGAAGCAGAGATCACAGGACAAGGAAGGAAGCCAGAGTGAGGGGGTGGCCGGCCTTGCTCTTTTTCATAACTCACCCTGGCAGGACTCCAATGATCTAACAACTCACCAATGGGCCCTGTTTCTTAAAATTTCCATTACCTCCCATACTGTCACATGGGGGACCCTGCTCCCAATATGCATTCTTGAGGGACACATTGAAACTATATCCAAGCCACAGCAACCAGTACACCCCTCATGAGACTGACATACAACTCAGAAACCCAGGTTTTTACTCCAATTCTTAGGCTCTGGCCATATTATTGATGACACTGGTACAGGAAAACAGGCTACGTGACTTACCAGCTTCTGTCCAGCCCTGTCCTCAGGCACTGAGAAGGTCTGGAAACTGTTGCTAGGATGTAGTTTCAGGAATGCTGCGCACAATGTGAATTCCCATCATTTGTCAATCCCCGAGGTCCAACATCAGAAGGAATGAACTCTAACCCAATAATGGCAGTAAGTCAGAGGAGACGTGGCCTGTTAGCTAAATTATCCATTAGTAGAAGTCAGCTTGTCTAATTAGCTCACTGCCACTACCCACCCCTACAACAGAAAGCAGAACCTGAAGAAGATAGACAAAGGATGGGCTTATTTTGATGAAAGACAAAAATAAAGTAAACATTATAACTCAAATTCCATTGGAGGCTCCATTCAGGAGGCTGAAAACTGCTGGCCTTTATCTATTTTGTTTACCAGTGTTGTGATGTTCTCATTGAATCTGAATATCTGTATGTGTACTTTCTGTTTAACCCTCCTACCTCTGTTGTCCTGTAATGTGGTCCCCTCTGACTCATGGTTTCATTTTCTGCGACTTCAGTTACCACAAATCAACTGTGGTCCAATGATACTGAATGAAAATTTCTAGAAATAAATAATTCATAAATTTGAAGTAACTCTTATTACAGCATATTGTTATAATGATTGTTGGTTATTGTCATTAATATATTACAGTGCCTGATTTTTAAATTAAATATTATCATAGGTACATGTGTATAGGGAAGGCACAGTATAGATAAGGTGCTATCTGTGGTTTCAGGCATCCATGGGGAGTCTTGGAGTGAATTCCCCATGGATAGAGGGGACTTTTGCACATGACTTCCCTTTACAGTTATGTTTCCTGCTTGGTCCATGAAGTAGTCCTGCCAGGGCTGGCGTCCAACCTTTGGCACCTGTCCTGGTACCCTCGCTGAGACCAAGCTCCCAGCAGGATTATCAGTAGATCTCCTAAAGATATTCAGGGCACCTAAAGGAGAAGAGATGCAAAAAGTAGAAGAAAAGAAATGGACAAACAAAATATAATCTCCCCTAACTTCAGAAATCTCTGAGTTTTTCCTCTCCAATGGAATTATTACTGCCTTGCTTGGAGTTTGGAGAAGATTTGGTCAGAGAAAGCATTAGAAGTGACTGAGATACAGAAGGCCGTTGGTGGTTGTTTCTTTCCTCTCCTTCCTAGAGGACTCAGTATGTTCTTCAACACTCATCTCCACATACATTCCCTGAAGTAACTGGTAAGGAGCAAATATAACTGGGGCATTTCAGGGAGGAGAGCTGAGATGGAAAAGGAGGTCCTTCCACACAGCAGTCCCCACTTACCCAGTCCATAACAGCAGTAGGAGCCTTGTGCCAGCTCTACTCAAAACTTGGGCTGGGCAGGGTGTTGGTACCACTCATCTTGGCAACCGGTTGTACACAAATGATCCAGCCAATGGCAGAGATCATCATCACAGACAGCTTTCTCACTGGGTGTGTCTCCTTGCTTTGTTCTTTCAGGAAATAAGCCATTCCACAGCCCGATTCTTGGCTTCTAGGTTGTCCCCTGGGCCTGTTCGGTGTTGGTTCATGGACCCCCAACACAGCCAGTCATCTTGGCCAGTTAAGACTTTGCCCCATGGAGGAGCAGTCACCACTGGATGGCATGGGGAGCCATCGTCCAAGGGCCGGCCACAGAGTGGCCTCCTGAGCAGAACACCCTGCTCAGCACCGGTTGGTGGGTGCACCTGAAAGACTCCAGCACCCTGGGTCAGTCTCCTATGCCTGTCTGCATATTGGTGCACATTAGCCAGAATGCCAATGACTAAGTGGTAAGATCAAAATCGAAACCGAGAGGGCTGGTTCTGCAGGAACTCTCGGCATTTTGGTAGGAGTAAACAGTGAACTTACACTGGAGGCCCCACTCTTCTTTTTTTTCATCCTTACGGTATTTTCTTTGTTTGGATTTTCCATGGAGTTTCCTTTGTTAACATTTGGTCCTCGGGTTTTTTATCATTTTACACTAATTTCCTCTTTGTCACTGCCTAAATCCCACTGTTCCTCTGTTTCTGCCTCTTCCACATGACTCTTTCTTCCTCCTTGTCTCCTTCCCTATCTCCTTTCTGTGAGCATTACTTGGAATATTTCTGCTCTTACTGAGCACTGAAGAGCCCGTGAAAGAGAGAGAGAAAGTAGAGTTTGTTGGTTAAAGGCAAGAACTCTGGTGTCAGTTCTGAGTGTGAATCTAAGGTTTACCCCTTAGTGGCCATGTGGCTTTGGACACATGAGCTAGTCACTCCGAGCCTCAGTTTCCTCATCTTGACAACAGGTGTAATACTAGTATGTCATAAAATCGAAAGTAATGTGTATGTAAACTGCTTAGCAAAGTGCCTAGTATCTGACATACTCTAAATACAAATTAGCTTACTTTGAAAAAAAGATTAGCACAAACTTTCTTCTCTGTCAGGGTTTAAATCAATAGTGCCCAACTATTATTTGATGGACTAAGTTTCCAGACCCATCACAGATGGAGGTGACCCAAATTCTAATTACCTTTCTACTTTCCAAATACATTCTATTTACTCTGTTTTGGATATTAGGACCCTGAATAGTATCCTGATAAAAGGATTCTATTGTTATAACAAGCTTTTTCCGGATTGATTTTAACTAATTTTTACTTTTCTTTTCACCAGAGTTCTCATATTGTTGTTCGCTCCAAATGAGTAGCTCCCTGACACAAAGAATCTACTTCATCATTGTTCCACCCCTTGCCACACTCCCTTATAACTAGAAGCCCCTCTGTTTCCTTTAAAAAGTGAAACTGTGCCAAGCATGGTGGCACATGACTGGAATCACACTATTAAGGAGGCTGAGATTGGAGGATCTCAGCTTCAAGGCCAACCTAGATAATACAGCAAGACCCTGTCTGTGAAATAAAAAATGAAAAGCATGCGGATGCCCAGGGGTGGAACATCACAGGGTTGCATCACATCAGTACCATAAAAAAAAATCCAAAGTGAAACCAACATTTGAAAATGTATGTAAATGAGCTATAAGAAGTTAAACTCCCCGTCAAACTTTCATGGAAGTTCTTTTATACCATCCTATGACTACTAGATAGTGAAAGACAGTTATAGAGCTCTTGGTTTCATTTGATGAAAGCTGATTGCCCATTTTCTTTATCATTTGAGAAATGTGGTCATGCCCAGGATTTCACACAAGAGCTTGTGGTTGTGAATTAAACCCAATAAAACATTCTCCATACTTAGCAATGTTGTTTCACTACCTTAAAATGTAATTTATGTTGAAACAAAAACCAATCTGATCGTATTAAAAACAGATCAGAAATGAAGATCACCGTTATGACCCATGATTGCCTGGATGGTCACCTGGAGGAAGAGGCTCCCTGCAGCCTAATGCTCGCAAACATGTCTACAAGTTTCCCTGAGTGCTGTGCTTCTGGCAGGCAAGTTCAGGTTCACCCTTCTGCCTCCACATCTATGCTGCGCCCCCATAGATACAAGTCATGTGTTTGGCTGAGAGAGGTAGGGGTTGTAGGGAGAAGGAAGAGGAGACTATGACGATGAGAAATGGGATCCTCAGTCCCTCGTGGGTACTCACTTGTTCCTGAAAATCTCAGTGTGTGAGGACCAGCCACCAAAAGTAAAAGGTGCCAAGAGGCCAAGGAAAGAAGCAGAAAAATGTGGACTGCACACAGTGTGATTTATTAGGGAAGTATGAACAGAGGCGCATCTTGGGCAGCAGCAGCGAGACAGATGAGCCACGCACCTCAAGGCAGGAAGAAGGGTTTATATGCTGAGCTAGGCAAAGTTAGGCCAAAACCAGTGGGAACCTACTTGGGCTTTCTCAAAAACTATTCATATGTTAAGTATCAGTGAAAATACAGTCTGAGTTTCAGTGCCCAGCATAAAATGCTCAGCTATCTTAACGACTATATTGATGACTTTGTTTATCCTGTAGCGTTTGGAATGGTTGCCAGGGCAAAAGCCTAGTGACAACCAAGCTGGCTGTAGCCATGTCAGTCTGGATCCCTCCACTTAGCCCAGTTGGGAGCCCGCATGAAGGTATGTGTGTCTTGGCCGAGCCTCGGGGCAGTTCATTCATGAAGACAACGTTCAGACAGTGCTGCTTCAGGATCCAGGAGACCAAGGGAGACATGTGATTGAAAATTCAGAAAGAGGTGCGCGGCGGTGATGCAGGCGCAGGTGGCCAGAGAACACAGACGCAGGCTCAGGAAGGCAGAAGCCGCTTGCGGGGGGCGGGGGGGGGGGGGTAGCCCACGGACACCCGGGCCCCTACGGCCTGCGTGTGCGAAGATCTGACAAACAGAATGAGAGGACACAAATATAAGAAAAACTGCACTTGGATGAAGAAGAGAGCACCCAGAAGAATCTTGATGATTCAGTGTAATATTAGTTCATCCAGGTTTAGAAAAGAGTTTGTCAAATTCCCTACAGATTGCGAGTCGGCAAACGCCATGCCTGTTTCACCAGGTCCCTAAGTCAGTGAGCTAGATGTTTGCAGAGTGGCTATAAGACAAGCTTTCAGAGGGTGGTCCTCCTTCCCTTTGGTCTATAGCTGGTGGAAAAGGTAAAGACAAAATAGACAATCTCATTGCAACTAGTATATTTTCTGATGAATGACTCTGCTATTAGAAAGCAAGCTAGGAAAATTGTTGCCTAAAAAGCAAATCTTTAAAACTGCAAAATAATTCTGTGGTTTTATAGCCACTTATTTCTGAAAACATGAAAACAGCATTGCACAGATTTGTAGTGATTTTGGTAGTGTTCTGTTTTAACAATTCTTGCTGACTACTTTTGCCCTCACAGGTTTTGATTAATTAAATGCCATGTTTAAACAGAATTAAGATTGATTGACTCTTCTGCATGTTCCAGTGCTTTAGACTTGATAAAACTTGGGTCACAAAAAGAATGCAGTGTAATATATGCGTGGACAAGGGCATCTCTCCTCCCCCCAAGATGGTTTTGTCCATCTGCAGTGAAAGATTAACGATAGCCGTGGAACCTTCCGTAACATCTGATGGAAAAGCATTTCTGATCCACACAACTGCAGATTGCATCCTGAGGGAAAAAATATGTTTGTAGACATTTACCATTTTCTTCCAAACAAATATTTCCTTACTGATTAAACCTGTTAGCTGTTACTCAGACATTCAGTGGCTTTTCTAAAGACTTAGCATAGTAAAAGTGATCCATCATGATCCATCATGCCAATTCTATATAGGACTTCTAGATTCAGAGCCTTAAAAAAGCATATTTTAATGGTCTTTGTGCCTGTGATCCTGTCAAAAGTCACATGATGGGCCAAGGATTTAGCTCAGTGGTTCTGCCACCTGCCTCACAAGCGCAAGGACCTGAGTTCGATCCCTGGTACCAAAAAATTTTTTTAAAAGTCACATGATAAGGAGAGCTGCAAAACTCTGGCTTGTGTCTTGTTGTAAAATTGTGTTCTTTCCCCCCTCACTTATTCTTTTCTCCAGTAAAGAATTTATAAGGTTCTGAGAAAACAAAGAAAAGAAAATTCAAAAACAGCAGGGATTCTGACAATTTCACATGTCAGTGTTTTCCCAGTGCCTAACGCATCACTGATGCAACAAAAACATAAGCAAGAGCTGTTGAAAGATTGAATAAATGAAAGAACAGAAAAATAATTGAGCAAAGAGTCTGCCTCCCCTGCTTACTCCATGGTAGTCCACACTGTGACCAATGGCCTTTTTGCTCCCCTGTAGCTTTCCTCCAATCTCTTTTCTACTATGCACCAAGAGTAATTCACTGGAAACATAAATCAGGTCCAACCACACCCCTGCTGCAAACCCTGTATTTATTATATTAAAACATAATCAAACTTGTGGTGCTCTCCAAACCCTGTATGATGTGGTCCCTGACGAGCCCAGTGGCCCCACGCTTGTCCTCGTCTCTGTATTCTTTATTTTCCAGCCACTCTCACTTTTGTCTGTTCCTTCGACAACTCCAGCTCATCCCTTCCTCAGAGCCTTTGCTCCTGCTCTTCCATTAGCCTGGAACTTTCTTTCTCCAGATTTTTAAATGAAAATATCTTTTGTACGATTCCAAGTTCATGTCAAAGGATGTCTCCCAGTGAGGCATTTTTTGAGCTCGTAGTTTAAAGTCACGGTCCATTCACCCTCTATCACATCACCCTTGTCTTTTTCTTTACAGCATTAAGTACTTGGCTGTTATTTGGTTCATTTATTTGGATTCATGATTACTGTCCGTTTTTGTGTTCCTTCTTTATATTCTTCACAGCTGATGATTCTCCAAGGTGTAGTACAAAAGCTGTCACATAGTGAACCCTTGACAAATATTTTCTGACAATGAATAAATGCAACCTGACATCCTAAGGGCTCTGGGGAACATCCAGGAGCAAATCCATTAGAGAGAGCAGGTAGGTGCTCCAAATAGATGGCCCAAGGAAGAAGGAATGTGCATGATTATAATTAACATTTGTAGAACTATACTTACTGCTTGCCACACACTTTTCCAATGACTGGCATATAGTTCAGTATATTTAAATTATTCATTTAAATTTATTATTACTTTCCATTTAAATGTATTATCTTTTGTAATTCTCTTGGCCACTCTTGCAAATAGGCCAAACTATTATTTCTACTTTGCAGCTAAATAACGGAACAGAGAGGGTAAGTGTCTTAGTCCATTTTCTGTTTCTATACAGAATAGAAGTTTATTTGTCCTCATTACTGAGCCTTGGCCCTCTGTCTACACACATGTATGTGTAAAAGCTGGACATACCAAACATGTGAGTTTGTGATTTCTGGTGGACATTGATGACTGAGGACACTCCCCCTGCACGGCTGGGACATCTCCAGAGAGGCACTTCACCTCAAGTCTTGCACCACAGCCGCACCATCCTTCACAATCCCACCAGATCCCACAAGACAGCTAAGAAAAGGGTTGGCCACCTCGTCAGCACCAAGCTTGGCACTCCACCTGCTGTGGGACATCTTCTCCCCCCACAATCCCTTCAGCTGCAGAATGGGGAGAATAATCATATCTATCTACTGTCATAGTCTCTCCAGGCACTGTAACAAGAGAGACAGAGCGGCCTATAACCAATAGAGATTTACTTCTCACTATTGACAGTGGGCAGGTAGAAAGGCAGGTAAAAAGGCCAGGAAGTCAAAGGTTGAGGCTGTGGCAGACTCGGTGTCTGGTGAGTGTCTGTTTCCACATGCAAAGCTTCTTCCTGCTGTGTCCTCACTTGGAGGAACAGACAAGCTAGCTCTGTGGAGTCTCTTTTATAAAGTCACTAATTCTCATCGGGGCTCTATCATCTCCAAAAGCCCTCACCTTCTATGACCCTTTTTTTTTGGTACCGGGGATCGAACTCGGGTCCTTGCACTTGCAAGGCAGGCAGCGGAAACACTGAGCTACATCCCCTGCTCCCTCATCTTCTAATGGTATCACATTGGGAGTTAGGATTTAAACATATCAATTTGGGGGAGACAATCGTAACATCTACATTGGAGGGGTCAGTGACATTTTACAGACAAATTCCTCTGGCACATGTATAGTATAAGCCCTAAACTTAAAGCCCAATATTATATACTTGCCCAGCACTAGGAGAATAAGGAGAATCTCAACTGGCATAACCATAAGTTCCCCCTCTCTGCTCTGTTTTCAAGGATAAATTTTTTTAATATTCAGGTGCTGATTTTCCCTCAGAATCTGGCTTCTGCTCTGTGCCAACCTGCAGAATTGTTGGAACAAGCCAATCACACCTTCCTGTGGGAATGACAGCGCGCCACACCCTGCCTTCCACACCCACTCTCAGACACAGGTGTTCCCTATGTGGCCTGCAGGACTGGCAGTGCTCTCCTCCCCTGGGTGCAAGGGCATATGACTGAAAACCTACTGCAGATTTCACCTGCCCAGTGCCAAGTGTCACACTTTAGCCATCTCCAGAGCCCTAGGGCAGGCATCCCAACCTCACTAATAGTGTGATAGGAGACAATTACAACAACATAATGAAGTGTTCACTCAGTAGGGGCTGCTGTTATTCCTTGAATAACTACTTTTTATAAAAAGAAAAATAATATTTGACTTTGTATTTCAGAAAGCTATTGGTTAGAAGTTATCTCATTTAAAGTAGTCAGCAGCTCAAGGAAGTATGTGTTATCATTTCTGTTTTTTATCTAAGGAAAATGAAGCGCAGAAAGGATGAGTTTTACAATTGGGATCAGACCAATAACAGCTATTTATTGATCCGTGATGATATCAGGTATCATGGAAATACATTAGCTCACGTTTTCTCCAGAATGTCACAAGGTAGATATTACTGCAACAATGGAGGTGATGAGCAAAGTGCAACTCATGGAGCTTAAGTAATTGGCAGAGGCAAAGATTTACCCCCAGTCCTGTCTGGACCTAAAGTTTACCTCTTTCTACTCTACTATGCTTAAGTCATCACTCAAGCCCACTAGTATCCTCCTGTAATGATTCCCCTAATGGTAAACAATTGAGTTCATCAATCAATCAGAAAACCAGTTTGTTTATATCCAGACCTCTCAGTCTGGCTTTTAGACCTTTGCACTTGACATCCATCTAACTAGAAGGCATTACCATTTCTGCATGCTGATCATTCCCAAGGCATTTAGACAGTATTTCCACGTAGTTTGGCCTGCATTAGGTTCACAGATGCAACTTTGGAGGTACTAATGGAATCTTTCCAAGAGAATATTATGCCTTTGCTCATAGGGCCTTGGTGCACTTAGATGACTTTGTAGTTTCTAGTCCTAAAGAGATTGTACCCATATTAGAGAATAGTTACAGTTAGAATTCCAGAAAGCATTCATATTAATATTGGATTTTAAAACATAAAAGTATTTAGTCAGATTTTAATTATCTATTAAACTCCCTGAACAATAATTACCTCTAAATATTCAAACTATAAAAATATTAAAACAGTAGGTAAAAATTTTGATAAGAGAATACTCTGGTAAGTTCCAAGTGTCCAATACAGTTGAAATTTGCTTTATATTATGTTTGCATGATTCATACTATGTCTCTATGTACAATAACTTTGGCCTTGACTGATATCATATTATCATATTTTAATTCTGATCATGTAAATACATGAAATGAATTTCTAAGTGTAAGCATGTAGAAAGACTAAAGAAAATTTGAGGCCACCCAAACTGAAAGAAATATGCATATCGTCGTAAAAAATGAGTTTTAAATCCTGGTGGGTGCAGTGGCTCACACCTGTAATCCCTGCATTCAGTAGGCTAAGGCAGGAAGACTGCTGTGAGTTTGAGACTTGCCTGGGCTATATAGTCAGCTCAAGGCCAGCCTGAACTACACAGCAAGACCCTGTCTCAAAAACCAAAAATAATAATAATAATAATAACAACAACAACAACAACAATAAATAAATCCTATGAAGGTGATAAGGTTACTAGACAACCAGGAAAACTGAGGGGCATGGAAAATTTAATTTTGGCAGAGCATGAGAGAGAAATATGGCAGCTACAAAGAGAGGTAAGAAAGAGAAAACTAAAATGTCCACGCATTCTCAAA
This sequence comes from Heterocephalus glaber, assembly GCF_053883595.1. NCBI lineage: Eukaryota > Metazoa > Chordata > Mammalia > Rodentia > Bathyergidae > Heterocephalus > Heterocephalus glaber. The sequence continues at coordinate 29,487,634 of NW_028258377.1, forward strand.
AGTTGAATGTTAGCTAGAATGAGAGTTTAGAATCCCTGGGACTCACAGACACACAAAAGAAGGTCACATTCATCATTCTACAGCTGGTTTTCCTTGGGTCTCTCCTGGCTCTCATGAGAAACACCGGGGACCAGAGAAGATCTTAGAGAACCTCCTCTCTGGTACATGATTTCTGTGCCTGCCAAAGTGAGAGAGGAGCCAGAGCACAGGGAGATCCTGTCCTTCTCCATGAACACTATGGGTACAAGGCAGCAATCAATCTGGACGATAAGCATGAAACCCACCCATATTCCAGAAATTTCTCTGATGGGAAGACAAGTGCTCACAGGGCAGGCCAAGAAACCTACTCTGCCCTTGACCTACTCAGCTTTGATACGAGGCAAAAGCTTTCAGGAAAGTGAGGGGAAACCCACTCACATCCAAGATCCCTCACTGATACAAGGTAGAGTTCCGTTGCCAAAGGACAAAGGGCCGTTATATTCATTTCCTAGAATTGCCATAACAGCACCACTGACTGTGTGGCTTAAACCACAAAATTTACTTCCTTCCTATGCTGAAGGCAAGATCCAAATTCTGGTAGGGTTTCATCCTCTGAGACCTCATTGCATGGCTTACAGATGCCTGCCCCACCTCCAGCTGCTATTTCCCATGGTCATTCCTCTGTGTACATCTGTGTCTGAACCTCTTCTTATAGGGACACCAGTCACACTGGATTAGGACCCATTCTAACACCTTCCTTTTAACTTAAGTACCTTTTTAAAGATCATATCTCCAAAAATGGTTATAGTTTTTAGGGTTTAGAACTTCAACATAAGCAACTGACAAGGGGACCTATTCAGGCCATAACAATCAGGAAGCCTGCACTAGATCCTGAACCAAGTAAATTCTAGCTTCTCTGCACCTGGGAGGAAGAATGCAGAGAAAGCAAAGACCGAGGTTCAGATACACAAGGTCTGCCTCAAACCAAAGAGACTGAAAAAAATTCTCATTATCAGCCTTGCACTGAATAACAAGCAGTGACAATCTTTTTTTTTTTTTTTTTTTTTTCTGGTACCAGGGATCGAACTTGGGTCCTTGCGCTTGTGAGGCAGGCAGCAGAACTGCTGAGCTAAATTTCTGGCCCTAGCAGTGGCAATCTTTCACTGCTAAAGAGAGAGAGAGAAGGAGGCCTAAGGATGGAAGAGAATAGTGAGGAAAACTCCCCAGGTATCCAAAACCTGCACTAAGCCTCTCCTTCCCGCACGGTGCACTGAAGGTATCTATAGCAACAACAACCGCAGAAACTAAACAATGTAGTAAACGGAGTCAGCGTCCCATAGGAATGGCTCAACTGAAGAACAAGAATGCCTATTCTGAGCATTAATTATTACTTATCTTAGTTCTATCCATAATATTCAGCATTCAATAAAAAATAACAAGACATATAAAAAAGAAAGAAAAAAAAAACAAAAAACTGTTATTGTCAAGAGGTAAAACAGGCAAAAGGAATAGACCCAGAAACAACTGACCATAGTAGAATTACAGGACAAGGTTAATATACAAAAGTAAATTACTTTCCTATATACCAGCAAAAAAGAAATTGAATCTGAAATTAGAAACATAGAACTGTTTACATTAGGACCCCTCAAAAATGAGACACTTAGGTATAAGTCTAACAAAATATATACAAGATCTATATGAGGAAAATTATAAAACTGTGAAGAAAGAAATCAAAATACAGCTAAATAAATGGGGAGATCGTCCATATCCACAAACAGAAATACTCAAGATTATCAAGATGTCAATTCTTCCCAATTTGATTTATAGATTCAACAGTCCCAAACAAAATTCCTGAAAGCTATTAGTGGATATTGACAATCTTACACTAAAGTTCTCATGGAGAGGCAAAGGAACCAGAATATCCAAAACAATTTTTAAGGAGGGGAACAAAATTAGAGAGAACTAACACTATCCAACTTAAGACAACACAGAGCTTCAATAGCCAAGATAATGTTGTATTGGTGAAAGAACAGACAAATTAATGAAATGGAATATAGAAAGCACAGAAATGGACCTAAAGATACTGGATGAGGAACAAAGGCAACACACTGGGAACAAGATAGTCTTTTCAACAAGCAATGTTAGAACAACTAGACATCAACCTTACGCCCTTCACAAAAAACAAAACAAAACAAAACACAGATCTAGACCTGAAATAAAACACAAAACTATAAACCACCTAGAAAGTAACATAAGATGAAATCTAAATGACTTAAGCTTTGATGATAATTTTCTAACAATGCAAAGACATGAAGTATGAAAAAAAATGACAAGCTGGACTTTATTAAAATTAACTTTGCAGCCCTGCAAGAGACATTATCAAGAGAATGAAAAAACAAACTATAGATTGGGAGAAATATCTTCAAAAGACATACCTGATAAAGGATTATTATCCAAAATAAATAAATAACTCTTAAAATGCAGTAAGGGGAAAAGGATTTTATAATGGGCCAGGCTGGGCAGGGTAGTGTATATCTGTAATCTGAGCACTATGGCAGGTTGAGGCAGGAGGATCACAAGTTTGAGTCCAGCCTGGCCAATTCAGCAACTTAGAGAGACCCTGTCTCAAAATAAAAAATAAAGAGTTCTGGAGATGAATATCAGTGCAAAGTCCCTGGGTTTAATCTCTAGCACCACTAGAATAAAATATGATCAAGGAGGCTAACAGACATTTCCCTAAAGAAGACATATAGCTGTCAAGTAAGATATGAAATGGCATGCTATATCATGTCATCAGAGAAATGAGAATTAAAACAACAGCGAAATACCACTACACACCTATCAGAATGGCCCAAATCCAGAAAACATCACCAAATGCTGACAAAGATGAAGAGCAACAAGAATTCACAGTAACTGTTCATGGGAGGGTTTAAATTATATCTCATTAATTTTTAAATCTCTTTCAGGATATTACCACTAGGAAAGATCAAGTAAGTGGTATGCAAGTTTTTCTGCAACTTTTGTACAAATGCATATGAACCTACAATTAGCTCAATATAAAAAGCTTTTAAAATATAATTTTTACAGAAGACCCAAAAATATCTTTAAGAGATGGTTAAGCAAAAAAAGTTACTTCTTTTCATTAAACAGAAGCTTGGATTATCACATGGTTCCTCTTATATGAGAAACCCCAAATATAAATAAAGAGTAAAATAAAAGATATGAGTAAGTAGGGAGATAGATCTGACTCGAATGGGAAAGGGAAAGAGATGGAGAGAGGGGGTAAGATGGGGAGGGAAAGAGGATGGGAAAAAGTTGAGATGTGCTATGTGCATGTGCCAACTCCCCACAAGGAATGTAGTCGTTATGTACTGCAAACAGGTACTAATAAAAAAAATTTTTAAATTTTTACTGTTCCCCAAGATTAAGAGGAATCAACACCTCTCAACAAACCTCATCTCTTGAGGTCTTTCCAAAAAAGCTCATGGTTGACAGTACCTACCAACAATCAAAGTCAGACTGCAACCTTTCCAAATCTCCCAGCTGTAGTTTCTTAGTAGAGAAGACCAACCCTGGACAAGTGGTCCTGCCTAACAAGAGACTGGTAAGCCACAAAAACACTTCCCCCCAAAAATCCATGGGCACACAAAGTGGCAGAGAGGTCCACAGCAGTTGATCAAGTTCCTCTTTTGGGTTCCACCCATGCCAGACAGACTTCCTTCCTTTGGTTCAATGGCCTAATCTCCTAAAACAACAGAAAGGAATCATGACAGACAGGGGGTTAGCGGGTGGGGGAGTATTCTGCCAGGTAGCCAAGGGGCAAGCAGTCAAAAGGGCCTGCATTTCAGTGGGGAAAAGCCCCGCTGTACCTTCATCTGGAAGCCAGAACTTGATATTCATCACAAGAAAAGGTTCATCGCATCTCAATTATTGTGGAACCTTGCTAAAGTCCTTTAACCTCAGTTTCCTCATCTCTAGTGGGGAAAATAGTAAGATGCAATGAGGTCATGGATATTCAAATGTCAGATTTGCTCTAGGTCAGTGTTTCCCAAGGTGTGAAACATACCAATAGCTACATCAGAACTAGGGCATAGTAGACTTTTTCACTTAACTATTTATAAACTTAATTTAAAGGACATTAGAAAGATATAACTAGCTCATCTTCCCTGCCAAGGTGAAGTTAAAAGAATCAAAAAATATATTAGGTTAATAATTGTTTTAAATGTAGTAAACAGATATGCATTAATAATAAAGTATCTAATGGATATAAAAAATAAGAAAACAAATTAAAATTAGAAGAAATTTAAAATAATTAAAATAAATGAATGAAATTTGAGAGGTAATACCCTCAGCTATGAAAATCTGGCCTATGACCCTCATCTTTGGGTCTCCTGGAAGGAAACCCTTGGAACATTTACATCACATAACACAGCTCTTTGTAAAAACCCAGAGACAGATTGTTTGTAATCATAGTACCAGATAAAATTATTCTTCTCCTTGTGACTTTCATTCCTTCTATCTCATGGACATTGCAAACCATGTGATTTATTGGGTTTCCCCATTTCCACTGACAATAGAAAGCCTTAAAGATCAATTTGTGGCCAATTGTCAAATGTGTAAGTGACAATGTCATATTTATTGTTTATTATCTACATTCCCAACTCTAATTAACTGTCCCTACCTCTTTTTAATTTCTCTTTACTTTTAAATTCTTGTCTTCCTATATGTTTCTATCCTTTTAAGATAAATTAAATCTTTTTTAAAATAAGGGAAAAAAATAAAATAAAATAAGGCAAAATATAAATTTGTTAACATCCTAAGTCCCTTTTCCTTTTTTTTAGAGAATATCTTTCTCTAAGCAAAGTTTGTCCTTAAGGATTGTTCTTTCTGAATTTTTCTGTATCACTAGATTAATATTTGAGTGTGCTTTAATAAGAATGAGATAATAAATTATTTAGTATCATTTTGAAATTGGTCCTTGTCAAATACATCCTTTTCCATATTATATCACTAAGGTATAAAACAGATCAGTATAGCCAATTTTAGATCTGGGCAACCCCATGGATCTAAAGTAAAAAGGGAAGTGGATGCTGTGGTGGAGATGAACTTCCTCTTTTTCCTCAAAAGCCAAAGTCTTGTGGACAAAAACAACAATAAGATGAAAAAAAAAAAAGGCCAAGCTAAAATGATACCAAAATTTGATGTCAGAACATTCAGAATACCCTAAAATAAAGAGCTATTTTATTCATGGTTCATCATATACTCACAACTTGCCAAGACAGTAGTAGACTTTTCTTGACCCATCTCCTTCTATCTACCAATGTTTTCCTTAATAGAGAAGATTAGATATTTGTTTTGGATCACCTCCTAATCTTTTTAATATCTTGGTTACATTATTTTTCCTGAGCCTCCTTTTCTCTTTGTAAAATAAAGATATTCCCTATCTACCTATTATAGCATAAAGTCACAATGAAATATTTGTCAGGACTCTTAGCTGTATGAAACAAAAATTCAACTCAAACTGTCCAAGGACACAAGAAAGAATGTTGGCAGTCAGAGTTTTTAGAAATTATTCATATGAAGACTGAACAAACAAAGCAGTACATAAAGGTGGACCTCAGAGACCTGTGTATCCAGAAACAAATACTACTGGATTCTCCTTGTGCCTCTCGTTCCTATAGCACCCTGCAGGTATCTCATTCTTTCTTATAAGAGAACAGCCTCAAACATGGCCACCCATACCTCCAGAACCTCAAATCTCACAATGCACAAAATTATAGAGAATTTGAGATTCACTTTCTCTAGTCCCAAACTCAAAAATGCTAAAAATGGATCTGATTGGCCAATCTCAGGTTATGTGCCCACTACTGAACTCATCAACTATGACTATCAGTTTGAACATTCTGATTGGCCCAGGCCATATCAAGTGCCTATCTGTGAGCCAATCAACACTGTGGAAGGAGATTCCTAAACCATTCACAACTTCCACTCAAGACACATGATGAGAATAGAAGAAACATTTCTCAGAGAAGAAGACATGGGGAAAATACTCTCTTGTGGGCGGGGTGGGGGGGGACACGGATGGACAATAATTATTCTATGAAGGTTCTAAAAATTAGGATTATTAGACAAATAAATGACTTTCAAGCCAATCAATACTTCAAGACTCAGGTCAGAGGTGCAGCTCACTGATAAAGTGCATGGCTATCATGCTTGAATCCCTGGGCTCAATCCTCAGCACTAAAAAACAAAACAAAACAAAATAAAAACCCTAAAACAAAAACAACTTCAAGTGCTATCTACTCCAAGAAGTCTTTCCTGACAACTACTGTCTACTGTAAAAGCCTTCCCTCACTTAGGTATACCTATTATATTTAGGTGAAATACACATTCCACTTAGGTCTATTTAATTTTTCACTTGACTATGCACCGTACTAAACTACTCTGTAACAAACTGAGTACTTTAAATTTGCCTTCTAATTTGTCTTGCCAAAGCTGTCTTTCCCACAGTTTACCTTGTCACATGATCCAGTCTTATTGGCCCTCAGCTACTTCCGGGACCTCTACTTCCTCTTCTGGGAGGGAATCCAGCTTCTCCACATCCCCATGTTCTTGTTTCACATCCTTTCTCCCATGCAGGGCTCATCTCTCAAGTCCTCTGAGCCAGCCAGGACCTTTTCCACATCACGAATAGCACAATGAAACAAGCGACTCCTTTCCCCGTCCCGGGCTATGCGAACTCTGTGCCTCTGTGCTGCCGAACTGCTTACCAGCGGCTGCACCCTGGGGAGCATTTCAAGCCCTCTTGGGGTGAACGTTCTAGTTTTCACATGATCTGATACTGGAAATTTTATTAGTGATATTGTCCTATACTCCTGCATATCCTTAGAATGAACTGGTTCACCTTAAATGCCTGCATGGTGCCTTTTTAGAGGAAGGTATAACCATGTATTTTTAGTGAAGTGTTTCTAGGTTAGGAAAGTTAAGATGCATTTGTTCATAAGTGGAAAGGAGAAGGTCAGCTAGGAGAGGTAGGGGAGTCATAGCTTTTCATTCTAATTTTCAACTAAGGATGCATTTGCAGTTGGCTGAGTCTTATTCACCTGTTTGGGAGCTTGCATACATCCTTGTCCTAGAGCGTGAGAAGGAGTCTTCAGATGAGTAAGGAGTTTTGAGGGTTTATCTTCTACTTAGTAACTTAGGTGAGCATTATTTTCCTATCACACATGCTTTCCTTATAACACTGGTTTCCACATGTAAATCTGTTTTAAACCCTGCCTTTCAGTGCCAGGAGAGGCTGTTGTTCCTCGTGACTTTTCTGACAAGCCCCACTGTGGAAAGCAGCCTCCTATGAGCAATTAATAATAAAAGCTGTCTACTACAAACTTGCTTCGGTAGCAGCTTAAGAAGCTTGAAAGTATTTCACAAATGTTAGTAAATAGAAGGCTGAGAGGTGTCAGCCTGAAGGCTCATGGGGTTGAAGTTCGGTCTCATGTCACACATTGGTAGCCTGAATGTGGCGGTGTTTTCCGACCAGCAGCTGGGGGCCTGTGCAGCAGTTCTGGGCCCTCCCTGCCCACCGCGATGGAACTCGCCACAGATGCCTGTAACCAGTGAAGATGGGGCCATTTGAGGCAGTCCAGTTTGTCTGATGTGTTTACTACTTGAGAGAGTTGGAAGGTCAGCTTCTCACTGTCATTTCTGGGAAAGTTGGCTCTGCCCTCCTTGAGTTGAGATCACCTCAGTACAAGTGTGGAGGGAAGTTCGACAAGAAGAGTTGGAGGGAGGTAAGAAGAGCACACCCATCTTCCTGGTGGAACCAACAGACTGACTTGCTTGTTTTAAGTGCACTTCATGTCTTTCTAAAAAGATGACCTTCCAGAAAGCGAAATTTGTTATGTTCTGGCTTTTGAGAGGTGAAATATAAATAAATTTCACAATTTATCCAACTGGTGAAAAAAAAATTTGTCTTCTCCACTCAATTACTCCCTGATGATAGAAATTGACTGTTTCTTAATAATGTGGTCATAATGATTGGTGTTGATTTATTATCACTCACAGGAAAGATATTTACATTTTAAATGTGAAGTCTACCATGGGCAGTCTTAACCCAAAAGAGTGATTTTAATGCTAGGAATGATAAACATTTACAAACGTACATGTTTGAAAATTTAAACTTTGGGGCCTAAATGTTGAGAAATTAGCCATAACCCCTACCACAGTAATACATTTATCATAACCATCATTATCAATTTTGGTATGCTGAAAGATACTACAATAGGAGGAGTATGTAGCATTGTATCACAGTAAAGACAGTGGACAGACCTGAATTTGTTCAAATTTTTCCACTTACAGTACTTATGTGATTGAAGACAAATTATTTCACAACTCTGAACATCAGTGTGTTTGCTAGCTTTTCCTTGATGTGACAAAATACCTAAGAAAGTCAACTTAAAGGACAAACGGTTTATTCTGGCTCAGTTTTAGTTCATGATCAGCTAGATCCATGGCTTTTAGGTCTGTGATGAGGCAGAAACCTCCTAGCACAAAACCATGACAAAGGAAAGCTGCTCATATCAGGAAGCAGAGAGAAAGAGAAAGAGCCAGAAGGAAGGGGTCAAGGACCAGACAGAGTTCCCAAGGTCCTGTCCCCCATGACCCACCCTTCAACTGGATCTCACCTCTTGTTTCCATCACCTCAATAATGCCATCAAATTATGATCTCCTCAGTGTATTAATCCCCAAAGCTTTCATGTTCCAATTACTTCTCCAAAGACCACCAGCAACCAAACTTGCAACACAGTGAGCCTTTTGCAGGGCATATTGGATCCCAACCATAACAACTGGTTTTCTCACCACAAAGTGAGTACCTATGTCAAGGAGATATTTTGAGGATGAAATAAGGTAAGGTATCTAAAAGCCTTCGTGTGCCATAGTATATAGTACACAATAAATGTTCAGTAAATGGTAGTATTTTTTAAAGCTCTAATTCATTAAAGTGTCCATTTCTCCAAAAACACACATGTTCATCGAACCATATGACATGATTTTCAGCTGGAAAATTCATAATTATATTTACAGTCTATGTGAAACAGGCTATTGAACAACAACAGTATTCTCAATCATATTCCTTATATATATTCTGTAAAATCCCCTGCAAAGACATCAGACTGTGATAGTGTTATAAAGATTTATTAAATTAATTCATGTTATTTAGTTAAGACTCCCTACAATGTCCCAGTGTAGACATCTCTAACACTCCCCCACTCCCGGGAGAGTAGCAAAGACCCACAACAGAATTATGGGCATGAAACTAACATTTTCAGGGTTAAACTTCTGAGAATTTGAGATCACTGCAGCATAACCTAGGTGAACCTGAATAGTAGAGAACTTTGAAATATTTTTCCCCAGGACCCAGTGAGACTACCATTCCAGACTCCACCTGCCCCATGTTCTAGACCTTTACTTCCCATTTTCCCTACCAAAACATAGTCACTTTCTCATTGCTGCTACAAAATGCCCCACATGCACATAGTTTATAATCATTTTCTCATTGCTGTGACAAAATACCCCACACCCACAAGTTCAAGAAGGAAAGGCTTATTTTAGCCCAGTTTTTAATCCATCATCATCTGGCTCCAAGGCAAGGTGGGATGGCAGAGGGGCACTGCTTCAGGCTACAAACATAATGGTTGGTGCCACACATATCCAGGGTAAGCCTTCCCATTATCCACACTCAGAACTATGCTAAACCAATCAGTGGACTAATTTAACCCACAGGGCACAATGCCAATTTTGTCATAAAGATGCATTGTGGGTGTATAATACCCACATGTATTTTTTAGAGTATTTCCATTGATGAACCATTAATTTTAATTTTATGAGTTTTATTATATTAAACTATGAGTTCTTAACAGGAAAAAATTTCAAAAAATAGAGTATTGAATTTTTAGTATTTATTGATTATAAAAAAGCATCAAAATTTTCAACATCGACTTTTTTGATGTACAAAGTCTAAAAAATAGCAACAGAAATAAATTCCTGTATGAACTACAGTGAAAATACCAATAGAACTCTGCAAAAAAAATCTTTAATTCCATTATCACACCTAAGGCAGTCTTCACACATGACAACACCATGTTCCATACACACCATGTCACTTACACTGACAGCAGATGTGTTTTGCTTTCCTGGCCTTTTTGTAGGACATATTTGACATCTCGCTGGCCTTACTGTTTTGTCAGGAGGTTCTTATTATATTGTATAATGTGTAGTTAACAGGAACATAAAATATCAATAAAATAAAGTATTAAATTCTTAATATGTATTCTGCATTTAGAATAAACACCAACATTTTCACATCAGCTGTGTACTTGCTTACAAAATGCAAAAGATAACATCAGAAATAAATTCCTATATAAACTACAATGAAAATATCAACATAACTGTACAACAAAAATAACCTTTACTTCAACTGTCACACCCAAGGCAGTCTTCATACATGACAACTGCATGTTCTCTGCACACGTCTTGCTTACACTGACAGCATATATGCTTACTTTCCTTTCTTGTGTGGCAGGCTACTCTTGTCACCTCTCTTGTCTTCCTCTTTTGTCAGGAGCTTCCTACCATATTTTGCAACATGCACTTAGCAGGAAAATAAGATATCAATAAAACAAAATATCAAATATGTAATGAGTGCTTAGAATAGACATTAACATTGTCGTGTCACATGTTTACCTGCTTAAAAAACCTAAAAGATAACATCAGAAATGAAAACCTATGTAAACTACAATGTAAACACAAATAAAGTCTACCACAGAAATAATCTTTGCTTCAACTGTCACACCCAAGGCAGTCTTCACATATAAAAACTGCATGTTCCATACACAAGTATCACTTACACCGATAGCATGTATATTTTGTTTTCCTGTCCTTTTTTTGTACAGTACAGTTTACATCTTTTTGGTTTTCCTATTGTCATAGTAAGTCTTTGTGATGCTGCACCTGCCTGTTCACTGTCAACTCACTGGTGTGCACCGATGTTTTTGCCTAGTTTCCTGGGCAGAAACATTTTGTTTTTCCTCTGGTCTAAATGATCTCATGAGTTTCAGTCCCAATCCTCTAAGGAAATTTTTTTCATGGTATTTTGCACTTGTTATTTTCTCTATAAAATATCAAACTATTTATGCCACACATGGTTAGAATTCACTAAAATTCCACCATTGGCCATTGTATTTTGAGTGACATCATAGTCACTGCATGACTCATCAACAACATTATTCTGCCTTTGTTTTGTTGTAGAAAATTACCATCTCAAGCCTCCATTTTGTTGAGGTTTCCCTATCAATATTACCATCATAGTCCAATGTTGACATCAGCAGTACCAGTTTGTTTTTCTTTGCTATATATGAAGCCAATGTTATATCTTTCTGAAATCCAAAGATTGTACTATACAATTCTCTGTTTTGAAATTGCAACATTTCATTTGAAATTTCTGCTTTGTTCCTGCATATAGTTCCTACACTGGTCAACTTATCCTCTGTTAGTAAATGTAACATCCATTGGAAACTGGTAAACCAATTGTCAAATTTCACATTCTGATTAGTTTGGGAGAAGGGAGCAACAAGTCTGTTCACAACATTACTCAGTTTATTCCTATATGAATAAGGACCTGGTGACTGAGTTTCTAAACTGAAAGCATAATAAGTCTTTGCATCTACAAGGGCATAAATTTTTATGCTATATATTGAAGGGGGTTTTTTGGCATATATGCCTGAAGCTACAACAACCATGAACCACTGCAAGATGTTCATCAATAATCAAATATTGGTGTGTAAATTGTTTGACAATTACCCACAAATCTCTCAAACAATGAATGGATAGTAATCAGATTATCAGTTCTTTTTCTTTCTTGGAGGATGGTTTTGTTATAAAACCTCAGGCAATTCTGAAGGTAACCAAATCTCCTCAGTGTCATTGTTATTCTACAAACCTCAAGATCATACTCATCGCTTTTCCATAAGTATTTACACCCCTGCAATTACCATGAGAAAGCCCTGCTAAGAACAGTAGATCCATGAATGCTTTCAGTTCAGTTAGTGAGGTGTCATAATAAATAATTTATTAAATTATTTTTAAATATGGTTATTGATTCATACAGAGCATTTTACTTGTATTTTATATTTGTGTATTTCATAACATCTTGTAGCATTTTATCTGTTACAAATAATTTCCAATGAATGGCAGTGCTGGCATTCCATCCAATAGGTTTCACCCCTGCCAAGATCCTCACTATATTTTTGGACCTAGTTCTAACACTGGATTGCTCCATTTGGTTGCATGACCATTTTGTACCATTTCAACTAGTCAAATATGTACTCACATTGCTGTTTCCTTCATCATCTGAATCAAGGTGGTATGCATTTTCTGTGTCTGTATCAGTCAGATCTTGCTCCATTTCACTGTTACAGGAACTTTGGATCACATAGCCAATGTCAAAGTCATTTTCATTTCCATCATCTATGCATGAGTGATCTGCTGATTCACTTTTGACCTAGGCCAAAACTTGGAAATTTGGTTTTTTGTGTGCCACTGTACTGAACTGGGCTACTTCTACCAGAAAAATAAAAATAAAACCTTTTAAAAAACAAGTCATAAATGCACAGAAATTTTGCAATTAGCATTTCATGAGTAAAACTAACCTGTTGCTGCTTTGGATCCCTCATACACACCTTGCTGTTCATCTGCCAAGAGGGTAAATACACAGATGGGTTTTTGCTTCCCCATGTGCAGCTAATGTGAGTCACACTCACATTCCATTATGGTAAAATAAATATTTACATAACAGAAAAATAGTGTGGGAATATTATACCCTCTGTGGTCCTCAGGTAAACATACACAAAACCTATTAGATGAAGCATTATTTGAGTAAAAATGCCAGTTTAATACTTTTGCACACATGCACACACCTTGCCATTCATCATACCAAATGAGTAAACACAAAGATTGCTTCCTGTATACCCCAGGTGCAGATACTGAGATGCACAGCTGGCTACTATTATGCTAAAGCATAAATTTACAGTAAAAAAGTATGGGATGGTATGTTTAACCTAATGTTATCCCCTACTCATTTTTTAAATTATCATACATCCTTAATCCACATTCTCACATCCTTGATCTACCTCCGAAAAGCCCCACCTATAAGCTCATGATGCTTTGGGGGACATCTAGATACAAGTCATAACACCAAGTCTTCAGTGACAATGAATTCATATTGTAACTCTTGATGACATATTAATGGCAACCAAATTATGAAAATTGTATTTTTTCCATGAAAGATGCTTATACTTAACTGGAGCCAAACACAAGAAAATGTCTTATTTCAAAGAAGTAATTTTTTAACACCATGGAAGTCCAATAGAAATTTGAGACTTAAAAACATTGTCTGACAATAAGAAAATGTCTCATTATTCTTTTTATATTTCATAAGGAACTTTCACATTGAGTATCTCAGGGGCAATAATTCTTATTCCACTATAGAAATAAAGGATTTTAGGCTTGGAAAATTTGATGAACCAGAATAGACCTAGAATAGCAAAAGCAATTCTAGACAACCAATACATGACAAGGGGTATCACAATCCCCAATATGAAACTATACTACAAAGCCACTGTGATAAAAACAGCATAGTAATGGCAAAGAAACAGACCCAAGGATCAGTGGAATACATTAGAAGACATAGAAACAACTCCAGATATTCTCAGCCACCTCATATTTGACAAAGGAGCCAACCATCCTTGCTGGAGAAAAGATAGCCTCTTTAATAAATGGTGCTGGAAAAACTGGATTTCAACCTCCCAAAGATTAAAACTAGACCCATATCTTTCACCATGCACTAAACTAAAATCAAAGTGGATCAAAGATCTATTTTAATACACTTTTTTTTTTAAATATCTGTTAGTTTCTAACACATTTGTCTATTGGTTGTCTTTTCTTACTGGTTCATCGGAACTTTTTATTCTGGAATGAGGTTTTTGTTATTTTAAATATTTTAAGTAAATATCTTCTCCTACTCAGTGGCTTGCTGTTTTACTCTCTTCCTGGTATCTTTTCAACAGTAGAAGTTCTTAAATTTAATGCAGGGTTATTTATTAATCATTTTCTTTGAATAGTTTTTATTTTTAGAAACTGTTCTCTACCCCAAAGTTATGCAGATATTCTCCTATGGTATTTTTCTAAAGTGCTATTATGTTGTCTTTCATATTCAGATATACAATTCATATAGAATTGTTTTTCATGTTATAAGAAGCAAGGGTAGTTTCATTTTTTTACGTGACATAAATATATGTATGAAGGGAGGACAGGAGAATGGGGAAAAAATAAGAACCAAGATGAATTATGTAAAGGTGCAAATTTCCAATGATGAATGTCATTATATTGTATATCTTAAATGTACCAATAAAATTAACTTAAAAAATAAATAAATACATGTAATTCAGCATCACTTATTGGAATAACTTGCTCTTTTCTCTAGTAGTTTGCAGTTAGAAGCTCATCATTAAACCAGTGTCTATAAATGAGTCTATAAATGCACAAGTTATCTCTCTTTCTCTGTTAGTTGATGGATCTACTCTTGTGCCAATATCATGTTTTCTTAATTACTGTATCTTTTGATGAAGCTTTTCATCGGTAGATCCAGTCATCTGTATCTCATTCGTTTTTCTTCAGAATATCTTATTTTTGGTCTTTTGCATTTTGGGAATGTCAGGCACACTTCTGTCTCAGGGCATTTGCACTTGCTGCTGCTCTCACTGGAAAATTTTCACTTTAAACAGCCACATGGCTTGCTGCACTTCTTTGTTCATGTCTCTGCAGGGATACACCCTTGCAGAAAGGAATTAAGTGGCTACCCTATATAAAATGGCACTCCCTGGCACCCTCTTCTCCCCAGACTTAGTTTATCTTTCTTTATTATGTTTCTTGTCGGCAGACACAAATAAATGCACATGCTTATTATCATTTGACTAACTTCTCTCTCTAGAGGAGAAGACTTTATGAATAAAACCTCAGTAGCAAGGGAACTAGCACAAAGAATCAACAACTGGGGTCTCATTTTATTAGAAAGCTTCTGCTGAGCGTGGTGGTGCATGCCTGTAATCTGAGCACTCCAGAGGTTGAGGCAGGAGGATTGCCTCGAGTTCAAGGCCAGCCTGGGCTACATAGTGAGTTCAGGGCCAGCCTGAGCTACAAAGGGAGGCCTTGCCTCTAAAAAACAAACAAAGAAAAATAAAACAAAAAACAAACAAACAAAAAAAGCTTCTGCACTGCAAGAGAAACCACCAACAGAGCTAAGAGACAATCTACAAGGTGGGAAAAAATTTTTATCAGCTGTTCCTCCAACAAAGGACTACTATCTAGAATATATAAAGAACTTTAAAAAAATCAGACCCCCCTAATTTAAAGACCCAGTTCAAAAATGGGCATCTGAAATGAACAGACATTTCTCAGACAAAGAAATAAAAGCAGCAAAAACATATGAAACCTGCTATATATGACTACTGGGTACTTGAAATATAACTATTCCAAATTTAGGGGCACTAAACAACATGTTCCTAAATAACCAATGGATCAAAGAAATCAGGAATGCTTTGAGATGAATAAAAATGAAGATATAGCATCCCAGAATTGAAGAATGTAACTAAACCAGTGCTCAGATAGAAATTTAAAGCTGTAAATGCTTATATCAAACAAGAAGAAAGGTCTCAAATTAATAAATTAATTCTTAGATACTAGAAGAGGAAGAGGAAACAAACTTAAAGCAAGATAAGGCTGGAAATTATAAAGATTAAGGTGAAAAATAATGAAACAGAACAGAGGAACAATGAAGCCAAATCCTGGTTCTTTGAAAAGATCAACAAAATTGGCAAATGCTCAAACTAAGAAGAAGAAAAAAAGAAGTCTCAAATTACTAGAGTAAAAAAAGAAAGAGGAAACATCACTACCAAACTTACAGAATAAAAGGTATTATAAAGTCTTTTAACCAACTGCATACTAATAAAGTTGAAAACTCAGACAGTCTTGGACAACTCTAGAGACCTCTACTGAGTAAAGAAACTGAACTAGTGATGTGGGGGAAGAAAAACTACCTATAAGCAAAGCCTAAAACCAAATAGCTTCACTGCTGAATTCTACCAAATCTTTAAAGAAGAATTAATGTTAATTCTTCACAAGAATTTACTAAAAGTAGGAGAGGAGGAAACACTTTCTAAATTATTATATGAGGTTAGCATTATCCTGACAAAATCAAATAAGTACATCTCATCTTATGAATATAGATCCAAAATCCTCAACAGAATAATAGCAAATTAAATTCAACAACATATGAAAAGGGTTATATTCCACGACTAAGTGGGATGTATCCCAGGAATGAATGAATGCTTTGTTGTCTGAGCAGCCAAAGTCAGCTAATAAGAGTTTGACAAAAATCCAACATGTTTTCATGATATTTAAAAGAAAAAAATTTTTAAACCTAGGAATAAAAGGGAATTCCCTCAAACTGATGGCAGCTATGAAAAACTCCAAGCTAACCTCATACTTGGTGGAGAGGGGGAAAAAACAGGATGTTTTCTCCTAAGATCAGCAAAAAAACAAGAATATCTGTTCTCACAATTTTATTCAACATTATTCTGGAGATTTTAGGTGGAACAATTAGGCAAGAAGAAGAAATTTAAAGTATCCAGTTTGGGTAGGGGGAAAAAGTAAAATTATCTCTATTTGAAGATGACACAAATTTGTAGATAGAAAACCATAATAAATCTTCAAAAAGAATTATTGGAGTAAAAATTGATTCTAGGAAGTGAAATTTTTCAAGATTTTCCAGAGAAACAGAAGCACAAAGGGCTCAGAACCACAATAAAGATACTCAGATTCAATTTTTTAAACTATAAAGTTGTCTAAACAACTATTTATACATTAGGAGGGGCAAACTACTTTATTCAGCACATTGATTTAAACGTTTAACTATTCTAAAAGGCCCTCACAGAAACACTCAGAATAACGTTTGACCAAATATGGAGCAAAATGACACAAAAAATTAATCCTGACAGCAAGTTGATACAAAAAAATGTAATCCTCACAGCAAGATTACAAGATACAGGATCAATGTACAAAAAATCAGTTGTACCAAAGAAAAGCTGGAAGAGAGGATCTTGAATTTTTTTCACCACTATGTAATAATGAAAACATTCAACATTTGGGCCTCTCAGAGGTGTACAAGATCCAAATATAGCAGACTCTTACCTCTAAGCAGGTACAAAAAATTTACTCAAAAAAAGCAAGGACCTAAATGTAAGAAAAAGAACTATAAAATTCTTAAATAGAAAATATAGAAAAGAGTCTTCATGTCCTTGGATTTGGCAAAGGACTCTTATATATGAAGCCAAAAGTGTAAACAATAAAAGGAAAACAAGAGATAAATTGAATTTCATCAAATTTTGAAAGTTTTGTGCTTCAAAGGGCACCATAAGAAAGTGAAAAGGATGGGCTGGGGATTTAGCTCAGTGCCGCCCGCCTGCCTCGCAAGCATAAGGTCCTCAGTTTGATTCCCAGTACCAAAAAAAAAGAAAGTGAAAAGGCAACCCACAGAATGGAAGAAAGTAATGGCAAGTATATATCTGTTATAGGTCTTATATCTAGAACACATAAAGAACTCCTATAATTCAATAATAAAAAGACAAATAACATAATTTTTAAAATGGGTAAAGGATTTGAATAGACATTTCTCCAAAGATATTAAATGGAAAATAAACACCTGAAAAGATTCTTTGCATCACTAGCTATTAAGGAAGGGCAAATCAAAATCATAATGAGATACCACTTTATAACCACTAGAATAAGCTAGAATCTAAAAGTCAGTTAACAAATGTTGGTAAGGTTGTGGAGAAATCAGACTCCCGTACACTGCTGGTGGAAACACAAAATGGTACAGGGACTTTGGAAGACATTTTGGCAGTTCCTCAAACAATTAAGCAGAGTCAGTGCATGACTGCACAATTCCTATCCAAGGTAGCTACCCAAGAGACATGAAAATTTATGCCTATACAGAAGCTTATGCGCAAACTTCATAGTAGCATTGTTCATAACATAGCTAAAAGATGGAAAAACCCTAGCGTCCATCAGTGGCTAAATGGAAGAACAGAATGTGATATATCCATACAATAGAATTATATTGGGTCATAAAAGCTAATGAAGTAGTGATACATGCCACAACATTATGAAAACGTTATGTTAAGTGAAAGAGACCAGGTTATTGATTTCATTCATATGATGTGTCCAGAATATGAAAATCCATACAAACGGGAAATAGAGTTGTAGTTGCTTAGGGCCGAGGAGTGTATAGGTTGTAGATGAATGATAGATAAAGGATATGGGCTTTTATCTTGAGGTAATGAAATCTACAAAACTGTGATAGTTACACATGTGAGTATACTAAAAACTATTGAACTGGACACTTTAAATGAGCAAATTGTAAGGTGTATGAATTATATCTCGATAAAACTACTTTTTATAAGATAAAAGCCTACCAGATTTGAAACACTCACTACAAAAACAGGATATAAAGTATCTCATTAGTTAATTTTGTATTGATTACATTCTGACATGCTAATGTTTTGGATATGTTAAAATATATTATTAAAATTAATTTCAGACCGGGGATTTAGCTCAGTGGCTCTGCTGCCTGCCTTGCAAGCGCAAGGTCCCAAGTTCGATCCCTGGTACCAAAAAAAAAATTAATTTCACTTCCATTTTTATATGGATACTAGAAAATTTGAAATTATATATGTGGGTCACTTTATATTTCTGTTAGACAGTGCTGCTGTATAGATCTCATACAAATGACAAACTCTCCGAACTTCGATTTCCTCATCTGTTATGAAGCAGTTATAATAGGATTGACCTCACAGGGCTGGGGCAAGGATTGAATGAGATAATAATTTTAAAGAACTTAGCATATGAATATTAGCTCTTACAAATGCTAACTCTTGTTATCAGGGAAACCCCTGGGTATTATTGAGTACAACAGTTATATAAAAAAATCCCTGGATGAGACCTTGAATTTATTTTACTATTATTATAAAACTATTTTAGGAATGAAAGAGATTCTAGAAACTACAACTAAGGATCATCAGTTGTCACTTTCTGAATTACTGTTTAGACAACAACTCGATTTTCAAGAATCTAATCTGATCATCCTTACTGTGGAACTGAGCTCTCTACTTCGCCACAGGCTCAACTACTCCCTATGCCTTTGTCAAAACCTCTCATTTGGGTCACTTCTTTGGTGCTGAAGGCATTTGTGTTTGGATCTGATCCTACAGTGGGCCAATCCCCTCAATGACCCGATGACCTGGGGACCATGAAGAGAACACTCTACTGGGGAAGGCAGCATCCAGTTGGCATAGTGCCAGGTCAGTGGCTCCTGCATGCAATGCAATGGCAAGATCATGTCTAGGGGCAGCAATATGGGGCATCCACCTTCTACTCTCACATGCAACTCTTTGAGGTATTGATGTAACTCTGAACATCCTTTAGTTTACTGCCACTGGAGAAAATACATCATTACTGGAAGTTACAATACTTGTACTGGAGAAAAGTGGACCATTCTGGTGGTGAGTGAGGGAAGCCAGTGCCTAGAAATCAGATGTCCCAACGAACCTGGTCTAAGGTGGCCCAAATCCAGTTCTGTGTAAATCTGTGCTTTAGACTTCTTTCCAGATAGGTCTTCTCCTCTTTTATTTTTCATATTTGTTTGGTAAGTCAGGCTTTAACAAACCTCAATCACTTGATTCCTAGAGTAATGCAGGAAGAAAGGGGACCTAGGAGAGTTATCCCCACTTTATTGTTGAAGAAAGTAGACCTACAAGAAATCAAACATGATAGAACTAAGCAAGGACTCAAAGTTTCCCAAAGTTGACTCAATATGTGTTTTGTTTTATACCATATCAAATACCATCTATATTATTTAGGGTTTTTTTCTTTAATAGGCACCTTTTTTTTTAACCATTTAAGTTAATTGAGGTTGAAAGGAAATTTTATTTGAATGCTTTCAATTGAAAACCAGTATTGAAGCTGGGCATGATGGCACATGCTTGACATCCCATCACTCTGAGAGGCTGATGCAGGACTGCAAGTTTGAGCCCACCCTGGGCAACTTAGTAATCTTAGCAAGACTCTGTCTCAATTTTTTAAAAAAAGAAGTAAAAGGCTGAGGATGTAGCTCAGTGTAAAGACTCTAAGTTCAATCTTCAGTACCCCCTCCTCACACACGCATGTGTGAGTGCACACATACAGGGAGGGAGGGAGGCAGAGAGAGAGACAGACAGAGACAGAGAGAGAGAACACCAGTATCACCATAAATAGAAGATTAATGAATATAATATAAAACAAGTCTAATTACAAGTGGTGGCCTGGATAGCTTTTAAAAATCCTAATGCCCTAGACAGAACCCAGATCTGTTAAGTAAAAATTCCTCTGGAAAGAGAGGGACCAGACATAACTACTTTTGAAAAGATTTTCTCAGGAAACATAGTATACAGCGCAAAGACAAGACCTTTGAGAATCAATGTTACTGTCTGCTAAGGCCTCTGAGGCTGAAGGGCAACTGCTCTCTGTTAAGAAGAGAGATAAACAAGTGGTCAAGAGGTGTTAAAGACACACTATCCCCCAAACTAATATTTTCTCCTTGCTAGCATCAGAACTGAAAACTGACTTTGAAATGGGGAAGAGTTCTCATGTGTGATTTGTAACTAGTTCATGAGTTGCTCCTTTGCAGTTGAACATCACTTGCATGGCATGTGCTCTTTGGAAAACACTGGAGCACAAGACCCCAAGTGGTTCAGTTCCTACTTCTGTGCCCTTTCTACTCCAACAGCCAGCTCCCCTGCCAAAGCCTCCAACAAGCAAGCTGGAGAACCCCTACTTACCTCTGTGTGCTCTCCAGCAGGGACCAAATGCCTCCATTGACATCACATTGCTAGGCCCATCTTTCTATTTCAAAATGAATCTTCCCAGCAATTCACATTAGAAAACCTCAAGGCGAAACCATATCTGTCTCCTTTCATTTCCTCCCAAGAAGCTCCTCTTTTTTCACCCAGGAGCATATGGCCCTGGAGAACACTTGGGTCAGCCGTCAGTCACAGCCTTTGGATGTTAAGGGAAGTATCACCAGGGAAGGGAGAAACAGGCAGCCTTGTGCAGGAAGCCACATGACTGATCAAGGCCTTCTGCTCCTTGGTTTCTCTCTCTTCCCTCCCCTCTGAACACACACAAGCGCCTAACCACAGCCTGCTGTGATAGAGGGGTGAATTCACATTGAAAGCTGGACTTTTGGGTGGGCATTCCAGGTCTCCAAAACATCGTTTCCTCCTCTGGTCTGAGTGTCACCACCAGAACTAGCTGCTTGCCTATGTGGATGTGTGAGTTTGAAGAGCTCCCCAGAAGAGGGAGCAGATTGGCTGGCTAACCAGGGAATTGAGCAAGACTCCAATTCCCTTACTTCCTGTATTTAAAACCTAGAATGCTGACATGCTGTTTGCCATCAGACAGCCACACTCATATTTACTGCCTCATCGGCAGACCCCTTCTTTCCTGTTTCCTGGAAAGCCTAAGGTCTAGCTTCAGAGTCACCTCCCCCTCCTCCATCTAGCAGCCTTAGCTTTCACTGTGGTGCAGTCTAGAATTCTTCCTGCTCCTTCACCCCTGCCCAAAGCCTATTCCCCTCAAATGTCACCTCTTCAACGAAGCCTAAGACGCTTTCCCCCAGTCAAAAAATAATGGTAACAGAATCAATTAAAATATCCTTAATAATAATGCTCACCTCAGCAGCACATATACTAAAATATCCTTAATTATAATAGTCAGCATTCATGGAGTGCTGCTGTGGGTAAGCACTGGACTAAGAGCTCATATGCAGGGTCTCAACCAAATCATACCCTAGATAGAACCTGATTTTTTTAAATCCCTCTATCAGTCAACTTACTTTTTCTGTGCTTCCGTTTCCTAAGACATGAGTGGGAATTAAAATACACCTTCCTCATAAACTTGAGGTAAGGACAAAACAAGTTGATGTGTATAAAGCATGTAGCACAGTGCCTGGCACGTGGTATTTACTTGGTAACAAATTTGAAGGTCCGTCTGTATTGTTCCCATTTTTGTAGGTCGAGGAATGAAGACAATAGAGAAGTCGAGTAGACAGAGCCCGAGAAGCAAGAATTGACTTCCCTCTGGTCTAAACTGGGCTTCATTCATAGTGCTCGACTCTTCTTGCCAATTACTGTCATCTACCTGCTGCCACCTTTCTAACTCCGTTCCCCACTTTTTCTTACGTAGACACTAAACTCCAGAGAGAACCAATCAGTGTCTCCCGGACACTCAGCCCCTGTTTTTTCTTACCTCAATGCCCTCTCATTTGTCCTTTATTGTTATTACAATATACTGCAATTCCAGCCTTCCAACCTACTGTGAGTCTTCGTGAAGTCTTTCTTCGTGCTCCCAACTTGGCCTGGTTTCTTTGCCCCTTAAGCTTCCCTAGCACGTGTTCAGACTTTGAGCTCTTCTCACCCTGTCCAGTAATAGTCATCTGATCACTTGGCTAAACTGTGCACCCTTCTAAAAAGAGGTTCTCTCTCAACCAAATACAGCAGTACATTAGGCATTCAATAAAAGTGATACAGAGAGTGGATAAAAGAATGAATAAATAAATGTGCTTGTTTCAATATTTCCTTGGAGAAAATTCCTGGCTTCCTGCACACATTGGGTGTCTGCATTTTGCTTAAAATGTGTGTGGCCTGAGCACTCCAGAGAGAAGATAAATAACTCATTTATCATATTTCTCATGAGAACCAAGGAGCTATCGAGAGGCATTTGGGTAATACATCCCAATTCAACCCATAGACATGATTGTTTAGTGAATACAATGTCGTGTTTCAAAGTGAATTTGAGCACATTTAAGTGGAACATGACATCCCAGCATTTTGATGTCTCCAGTGCGGTCCAGAATCATGTACATGGCATCATTCACCTCACCTCTGTACCTGTCCTGTCTGGTCCCTAAAGGTGCCAGATTTTCTTAACTCTGAATGTTTTGCATAATGAGGACTCTTTACTTCAATACATAGCCCCAGAATGTTCCAGTGGAACAATGAGAGAACCTGAAAAAAGGCGTATTCAGTCTGAGTACCATAATTTTGAGTAGATATAGAAGAAATTGAGGTCTGAGCATCTGGAGCCATAACTGGGGACTACTTCAGTGCTAATTTAACCACCAGGTGCCCTAAGAGTTCTTGCAGCTTTTAGAAGTGCCTAACTATGCATTGGGCAATGTTTCTATAATGTATTAATCAGCAGAATATCCACTAAGTACCAATTTTACACGCAAAATTGTTCTAAACACAGAAAGACATAAAAGGAGAAGAAAAAATAGGTTTCTTGACTCAGAAAACCTTACAATCTTTTCATCAAATGTTTGAACAGGTCCTATGTGTCTGTGTTGAGCAAGGCTGTCTGTGTACAATCTTCTATATGCAGCATCTCATTCAGTCTTCCTAGCAGCTCTTCAGGGTGGGCTCTAGAAAAATCATCACCCACTTTGACATGGGGAGACAGTCACAATGAAAGCTTGAGTACGGTGGCCAACACCATATAAACAATAATTGATAGAGGTGGTATTTAAGCATCTGGGCTTTTGGAGACCATTATGTTATTTATGTCCTATATTCTACCTGAAAACCTAGCATCCATTTACTTTAAATGTAATAATATATGAATATATTATTATATAATATATAATGGCTCCAATTCAGATCATCCAAGATTGAAAAGGATATATCACTGTTTCCCATTCCCACTCTTACAACAATAAAGTGATACTTTTTCTATATGAATTAATCATTACAAGGAATCTCAATGTGGCATATGCTGGCAAAAGTCAGTAGTTCCAGATGGTCACACCTTACAAAGAGAATTTGGACCATGCAATGTGACTATGAGTGTATAATTTCCAAGCCTAAGATTTTTTTTAAAAGCGTATTAGCCTGGTTATCTATAAAATATGAAGGATATAACACATGCCTGTATCCCAGTAATTGGGGGCTGAGGCAGGAAGATCACAAGGGTCCAGGCCAGCCTGACTATATAGCAAGACTGAGAGAGGTGGGGGTGGGGAGAAAGAGTCACC
The DNA here is from genome assembly GCF_053883595.1 of Heterocephalus glaber. Taxonomy (NCBI): domain Eukaryota; kingdom Metazoa; phylum Chordata; class Mammalia; order Rodentia; family Bathyergidae; genus Heterocephalus; species Heterocephalus glaber. The sequence continues at coordinate 29,511,848 of NW_028258377.1, forward strand.
TAAGCTAACCTAAGAGCTCTCTCTCACTCAAGAGAGTAGGTCTTCATGGCTAAACGATTGATCAGTGAAGATACTACCTGCCTCTAATATTGAGATTCTTCATCTGGCCAAGCTACCACAAGCATGATGTAAAGAGACAATCTCCCAGTTGCCGTGGGAATCGGTTTCATCAGTGCCTTAGCTAGCCTGGAAGATCTGCATACATTATGTCACACAGAAAGAGAAAGTTAAATTGACTTGAAGTCAACTAGCTCTACTGGCTACTGACCTTTGAGCTAATGTGGTAGTTACATTGCATCAGGGTTCTGGGACATTCCAAGACAGATCTGATCACTAATCCTGACACTTTCTCTCACCGAGAATGGAAACCAGCTGAGGAAACAGACGAGAGCAACCATAGGAATGTGCTAGCAGGATGGAATGTTCAAGTCCTTCTCTGCATTTCAGCTCTTCTGCTCTTTAATTGCCTCCTAGCAAGATGTTCTTGATTTCAGGGGCAACACCCAAAGCTTAGCCAGCTTAATTGTAGGTCTGACAATAACCAACACTTCATAATCTCAAGACTCATTTCTTCATCAAGGGCCCTAAAATCACATTGCGTACAATGTACTCATTTCCTCCTAGTTCAACCTCACATCTTTCATCCTACTGCTGAAGATGTTTATGTGTTTCTCACCCTTTTCTTCCTCCGGCCAGACTGGGTTAGCACCCCAGGCTGATTCCTATTGATTTTTTGACAGGTAGAATACAGTTTCCCAGAGTGACAACATGCCTTCCTGGAATCTTTACACAAAATGTGCTTAGATATGGCTTTGAAGGAATTATCTTAGTTCATAAGTAATATGTCTTTTTTTATGTTTATTAAACGTTTTATTTAAAGATTTTTAACATGAAAAAGAAGGTACACAAATACACATTACACTATGATGACCAAGGCAGTATTCTACACGACAAAAATCAAAACAAAACAAATTTATAAAGTAAATGTCCCAGCACTGAACAAGATGCTTGAAATTAATCCAGGCTTCATATGCATAAAATGATCTGACCACAGGCTTATGCAAAGTAAATTATTTCCTAGAACACCAAAATGCCAACCATTCTGTCTGTAAACTGCCTTATTCCCGGTGAATGTTTTGAAAGACCTACTATATAATATGAAAAGAAATAGCGTGACACTTAAAGATGGCAAAAAAATAGAATATAGTTAAAAACATATTTGTAGTGCAGTTCTGTGTAAAATATGCAAGTCAATCTTACTATTTAAAAACCTATAGTTTAAATTAAAAACAAGGTCCCACAGAACACGCCGAATCAGCCCGCTGCAGACAGGCAGGTCTGTGCACGCCCCACGGAGGTCCTGAGTTGCGCGGAAGATGCCAAATCACTCCGCTGCAGACAGGCAGGTCTGCCCATGCCCAACCGAGGTCCTGCGCGGCACAGAACACGCCGAATCAGCCTGATGCACACAGGAAGGTCTGTGCACCCCCTACCGAGGTCCTGAGTCACGCGGAAGACACCGAATCACCCCGCTGAAGACACCGAATCACCCCGCTGAAGACACCGAATCACCCCGCTGAAGACAGACAGCCACCTGGTTCCACACTACAAAGACAAAGAGGACACCAGACCACCAGACCAAGGTACTGAGTCCCGCTGTTCCCGGCCCAGAGGTAGGGGCTTCTGAACCGTCGTCCCACTGCTCCTGGTCCAGAGGAAGGGGCTTCCCGGTCACGATCCCTCCCGCTGCTCCCAGCCCAGAGGAAAGGGCTTTTGGGCCACCTTCTGTCCCGCTGCTCCTGGCCCAGAGGAAGGGGCTTGCAGGCCACCATCCCTCCCAACACTCCCGGCACAGAGGTAGGGGCTTCTGAGCCACCATCCCACTGCTCCTGGTCCAGAGGAAGGGGCTTCCCAGCCACCATCCTTCCCGCTGCTCCCAGCCCACAGGAAAGGGCTTTTGGGTCACCATCCCTACCGCTGCTCCCGGCCCCTGTCCCACCTCACCCAGCTCAGAGGAGGTAATCCGTGCAGGCACTAACAGCCCCCTGCCCCGGTCGAAATGAGAAGACACATAACTAAGTCTCAAAACCAGACTTCCAGTTCACTACAGAAACCTCAAAGGGAAATGAGATGGAACACTCTGATACTCAACCACCTGGGCCCACTGAACTGGCAACAAAAGGGGATCTGGAAAAAATGAAATCAGAAATAATTGCTCAGATAACAGGAGAAATTCTGCCCCTAGTGCAAGACATGATTAATAAATCTAGAGAGGAGCTCAGGAACACGATGGAATCCCAACATAAGAAACAAATGGAATCCATAAAACAGATGCAAATAGATTTCCAGGACATGAAAAACTCCATTGAAAGTCTACACAGCAGAATGAGCCAATGTGAGGACAGAATTTCAGATACAGAACATAAGATTGCAATTAGTGACCAGGAAAAGAAAAATTGCTTCAAAATTATAAGGGAACATGAGAAATCAATCCAGCAGCTGCTAGATAATGCAAAGAAGAATAACATAAGACCGATTGGGCTCAATGAAGAAACAGGAGAGAGTGCAGATGACATAAAAAATTTCTTCACAGAAATAATGGCAGAAAACTTCCCAAGCAGGGGAAAAGAGCTTGACATACAGATAAGTGAAGCATATAGGACTCCAAATAGCCTTGATCAAAAAACATCTACTCACAGGCATATAATTGTTAAGATTCCAGAAACTCAACAGAAGAACAAAGTTCTACAAGCAGTCAGAGAAAAGAAACAAATCACATACAAAGGAAAGCCCATCAGAATCACAGCAGACTTCGAAACACAAACCATCAAGGCAAGAAGAGCTTGGAGTGACATATTCCAAGCCCTAAAAGAAAACAGCCTCTAACCCAGATTTATGTACCCTGCAAAACTATCTTTCAAAATGGATGGAGAAATAAGATACTTTCATGACAAAGAGTACCTTAGGAACTTCGTGAATACCAAACCAGCACTCCAAAGAATTTTACACAATATCCTAGGAACAGACATTGAGGATCACAACCCCAGGAAGCAAAGCAGAATGAACCCATCTGGCATGACAAGAAATTAAATGGAAAGGGGGAGAACCCAACAAAAAGACAACGTCATGGCGATGACAAGTCAATATGTTTCAGTTATAAACATCAACATTAATGGTCTCAATTCACCAATCAAAAGAAATAGACTGGCAGAATGGGTCAAAAAGCAAAATCCAACAATATGCTGCATACAAGAAACACACTTAATTCAAAAGGAAAGTCATACACTGAAAGTTAAAGGGTGGAAAACAATACTCCATGTGACAGGAACCTGAAAAAAAGCAGGAGTAGCTATCCTCTTTGCAGATCAAGTAGATTTCAAACCAACACTGATTAAGAGAGATGAACAAGGACACTACATCCTTGTAAAGGGAACAATCCAAGAGGAAGAGATGACAATCATAAATATCTATGCACCAAACACTAGTGCACCCAACTATATAAAACAAATACTAACAGACATGAAAAGTCATATATGCACTAATACAATTGTGGTGGGGGACCTCAACACCCCACTGTCACAAATAGATAGATCAACTAGACTAAAAATGAGTAATGAAATACTAGAACTCAATCAAACTCTTGAACAAATGAACTTAACAGATGTTTACAGAGTCTTCCACCCCACAAAATCAGAATACACATTCTTCTCAGCTTCACATGGGTCATTCTCCAAAATAGACCACATACTCACACACAGAACATGTTTAAGTAAGTGCAAAAGAATTGAAGTTATCCCCTGTATATTATCAGACCATAGTGTGATGAAATTGGAGATCTATAGCAAAAGAAACAGGAAAAATTTCATAAACACGTGGAAATTGAACAACACACTTCTGAATAACCAATGGGTCACAGAGGAAATTAAAGAAGAAATCAGACAGTTCCTTCAATTAAATGACAATGATAGTACAACATATCGGAATCTATGGGACACAATGAAAGCAGTCTTACGAGGAAAATTCATAGCAGTGAATATGCATATTAGGAAAACAGAACGAGCCCAATTAAACAACCTGATGCTGAACCTCAAGCTTCTAGAAAAAGAAGAGCAGGACAACCCCAAAGCTCATACAAGGGAGAAAATTATAAAGATCAGAGGAGAAATCAATGCAATGGAGACTAAGAGAACGATACAAAAAATCAATGAAACCAAGAGTTGATTCTTCAAAAGAATCAACAAAATTGACAAACCTTTAGCCAACCTTGTCAGAAAAAGGAAAGAAAAGGCCCAAATCCATGCAATTAGGAATGAAAAGGGTGAAATTACAACAGACCCAGCAGAAATCCAGAGGATCATCAATACTTACTTCCAGAACCTATACGCCAATAAGATGGACAACACAGAAGAAACAGACAGATTCCTAGATACATATGAATTACCAAAGTTGAATGAAGAAGACCTAAAAATTCTAAACAACCCAATATCAATCAATGAAATTGAAAATGTAATTAAAAACTTATCAACTAAGAAAAGCCCGGGCCCTGATGGCTTCACTGCTGCATTCTACAAGACATTTAGAGAGGAACTGCTGCCATGACTGTTTAAACTCTTCAATGAAATTGAAAGGGAAGCAATACTCCCAAATTCATTCCTGGAAGCAAGCATCACCTTGATCCCCAAAGCAGAGAAAGACCCAACCAAAAAAGAGAACTATAGGCCAATCTCACTCATGAACATAGATGCAAAAATCCTTAATAAGATACTGGCAAACAGAATGCAGAAGATCATCAAGAAGATCATACACCCTGATCAAGTGGGATTCATCCCAGGGATGCATGGATGGTTCAATATACGAAAATCAATCAATGTAATATACTATATCAATAGAGCCAAGGACAAAAACCATATGATTATCTCCATAGACACAGAAAAAGCATTTGACAAACTCCAACATGCATTTATGATAAAAACCCTACAAAAAATTGGAATAGATGGTCTCTACCTCAAACAGATAGAAGCCATCTATGAAAAACCAACAGCCAATATCATACTAAATGGTCAAAAACTGAAATCCTTCACACTAAAATCAGGAACAAGACAAGGATGTCCACTATCACCACTCTTGCTCAATATAGTTCTGGAAACATTAGCCATGGCAATTAGACAAGAGAGAGAAATAAAAGGAATAAAGATAGGAAATGAAGAAGTCAAATTGTCATTATTTGCAGATGACATGGTACTCTATATAGAAGACCCCAAGAACTCCACCAAAAGTCTTCTAGACTTAATAACCAAATTCAGTCAAGTAGCTGGTTACAAGGTCAACACACAAAAATCAATAGCTTTCCTCTACACCAATGACAGACTCACTGAGAGAGAAATAGGGCAAATAATTCCTTTCACAATAGCATCCAAAAGACTGAAATACCTAGGAATCATCCTAATGAAAGAAATCAAAGACCTCTTCTCTGAAAACTATGGCACTCTGAAAAGAGAGATTGAAGATGATATCAGAAAATGGACAGACATCTCCTGCTCCTGGGTAGGAAGGATTAATATAGTGAAAATGGCCATACTTCCAAAACTGCTATATAGATTTAATGCAATTCTAATTGAGATCCCAGCAGCATACTTCATGGACCTTGAGAAAACAATCCAAAAATTCATTTGGAACAAGAAGAGACCCAGAATAGCAAAAGCAATTCTAGGTAACAGAGACATGGCAGGGGGTATCACAATCCCCAACCTGCAACTATACTACAAAGCTACTGTGATAAAAACAGCATGGTACTGGCAAAGAAACAGACTTGAGGACCAGTGGAACAGATTAGAAGATGCTGAAACAACACCAGACACACTCAGCCATCTCATCTTTGATAAAGGAGCCAAACACCCTCAGTGGAGGAAAGATAGCCTCTTTAACAAATGGTGCTGGAAAAATTGGGCTTCAACTTGCCAAAGATTAAAACTAGACCTATATCTCTCACCATGTACTAAACTAAAATCAAAATGGATTAAAGATCTGAATATTAAAATAGAAACTCTGAACCAGTTGGAACAGAAGTTAGGTAGAACCCTTGAAGACATTGGTGTAGGAAAAGATTTTATGAACAAAATCTCAGTTGCCCGTGAACTAGCACAAACAATCAACAAATGGGATCTCTTCTTATTAAAAGGGTTCTGCACAGCAAGAGAAACCACCAGCAGTGTGAAGAGACAACCCACAATGTGGGAAAAAATCTTCACTTGCTCTTCCTCAGACAAAGGTCTACTATCTTGAATCTATAAAGAACTTAAAAAGATCAGATCTCCCAAATTTAAAGACCCAATTGAAAAATGGACAGCTGAAATGAACAGACATTTCTCAGGTAAAGAAGTAGAAATAGCAAATAAATATATGAAAAAGTGTTCAACATCACTGATCATTCGAGAAATGCAAATGAAAACAATGCTGAGATTCCACTTAACTCCAGAAAGAATGGCTGCTACCATGAAATCAACCACTAACAAATGCTGGTCAGGCTGTGGAGAAAGAGGAACCCTGCTCCACTGCTGGTGGGAGTGTAGACTGGTGCAACCACTGTGGAAATCAGTATGGAGATACCTCAAAGAACTAGGACTGGAAGTCCCATTTGACCCCGCTATTCCCCTGGTGGGGATCTTCCCCAAAGAATTAAAAGAATCATACCACAGTGATATATGTGCACCTATGTTCATAGCAGCACAGTTTGTAATAGCTAAAACTTGGAAACAGCCCATCAACTGGAGACTGGATAAAGAAAATGTGGTTTTTTTTATAAAATGGAGCACTACTCAGCCATAAAAAATCAGAAATTAGAGACATTTATAGCTAAGTGGATGCACATTGAGGCAATACTCTTAAGTGAAATAAATAGGACACACATGTGTAAATACAGAATAGTTTCTCTGGTGTGAGAAACTGAAAGTGTAAATAAGGACTAAATGTATAATAGGTCATGTGAAATAGGAAGAAAAGGGGCAAAGGGGAAGGAAGTAGGAGGGGTAGGGGAAAGGATAGAAGGGAATGGGATTAATATGAGAAAATGGAAAAATAGGAACAAAATCTTTGTAAATAGGGAGGACTGGAGGGGCTGAAGGGAGGGCTGGGCAAGGGTGAAAAATGAGAACCAAGAGAGACTATGTAATGGTGCAAATTTCCAATGATGAATGTCATTATACTGTATACCTAAAATGTACCAATGATTAGAATGAATAATCGATAATGTAAAATAGGAAGAAAAGGTCCAAAGGGGTAGGGGTAGTGGGAGGGGCAGGGGAAAGGAAAGAAGGGAAAGGAAAAATGATGAGAAATGGAAAAAATGGAAATAAAGTCTTTGTAAATAGGGAAGGGTGGAGGGCATGAAGGGAGGGCTAGGAATGGGGAAAAAATAAGAACCAAGATGCATTATGTAAAGGTACAATTCCCAATGAGAAATGTAATTGTGTTGTATACCTACAATGTACCAATAAAAGAATTTAATACCAAAAAAAATAAAATTAAATAAAATTAAATAAATAAATAAAAACAAAAGGGCCGGGGATTTAGCTCAGTGGTTCCGGTGCCTGCCTCGCAAGTGCAAGTTCCCGAGTTCGATCCCTGGTACCAAAAAATAAAAAATAAAAATAAAAAAACCATAAACATATTTCTTATATGTTACAATTCTTTATAATTTTATGCTGTGGATAATGCTTTTTGCTTTAAAACAAGTTCCAGACATTAAGAGGAATATATATGGCTCACAAATGAATAAGCAAATGTCTATAAACATTTTCCTTTATGTTTTTATTACTTTCAAACTTGAAAATTGAAGAAAAGGTAATAAATCTAAAAGCTTTGGAAAAGTTACATTTCTAATGAAATGGGGTACCTCAAAAAAGATAAAAAGGTAATTTATTAAATGCCTACAAATTTTAAATCATTCTAATTTTAAAACTAGTATATCTAAAATTAAAATTTGCTCAGATTGTATCATTATAACCTATTTAGAAAATGATGGTTACTTTTCAAGCCCTTTGCATAAAAATAGGACTAGCACAGGAATGCTATAGATCTGGTAACTCTTTAAATAATAAATTACTGACCAGTAATTTTGATAAAAATATTTTGAAGAACTTTGCCCCTGAAATGAATTCTACTATGTATTTCATGTGTTATCCTACTAAATAAAAAAACTTAATGAAGGAGATAGAACTATAATATATATGTGTTTTCTGCAGATTAATTTAAAAGTGTTATAATTTTTTGGATTCCCTGAAGACTGCATAAACTGGGGTCCAAAAGGTATAGGTAATATGGTTTGAGATCAACAAGCATAGGTAAGACATTCTACTTAAAAGACAAATTATTTTCCTGTATAGTACGTAACTAGAAAAAGTATTATACTTTCTGTCTCCACTCAACAAATGGAATGTTTTCATTTATCAACAAAAACATTCAATAGTCCCTATTATAGACTGTAAGAATCAAGTATTAATCTAAATATAACTACAAAAAATAAATTAAAATTAGCTTCTAGACAGTTATGAAATGGTTCATTGAATCCAGGCTGGTAACCAGTTTTTCCAAGCATTAAATAGTAATAAGCAGAATGCACAGTTGACAAATGAGGATCAGACCCACTCTTCTTCATACATTGAAAGACGATTGATATACTCAAAACCTGCAAACTCGTGTCCTTCCATTTTGCTCACGATGTCATTATCATCTGGGGTGAGCTGGACAGGTTCCTCAGTTAACTGAGAATCAAAGTTGTCCAACCCGAATCCCTCAGACATATTTGGTTTGAAGGGAGGCACTACTTGCTTTCGCTCCATCATGTCCCAGTCGACATTTTGAAAGAACGGATGCTCCTGAACATCAGCAAAGCCCCTCTGAGGGTGGCAACCCAATCGTTCCTTTGGGTCCCTGCTCAGAAAACTCTTCAGGACACTTGCAGCTTCTACAGACAGACACCGAGGTATGCGAATTTCTCTTTCCAAAATGACTTGATAGAGATTATTGTTTGAGTTTTGGTCAGGGTTATCAGAGCTCTCATCAAGATGAAAAGGAGGCTCTCTAATCAACATCTCATACATCAGTACTCCGAGAGGCCACCAGTCCACACTGAAACCATAATCTTCCCCCCTTACAATTTCTGGAGCCAGGTAATTAGGAGTGGCACAGAAAGTGCTGGTCACATCTCCAGACTGTAAGCCTTCCTTACATAGGCAATAGTCCATGAGTCTCATGGGCCCTTTTGAGTCCAGTAGAATATTGTCCAATTTCAAATTTCTATACAGTATCCCTCACTGATGAAGACAGTTGAAGGCTAAACTGATTTCTGCAGAGTAAAACCTGGCATGTTCTTCAGGAAGGATTCTTTGGTGCTGCAGATGAAACATCAGATCTCCACCATTTACATAGTCTAGAACAAAGAACAGTCTGCTTTCTGTCTGGAAGCAAGAATGCAGCCCTACAAGAAAAGGATGATTAGTGGCCTGCTGTAAAACGTGCTTTTCTGTCTGTACCCAATCAGTGTTGACAAGCTCTTTTTTCACTGCTTTCATTGCATACACACGACCTGATTTTTTCAGGTGGACTAACAGTACTTTCCCATAACTCCCTCTGCCTATCACACGAAGCAAATCAAAGTCCTGAAGACCTAAACTAGGTAAAGCTTTGCCACTTTCCCTGTTGTTCCCTGCCTCATCCTCTTCATCAACTTGTTCTAAAGCCTCATGAGTTGCAAGGTTCTGTGGGGTCGCTGTCTGTGCAGGGTCTGAAGCCATGGATGATGGATCGACTGGCATCACGGCATCTGATGGTAAAGAATGCTGCCCACATTCAACTGTGACGAGTGTGTGGCACTTCTTGTGAACCGAGAGTTTACATTTGGCGCACTTATATACCTGGCGGCCAAGTCCCCCTACACGGTCTGTGCAGACAGCACAGTGAGCCTGCCTGCTGAAGCGTTTGGCTTGAAAAGTGTGGCCATTAGCACAACACAGCTTTCTCCAGTGGCCTGCAGCTCTGTAGTGGATGGATTTCTCTTCTCCGGGACAAGGCATTTTAGGATGTTCTGGTATACAAGGCGATATATGAACTGAGAGTTCATTTTGAGAACATGAGTTTTTTAGTCCAGAAAGCCTAAAGGCCTCTTCTAACTCCACCTGAGGTGACACAGTGTATGAGTCTCCTTCCTCATCTACCCAGTCTGTGGTGAAAAGCTGTTTATTGACCAAACACCACATATCTCGATCTTTATCACAAAGGCCGCAAGGGAGATGGAATTCTCAAAAGCTATTGTCAAGATGCCTCTTCCCAAAATCAGGGCCGATCGGGTAGAGGTGTGGGTCATGGAAGTGCCCGAGAAGAAGGGACCATAGACGGGTTGGCTGCCCAGGAAAACAGGCAGGAAGGGCTCAGAGAATGAGTGCGGCGTGACTTCCTTCAGGGACCACACTGGCCTGAACTCTGCAAGGCTCTCTGTGAAGTTGTTTCTGATAGTGGCAGCCAGGCCTGGCTGGATGTACACCGGGCTTCTCAGTGCCTCTCGGGGCCGCTGGCTGTGACGTCAGTCTCCCCCTCGGACTTTGGCTCTCTAGGTTTTTTGTGCCCGGGTCTGGGGAGACCTGCCCAGAGCTACGGGGTGTTTCTGGGCCTGGTGATAGTTCCCCTGGGCTCTTTCCAGTTTCTGTGCCTTTGGTATTTGGGCTTAGGGAGACTTCACAGAGTACCTTGATTTTGACAGGTCCCTGGTGGTCACTCCCCTGGAGACCGTCCCTGGGGTGTCTGTGACAGGCGTGTGGCTGCTGCAGTGTGGCCTGCGGCCTCTGGATGGAGTCAGCCGTCTTCTCAATCTTTCCCAGATACTTTCTCTGCCTGGGGTCCTGAGGCTGCGGCCTCGCGAAGTGGAGAAGCAGCTCAGCAGCTTCGCTGTGGACCGTCTCTGGCCAAGTGAGCTTGGGAGACGGTTGGTACTAGATTGTGACGCCCATTAGAAGGGTTCCAAGTTCTGTTTGAAGATGTTGCCAAGGAAGGGAGGTCATGTCTTGGGGTTCCACAACCGAAGCTCCCCCTGTGATGTGAAAATCCTATGGCCCATCTTTTTCTTCATACTAAATAAATCAGGGCTTATTTATTTATTTATTTATTTATGTTAAAAAAGAATGGGGCTGAGCACCACAAGGCCAGTTAGCCTTAGACTAGAAGTTTGAGACTTTCAGGGCCATCTCCGACCTCTGGGAAGGGAGAAGGCCTGGAGGTGGTGTTGGTCACCAGCACCCACAGTTAGGGCTCAGTAATGAAATCTATAAATACCTAAATCTATAAATTAAATAATGAAGGTCTATAAATACCCTAAAAGACAGAGTTCGGGGAGCATCCAACTGGCCACACGTCCATGCACTGGGAACACCGCACACTCTGCCTTCACGGGAAAGAGGCGTGCCACACGGACCCTCCCCTCTCTGACCTCACCCTGGGCGTTCTTCATCTGGCTGTTCACATGTCACCTTCATAATAAGGAAAAGAGAAGCGATGCTTCCATGGGAGCTACAATTTGAAGAAGTAATAGAATATTCCAGAATTAAAGTCATACCTTGAAGACCATGGTGCACAGCAAAATCCAAAAAAAAAACTACACCTACACTCGGGATCGTAAATGAGAAACAGATTACCGTAAAAGAAAAAAAGAAATGCAACGCAGTTAAAAAGTCTCTGTGCGCATATTTGCATACAACAATTTCCAGGATAATCTTTTTTTTGCAAAACTCCAACAATTGCATATTTCTCATGCCATTTAATCATCCAGATGTCAAAATTACAAGTGTATTGCTTTAGATGTAACCGTAACACCTATGCCCTATTTCTTGAGGTAAGTTATTATAGAAGAGAAACCTCCATATGCAAAATGTGGTTATTTAGTGTTCTCCTATGTAAAATCCTGACATGATTGGACCAAGTTTTCTGCTGGTTCTGTTCACACAGTCATTAAATGGCCCTGATTCCTCCCACCCTGTGTCTTCACAATTGCCCAGGGCAAGAATTCTTCACCATTTTCATGCCACAGACCTCTTTGGCACTTCATTCAAGCACATCAACTCTCTGAATAACGGTGCATAAGTGAAAGGAAACCACTAAACTGGATCGTGGTTACCAAAATAGTTTTCTGAATTGTGATACTATAATGAATACACTTCAGGAAAACACAGTGGCCCATGCCTATAATCCTAGTACTCTGGGAGGCTGAGGCAGGAAGACTATTAGTATAAGCCCAGCTGTAGTGAGAACTTATCTCAAAATAAAAGAAGTTTCAAAAGGGCTGGGAATGTAGCTCAGTGTGAAGGCCCTGGGTTCAATCCCCAGTATAGTGGAGATAAAAACAAACTTCTTAATTCATTGACCAATACCATCTAACAATGGATCTAAAAACTTTCAAATTTTGAAGAAGGATTGAGCATAAATGTTGTTTTACACAATGATGTCATGCACATTGGCACATGCCTGGAGTCCTACCATTCTGGGAGGGCTGAGGCAGCAGGACTGCAAGTTCACGTGCTGCCTGGCCAACTTGGCAAGCCCCTGTCTCAAAAATAAAAATAATGAATGAGGGCTAAAAATGTTATTTCTGAAAATTTCTGAGCTGAAATTAATTTTGCATATCAATACAGAAAACAATAGAATTGAGAATATCTTCCATTTAGTTGAATTTGCTTTGTTCTCCCACAATCAAGACAGTATCTTCTCTATTAAAAATATTATGGCCTTGGGCTAGAAATGTAGTTCAGTGGTAAAGTGCATGTTTAGCATGTGTGAAGCCCTGAGTTCAATCCCCAGCACTATGCACACAAAATATTATACTGTAAGAACAATATTGTACAGAGGCATAAGTAATATGTCTTGCTCTGTGGTTCACAAACTATGTAACAGGTCACCCCAGGGTTCCATGGTAAGTGCTCACTATTTGGCTACAGGACTATGAGATATCTGAAATTCTCCAAGGTAAATTCAGGGCACACAATGTCTATTGAACACTACACAAACACAGTGTTGCTTACAGTTTCAACATTAGATCAAACTACATTCCTTTCAATAATGGCATACTTTGGGGAATCCACAAGAAAATCAGTGTAGAACCAGAAATGAGGGTGGCAGTATACATTCAGATTCCAAAGTTTAAGGAATTGTACAGTACCTGACACACAACATCCCATTAACAAATAATTGCAGTAATCTGAGAATGCAATAAAAAATACCAAGGCTTTTTTTCCTTTCAAGGTTTATGGATATCATTTTTCCAAATGAGCTACAAATACATTTTAAGAATACAAAGACCTTTTAAGTTGTTTGGTATTAACTACTTAAAAATGGAACAGTCAGATATTTCTTTTAGTTTCTAGGTGCCATGAAAAAAAATTACCTAAGCACTAAGGGCTCCATGAACTGAGAAAGTCTGGAAACTTCTGGTTGAATCAGTTGTTTTTTGTAGCTCCCATGAACCTCATCAGTAACCAACCTTACGACAATGTGTACGGGGGTCATAGCGTCTCAGCTCAGTGATTTTTCCATCTTTCCATGCTAAGCATGTCCACTACACAGGATCTTTGAAAACACACACCAGTGCTTGCCTTGGCCTCTCTTGGAATATTTCTCTCTGTTCTTTGTGCTTTAAGTTACACTGGCCTCCTTTCAGTTCCTCCAGCACACCCAGCATGAGGTCTTCTCTCTTGTTCTTATCCTGGTTTCTCTTTAGGACTCATCCTAAGTGCCACCTTCTTAAATAGGCCTCTACTATCCTGTTGTAGTGGATCTTTCTCATTATTCTGTCTGTTATTCTTGGAATGGTGGTGACCCATTCATTCCTTCATAGTATTTGGTCCTCCACATATATAGGCATCCATCAGTATGCAAGGCAGGCTGGTTCTAGGACCACCACGGTTAGTTACCAAACTCCACATATGCTCAAGTCTGTAATGTAAAATGGCTTTGTATTTGCATACAACCTATACTTACCCTGCCCTATATTTTAAATCATCTCTACATTACTTATAATACCTAATGCAATATAAATGCTGTAATTATTATATCACATTCTCTAGAAATTATGACAATAAAAAAGTTCTGTACATGTTAGCATACATAGATGCACATTTTTCTTTCTCGAATATACCTTATGCCAGGCTGGTTGAATCTGCGGATATAGAACCCGTGGATACAGAGAGAAAACTGTTTATATTTAGCTCCCTGGAAACACAGTCTGGGGCTGCTTTGCTCATAATCATATTCACAGAACCCTAGCACAGTGCATGATGTGTAATCATCGCTCCACAAATAACTGTGAAGTAAACAAATGTCAATTTAAATCATGCAAAGGTATTTGACTGTGGTCCCGATTAGCCCAAGCAGTTCAAATGGCTTTTCTGGCAAACAGCCTAACCAATAAAAGTGCAGGACAATCGCATCTCTGCACTGGGAGAAAGGAAGTGAAGGGCAGTGGTTGAGATCAAGAATCCCAGCTCTGCCACCTTATTGCTGGCAGGCATTAACCAAGTTACTCATCTATCTCGGCATCCCCTCCCTTGTCTTTGACTGTAAAAGCCTCATCATAAGGCCTAACTGTAAGGCTCTTATGTGTTGTCTGGCAAGAAATGAGCATTATAAGGCAAGGGAGCTACTATTATTAGGCTCATGTTCAGGGTCTGCCCCATGAATGTCCAAACACCATTCCCAGGGGAAGTTTCTGCCTCAGAAACTGATGGGTCCAAATGACTTGCTCATTTTAAGAGTACAAGAGTACTGCCAACGGCAATGCATAGGCAATGAAGTCTCACATCTGTCAGTGTTCCCGAGTCAAGTCATGATTGGAACCAGAAAGAATCTGTACAGAGCTTTGACCATCCGATTGGATGCAGAAAAGAAGAGTGTTAGCTGCATTCTTGCCATCTGTTCAGGGTTGGTCTGCTCTGTGGCCTCAAGCACATGGCTGAGGGTGTTTGCTGAGTCCTCCCAACCCTCTGCTTGCTCCTTTTCAACCAGCATTCTTCATGGTTTTGGTGTAAAACCCAAAGCCCAGGGCCACCTGCTAACTCTCCGGAAGTATCTGTGGAGCCCTGCAGGCCTGAGGTCACTCACAGACCCAAAGAGGAAATGCCACGGCTCTCTTCTCTGAGGGAGGAAGCAAAAACAGTAGTCACACCAGCTTACTGCTTCTCCTTCCTAGGCCTCAGGTCTGATGCCCCATTCACACACCACTCTCCTCCAAGGAGCTGTATCACCTTCTAGTTCTCAAATACTCACATATTAGAAGACCATTTGTCCCTCTGGTGCCTACACACAGCTTAGCTAAGGATAATTCCTTTCCTGTCAGCCTGTGTCATCTTCACTTTATCAGCATATTATCAGGTTGCCTCGCATGACAGATGGTGCTGGGGGACTCATGGGTTCCAATGTTCAAGCAGCATGGCTGAAAGGTCACTGTCCTTTGTGCTATTTATTGTTTGTTGCCAGTGTTGGCCTGGAACTCTGTCTTCCTGCCTCACGCTTCCCAGTAGCTGGGATTCCAGGCATATATCACCTCACCCGATTTTCTTTTCCTTCAACCAAGGAGATGAGTTACTAAAGTAGATGGGTGGGGGCGCGGATTTTCAAAACCAAAGAGTAGAGACAAAATGATAGGGCAGTAGACCAGGAGTCATAGTAATCTTTCAGAGCAGATCTCCAGAGAAAGATACAATAGAGTCCTGGATAAATATAAATTCTCTACAAACAGAGAAACAAATGCAGCCTCAATTGTGAGCTCCAGGTTAATAATCTTAGTGGAAGTGCTCAAACGGCAAGGTCCTGATTTTTGGTCAAGCTACTTCTCACCTGGAGAACCATTTACTGTATGGTGGTTTAACAATTCCTCTACAAATGCAGGAGTGGCCAGTTAATAAGTCAGTCATTGTTGGGTGGAGTAGATGTGCAAAGGGGAGCCTCAGATAGTCCAGGATAGGCCTTCACCCCACATGTCTGCTCTCTCCACCTTGCCCTCCCTTGCCTTGTTCTACCTGTCTCTACTCACAGCAAGACCAGGCCAACTGTTCCCACACCTCCCTAGCCCAAGCATTTCTAACACACACCCACTTCCTTCCGGTTGCCCCAGCACACTCATTCCTTTCACTGGGATTAACAAAGAATTACAGAGAGGAAAAAACAAAGATTTGCATATGCAAATAGCAAAGTCAATGCCAAAGTGGAATATCTGTCTCACCCTGCAGTCCGTCCAGCTGCGCAGGCTGAGGTGCCCACTTGGATGATGAAATGAAGCTGTGACTGCATCTAACAGCCTCTGCCTTCCTCTCATGGGCCAAGAAAGGAAGGATGACACTGAAGAAATGTGACCAGAGTCACCATTGAGGAGGAGGAGATACATGAAGACATCTCTGTCCCTTAATCAATGAAGATGCTAAGAGTCTTATTCAAAGCGTCAAACAACAAATATGCACTTAAAAAAATTGAAAGAGCTCACTTTTTTAAGGCAGTCTGCTGCCTCCAAATATGACAGACATTTCTCCATCACTACCGTGACAGTACATTTCAGCAGTGACTTGGAAAAGTTATATGATTGAATGGAGCACAGCCAATTATATTTGAAATACATGATCCCATTTATATAGCTAGATAGATATCAATATCTAAAGAAGTTTCAAGGAACTCTAAAGGAAGATACAGAAAACATTGTCAACGGCTACCTCTAGGAGCCTCTCGAATTAGGCCTTCAACTTCTTATTCAATATGCATTTGTATTTTTTGTATTTTTTTGGTAATACCTGCATACATACATTTCTTGTGTAATTTTCTAAACATTTTAATGTTTAAAAATAATATGACTTCTCTTTTATTGGAAATGTGCACTAGAAGTTCAAAGCAATGTTCTGTATGGGAAAAAAAGAACTTTTTGTAGTCAAAAAGATCAAGTAATTTTCAGTTTCAAGGAAGATGGTCTTAGTCACAAGTCATCCCAGCCTGGCAGCTCAGCATGTGGCTGGAGGTCAGCAGACCTCCCCTCCCCTCCCCTCCCCTCCCATGGGGAGAGCTTTGGTTCAGTTTCCTTGGGGTCCCGTGTGAGTTGTGAGCTGGGACAAATTAATAAAGCTCTTCTGAGAAATAAGTCAGTGGGCCGATACTGCCAGTGCTGACTGGCCTTGTGGAGTGTCCAGAGATGAGCAAGGCACAGCGTGCATCTCTAGTTGGTGGGACACAGATATGCAGAGTGTCTCAAAGTATCAGCAGCAGTCCCCACAGAGAACTGCCTGTCCACGACCACATCGGAGCCTTCACAGTTACAGTGCACGTTCCTGCAACTGCACCAGCCCCACTGAATCATAGTCTCTGAGCGTGGGTTCTGAGAACCTGCATTTGACTGATGATGTTGTTTCATGCAGATAAACCTCAGGCAAGGTAAACCTCAGGAAGATGTAGTTATACATCTTCCATGGGTGAACTGGACTCCAAAATAGGCTCATGGAGCAGAGGCAGGTGGGTTCAAATTCATCTTTCTCACTCTGGATGCCTGGATGCTCAGTTAAATGAGTGGCTCAGCCCCAGCCAAGTAGCTTCAACTGTGTAAGGAACGTTAGGAGTTCTGCTGCTCCTCACCACTAATTCGCTCTGTCCACTCCCTTTGTCATTTTGATGTCCCCTTGTGAGCTACAGAAATCTTTCTGGGATAGGGCAGAATAATAAAATAAGTAAAAGTGGCCATTCTTAAGAACTTACCAGGGTTCTATGCTAAGTATATCCCACCAAATCCTAGTTACAGCACACATGGGACCAGATGATTGACTGCATTTTACAGACATGAGGCTCAGCGCAGGGCCTGGACTCCAGCTCTCTGTCTCCTCTGAAACACCTTCTACTTGCTCCTCCTGTGAGCAGGTGAACAGTGTAGCCCCACACCGAATTTGCAATCCTGGGAAGAGAGCTCACCTTCCGGTTTCTTTTGCATAACTAGTACACTATTTTCACCAAGATTTTTTGGTTACAAATCATGCATTTTCTAAAATTTTGAAGATGCTTTTATGAACACATGAATAAAATACTTGTCTTTTCTAGGTCTTGTAATATTTTGTATTTGTGTTTACGGGGGGCACAAGGGCTTATCTATAGTGGTGGAGTCACTGTGTATTAATTAGTGAAATTATCTCAGGACAATTTCATAGTAAGTTTCCTGTTCAGTACCCTCTGAGGTTTGACTGGGGGAAATTATTACATTTTTACTGAAAGACACCCCCCCTAGTTGTTACATATTTCAGTATGTATACCGTTATACATAACAAAAAAGAAAAATCAAAGTGTGGAAGTTGCCCTCTCGGCAGGAAAAATCAATTGTGAAAAGTGCAGGCACGCGCGCACGCACACACACACAAATAGTAGTGTACAACTAATATACAATGCAACCTGCTTTGTTTGCTTAACAATGTATCTTAGATACAAACTTGGGTTTTATCTGAAGCCTATGAGACTAAGTTTCGGGAGACCCGGAGAAGAGAGCGGACAGAAGCGCTGAGCTCGCTGACCATTGGGGATACCAGCCCCGGCCCCTGCCTCCAGCTGGACGAACAGCGGGCGGGAGGAAGCGGGAAGCCCCGCCGCTGTCGCCAGGGTTTCCCTTTTTCCCCCCACTGACACTGCCACGAAAGTTAGCCCGGAAACCTGCGCTCTCCCGAAACCTGGTCTGGTCCATCCTCTGCCTCAGGAACTTCCCCCGTGGCGGGTCCGGGCCTGGCTGAAGTCTGGCGGCAGGGCGGCGTTCCGGGGCGCAGCGCCCTCTGTCGGAGGTTCGGGAAAGCCCGCATCTGGTTGCGTGCACTGGGTGTGAGAAAACCTGTGTGTATGCGGATGCTGGGCGCAGGGCGGCGGGGTGGTGTCTGCCACCAGCCTGCACCTTCGCACACCTCTTAGCAATTTTAAATTCTGCTAGAAGAGACATCTTTACTCTGCTAATCCTGTGCGTCTGCGCAGGTCAGATATGTGCGCCAGTGAAATGAGGATGCAGTTTGGGGTCCCGGAGGGCACACTTGAATGGCATAGGTTGTGTGCTTGCCTGTGGCTACTTCACTTTCTGCTGCCATCTGTCTGTGAACAAGTCCCTGTGAGCATGGGACGCCTCTGCACACGCGGAGTCTTCTCTGTGGTACACACTTTCTGTCGTTTCCCAGGACTGTGCCTAGGTGAATATGTAGGTGCCTGTGTAAGTGCAAGGTCTGAAATCCAGATGCTGATGGAGTAATGTAGGGACAAGTGCCCCAGATACACTGAAGCCTTTGTCCGTATCTCATCTCCTTGACTTTGAAAGAGCCATGGCTTTTGCTCCTGGGCTCTTAGCATACACAGTTGCTCCATCCTGATGCAAACTCAGCTTCCTGCATGGCCTTCCTTATTCACCGGTTTGTAGAACCCAGGGAGGCTGCCTAGTGCTCCCTAAGCATCTTGGCCATGATGTAAACCTAAAGAAATAAGCATCCCCAATCTCCTTCCTTTTTCTCCACCCCAAAGTCATTTCCTCCTACCTGGGATTTTGAGGTCTACTTTCCCTGAGTATTATTGATACACACACACACACACACACACACACACACACACACACAGAGGGGGTGGGGGAGGAACTTCTTGAAATTCCCCCAGAAGGTTTTGAGAATAGTTTTTCATGTTGCAACTTCCAACAAGTCAGTTTCTAGTTTGGCTTTCCATCAGAAAGCTCAGTAGGAGTAGAGTATATAAGCTCCGGTAGCAGCAACAAGAGCAGAAGAGACAACAACGGTTACTTGGACCCTGCAGCTTCCACCGAAGAAAGGTAAGCATCTGTCTGTCCCCCTTCCTTCAGCCTGCAGGGCACCCTTGCACCTGGAAGCATGGTGGGGGTATGGTTTCCTAGAAGCGTCCCTAGGGACTTAACATGCTGGGACCCTAGCGAACACTAAATACTTGGATGGCTAATGTATAAAGTGTCAGCTTTTTAAATCAGCTAATAATGATTGTAATGATGGTAGGCTTGTGAACAAATGCTTTTGTTTGATAGAATATGTTGGATAGAAAGGTTTATTTTGTCTTCATATATACATATATAAAAGTATGTTCCTAAGTATTATTGTCCATCTGTTAAAAATGATTGTGTAGAGTTAATGTGAATGGTGCTTGCCTTAATACCAAAAACTTTTTAAAAGCTTTTCATGCATTTCTTAAATTTATTAAATTCATACTTATTATGCCTCATAACTGACTATTTCAGACCATAATTGTCCTCATATTTCTGATGGACTTTATAGTCAGTTATCAACTAAATTGGATAGCTTGGTTCTCTGGTTCTTTTGGAATAACTAACAGTGGCCCTACTTCGAAAATGAAAAGCAGTGGCAATGTTTAAAACTACTTTCTGAAGTGTTTCAAAACCTATGAGAAGGGGAAAAATAGTTTTTACTGTACTGATGTCTTATGCTTGTCCAGATAAAACTGTGTGCAACAATAAGATCATTTCAACAATGGGATCACCAAATCCTAGCTCATGGCTCATGTTTTTCAAATAAGGAATTTTAAAATCACAGACAGAATTTGGGTAACCTCTTAAAATTCATTTTAGTGGGCTCTGAAGTGACTTTTACACATTCAGTTTACTAATAATGTGGGAAATCTATCTAGGCTAGACTTTGGGCATAGAGTGTAAAACAAGACAGACATGTGCCCTGCCATCAGAGACCTGAGAATCAAAGAACAGACAAAAGTTAAAGAAGCAACCACATTATTGTCACTGTAATCAGTTTTGTTTTTTTTGTTTTTTTGGTACTGAGGATTAAACTCAGGACCTTTTACTTTCGAGGCAGGCCCCGGAACCTCTGAGCTAAATCCCCGGCTGTAATCAGTTCTAGGGAAGAAAGAGAGCAAGTAGTCAGAGATCCTGACTTCATCTGGGCACCATGTTGCATAAATTATTTCATTAGCTCCTCACTCCAACAAGGTGTCTGTTTTACAGATTAAGAGTGTGAGGCTTACAGAGGTCACTATGACCTCCCCAGGGTCACCCAACTACCTCCCAGAGATCTACATGGTTCTAGAACTGGAGTACTATACATGTGTCACCCATGCTATCTGTGACTAGGTCTTTTATTTTTAAATAGTAATTCTCTTTTTGAATTAAAAGTAACAAGCAAAATGAAACTTGCAAAAAAGATGCCCATCAAGTGTCATTGGCACACCCATGTTGGCATCAGTGTTAGGGAGCATTGGCATATCCCAGGAAGAAGGAATGCTTAACTCAGGTACCTTTGTCCTTTGTGCAGGGCTTTCAGGAGTTTAGAAAACCTATAAAACTGCATGAAAAAAATGTTTAATTTTTAAGACTCTCCAACTTCCTGTGCCACGGAAGCATGGGGTGAGAGATGCAGTTTCCAATTGTGATCAGCCAGGGAGGTAAAGAATGATCACATACTCCACCTTGTTTTGTTTTTCTGAGTTTGATCTTCACCTCTTGTCATAAAGTGATGCCAAAATCAGAGTTGTTTCTTAGGAGCAGTGCCAGGGCTCCCTTGACCCTGGAGTGTAATTCACCTGCAATGCTCAGGTCCATGGGAGGCTGAGAGAGGAAGTGCTTGGCACACGGCCCAAGGGAAAACCCTGCCATTAAGAGACTATAAAGGAATCAGCAAGAGATGCCAGGAATCTCCATCATTTCCGTTTGCAGAGTGCTGACATCTGGGACTTATTGACCCATGTAATTGCAGTACCTCTATGGGCATTTCCCTACAGTCTAGCATGACATTTTGGCTATCCACTGTATCAACAACAGAAAGATCTATTTTTCCTTTACCTCTTCTGCTGGGGACAAGCTAATGTTATTAGTTGCCTTCTATACTATGTCATGTGATTGTGTCTCCCAGAAACACTTTCAGATGACATAGCCCTTTTATTTATGTCCATTTTATAGATGAAAAGACTCAGCATAACTTGACCAATATCATATGGCTAGTGAGAAGTGGGACCAAAATTCAAGCCTATCTCTGCTTGACTCCAATCCTATGTGTGTACCGATCAATTTCCAGTACTTTGGTATAATCATAATGTGGATTGAATAGAAAACCAGGTCCCTGACACTCCATCTGAAGTGACAAGACTATACTTAGCAGTATCCCAGGTCTAACTTCTACTCCCATTTCTGCCACTCATGAGTTTATCATATAAGGGAATAAAGCACACAGCAAGGTCCTCCTGAAATTAGCAGCAGTTCTCACAAAGCCATGGTACCCAACCAAGGGATTTGACTGAAGCATTTAATCCTTGTTAGACCAGTAGTCTTGGAAATCAAGTTCCTGCTGTGCATTGCTGTTCTCCAACATGGATGGAGGGAAGGAAGGAAATTAAACAATAATCATCTCAACCTAATTTATAAGTGGGGCATAATTTTCACAATATGAAGATTTCCATACACCCTGGATAATAATCTATACTTAGCTTTAATATAAGGTGGCAGCTGGGTGAACACAAAACTGTGAATGTTATTATTTCATGGCGAATATAGCAATGTTTCATGGTCTTCTCCCAAGAAACACTGTGGCTTGCAGGAATTCTGAAACCTGAACGTATTTTAAACCATTTGTTTCTCAAAGTATGGTCCCCAGAACAGCAGCTTCGCCTGGAACCTTATTAGAAATGCAGATCCTCAGGCCTTACCCCTAGATGTATAGAATCAAATATTGGGGGGGAAACCCAGCAATCTTTTTAAATAAGTCTTTCAGGTTATTCTGTTACTGTAAGCTCAAGTTTGAGAACTGCTGAGTTACTTTACATGGGAGGGAGTATTTGGGAATCTGTGACAATTCCTGGCAAAACAAGAGAAACTAAGTCTCTACAGGCTATGGCCAGAGCTTGAAAAGTCATCTCTATATTACCTTTTCTTTTATTAACCCAAGTCCTTTATATCCCTGGGCATCTCAACACATATTGCCTTGTACTACCGTGATACATGTAGTGGCTCATCTCCCCAACTGCAGGGGAAGCAGTTAATACACTGATTTAATAAATATTTGTTGAGTGAAAATATTTGCTCCTAGAAAGCAGGATGTAAGTGAAAACTACTTTTCATTCTCAACTCTCCTAGCTCAATGCAGTCATTTTCCTTTTGTAATCTTATGTTTCTCATCTTAAAAAGAAGAAGATTAGCTATTATCTAGCTAATTATCAGATAGCTAGATCTGTCTCTTTCAGCACCAGGTTGCCTATGTTCTCTCTTTGGAGAGATTCTTACCCAGAAATTGGACTGGGACCCATGTGATCCACTTGGTCTTATCCTAACAGTGTGAGAAAGGGGAAAGTCGAGATTAAACATGTAGAAAGGATGTGAACATGTTTTCCAAAGCTAACTGAATAACGATTGATATTATCTCTTCCCTTTTCCTGCCCCTTCTTTCTCTTTTGCTCTCTCTCTCTTCCTCCTTCTCCCGCTCCTTGCAGATGTGTCATCGGCAGTTGATCACCTCCTGGTTTTCCCTGGTGATGCTAGTGTCTCCTCTCGTGGCCATATGGGAACTGGAGAAAGATGGTAACCAGCCCTCCTTATCCCTATTGAGGGCCAACATGCTAAGCCAGACCTCCCTCTCATGCAGCGCTGATGAGAAATCAGACTGAAATGGGGTGTCCTGCACTGGGATCTCCTCGTGAGAGCCATCATCTGTGACAGAGCAAGGCCACATTTCTTCCTTTTCCTTTCAGGACATCTAGATCATTGGGTTTTCATTCTGGGTGCCAGAAAAGGAGCTCTGTGTGGACCAGAGAGGGAAAAGAGACATTGCCTTTTCCAGGTGTTTTATACAATTGAAATTCCAGAGTATTGTACAAGTACTAGGCCTATACTCTCTCCTCTCCCACTTCACACCATAGGGCATCCTCAGTTGGCACTCTGACCACTCACTCTGATTGACCACTTTGGAGAGAGGATAGGATTGAACTCACATGTCTTGGGTTCAAGTCCTGGTTCTGCCAGTTACTGGTTCTGTAAACTTGACCTGGGTCACTGCTGAGCCTTAGTTCCCTCAACTATACACTGGGTTTAAAAAGTGAAACCTACCACATAAGTAATTGTGCTAATGAATATAGAAGACAATGCAATAGATAGTGAAGTGAAAGTAAAAGTTAGCTAGCACTATTTGGGTTATTTAAAATACTATGAACTTTTTATTATCCCAGTGATAATTAGAATCATTAGTAGCTTAATAGAACAGGTATTAGTAGAATAAGGGGCTCCTTCTATTCTGCTAGTATTTCACAGTGGCCCTTGCACATTTAACTCCTTCCTTACTTCTGATTTGGTAAACCACAGAAATTCCAGAAGGTCAATATGAGAAACATTTAGCAAGCTTGTGGTGTGGGAACAAGCTTCTGGGTCCCGGCCAACTGCTGGCTTCAGAATGCTCCTCACCAGTATTTCTCTAGAAGCAACTTTCTCTGCTCTTGGGCCATGGTCTTCTAGGGCTTCTGAATCTTAGTTGTGATAGGAAAATAACCATGCTTTTCAGTTGCCCGGGGCACAAAGCAGAACTAGAGAAAGGCAAAGGTTCTGTGTCGTCTTATGTCAGCACAGCTAATCATTTCCAAAGAGTTGGGCCCTGAGCACTTTTTGACTCTTACCTTTATTACTTGCTCAGTGGTTATAAATCCCATTGATATATATATATATATATGAGAACTTTATATTTCACAATGTTTTACACTAGGATGACAAGTGTAGTAACAAGAGCCACCTGCTTACAGAGCATTTAAGGGCACTATGAAAGGCTCATATGAATTAGCTTCCATAATCCGCATGATAACTTCCTAAAGCAAGTACGAATGCTTTTCTCATTTTGAAGATGATGGCATCAAAGCTTAAAGTAGTTGAATGCTCCCTGCACAAGGCCATATGCCAATGAAAGGCCCAGAGCTGATTCTAATCCAGACCTGTGTCGCTCCAAAATCCATGCTCTTTTCTTCACTGCAGAGGCTGTTAAATTTGAGAAGGCATCAAAATCACCTGGGGGAGAGCAGCGTTTAAAAGCCAGATCACTAGGCTCATCCCAAAGTTTCTGACTCTAGCAGTTGAAATTTGCATTTCTAAAAGTTCTCTGAGATGCTGCTGCTACTGGTTGGGTGATCAGACTTTGAGAGCCACTGCCCTAAACTGGTCTACTGAGTAAATAATTGAAGCATGGGTAAACAAGCGAGTGGAGTTTTGATGTGACACACTCTTTGTGATACTGTGCAGAGCCATTCCTCAAGTGTCAGTTTAGATAACTGGAATTAGATAGCCACTGAACAACCTAAGAGACAAGAGGATCTGAGGTGCAGCTCTCATTCTTCGGACGGGTGGGACTGGGATTGCCCCCTTGGCTTTAGTCCACTCCTCTATACAATGGGAAGGCGAAGATCTACCTGACTGCTTCATAAGAATGTACGATGGTTTTAAAAAATGATAGCGATAATGAAACTCTCCCTTCCTGAGTTTCATGTGCAAGGAACTAAATACTCAAATCCCCATGGAAAATTTTAAGAGCTTTTCAGTGCAGCTGGCTGACTCTTTTGTCTGCCAATAACAATAACGACTAACAGAGTTTATCCTGTGGCAGACTCTGTGCTGATTGCTTTACATGCTTTTCTCACTTACTCCTCAGAGCCAAGCTTAAAACATAGATACTATTATTATTATCATTTTTATTATCATTTGGCAGATAAGGAAACAGAGGCTCATGGTGGTTAAACACCTTACTCTAGATGCCCCCTGCCAGTGAGCAGTGACAGGATTTCAGATCTAATCAGTGTTTTGGGACACCCAGTGCTTCTAAGCACTATTTTTCTCTGCTCAATACTGTATCCTCCCCTGTGAAACTGAAATTGTGTTGAAGTTTATCTCCATCAGACCTTTGGCAAAGAATGTTGTGCTATTTGCATTTTTTGACATATCAAGGTCTTTCCCTATGTACCCACTAATTAGAGGTTAATTATTAAAAGCAGCCTGCCAGTGAATGAGTTGGTAGCACCTATAAAACTCTTTGCTTCTCAATTCCATGACCTTGAGCCCACGTGGAGCCCAGGGTTCTAAGATCCTCTCAGGAAGCATTTGCCAAATATTTATGGATGAGTTTGTGCTTAGGGAGGGTAAATGCCCAGACAGTGAATAAAACACACTCTGGAAATTCATTCAGCTCACAGTCTGGTCTCTACTCTGCTCCCCAGTTTACGTCGTGGAGTTGGACTGGCACCCTGATGCTCCTGGAGAGATGGTAGTTCTCACCTGTGACACTGCTGAGGAAGATGGCATCACATGGACCTCAGACCAGAGTGGTGATGTCTTAGGCTCTGGTAAAAACCTGACCATCCAAGTGAAAGAGTTCAGAGACGCCGGACGGTACACTTGTCACAAAGGAGTCGAGGTTCTGAGCCATTTGCTCCTGCTACTTCACAAAAAGGAGGATGGAATTTGGTCCACTGATATTTTAAAGGACCAGAAAGGTAATGTTATTTCCTGGGATAGTGTAATTTTTATCTCCTCATCCTCAAAAAATACAAAAATTAAAAATTGAAATGGGAAGGCATGTTTAATGCATGAACAGCAAGTCCCTTTCTGAAACTACCCAGAACCTTCATTTTCCTTTGCTTTCTGAAAATCTTGGATTATCAGCCATAACAAAATATATCAAGAAACTATCAGTCTGAATGCTTGTACTGAGGTTTAGTTCAAGTAATGGAGATAGCATTGGATGTCTAATGAAAATTATCCAATGTGTATGGTGCGTAACTCATTACTGGGGTGATGGCCTTGAACAAAGTTAATACTGACATCTCAAGTGTGTAGAGTAGTACACTTGGAAGAATCAGCATCTGATTGGGATACTCCAAATTTTTGCTGATCTACCTGCCAGGGAAGCAGCATCATTTTTCAAGGAACTAAATGGAAGCACATCACCCTTGTACCATTTGATGGCCAATGATTAATTATAATCAAAATCTTTCTGGAAAAATAAAAACCTCTTAAATATTCAATTTTTTTTTTCTTTTCACATTCAGAACCCAAAAGCAAGACCTTTCTGAAATGTGAGGCAACAAGTTATTCTGGATGTTTCACCTGCTGGTGGCTGACAGCAATCAGTACTGATGTGACATTCAGTGTCAAGGGCAGCAGAGGGTAAGTGAGGCCACTCTGGCTTAGCAGTATTTTGATGCAACTATTTCATTAAGAAAATAAGAGCAAACTATCAGTGATCCCTCAGTTCAGGATAAGAGAACAACAAATTTAATCCCACATTTTTTCAACTACTGTCCCTTTTGGCTAAGCTGAAGAAAGAATATGGATATTTAAGCCTATCCGCTAAACAAATGCACGTGTTAGAGCAGGACATTAGAGATTCCTGAGAATAGTCTCTGATGTGTTTGAACCTACTCATCCAAATTGCCTGGCAAGGCTTCATTAAGGCCAATAGCACCACAGAGAAAATAAAAAGGGGAAATCAAAGCTACAAATGATTTGCCAAAAGTGTACCTTGAGTCAAAAATAGAAACAAGTGCTCTAGGTTGTAGATCCTGGAAGCCCTGAAACAGACGCCAAAACTCTTTGAAGCCTCCTGAAATTTTCCCAGGGACACTTCAGCTCCTTTTTCTTTTGAGGATACAACTCATCTGAGATGACCACTGTTTGTCCAACACACTTAAAACTTTCCCTAAGAAATGCATTTCCATGGATACAGAGCTCATCTGGAGCCCTCTGTGGAACTGAATTTAATCATCATCTAAATTCCTGAGCAGTGCAGGACAATGGAGCAAACCTTAGGTGGTCATCTGGCTTTGCCACCCTTTGAATAAGTAGATTAAGCATTGGGATCTTGCTTTCCCACGTTTAAAAAGAAAACAGTTACTACCGAAGTTCTTACACCAGTGCTCAAATTCATAGCCACCTGTCTGAGGTGCATTGTAACCTTTTATGCAATCAGCACAGGAATGCTTAAATAGAATATACTACATTATACTCTGGCTTAATAGGCATTCATTAAAATGAATAACCTAATCTATATGTTCTGTCATGGAGAGTTTACAATAACATTTTCAAAGGGGGAAAACATGGTTACAATATCATATGTATGTCATTTGATCCTATTTTATTTAAAAAATCTGTTTATATATAAATAATACGTGTGTGTATGCAAGTAGATACATGATTATCTTGAATAGTAATTGAAATAAGTCTGGAGGAATCAACAATCTATAAATAGCTTACTGGGGAAGTTTTCTATCCAGGGAATGAGGTTAGGATTGAAGAGGGGATAGAGGCACATAGTATTTCCTTCAAACACATCTTTAACATTTTAACTTTTTATACTTGGTGTATATGTGCTGATTTTTCTATTAAGGTAAGAAAAAAATAACTTAAAATTTAATAAGGGATACAATCATATACTCTGGATCTAAAAAATTTCCAGATTCATTTAGGCCGAGGTATGTAAGTATAGGTTCCTAGCTCTTGAAAGCTAAGCTTGCTCTCCCTGGGAGAGTTGTTGCTTACTCCAGGGGAGAAATCAGCCCCGCTGGCCAAACTGTGTTCATAGGCAGACTGTTGAGGCCTTACCTGCCTTGTTTCTATAATCACTAGGAACCTGTTCACCACACACAAGCTAATTTCTGTCTTTGTCTTCAGCTCCTCTGAGCCTTCAGGAGTGACTTGTGGAGCAGCAACACTGTCCGCAGAGAGGGTCAGAGTGGACCACAGGGAGTATAAGAAGTACTCAGTAGAGTGCCAGGAGGACAGCACCTGCCCCGCCGCAGAGGAGAGGCTACCCATTGAGGTGGTGGTGGACGCTATTCACAAGCTCAAGTATGAAAAGTATACCAGCAGCTTCTACATCAGAGACATCAGTGAGTTTGAAATGCTTATTTGCCCTTCATCAGGAAAGATGCCATTTGTTACTTGTTTACAGTGCCCCAGGGGCTGGATAAGGGGCTCTACATGCATTCCCTTTGATTCTGCACCCCTCCCCCAAAACACACAATGTGGATGTGATTTTCTACATTTCTTTTAAAGAGGAGGAAATTGAACCTTAGAAATGTTAAGCTGTTTGTCCCAGATCTCAGATCTCACCGCTGGCAATTCAGATCCATATCTGCCTTACTAGAGAAAGCATGCTCTTTACTACACTCCTAGCTTGTTACCCAATTAGATGACACAATGGATCCAAGGGTGTCTTGATCGTATTTATATAGAGAACCAGAACTTTCCCTATTAATTGCAATCATCTTTCCCTAGCACCCAAAAGATACATACAGGATAATGTATATGTATGTATTCAGAAAGTGATTTATATAAAGTCCTCCAAAACTGACACTTATTTTTTAATTGGCAGATAGAAATTTCATCATTAATCATTTTCTTCACCATTTATTCATTGAACAGGCATCATGACAAACTGTGATAGGATCAGGATCACAGAACTTGCTCTAGTATTTGTGGAAAGTTCATACATGGCAGGTGGGAGGGATGTGGCTCTCAAGGTGACCAGGGAAATCCTCTCTGAGAAGATGTCATTAGCTGAGACCTAACGGAAAGATGTCAGTTGTATTAAGAACAAAGGGAAGAATATTTGCCAAGCACCTGCTAGGATCCATGGTCTTTGTATGGAGCAATGCCGGCCTCCAGAGCCCCTGCGCATTCCATGGAAAGTCTCCCCCTGAAGTAGCAGAAAATCCCCTCCTGGAGGTTGGAATCTTCCTGCTACTCATCGCTGTATCCTCCAGCTAGAGTCCAGTGACGGGTGCTCAGTAATTATTTATGGCAAAAATGAATGAGCAGAGAGACAGTTGACTCTGCTACAAGACAAATCAGTGACAGCAGCTATGAAAAGACCAAAGAAAGAGCAGGAAGTGGAAAATCTCTCCTTTCATCCCCAGTGAGCGACTCGGCCAGCTCAGTTCTGTGTGTAGTGCAAAGTGAGGGACTAAGCGGGATGAGGGTGCTCCTTCACTGCAGACCCCAGACAGGAGAGTCTTGTCACTAAGAGCTCTCTTCTGAGCACTACGCAGGGGCAGTGCCACCACCAGGGCCCATCTGGTGGTGCACTGATGACAAGGATTCTGAGTGTCCCTCGGGTTCCAAAGTAAAGGCTGTGGCCACTGAAAATGACCTCCTCCCATGAGCACCAACAGGAGCATCTGCAGCAGAGGGGTCTCCCTCATGCTGGCCAAGTCCTCAGAGAAGCTAAGAAACTACCCTTTTACTCACAGTTGGTCACAGGGACAAGGGGTGTCAGAAGCCAAAACCATCTAATTCCAAAGCCCCACTAGGAAAATAAACCGTGTTTGTCCTCTTCCACAGTCAAGCCAGACCCACCGAAGAACCTGCAGCTGAAGCCATTAATGAATTCTCATCAGGTGGAGGTCAGCTGGGAGTATCCTGACACCTGGAGCACTCCACATTCCTACTTCTCCCTGACGTTTGCAGTTCAGGTCCACGGCAAGAATAAGAAAGAAAAGGTAAGGTGTGATCCAGGTGCAGTATATGCTGTGGTTGTACGTGGGTGTATGCGGCCCCAGATCGGAGAGAGGAATGATAATAACACCTGCTATGTGTTAACACTTGCTATGTGCCTGGGATGTGGTAAGGGCTTTCCACGTCTATCACATTTAATCCACACAGGTAACCTATGGACAGCAGCTAATACTACCATCACTGCTGGACAAGTGAAGACATTGAAGTTCAGAGAGGAAGTGACAGACCTAGGACACAGGCTCAGTCTGCCAGACACAAAAACCAGAAACCTACCCGCCCTCCTGCCTTCAGTCTGGCCAATCATTAATCCTTGTGGCAGAATCGATCCTTCTATAGGAGATCTAGGCTCCAGGAACCCAAGATGATTGTTTCAGCTGGCTGAATATAATGAGTAATGGAGCATTCACACTTGTCTCACCCAGTATGGCTATTCCAAGTATTGTAGAATTACTGCACTATAGGCCAAAACAATGGCTTTTCAACTTGTTCACCTTAGTACCATACTCTTTTGCCTCTTGCAAAGTTCCAGAGACACTTTTATAGAGCCCCAGCCTTCTGCTTTTTTTTCTTGGTACTGGGGGTCGAACTCAGGACCTTGCACTTGTGGGACAGGCGGTGGAACCACTGAGCTAAATCTCTGGCCCCTAGGCCCCAGCCTTCTTAAACTCCACTTTTAAAATCAGCAGAAAAGGCCTTGCTCAGCATAGCATTTAGCATGTGGCAGAAACTCAGTGACAATCACTCCCTGAAAAAGAGGAAGAAGGGAGGGGGTCTACTCTGGAATAGTCTGGAATACCTAAATATTACCTAAAATCTTAGAGGTGCTTTCCTATTTAAGAAATATATACATCATTAATATATGATAGTGGGTGCTTTTTAGGTACTAAAGTCCTGCTCAGAGTTTTTACATGATCATTATTTTCAACCTCTGCAATTCTAGGAAATAAGCATTGTTGTCCCTGTTTATACATGAGGAAAGATACAGAGAGCCTAAGATATTTTGTTGAGGTTCCAAAGCAATTAAACAACAGCAGAAGGATTTGAAGGATTTGTTGCTGAAAGGATCAGCATACGGTGTTTCTAAATACCCAGGGGACAGCTAGAGACAGTCGTCTCTGCTTAGTGCTGGGATGACAGGGTACCTGTGCAGAATGATAAAAGCAGGACCAAACCATTTCTCTCTCCGCGTTTGCAAAGCAGCAAAGTCACATCTGTGGTGGTGCAAGTTCTGCTCGATTTCCTGTCAATCACAAGGTTGTACATGTCACAAGGGCAGGCCACGCCTGTAGAATCAGGCTAGGCCTGCCCCATGACTGCATGGGCAAGGGGACTTAAGATTTCCTTCCTCTTTACAGAAAGATAGACTCTCCACCGACAAGACCTCAGCCACAGTTTCATGCCACAAGAATGCGAAGGTGTACGTGCAAGCCCGGGACCGATACTATAGCTCATCTTGGAGCGAATGGGCCTCTGTGTCCTGCAGTTAGGTGAGTAAGACTGAAAAGTACTGCACACCCAGTGCCCTGGGTGGAGGCCAGTGATGACTGGGTGGGAGCTGTTGGGGGAGGGAAAGGAAGAATGGGGTGCTCACCAGGGAGACAACAGTCAGAAACGTATTTGTCCATTAACAGACAATGATTTGATGCTTCTATTATGTCAGGCACTGTGCTGGGCCCAGGGATAGTGCAGTAAAGAAAACAGACATAGTTCTTGCCCTCATAAAAGGCAAGACGGGGGTGGGGAGAGAAGTAGGCATCAGAGCAAAAGGGACTTAGAAGCTTCCGGGCATTAAAACCTTATCCTGGGGGCCCTGTGGAGCCACTGAAGAGTTTTAAACAAGGAAATAACCCTATCAGACATTCCTTTAAGAAAAACCCTCAAGAGAGCTTCCAGACAGCATGGTAACAGCCACATTTTAGACTACACAAGCTAATGTTAGTCCTTCTCACATGGCTCCCCTAAACCCCACAGCCTGGGAGGATGGATGGTAAGAAATGAGAAGGGTGTGGCACTTTTCTAATCCACATGGATTTCCAACATTCTTTTTCAGGTTCCAATCCCAGAACGAAACTTCAGAGGAAAAAAGGAAGAGATTAGGCAAAAGATCTTAAAGCCATGATGGAATAGACTGAACAAGACATTTTATTAATTTGTTTTTTAAAAATTTTAGGATCTTTGCTATCTTTTTATATTTAGAGGCTAAATGCACACTGACACAATGAGCTCATCTATTTATAGGTTTTTTGACACTCTAATTGCCACTGACCTTAATTGTATTTAAATATTTAAGTAATATATGTATTTATTAATTTATTGCTGTTATTTAATGTTTATGTGCCAAGATGTATTGAGTGTTTCATACGTTCACGACCTGATCTATATGGATCATGCTCTTTGATGCAAAATGTGAATTTAAGTGTTATTTATATTGACAATTTTTCAAGCAAGACTTCGGGTACATTGGTTTTATGACAACTAGAAAGAACACAATGTTCTGATGCCAGCACTATTATGTATTTGTGATGAATGGAAGGACAAGAGATATTTAAATAGAAACATAGAGACAGGAAGCTATGGGGGAGAGCCTGAAAAAGTCAATAATAGTTCCAATGAAGACTTCCTAGAAGTGGTATTAATAAGCAATTCAGAGCCACCTGCACTTCCAAGCAAGTTTAGCCCTTAGATGCCTGAATTTTAAATAGGCAAACAAATCAACAAAAAGATTGAAATTGAATTTCAGCTTCCACCTCCCTGGGAGTCCCCACCCCCACTTCTGTAAGACACAAGAGGGTGGCCCAGAAATATCATAGGTGACTGGAAGATAAAAAGCTCTTTGGATTCAAGAGGGAAAACAGTTCAGTTCTGGCACAGGACATAACACTGTCAGAATTGCCAGTAGCTTCTTAACAGTGACACGTAAAAGCAGAGAAAACTTCCCCATCAGCATGTGTGAATCTGTGGTGCTGATAGGACCAGAAAGTATCACTCTAGTTAGGTGCTAGTTTAAGTAATGAACACGCTTTCCATAAAATGATTATGCTTGATTTCTGGTTGGTTATTTATTTATTTATTTATTTATGCATTCTAAGCCAAACTAATAAAAACTCTACTTTGCAAACATATTTTGGGCTTTCTCAGCTGATTCTGGGACTCTGTTTCTGAGTCTCCTGGGGTACATTTTCCCCCTATCATTTAAGAATTGCCCCTCCTTGAAGTGATTTCATTTCCAATTTTGCAGAACTGTTCTTTCCTTTTATAGTATTTCCAAAGTCAGGATCTTGCTGAGCTCACAGAATGTCCCTGCAGCTGACCAGCAGGGACTCTTTGCAAGGGCACCAGAATGCATTGTGCCCTCTTTAGGAGTTGGATACCCTTGCTTCTTCCACCTTCTATCATGGGATTGATTCTATGCTTTCTCCAACATTGCGAAGTAAAACTCACCTGGCAGAGCCTTGGGTATCCCATCTCATAGGTCCAGCCCCAGTATTTATTGAGAGTTCTCCATGCATCTGGACATGAACTTTACCTTGGGGTTGAGAAGTCCCAATCAACTGTGCATAGCCTCCCCCAAACAGTGCACATTCCTGGCACTCCTTGTAAAACAACTGAGAAGTTGATTTCAATACCATTAAGTTCTGAAATGTTCAGTATATATGATACCCTGGAATGAGAATGAAAGACAAGGACCCATGGAACCTAGAGTCATCCAGGAAGACTCAGTAGTGAAGAGAAGGTGTCAACTTTGCACTCAGAGGATGAGTGAGCCCTGTCAATTTCCCTTTGGTGCCTTCTATGAAAAAAGCCAGTGATGGAATCAGAATAGCGACCTATCCTGAAAATCCAAATGTGCACATCTGGGCTGGGTAATTAAATGGGATTGTTTGAATTCCTGATTTTAAGCATCCCCTGGAGCCCTTATTCCATTCTGCTCCTGGCCTGGAGGAATGGTGGGAAGTTTCTGTCATCCCATTCCAATCTTTGAAACATCCCATCTTGAATTATGAGCCCACACGTGACAGCACATACATGGTTATTGACAGCTGTGTATCCTACAAAGTCTCTCCTCTAGAGATATCCAAACATTTAACGGAAAATTAACAAACCACACTAACCAGGAAAAAAATCATCACACTTCATAAGCCCAAAGACCTAGGATATTTCCCAAAACTTTCAGCCAGTCTGGGGCAGAACTCAGATATTCTGGCTCCTATTGTGCCCAGTGTTTTTGGACGTAATCTCTTAGTGTTGATTAATTTCAATACAAGCAATGGGAAGCTTTTCTCTTTTAAAAAATATTTTTCAGGACATTCGTTTTTGTTGAAAATCTAGCCACTATGAGATGCATCAAATGTCCAAGCAAGATTCCAGGCTAGGAATCAGAC
Organism: Heterocephalus glaber; assembly: GCF_053883595.1. Taxonomy (NCBI): domain Eukaryota; kingdom Metazoa; phylum Chordata; class Mammalia; order Rodentia; family Bathyergidae; genus Heterocephalus; species Heterocephalus glaber. The sequence goes on from NW_028258377.1 coordinate 29,546,768, forward strand.
AAGCAGGTCCTATGCCTGGCCAGACCTCCATGTACCCATATGACCTTGAGCAGGACCCTGGACACAGCCTTAGGTTGTCCAAACAGTACTCACTCCCAGTTTCCTTCTCCCTGATGCTGCTCCTCAGCTCTACAAGTTGGGAAGCTAAGCAGTTCCTTTTCCAGCCATCCTTGCTGCTCAGCAAAGCCAAGAGACCCAGTTCTGACTAATGAGATGTAAGAAAATTCCACTGGAGAATGGCAGAGATGATTTGGTTTTATGAGAAAAGACAGAGCCATGACCAGCAATCATTTCCCTCCTTCCTCTCTTGAGTAGATAAAATCTGGGAGGCTTCAGAAGGTACTTTGCAGCCAGAATGAAAGCCATCATACAAAACTGCACAGCAAGAAAGACTCTGGGCCTAGTGGCATTATCAGGCAGCTAAACCAATCCCTATAACTACATAACCCCAGATTTCTCATGGAGTGATGTCTTAATCCATTTTTTGTTGCTATAACAAAATACCCCAGACCATAAAATTTATAAAGAACAGAGATTTATTTAGCTTGTGCTTCTGGAGGCTGAGAAGTGTTAGCATCTGGTGAGACCTTTCTTGTGGTATCATATGACATGGTAGAGGGCAACACATGGTAAAATACAGCAAGTACGCTAGCTTGGGTCTCTCTTCTTCTTCTAATTATTAATGCCCTCATAGGTACCCTTCGTGACTTCATTTAATCCTTATTGTCTCCAAAATCCAATACAAATAACACATTGTTGCAGTTTGGATCTGAAACACCCTCCAAAATTCTTGTGCACTAGAGGTAGCTCTTTTGGAGAGTGGTTGGATTATGGGGGTGCTACTCCTAAATTGCTGTTAGCAGGTAGGGTCTGGTTGAAAAAGGCAGCTCACTGAGGGCATGACCTAGAAAGGCATGTCTCCCTTCCAGGCTCCTCTCTTCTCTTTCTACTTCCTGGCTACCATGAGTAGAGCAGCTTCCCTCCTTGGCAGACCCTTCCACCATTCTGTTTCTCAGTTTGAGCCTTTCAACCATGGACTGAAACTTCTGAAACTGTGAGCCAAAATAAGCCTCTCCTCCTTTAAATTGTGGGTGTCAAATACGGTGTCATAGACAAGAAAAGTGACTAAGATACATACATTTGGGGATTACATATTCAACACATGAACTTTTGAGGGACACATTCAAGTCATGGCAGGTGAGAAAGACTTATATTTGCTTTCTCTATCTCCTATTTCATCTTCCCAAACTGAAACTCAGTACCCATTAAACAGTAACTCCCCTATATTTGTTTTTAAAATAGAAAATGAATACACCAAAAATTACATAAAGACATCTTTCTAAAAATCCAGACAAGAGAGGCTCCCAGCCAAGTCAGAAAAAGGAGAAAAGTACAGAAAGGACTCTGTGGTATGACATCAGAAAATCTGATTCTGCCTCTCACAACTGGCACAAGCTTGTTAAAGACTTAGAACACCCAATTTCCAATGATTCTGGGTGGGGACCCAACATTCTGCCTTCTTATCCCATGCAGGCCCCCTTTGAGATCTGTATGAGCCAAACAAGGAAGGGTCTCTTTCTCACCTCCCATTTTCAATAAGAAAAGCAACTAAGGGGAAAGTGCAGTCACAGAAGCTGTCTCTTTACACCCTAGGCCACCTTGTGAAAAAGGTATTCTCATTGCATTCCTATTGACACGGATGAGGAAACTGGCCAGTGCCTTTCTTCCAAGGGAGGCTGAGTATCAGTAGGATTCACCTGAAGGGCAAGGAGGGAAGGCAAGCTGGAGGATCTCCTGGGAAAGGCAACTCTGCTGTTACTTCATGCCACATGCTTAAAGTTGCCGCTCTGTCCCTGACACCATCCTCACCTTCTTGGATCCTTCTTGGATCTTGGGTGTCCACATGTCCCCACAAAGCCCCATGCAGTCATAGGGGGGCTTTTCAGAGGTGGCTGGATCTAGAGTATGTGATGCTGAGACTGATCCATGGTGTGATGCTAGGATTAAAGATGCTCCACCATGGATGTGAGTGCTAAGAGCAGGTAGCCTGGATAGAATATAAAGGACAGAAAAAAATTGTTGCTGCTTGTTGCTTGCTGCTTGCTACTTTGCTGCTTGCCACCTTCTGTCTACCATGAACTGTTTCTTCTCCGTGATGCCCTTCTGCCATCACACACAGCCTTGGAGCCAGCTGACTACAAACTGAAACCTCTACAAACTGTGAGCTGCAATAAACCTTTCCTTCTTTAACTTTGGATGTTGGTATTTTGTCTCAGCAACAAGAAAAGTACCTAAGACCAAATCCCACACTCCCATGAGTTCTAACCTTCAGAGGACCAAATGCTTATAACCCTAAGCACTGGAACTTCTTAAGCATTAAGGGCCCTATGAAATGAGATAATCAGTTTAATGTGATAAGTGCAGAGTAAATATTAGCTATGTCCACTGGCTAATCCTTTGATCTTGAATAAATTACTTAACATCTTCAAGGCTAAGTTTTCTCATCCTTAAAATGAGATAATCATAGTATCTATCTCATAGGGTGGTTGTGAGGATTAAATGAAATGATGCTAAGCAAGTGATATATGGCATATCATATATATAATATATATATATAACATATATCATAGTGATACATGTGATATCTCTCCTCATCCATCATAAGGATCATGGGTGACACTCTTGTAACAAAGACAGTTTAACAAGAGAAAAACATGACAAACGTATTGAATTAAAGTTCTTTAGGATGTGAAAATCTTCAGAAATGAAGACCTGAAAACTCTCTCTTTTTTTTTTTTTTTTTTGGTATCGGGGATTGAACTCGGGTCCTTGCGCTTGCGCAGCAGGCGGCGAAACCACTGAGCTAAATCCCCGGCCCAAAACTCTCTGTTTTTATGTTTAATTTCAACAAACAGGATCAGTGGAGAAATGGAGTGGACCAAAGGGCATGGCCTAATGGTAATAGACTGAGGGGAAAACTCAGCAAAACCTATCCTTTTATATGTTTCTTGGCCTCTTCATGTAGCATTCCTTCCCCTCAGGTATGAGGCAGGACCCCTCTGGAATGAGGATTTTCAAGAGAAGGTAGAAGGGAGAGAATGACCTTTATAGGCTTTATGGCTTGTTTTGGGGAGCAAGACTTTAGTTTCTGAAACCTACCTTGGAGAAGAGTTTAGTTTCGAAGGCTCACTTTGGGAAACAGGACAGAAGCAGAAGGTCAGAGGGACACTGTTTCTGAGCCCCTTCTTTAGTTCAAACTACTCAGTACACCAAAATGCCGTACCGTGAAGTATGCTTTTTGAGTCACAGCAGTGTTTAGAAAAGTACCTGGTCCTTGGTAAGCATTAAATAACAGCTTGCTGTTATAAGACTTCTTATACAACTTAGAGTCTGAAAGAAGCCTAATTCTAGACCGTGCTTTTTGCAAGGGATGGCATGGTGTTGTAGATGTTACCAGGCCTTGGTGCCCCTGAGAACTGCAGTGGGATGGGGGGATCATTAATCAGCCAATGGGGAAGAAAGAAGTGGCTTACTGGATTGAGACTTAAAATCCTCTTTAGGGTAAAGCCCTCTTTCTTATAAATAAAATTGCAAAAACATTCCCACTTGGAGGATATGGAGACCAGTGAACCCAGCCCCTACCCTCAAGGATTGTAGTCTGGTAAGAGAAAAAAGAAGAAAACATGGTAATACATTAAAATAGAGTCTGGCTGAGATAAAGGCATGTGCACCATGGATATTTCTTTTTACAAGTTTTCCAGCTCCTCAGAGGCGCCCTTTCAGTCCTTGTCACCTTCTCTGGGTATAATAATTTGGCATAAACCTATCAGTTCACCTCCCTATAAATCAGACGTTAATCATCTCTTTACTATTTCATTTCAGCTCAGCTTTTCTTCCAGGACAGCGTTTGTGAGCAAAATGCATTTGGACAAGTCTTTCTCCAAAGGGTCATATTATACGAAGGAAATGAATTCCCTCACTCAGACTCATAAAATGCAAAAATGATATCAACATGCTAGCTGAAGGCTGAGGAAACCAGGCGCGCATACTGAAAAGCCTCCTTGGGCAGGAAGCACGCTCCTTGGGGCTGATTTGCATTTATCTTCAGGCAGGCCTGAGCTCCCGCCCTATCCACCTAGTGGACGCCAACGTGTCAGGGGCAGAGGGCGCTGCAGCTGCTCGCTCAAAAGGAGCGCGAACCATCTCTCCCCTGCTCTCAGTGTCGTCCCCCCCCCCCCCCCCCCCCCCCCCCCCCCCGGCTCTCAGCCCCCGCTCTCCGGCGCCTTCCCTGGCCGCTTGCAGAAGGAGCTGATCCGAGCACGGAACATGAGGGATCTATCTAGGGATTCTGCAGGTGGCCTGGGGTGTGGAGGACAGAGAAAGTTGGGGGAAATCGTGGGCAAACCACAGTGCTCAGTGAGCTTCCTTCTTCCCAACCCAACAGGAATAGAGGTGTAATGAAGCTGAAATGACGGGGAGAACCAGGCCTCAAGGATGTGTATCTGGTCGTGAAGCAAGACCTAGGTTCAGATGTCTACTCCCTTCTTAGTAGCTACGTGCTCTTAGGCAATTCCTCAATCACTTTGTGCCTCAGTTTCCTCATTTTAAAAACAACAATGCTAAGAGCACCACCAGTTCCCAGGGATGCACTAAGGGTGAACCAAGACAAAGTACAACGAATGACACCACTGTGGTGGTGCACACCTATAATCCCAGCACTCTGGGAGGCTGAGGCAGGAGGATCAAAAGTTCAAGCCCAACCTAGGCAGTGTAGTAACTCGATGTGACCCTGTCTCAAAATAAAAACCAAAAAGGGCCAGGGATTTAGCTCAGTGGTTCTGCCACCTGCCTCAGAAGCACAAGGACCCGAGTTCAATCCCTGGTACCAAAAAAAATAACAAAAAAATAAAAATCAAAAAAGGGCTTGGATGTAGCTCAAGTGTGAAAGCCCTGAGTTCAATCCCCAGTATCAAAATTAATTAAGTAATTAATTAATGCACAATACATGTCAGTTGTGATTGCTGTTATCCTAAGGAGAAGCAATCCTAATCCTGCCTCTTTTTCCCTCCCCGGGAGGTTAGAGCAGATTTTGGACATGAACACAGCTCTCTAGTCTTAACTGAGAGAGCTATGTCCTCCCGCCTACCAGCCCACAGCTCTCCTGAGCACACTGCTGGCAAAGAGCAGCAACAGATGCCCCAAATTTCTGCACCCAGAACAATTCCCATATCAGCAAACCATGGCATAGGTTTCGGTTTAACCTTGTAGAACATTCTCCAGCCATGGCTTAACCTTTCCCCCTGAACTCCACTTCTTTTGGTATGTTTGGCATCTTTAGAGCCTAACTAGGCCAACGAATCCCCAAGTAGTTTGAGCCAAGATCCATTTGTTCAAATGAAAATCTTAAATGAAGTCCCAGCATACACAGGGACTGGGGAGGATGGTGTACGAAGGGGCAATGTCTGCAATATTCTAATCCCTTACAAGCAGAATATATTAGTATATTTCTTTCATAATTAACAATTAATTTTTGTAATGTCCCATATGGAAAGCAGACAGAAGCAGAGCTGCTGTGACTAAAGGCTTCTACCCACTCACTCTGCCTCCCTGTTCCCTGCTGAACACCCTAAGGAGTCTCAGCACTCCTGGGCTCTGCAGAGCAATCTGAGAACCTCTGATTTTATGGCAGGGTTTGGTGCCTTGCCCTAGCACTTGGAGTCTGATTAGCACCAGGCCTCAAACTTGAACCTGGGTCTCCGGATTCCCATTTTGGCCATTCCTGTTATATTAAGTCATAATTCCCAGAAGATTAGCATGAAAACAACCAGTCTAGGACCAAAGAGCTATCACACATTAAAACTTAATATCTCCCCAAAGCACTTTAGTATAATTAGTTTCTCAAAATAGTTGCCCATCTCCTGGAACATGCTGTCCAGAAACTGAAAAGCATCCTTTGCTTCCCACCATGGGTGAGTGGAAAAGAACCAGCAAGTGCAGGATCCTACCAGCCTAGTAAAGTCAGGATAAAAATCCTATGGCAACTTTGTGCTAATTAAAGCAAAGTTGGGCCAGGAATTTAGCTCAGTGGTTCTGCTGCCTGCTTCAAAAGTGCAAGGTCCAGAGTTCGATCCTCAGTACCAAAAAAAAGAATAAAACAAAGTTGTACCTCCTGCAGGCAGGCACAGCCCCATGCCAGGGTACATGGTTTGCTGAGTGGAGAACAGACCAGATTTCAGCCCCGTTTACTCCCTCAATCTGCCACCCCTGTGCAGGACACAACCTACCCATCTGTGCATGGCAGTCTACTCATAGTAAGAGAAATAAGTGTTGTTGAAGACGAAATAGAAAGAGAGAGAGAGAGCTTTCATTCATTTGTTTGTATATTCATCCATTGAGTAAATAATTGCTAGTAATTATTGTGCCAGGCACTATGCTAGGTGCAAAAAAGAATGCATGGACAAAGCAGGTAAGTCAACAACCTTTCAAGACTTTACAGCCTAGAGAAGACTAAAGACAATATCCTTAGTAATAAAAATTCTGTGTGGCGAGCCAGGAATATAGCTCAGTGGTGCTGAGCCTGCCTCACAAGCAGGTCCTGGGTTCAATTCCTGGTACCAAAAAAAATTCTCTGGTGTTTGCGTAGGTCTGTGAAGTTATCAACTGAGATATTTTGTGTTGCAAATAAGAGAATGCCTACTCAAATTGGTTTTGACCAATAAGGAACATTAAGGATAATCAACAAGAAGTACAGTAAATCATGACAAAATTACTTAATTCAGAAATTCAATAACGTCATATGTTGGCTTTTGTCCTTATATGTACCCTACAAGCTGGCTGCTGTACCTCCTTATGTCACTATGCACAAAACTTGGAAAGGCAGTTTGCCTCTAAGACTGATTTTTAATCAGGGAAGAGAACTTTCCCAGAATTCCCTGGCAGACATGGCCAAGGCCTAACTACCAGGGAAGCTGGGAAATGAGAACCTGGTATTTCACTCTCTACCATGGGAGGCAGGCTCTGAGGGTGGGAAATAACTATGGGTTAGGTGAACAAGGGTGCTTGCCACTGGAGCACAAAGGAGGAACTTGGAACCCAGATGTGAAGGTGGGTGACTATGGAGAGCAAGATAGCCCCCCGTAATGTCTATGCTCTGATCCCCAGAAACCCTAAGACCACAAACAGAAAATCTAGCTATCCCCACCTGGATGTGGGACCATCAGAACTATGCTAATGATCTCAAATTGGTTATTGTTGTAGCCAGCTAAATATGTGACAATTTGTTGTAGTACCAATAGAAACTAAAGACCCCAACTGAGAACATATCCATGCTTCATCTTGGAGAATTAAGAGGATTTTCTAGGTAAAGGGAATAACATGAGCACAAATTAATTTTTTTAATGTATAAATTTATTATCATTCACCAAACACACACACATACAAAAATTAAAATTATTCAAAGAAAAACAATGCAAGGGAAAAAACTATAATAATATTCAAATATAATAGAACTAAACCAAAGCAAAACTGAAAAGTACTTAAACATTTTTCCATATAATTTAAAAAAAAAATCTCAAGCATTAACAAGACATCAGAAGATGTGATTTGTTTTAGAAAGATTTTCAAAAGTAATATTGGACAAGTAGTGGTCTGGTGAAAAAATTCTAATGAACTAGTAGACTCCACATAGGCCAAAATTTTTTTAATTTAAATTTCAATACAGTCATGTGACATGTGATGGAAATATAATCTGAGAAATATGTTATTAGGCAATTTCATCCATGTGTTTCACAAAGTACCACACAGAGTGCCAACTTCTAAGTGCAAACTGAAAAGGTATACGTCAATCACCTATGATGGCCCCTTGATATTATCCAAATACGCAGTTAAACACGAGATACATGAGGCTACCACTGGCATAGCAGCACGCTGTTTTACACTAAACTCTTTTATATAAATAGGATTATGATCTAAAGGATGAAAAACACAGCATGTTATGATGAGTACCTAAAACAGTAACAGTCATTTATCACACTATCGAGTACTGTGTACTGTACATAGTTGTAATGAGCACAAATTTAGAAGAGAAAAAAATATATAATATTTGGAGACCAAAAAGCTCATCCACCTGAAGCACAACGTAGGAGAAAGAAAAGGAGAAATTCAAAAACTAAGGACAGGGAAATAAGCAGTAACTAAGTCAGGTGAGTTCTCTAATGTCAAGATGGGGCTTCATCATGACTGTTAGCAGGCAGCTCAACAGCCACTGAGAAATTTTAAGTAGAAAAGTAATAGGGTCCTATTTCTATTTTTACATATGATTCTAGTTGCCACATGAACAACGGATTCAAATATGGCAAGAAAGACGGTAAGATGACCAGATAAAGGGCATGATAATTCTCCAGAAGAGAGATTATTATGATTTGGACAGGAAGATCTGATGGGGATGGAGACAAATGGACTATTTTGAATGAAACAAAGCAGAGGATTGACAGGATTTATTGACTGGACAAGAGTGGTGAAGAAGAATCAAGAATAAAACCAGTTCATTTATTCATTCCACCCTTGGTTATTAGCACCTTCCATAGCTCATGTTCTAAGGCTCAAGCTAGACGTGGGCATTGTCTGGGGGTGGGGGAGCATAGTCCCTACTTACAAAGAACTTAGGGACTACTGACTTGATATCATTGTGGTCTTTGACAGAAGAGGAGCAGCTTGAGTTGAGGAAGGAATAAAGATGAGAAAGCAAAGTTAATGAGCTCTACTTTACATCTTGGACAAATTTATGGGACAACCAATGGAGTATCCACTATGAATTGGATAGAGTCCATGAGTGAGGTTTGGGCTAGAGACAGGGACTGGAGATCACTAGCACATATAAGAAAGCAATCTTGAGAGAGTCAGAAGATAAAGCCTATGGGGAGAGGGGTTAAAAATCAGGGTAAGCGGGGTTTGGAGTGCAGCTCAATGATAGAGCACATGTTTGGTCCAATCCCCAGCATCAGAAAGAAAGTGGGGAGGGAAGAAGGAAGGAAGGCAGGCAGGCAGGCAGGCAGGCAGGCAGGCAGGCAGGAAGGAAGGAAGGAAGGAATTGGGACATGGGAATTTGCTTTCAAAAGCTTTTGCTTCCACCTTTTTGCCTTAGGATCGACTCTGAAAGAGCTACAAACCGAAAACTGGGAATGTCTTTGAGTCATACTGGCTAAGCCTGGGGCCAAGAAACTCAGGGGTGCCCAATAAAGGTAACTGAATGAAGAAATGACTCCAGAAGGCAAAAGAATGAAACCCTGTGGACAGCTCTCTCTCAGACCTTTTGCTCTCTGCTTTTCTTAAGGAGTTCTCCTGACTCCGAATACAGTCCTTCGTTATTTGGATGCCTGCATTTCATCTCTAATTTTCACTTAAATTAGTTGCTCACTTTCAAACTGGATCTTCCCCCTTGATGACTAACGCGCTTTCTTAGGACTCACAAGTTTGACGTTCAGTGTTTCCAAATAAGCAGACATGTGACTTTACAAGGGTGGAAAGGTAGGGAACATGGCATCCACGTGTAGACTTGATTATTTTCCTTCCCTAGGTATAAAAAAAAAAAATCAGTCACAGGCAACCATTTCAAATCCCAGAAACAATCTTTGGGATTGGAAGCCAGGAGGAATAAGCCGTTGTGCAGTGATTAAGAAAATGCACACGTCAGACTAAAGAGGCTTTAACGCTGCCTTTTTCTACCTGTGCGACCTCAGGCAAGTTACTCACCCACTCTGTGCATCAATTCTCTCAACTATAAACTGGGAGCAATAACAGCACCTATTGCAAAGGGCTAGAGTGAAGATAAAACGTGACAGTGCTTGTGAAGGGCTCAACATAGGGCCCTGGATATTGTAAATCCTCAACAAATGTTAGCTAGTGTATTAGTTTCTTAGGGCTTCTATAACTAAGCACCACACACGGGATTTACACAACAGAAATGGTATCAAGAAGATTGTTCCTCCTGAGGACCATGAGGGAAAATCTGCCCCAGGCCTCTCCCCTAGCTTCTGGAGCTTTGCTGGCAATCTCCGTGTCCCTGGCCTTCTGTAGCCTCACTCTGATCTCTGCCTCCATTTCTCTGTGTGCCTGTCTGGGTCCTAATTTCCCTTTCTAATGAGGACACCAGTGATAGTGGATTAGGGACCTCCCTACTCCAGTAGGATCTCATCTTAACTAATTGTTTCCACAAGGACCCCATTTCTAGCACATTTGAATGCCCTGGATGCCACAACTTCCAATATATGAATTTTAGGAGGACACACTCCAACCCATAACAGCTGGTTAGTACTACTTTTTACTCTTGTCAGATTACCAAGTAAATATACATATCTTTCTTTTCAATTTTTCATTTTAAATTAATTTCAGACCTATAAAACTATTGCAAAAATAATTCACTGAGGTCTCATATAATCATCACCCAGCTTTCCCTGATGTTAACATAATCATAGTGTCAATTTCTAAACTAGGAAATTAACATTGATACAATATTGTTACCTAATCCATAGATCATAATTCAATTTTTTTTTTTTTGGTACCGGGGATCAAACTTGGGTCCTTGCGCTTCTGAGGCAGGCGGTGGAACCACTGAGCTAAATCCCCAGCCCCCTTAATTCAAATTTTGCCAGTTATCCTACCAATGTCTGTTTTGTGGTCCAGGATCTAATCCAGGATCCAATGGCTTCCCGTCCCTATAATCACCGCAAATCTAGAAAAGTTCCTTGATCTTCTTGAGGCATGCACTGCCCTGACATTTTTGAAAAGCATTAACCAGTTATTTTGTAAACCATCTCTTACTGTGCCTTTCTTGGTGAAGCCTATCAGGAGGGGCATGCAGTCAATACTTCTAGGTACTGGTGATATTACCTTTGATGATGTGGTTCAGATGTTTCTCTAGGGTTCTCTACCATAAAGTTAACTATTTTTCACTGCAGAATTAATATACCTTATAGAGAGAAACACAGAAAATATGTTAATACCCTCCTTCCTACCATACTTCCAAAAAATAGTTTGGGTATACATGGAAGATACTTGCAACAATTATTTTGTCCAATTTTTATTTGCCTGTTTTACTTCCATCATTCTTTCTACATCCATTAATTGGAATTCTACTGTGAGAAAAAGAGCATTATTTATATTTCCTATATCCTTCGTAATAAAACCTCCCTGACTGTTGATACTATCAAAGACCATCACGTTGGCTCCCCAGGACCCATGGTGTCTGATTCCTGGGCTTGCCTATTTCTCAAGTACTCTCTACATGCCTGTATGAAGGCAAAAACTTCCTTTATTTTGCATTTAAACCTCATGATTTTAGTTCCCATTAATAGAATCTTTGAGGAACAAGTGTGCCAAATGCTTTGCAGGGTGAAGAGGATGTTTAAATTATTCAAGAGAACAGCTTTTATACAATTTATTTGTACCCATTTACACATCAAAATTAATGCTAATTAGATACAATTTCATCTATTCATTAAAACAAATCCCAAAGCACTTCAGAAATCCTTATCCTAATGTTATTCTAGGCACTTTAAAACAAAGCTATTTTTCTTAAAAAGGAAAAGCATGACTTGTGTTTTATAAAAACGTGTGTTTGTCAGCTCCCTGCCTCTCAAGTGCAAGGTCCCGAGTTCGATCCCTGGTACCGCAAAACGAAAGAAAACAAAAAACAAACATGTGTTTGTAGCTGTGATGGGAGTTTCTTGTTCCTCTTGTCCAGTTATCCTCCTTATTTCTCCTAATCAACCAGGTATTCATTCAACAACCACTCATTGAGAACCTACTGTGTGCTAGGCTCTTCTCTAAATGCTGGGGCCAAATCGTAAATAAAATAGACCCAAACTTCTACCCTCTCAAGCTTCATCAGATGAGGACTACAAGCAAAAGGACAGATTTTGTCTGTCTCTGGTAGCTGCTTTGCAGAAGCATTAAGCACAATAAGGCCACAGAGAATCACAGGGGCAGGGAGGACTGTGGTTTAGATAATGTGAGCAAGGATGACCCCCTCAGATGAAGTAGAAGAAGTAAGACTAGAATGGAGAACTGAAAGAAGGGAGAGGAAAGTGCTGTGGCTTTGGGGATGGGGAGGACATTGCAGGACAAGGAATAGTGAGGGCAAGGTTCTATTAAAGGGCAGCAGTCAGGCTGCATGTGCTGGTGGGAAGGGGTATGTGCGTTTGTCCCCAGAATGGACCATGTGCACTGTGTAGACAGAGCCTTCCTTTGCTACGTTTTAAGATTTCAGTGCCTTCCAATCTACCTTATCTCCTCCATTTAATTTTTTAACATGAATTTTTGAATATATTTCCTCAGGTGGAAAAGTACTATATATATTTTATAGAGATAGACATGGTGTATTAATAAAATATAATAATTATTATATATAAGGTCTGACTTTTTTAAATGTCTGGTGACCACCCTGTCATCCTCTGTCCTATACTCAGATCTAGGTAAACTGTTAAGAAAGACAGAGTGTGTCTTCCTTTGGTGTAACATTGAACCGAATTGTGGGTAAAGTTTCACCCTACACATGCATTGTGGTGATCCACGCAATAGCCACTGGCCACTGGAGGGTAATGAGCACTTGAAATGTGGGGAAACATGCTGTACATGTAAAATGCTCTGTGGGGTTTGAAGATAGTATAGAAGAATGTAAAAATGTCCTATGAATAAATCTCAATTTACAAAATCTGAACCTTCAATGTGCAAATACATATGAATACAGAATATCAGGTAAAGTTCCTGGACCATAATGGTCAGACGTCCTTTCATTCTCTGCCTTTTTGGTTTGTTCCTTTATCCAGGATACTCTATCATCAATTTTTATGAACTTGAAACAAGTTCAAGAACAAGTTCAAAAGGTACACTACCTTGGTCCTTTCTTCTTTAATTAAAAAATATCTATTTACACCCATAATTTCAAGATAGGAATAAAGAAATGGAATGTAACCAATAGTAAATATGCTAAGAGTACATGAAAATTTTGAGACCTCCGGAGTGGCATAAGTATACCTTTTTTACTATACTAAAATATTATGTTTCCCAAAATTCCTCATTGCTCTCTTTCCTGGAAACAAATAGCAAATTGTTTATAAGTGAAAGTTGATAATGAAGAAAAATATAACAATTGATAGTTTCTGCATCAATAATTAATTTACGTATGTACTAATGTGTTCATAATATGTTAGTTTTTCAAGGTAACTCGTGCTTAAATTTCATCAGCTCTGTAGCCAGAAGTTAGATTTTATTATTGCTATTAACGTTAGGAAGGGCTAAAAGAGCAAATTTTCAGATAAATTATACAAAATGGAAACAAAGTTTTTGTAAAAAGGGAAGGGTGGAGGGGGTAAAGGGAGCACAGGGAATGGGGAAAAAATAAGAACCAAGATACATCATGTACAGGTACAAGTACCCAATGATAAATGTAAACATATTGTACACCTAAACTGTGCCAATAAAAGAATTTAAGCAAAAAAATTATATAGATATATTAGTAACCCTGAAAATATGGTACTAAATTCATCTTTTCTTATTAGATTACTGTCTTTGATTTGTGCTATTCTAGCTAAAGTAAAAAGGATTGAACTGTAAAATATTCATTGATTCCTATAATCATCTAACTTATAGCTTAATGGAAAAAAACTTCACTTTTTTGAGGTGGATGTCAAAAATCCTATTTTGCATATATTAAATGAAAGTTATTAAAATTTAATCAATTTTTGACCTTTTAAATGAGGCAAGAAAATTATTTAAATTACATATATGACTCATATTTGTCATTCACTTTCCACTTCTTTTAGATAGTACTAATATATACCAAAGTATTAATCATGCTTATATCTTTGTTTCTGTTTCTTTTTTAATTCCTGTTTTGGCTTTTCTATTTTCTTCAAGTGTATATTTAAAAACAGACACTTCAGCTGGGGATGTAGCTCAGGGCACTGCACCTGCCTTGCAAGTACAAGGTCCTGAGTTTGATCCCTGGTACCAAAAAAAACCACCAAAAAACCAGACACTTCATTGGAGGTAAGGAAGCCACTGGAGACATGGAGGAGGAGAAGTCATCTGCTCAGTAAGTCCAGAATATAGGTTTGGAAGTGTAGCTCAGTGAGAGAGAGCACTTGCCTAGTGTGGGTAAGGACCTGGGTTCAGTCCCTAGTACCAGCAAATAAAGGGAGAAAGTGAAAACATTTTCCATTCATTCAGGATTCTAAAACTGACATCTGCTATTCAATTAAACTAAATTTGACATAGGACTACCTCTTTACCTTGAATCTCTATGTAATAAACTGCAACCCAATGTAAGGATATACTTTTGTAGCAAATGGCTGAGAATCAGCCAATCAAACTGGCCATGTTTCTGTCCATCACAAACTACCAACTGATCAGACTACATCTAAATGAGGTAAACACCGAGCTATAAGCAGTCAAGTTTCTCTGTACCTCACTTTCATTTCCTGTCTGCAAATGCTTCCTGCCCAAGCTGCAGAATAGAGTTCTCTGAACCTCTACCGGCTCTAAGAGCTGCCTGATTCCTGTATTGTTCTTTGACCAATTAACCTCTGGTCGATTTAATTTGTCTAAAGTTTTAACACTGCACATATACTGTAGGGACAGACAGCTTTGCAGGCAATGGCCCTAATGGTGACTCTAGGGTTTGCAAAAGCACTGTTGTGCCTTGGCCTACAAGCCCTGCTCCACAGAACTGATATGCTATGATGATAGCAAACCCAAGTGGCTAGCTCCCTTTTTTTTTTTCCAGTACATTTCTTTTATTTTTTTTGATACCAGGGATCAAACTCGGGTCCTTGCACTCACACAGCAGGCAGCACAACCACTGAGCTAAATCCCCAGCCCTTTAGTACATTTCTGGTATGGTCATTTGTACTTGATCCATACTGTGGACTTCCCTATACAACTCCTCAGTGACCTAGATCCTTGTCCACAAACAGTAGGACCAAGCTCAAGGTGGCCGTCGAAGCACAAATCAGCCTACTTTGCAGGGTAATGTTTTGGAACAAATTGTACAGACTTAATCATGCAAAAATGTTATTATATTGAAGAGGTCAGAATTCGAAAGATGCTTGGCTGATTCAGCAACTGAATTTTATTACTTCTGACGCTGATGAGCAAAAAGCAACCTGCCTCTTATATTTAGGCAGTCAGCTCTTTTTCCCAAAACAAGAATGGACAAGAAGAGAAGGCAGAGCAGGGGGAAAACAGCAAGTGGATTTAACTGGATCATTATATTAAAAGCTGCAAAGGTCTTATCGCTTTTCAGGAAATTTCACTGCTTTCAAAAGATCTTACTATATTTTTAGTTATACAAATAAATTTTAAAATTTAAATCTGAGTAACTTTGATTCTGTAAAATGTGAAACTTTGCTAGGTAAAAGTACTGACCACTTTCTCCCCAAAGGGATATCCTCTGCTCACTCTCTTTCAGCCCAAGCTCCACACAAAGGGAAAGCTTTCACTTTTAAATAATTAAAAAATTACTCGAAATATATAAAACTATAGTATTTGTCTGAGCCACTTTTCTCATCTCTGGGACAAAATACTCAACATCGACAGCTTAATGGAGGGGAGGTTTATTTCAGCTCATGTTTCAGTCCATAGTCGGCTGGCTCCAAGGCAGACCTTCCAGGTCACAGCCCCAGTGACCTGCCTCTTCAGACCAGACCCCAGCTCCTAAGAGCAAGTCATTTTTACTGATTTCATAAAGCCTTGCCTATGATTTCACGAGGCGTTGAGAGGACTTCTAGATATAAACCACAAGGATATTTGACTTTACTCATCTAACCCTACAAATCAAAGCCATATTACAATTTGAACACCAAGGTGTGACTTTGGAAACAACTGCAATGGAGCTCGTGGTGCAGCAGTGCATCACGGCAGCGATGCACGTCAAAACCATTCTTCTCCTGGCGAGACCAAAAAGAGACAGGGTCCCACAGTGTCTTTCGAGGGTACACACCCAGTGACTTAAACCTCCCACTAGGCTCCACCTCTTAATGTTCTCCCCATCTCCCAGTGGTGCCACACTGAGGAACAACTCTTTAACCCACAGCCCTTTGAGGAATATTCCAGATCCAAACTATAGCAAACCTCTAGCAGAGGATGGCAAATGGGATGAGGTGTCACTCCCGTGATTACTTCACTTAATATAAGATAATTTTGTATCAGTGGACTGGGGCCAGAGCCTCTCCTGAGGGGTTGATGAAGTAAGCGGCCATACTGTAGAAGCTCAAGTGGCAAGGGATTGTGGGAAGTTTCCAGAACTTGAGGTGGCTAACAGCCAAGAAAAAGTTGAGGCTCATTTAACATGCACTCACTCACATAGCCTTAGAACATGAAGTCTGCCAACAATCTGATTACATTTAGAAGTAGAATCTTCATCAGTCACACTTCCAGACAAGAACCAGCCTTGCCCAACATTTTGAATGCAGCCTTGTGAGACCTGAAACACAGGATCCAACCTAGCTGGACTTGGACTCCTCCTGAGCATGGAAAGTATGAGATAATAAATGTGCGGTTTTAAGCCACTAAATGTGTAGTAATCTGTTACACAGCAAGAGCAAACTAATACAAGGACATTGAGTTTCTAACCCTAAACCTCACAGAATCTGTGCAACTGGATGCCCAGCCCAAGTTTGTCATTGAGGTCATGCTCTGTTCATTGCTTCCAAATGCTACTTTTAAGACTGTTTTAGGCTCCAGCCCACATCCTAACACATGACTCACCCAAACTCATACCACAGGGTCTTCCCCTACCTGTCACCTAGCAAATCACAGTACTTTTCGTGTATACAGAATTGCATGACAGAGGAACAACAATGTGAGTTCATCTTGGGCCCTATTTGAAAAGTTTGAGGGGCCTATGGCTCTGGAAGAAACTTGAAAGTATGTGGTTCCCACCTGTATTGACTGTGCCCCATCAGCCTGTATGGTGTGGATGCTTATTCACTCTGACCTGGATGGCAGCATGGAAATGGTAGCACTTTGCTTTAGGTGATTTGCTGCTTGGTAGTATCTATACAACACTTCCCATTGTCCTATTAATCAGAATGATCAATCTAGCATTGAGCTCCCAGAACTCTCTGAAACTATCAATTTAATAGAAATAAGTATGGCATTTAGATATGGTACTGTGTACTTCTATTATTATCTTGTGAAGGCATTGTAAACTACATGAATCAATTTACTGTGACACTCCAGGCTGAACGTATTTGAGATGGATTAAAATATTTCCTGCACATCATAGAAACATAAAACTGCTAGTAGTTTACCCATCCAACACCACATCAGTAATGAGTATTTACAAATGTCTTCTTTTACAATAAGCTGTCATGAAAATATTTTTATTTCATATATCCTCCTATAAAGGTCAATGGAAGCCAGGCACATTGCTATGTGCCTGTAACACCAGCTACTTGGGAGGTTAAGGCAGGAGGATCACAAATTCAATATTAGCCTAGGCAACTTAGAGAGATTCTGTCTCAAAATTTAAAAAAGATGGATTAAAAATCAATAAGCAATAATACAAAAAGAAAAAGGAAAAAAATATATGTAATATTTTGTCATTAGTCTAAGCACAGCTGGAGGCATTTAAAGAACCAAATGTTTAAAATGATGACATTAAACAAGTACGCATTTATGGTTGTTCACCTATTCACTTGTTAATTCAACTCCTATTTGTCATATACCTACCAAGTTCAGAAACTTACTTTGTGACCGGAAGAAAAGCAAAAGAAATACAAGTGATCTCTAATCTATTTGGACTAATTTAAGCACCAAGAACTACTGAGACTATCTATATTCTTCTTGTACGTATGTTATTAGTGCCCGTGTGCATAGAAAAATGTCTGGAAGGATGTATATCCCAATGTTACCAATGACTACAATGTAATCACATGGTTACCTCTAGGTATGAAATTACATGTAACTTTGAAAACGTATTTGTGTTTCTGAAATAAAAATAGCTCTTAAAAATAAAAATTATGTATAGTATTAAAGATGTGGTGGGTTCAGAATATGATACCCCAAAGTAGGATCCTTTGTCATATTGAGTACTTTGAACTGAAGGAGACTGGAATTGAAGATAGCTGATCTTTCTAAGAGAACATAGCAACAAAAATTCTTCTTCCTCAAGAAGGTGGAGGGGCTCAGAGAAACTGGAACTCCTCTCCCCCAAGGCAAACCATGAAACCTACAGCATTCACTACCTCCCCTAAAAGCAGACCATAAGACCTTCACTTCAGAAGAGTCCTGTCTAATACCCTGGGGGTAAAGGATGTTATGTACATGGAGACACCAAGATGAATCTGAACAAACAGGCTTTGCTAAGTTTGCCCCAGTTTATCACCATTAGATTATACCCTTGCTTCCAGTAACATTTCTACAAAGCTGTCCATTCCTCCTCAAATATAAGCACACACACACATAGCCTTCCCTGAGTCTTTGGGTCTTTATTTGCAAAGGTTCTTATGCCACATAAATTTTGTAAAACTAAATGTGATATACTTTTTCCTGGCTAATCTCTTTTGTTATAGAAGAGTTGGCTGTAGACCTTGAAATGAGTAGAAAAAAGTATTATACCTTTTCAGTCCTGCAATATCTTTTAAAGTAATAGGTCTAAAATGAACTGAACAACCCAACAAATCCACCAAAACACATGCACAATTTTCTTTGATCAAAGAACCAATTAAAGAATAATAATGTTTATAGCTGCTATTCTTTTTAAAAAATGACTTCTTAAAATTGAGCACCATCTGCAATAGTACACAAGGGCTTCTTCATTATTTTCCCTTCAACGGATGTTTAGGCTTATTTTTGTTTTTGTTTTTGCTTTGACTAAAATTTCAAAACTTGCATAGATGTGCAGGTCCTGAAACATCTTATGGTAATGGAGCATCTTTGAATCAGTTTGCAGAAAATGAGTCCTGGGGATGCTGGGGGAGGGGCCCAGGGGACTGGGAATTGGAGGGAACATCTGGCAGCAGAATTCAGCCAGAATTAGGGAAGACACGGTACCACCATTAGATACTGGGAAAGAAGTAGCAGCATATGAGTGAAAGAGCAAAATGTAAAACTTTCTCTAAATCACTTTCCCAGCTATCCATATGTGAAACACCTAGAAGGATGTGGTGGTTAATCTTAATTATATCATTATGATTGACCTCAGAGCTGCCACAGAGTTAGCAAAGTGGTCAAAGAGGCGTGACCTTGGGTATTGTATCTGGTCTCTCACCTCTTCCTCTCTCACAGTGTTCTCCTGCTCTGCTTCCCAGATGCCATGAATTAAGCAGCTCTCCTCCACTATGCTCTTGCATCATGATGTTTCTGTTGCATCCAGCTGATCACGGACTGAATCTCCTGAAACTGTGAGTCAAATTGAATCTCTCCTTCTTTAAGTTGTGACTATGGGTATTCTGTCTCAGGAACAGAAAAGCTGACTAATGTAAAGGGAATGTTTGTGCTGCAACATTTTCAAGGGAAGAAACAGAAGAACTTTGATCCATCTTCCTGAGTGTGCAGAGTTCTGTTCTGCCTCACGTGTCACTGGCCACACATGCCCATGGTGAACACGTCATTTTGGAACCTCTGAGCAGAAAGGCTGGTGTGGTGGTTAATCTTGTCGACTTGATTGGATTGAGAAATGCCTAGGAAACTTGGGAAGCACAATTTCCGATGTGTTCGTGAGGGTGTTTCCAGAGAACTGGCATGTAGGACTAGAGAAACCTGCCCTAAATGTGAGTGGCATCATCCAACTGACTGGAGGCTGGAAGAGACTAAGGAAAGTGGAAAAATAAGCCACTAGAGGACATGCTTGCTTTCTGCTTCAGGCTGCCATTTGGAGAGAAGTCTTCCTCTACCCACACACTCCCTGCCTGATGTTCTGCCTCACCACAACTGTAGGAGAAATGGAGCCAGCTGATCCTATACTTCTGAGGCTGTGAGACAAAATAAATCTCTCCTCTTTTAAAGGCTGATTTTTCTCAGATGTCATAGCAATGAAAAGCTGAACACAGTTGGCTTAAGTCACGCAGGGTTTTTTCACTGTGGACAAAGGTAAATAAGAAAAGCTTTTCGTATGTTGATTTTGATATGCTAAGTTTTTATATCCTTTAAATCCAATCTCTTATTGAATGAGGAAGCTGAGAGGACTACTTGTGGTGCACATTTACATGTCTACCAGCTCCTATAGGGGAAGGATCACATCTGTCTTACCACTGAAGATCTGGCATCTTGCATGATATCTAGTACATTAATAAGTAGTTGGTAAATGATGCAAATGAAGGAAAGGAATGCAAGCTTTCCTGTGGTCACACTGGAAACTTTTCATTCTGGATGATGTCAACAGCCTCATCATCTTATCCTTTCTGCCTTTGCTCCTCTACAATCTATTCTCCACACAAAAGCCAGAATGATCCTTTAAAAACTCATTAAACTGCACACTTCAGATGGGTGAGTTTTATGGTATGTAATTCTATCTCAGTAAGATTACTAAAAATTATATTATCATTTCCACATTTAAAACCCTCTACTGGTTCCTTCCATTTCAGTTAGAATTCACCAGACAACTCACTGTGACCTGCAAAATTCTATCTTTCCTATGGACGTATCTACCTCTCTCTCCAACCTCATTTCCCACCAGGCTATCAATTACCTTCTGTTAATACCTGCATCTGCCAGTTTGCTCCTGTCAAGATATTGCATTTTCTCTTAGCTCTGCCTACAGTAATCTCCATAATCTTTTGAACAATGGCTCAGATCTCAGCTCAATGCCACTGCGATGGTTTGGATATAGTTTAAGTGTGTCCCCTGAAGATTCATATAGTATTGGAAGTTTAGACTCATTGTAGTGAGGTTGGGAAGTGGGCCCTTTAAGAGGTGGGGCTTAGTAGAAGGGCCTTAAGTCAATTGGAGGTGTGCTCTTGGAAGGACTGTGGGATCCCAGTCTCTTTTTGGCTTCCTATTGGGCAATATGACCTTTCCTTCTCTCAAGTGATCCACCATTGCCATCTGCCATGAAGTGATGCAGCCAAAGCGGACCTTGCCAGATCTTGTACCATGCTGTTTGGATTTTAGCCTCCCAAACTGAGCTAAACGAACCTCTTAATTTTTTATAAGCAGCCTACCTCAGGTGTTTGATTATACTAAGGAGAAATAGACTAATATGTCCTTCTTCCCACTGTCATGCATGTTATTGTGAATTATCACCCTAAAATGGCACCAGAGCAATCACTTTCTGTCCTGTTGTTTTTAGCACTTCTATTTAAAATTCTATTTGTCACTCATCTATAAGCTCTGTGAGGCTAGACAATCTTGTGTTTACTCCTGAAGAAGGGTGCCTCAGATACTGAAGGTACTAAAAACTGTATGTAAAATGCTGCTTGGTTTCTGCAGTTTATTCTGTCAAGCTTGTCAGGAACAAAGCTGACATTTACCTTATTTTTTTTTAAAAAAGGCTTTTGTGGGGTAAAAACCTGTTTTTATTTTTACATTTTTACATGGCACAACAAAGTTTGCAAGCTTCTATCTGAACAGCTGGTTTCCAGTTACAATAAAATGTTAATATTCTATTATATATTATAATGGCTGTAAATGTATTTATAATGCTGAAGTTTTAATCATATCTGCTTTAGAACAGGGAGGAGGGAGAGCTGTTTTTCCAAATTAGACCATTACTAAACAGTATTTGCAGAATACAATTCTGCAAAGTATTTGGATACCTACAAAAAGATCTGGGCCGTTAAGAGGTATTTCCTCCTTCTATGTTCCTTTTCTACTTTGAACTCTGAAAAGCAAGGTAATATTTATAATGTATATACTTCAGTGAAAAAGTTTTCCTGGCCTGGGGATGTAGCTCAGTGATACAGAACTGCCCACTAGCATGTAAAAGGCCCTGGGTTCAATCCCTCGTACCAAATTTTTTTTTCCTTTTAATATTCTACTCTTGGAAATTACAAATTCAAAAATATAGCTTAATGATAGCTGCATGCTCTGAACTACTTTTAGTAACATCTGACATTCACATAAGTCAGCTGTTTCAAAGCACTTTCATACACAGTCTCATTTGGCTTTTGCAACAGTCTGTAGCAAAGACAGCTCAGGTACTTTTTTTTTAAAAAGTACTTTTCTAAGCAGGAAGAAGCCAAAGTTCAGTTGAAGCTACCTGCTCAAGGTCCTACTGCCAGTAAAAAGGGATTCTAGCCAAGTATTTTTCTAGCAAATCATTTGCATTTTCTTCTTAAAGCCTTAGTTGGGAATAAGTGGTTATCCTTACAGATTATGAAACAAGAAATGATAGCAATCAATAAAAGTGTGGGAAACAGTAGGAAAAGATTTGTATTTAACTAGAAATTCACTATGCCACTTTAATAAGCTGTATATACCTGAAGTCCATTGTGGTCTTTACGGTGCCAAATTACGTACTTACTCGATTTAACATATTCATTTTAGTCATGTTGATTCATGGAAACATCACTGATGCTTAGTACTCTGGTTTTTGGCAATTGTGTTTTGGTTTTTTGTGGTAACTGGGATTGAACTCAGAACCTTGTGCTTGTGAGGCAGGCACGGTGCCACTGCGCTAAATCCCAGGCTCCGAGTTTCGGTATTTGTAAGGCTTGATCTTTACATTTAGTCTTCAAAGGCATGGCATAGGTTCAACTTTTAGAGCTTTGCAGAAGGAAATCAATGTTTTAGTAACAGTGCATATCAGGGAACATCTTGACGCTAGCATTTAAGAAGTCCTTGCTGACTTCTAAATAGCTTTTAAAAGGGAGGGGCGGGCTATCAGTGTGGAATACTTAAGGCTTACTTTCACCCAAGCCTAGTGGCACAGGCCTGTAATTCCTCTAGAAGGCTGAGGGAGAAGGATCACAAGTGCAAGGCCTGCCTGGGCAGCTTGGTAAGACTGTCTCAAAAAATGCAAAGGGTCAGCAATGCAGCCCACAGGACTTGCCCCAATTTATAATACAACCCTTTGTCGGAAGTCTTTGAGGAGCTCTCTTAAAGTTCTAAATATTCAGCATTCCCACCAAGACACACATAGCGTCAAGTGTTTTAAAACTTCCTTCTTACACAAGTAGCTATGGATTTAATCTTTAGATTCAGCTACCAACTAAAAAGTTTAATGAGTTTTGACATATAAATACTTCAGTGGAAACTCCTAATCTACCCACTGGTTACTTGGGATAAGAATTCTCAACAGGTTTATTCACTTCATATTTTATTGCTATTTTAACTAATTGTAATTTAAAAACCAAACAATAACCTAAATTATTTTTTGCATATCCGTTTTTGCCAGTTATTCCTGAGCTGTTCTCTCTTCCCCTTAAAAAACAACTTACTTCACATGAATGTATCAGTGGCTTACTATAGTAGCTTATTTATTCTTTATCAACCTGAATGGCTGCTAGAAATAACCCAGTTCAGTAACTAATTTACACAACATGACTCTGAAGGGCTCCTAGATCTCAAACTTACCTCTGAATTAAAGATTTAATAATTTAATATATACATACATGTATAGTAAGTTATGAGACAAGAGATCTATCAACATTCCCATACTCTATTAAAGAATTACTCAGAAATCACACATACCACATGTGACTCAATAAGCCAAGAATGACTGTTCTTCCACAGCGGCTTCATTAAGTATACTAAAAAATAAACTTTGATTTGGGCACCACCTAATGGCAGGAAATGTTTTATAAAATCCT
This sequence comes from Heterocephalus glaber, assembly GCF_053883595.1. Classification (NCBI taxonomy): domain Eukaryota; kingdom Metazoa; phylum Chordata; class Mammalia; order Rodentia; family Bathyergidae; genus Heterocephalus; species Heterocephalus glaber. The sequence continues at coordinate 29,570,518 of NW_028258377.1, forward strand.
ACTTTGCTTTCTGGGGTTGCTAAACTTTTTATTTTAGTTTATATCAATTTGGAAGTATCTGTTAATTCTTGACCTATATTAATAAAGTGCTCAGTTCACTGAAAAAGATGAGGCCCCCTTTCTGTGTCTACTTTGGGATAATAAACTTACACAGTAGAAAAATGTACCAATGAAGTGAATAAAAAATTTTGTTATATCTTAAGAAAATTTAGCCTTATAATTAAAAAACACATTTTAATTGAATCAGATTAATTACTGAGGAGTTCTCTGCCAGGCACAGTGGATACCTGTAATCCCAGCACTCAGGAGACTGAGGTAGGAGGACAAGTTTGAGCCAAGCCTGATCTATAAACGAGTTCAGGCCACCCTGGGTTACATAGTGAAATCCTGTCTGTCTATAAACAAACAAAATCAAATTCCTAATGCTTATAACTACCTTTCAGAAAGAAAATACTACATATTCCTAACATCAGGGTACTTATTAGAATTAAGTACTTTAACGTATCTAATCAGCTGCTAAATACAATTCTGAATACATAATGAAATACACTTTTAACACCAAACCATTTAAAAGTTTTTAAGAGGTCCCTGTCTGAATCCAATGTTTGCTTGTGATTCAACAAAGAAGTAAAATAACTGGAGTAATACAGGACAGATAGCCAACGTTGTAAGAAAAGATATTTATTATTTACACCACTGAAATAGTCCTGTAAGAACAATATACACCATGTTTATTTAGAAGGATCGATTCCTTTCAAATAGAACAACTGTAGAAAGCAATACTGTCAACACAAAACTGTGGGTCACATTACATATCTGCAGGCGTAAGCATTGCAAATAATATATAGTATTTTTAATCTTATGGCTAAATGTTTTCACTGACACACGGCGTTAGCACTTAAGATATAGCTGGAAAAGAACAAAAATCACTTTGTTCATGCTTTTTAGGGTTGAACTGGTGCTATGTCTCATTTTAAAATTTATTGCCTTTAATTGCTTTTGTGTCAAGTTTTAGACAAAAGTGCTTCTAACTAGCCATCAAAGAGAAGCGCACTCTTGTTCCTTTTATTATTCCTCGGTCTTCTGTTTTTTATTTCTCATACTGTAACATCGCTGTATCACAACTGGCGTTCGCTGGTTTTACTTAAAGAACACTGACACATGCACACACACACACAGAGATCAAGCTGAGACAGCTCAGAATTCACAGAACTAGAGTAGAGAAATTTTGTCTGTGCCAAAGGAATAAAAAATATTGGTAATTTTAAGCGTAACAAACTAAGTTCTTTACTCAAAAACTTGTTTGTTTGCTTTAAAGGGAAAAACCCATTTCAAGATGGGTTTGGTTTTAGACTTAGGGAGTTGATAACATGAGACAAAAACACAAGACATAACTTGTTTCTAAAGTCATAAAATGACACTGGTGAGTAAACATTTTTCTCCATGTTTTCTTCCTTTTTTTTGGTGGAAAAACACCTCTGTAATCAATGCCAGAGAAAATATTTTTCAAGAATAACAGTATATTCATATAGGGGGAAAAGGATTTTTTAAAAAGCATATTGCTATGATCTTCAAAAAATATAAAATTAAATTTACAAAAACTGGAAGACCAAGAATAAGCAGTCTGGTATTTGCTTCAGTGTCCAGCACTATCGTGATTTCTAGCATAAAAGCAAAAAGATCATAGATCTCAAATATCTTCAATAACTGCCAGGATAACTTGTAACTACTGTCCTTGCTTCTTTGAGAGATACCTGCAAGAAGTAAACATGTCAGAGCTATAGCATGTTAAATTCATGGAAATACTATAACTCTTCTTCCAAAGGTTTATTTAAATGATAAAACCTTTCAAGATGAGTACTGTTCACATTCACTAACATCTGTTCACTGTCTATGTACCATGCACTGTAAAGTACCCCTCAACAGCTTCTTGAAGAGTTTCTGCTAGACGTTATTCCTGTTTCACGGGCACACAGACGTTAACCAATTTGCCCAATTTAAGGCTCTAGAGGCTGCATTCATTAACTGTCATTCTATATGGCCTACTTTCAAATCTGAGAGTCAATGTTAACTAGTCTTGTAACTTATAAATAACTCAAATTCCACTTAAAGATCCTATTTTTCTTGCATAAAGATAATAGCCCAAAGATACTAGAGAAATCTGATCAGGAGATCAAAAAGATACAAAGACATTAATTCACTAAACAAACATTTTATTCATATTATTTAATAGGAATCTAACACAAAATTTTAAAATTTATCTCCATTTCTCACACTTATGAACTACTATAATTAGCAGTGTAGAAGTAGGGAAAGGTTTCCTAAAATCAGAAAATTCAATGTTTGATGGTGTTGTTTACTTTGTGGCAGTGTGCTAAGCATTTATCTCTATGACTCAGTTATATCATCTGCAATTTGAAGATAGGGAACAAAAAAAGAAAAAAAGGATGCTTTACCTTCCAAGTAGGATTGAGAGACTGTAATTAAGGAGCTATGTGGCAAAGTGAGCTGAAACGCCAAAGTGTTAATATACAGTCTCCTTTGTTGCTATATTATTGGAACTCAACCTTTAGAAGCTTGTTTTTTTGTTTGTTTTTTTTTGGTACCAGGGATCGAACTCAGGACCTTGTGCTTACGAGGCAGGCAGCAGAACCTGGAACTCAACCTTTGAAGATCTAATTCCAAACCATTTCTTGCATACTACAGTAATCCCTTCTATTTCACCAGAGGTTTTTATGCGATCTATATTGGATTTATACATATCTCTTTACTTAGAAAAAAAGACTGAAGGATTAGACAGCAAGATGATAATTAATAACGGTTATCTTTGGAAAAGAAAATCTTGAGTTAGATGTTTGTTCAGTGGAATAAAGTATTCTGCTACAAACAGAAGTCTTTGGAATTTTTAACACTATTCAGAAAAATTTTAACATAGTCTATCCTGATTTTATTTTAAAGTATAAGAATATGGGTTAAATTGCCATGTGATTCACAGGGGAGTGGGCTAACTGATGTCACAAAATAATTTTCAGGGGGCTGGGGATTTAGCTCAGTGGTTCCAGTGCCTGCCTCGCAAGCACAAGGTCCCGAGTTCGATCCCCGGTACCAAAAAAAATAATAATAATAATTTTCAGGTAGCATCATAAATGTGAACGCATCTCTCAAGTCTTCTGTACTAGAAATATTAAAGAGCTTATGAGATGTTGATTTATGAACAAGTTAGAGGTTAAGACAAAAGGGGAAAATAGTTTTGAGGTGCAGTGGTATGTCAATGAATTGGAAAATATTTCTAGAACTTACCATTTTAAATAAAAGACATATATATTCTAGGGTCACTAAATGTTTTCCCTCATTAGTGTACAGAGAAACTAAAAAGCAACAAGCACTTACCTTTCCCAGTATTTGTGATTTAGCTCCAAAAAGTCATCTAATTTTGCTATCTCTTTGAGGTACTGAGTTAATTTTAAAAGTTCTTTGTCTTTATCACGATTTAGGTGTGCTTTCATAAAAGGCCTTATCTATTCGGAAACAAAATTTCACAGCGTGATAAGGAAAACTAAAAAACCCTTAAGGCTAAAATATCACCAAAGACATCAATACTAAAAATTACTTTTATATTAGCCTAAGTACAGTGAACAGAAAGTCAGATAAAACGTTTATAGAACAAATTAAGAGTTCTTCTACCTACTTTATCTACATCCTTTCAGTCTGAAACTGAAGCTACCAGTTTTCTCACAGCACTTGAAACCCTACATGGTTACTCTACTTTGCAAAACTGTTTACACTTTTTTCCCATCTACCACTTTAGGTGCTTTTTACTAATTAATTTCATTTATATTATTTCAGTTATAAAAAAAATTAAACCAAATACAAGATTGATCTAATTGGAAAGTAAGACAAATTTTAAATGGTAATTCTCATGTTAGAAATTTTCCATGAAATTTTTACATACCTGAAATATCATTATACATATTCATAAATTGCCTGTTTTCTGCCATGTATAATCATAAGCATTTTTCTGTCATTAAATTTCCACAGAAATCATTTAATTATACAAGTTTCCATAGAAATCATTTAATTATGCAAGTTTCTCACATTTTACAAATTTTTAAGGTTGATATACCTTATAATGAAAGAATTTCTGAAGAAGCATTACTTCAAACTATACATCAGAACAGTGGGGAGACTGAAAGTATAGGATTCTGTATATGATGACCTGGGTGGCAGTTACATGAGTTATCTTTACAAGTTTGTTAAACAGTAAATTTTATGTTAGCACCTCAATAAAGAGTGTTGCTTTTCTTCTAAAGACATCAACTCAAATATCTTCATACAATTTAAGATAGTCTTTCAAATTTTTTAATTAATTTTAAATGAAATGATATGTCTGGGATTTGCTTTCAGATATTCAGGAGACAGAAGAAGGGACAGAGCAAACAAAATTATCCATGAATTTATAAGCTACTTAGATGAAGCATACATAGGATTCACTGTACTATATAGTACTATGTAGCATATAATTCAAATTTTTCAGTTATGAATTGTCTTTTAAAAAATATTTTTATTTTACTATAATACAAGTAGATATTAATTAAAAATATAAAAAGGCACTCTTCTATGAAAAAATAAAACAAAATTTCACAACAAAACAACTAGAGAATAACAAAAGGTAGTATTTTGTATTGGTATCATGATCTTAAAAGAATGGTCAAAATATTACTCAGAGTACAAGTCACAGACAAAAAAAAGACCTACAAATAAGAAACAAACAAAAGGACAAAACTTTCTTCTCAATGAACAAAGAAACTAGTAGCATAAATGAAACAACATGCATTATAAAATATTTTTGAAACAATGGAATAGACATTTTGGGGATTTAGAACTTCTCCCTATTTCCCATCCAGTTTCTACTTTGATATAAATATATTTTTTTCTTTTGAGTTTCATCTCTTTAACACACACACACAGAGGGCTGGGCATGTAGCTCTGTGGTAGAGCCTGGGTACAAGCCCCAGCACTATCAAAAACCAAAACAACAAGGAGGCCAAGGATTTAGCTCAGTGGTTCTGCCGCCTGTCTTGCAAGAAGGACCCGAGTTCAATCCCTGATACCAAAAAAAAAAAAACCCCCCAAAACTACAAAAAAGTCACACAGCTGTGTAGTGGTTCATCCTTCTATTCCCAGTACTCTGGAGGCTGAGGCAGGAGGACTGTGAGAGGCTATCTCAAAACAAACAAAAATACACATTCTCCTCAAGCACACATGATGTAAGAATTGAAAAGTCATACTTAGTAAAGTACTAATTTATTCTTATTCTTTACGGAAACAATCAATTACTGTACACAGTAATGCTAGGAATGTAGCTCAGTGGTAGAGTGCTTGCCTAGGATGCCTGAAGACCTGGATTGGACCCCAGCACCACAAAACATCAAAAGACAGGTAACATTTAATCACTGCCACTTACTAAAAAGCAGGAACACTGAGCTCAAAGGAGTTCACTACTATATCTATCAAGAGTAGAGGTTTTAAATATACTTTTCTTCTGTCACCAGAACAGCAGACTACCATCCTTAAGTGGATAGAAGAAAAATTTCCCAAATGTTCTGCTCTCATTAAACACCTGGATACAAGCCAGGGATTTAGCTCAGTGGTTCCGCCGCCTGCCTCGAAAGTGCAAGGACCCGAGTTCAATCCCCGGTACAAAAACAAAACAAACAAACAAAAAAACCAAAACATCTGGATAGACATCTTCACAACTGTCAGCTGAACTCCCCTGCTGCCTGGGGGAACCTGAGGCAGGCCAGCAGAACAAGTCCAAACAGATGCAAGGACTTGTGGGAGACTTTCCTTAGGGAAAGCATCACAGACAATGTTATTTCCCAGCAGCAGCAGCAGCGACTGTGGGGATCCAGAAGGTGCTGTCCTGCACCCTGCTTAGGCGCAGGGCTGGGAGTGAACAGAAGCATGGTGTGATGTATGACACAGGGAAACGGGGTTCTGCACATTCCTGGGTGACATGGGGAAGTGCTAAAGTATACCTTCCTTCAACTCCTGAAGAATGTAAAAGCAATGTGTTCACTTTTAAACTATTAAGATACAATACATTAAAGAGATTTTTTTATGCTTAAAGAGCAGGAAGGGATTCAGAACAGAAAGAGAAAGTACAAGTTCCATGGCTGGTATAAAAGATTTTCAACCCAAGGCCCCGCTGAGCTATTTTTACATTCTAAACATTTGGTCTTAAGCATTATTAGGCAACAAAACTGATTCCAATGATTCCGTTTCAGACAGGATAAAATAAACTAATTAAGGGCAAAAAAATGGATTTTACCTGGCACTGTTTCAGCATAAACATTGCCCAGTGTAACATTTTTACCACCCATCTAACCACCTGCTAACCAGCAGGGCAGGCAACATGTATAATCAATTTGTTTCATGTCAAAGAAACATATTTTAGAAACTTAACACTGTTGAGATTAGCTGAATTCTCTTATATCATGATTTCCTTATATAGATAACAAAAATGAAGCTTTCACACCAATTGCTTTACCCATAATTCCAACATCCACATTTTTAGTTCATTTTTATATTCATATTCACAATCCCTTACAACATATCTCAAATCTTAAGGCGGCAAGCCTATAAGTTAACTATTTAAAAAATACTTATTTTTAGCCAAATTTGCATGAATCTTTTTTGAAATTCCTAAGTATATTATAAAACTGTGATAACAAAGCACAGTATTTAAGAATATTCCTCAACTTCAAAACTTCAATGCCAATGTGGGCAGATCATCAATAATTACCTTAAAAGAGGTTCTCAAAAGGACATATGAAAGAGATCACACCTGCATGTCTTAAAAGTACTTCCTGATTGGCATTTTTGAGGGTGGGAACTATGTATTTTTAGGAATTCCTTCAGTGAATCTGAGTAATCCAGTGTTTTAAAAACCCTGCTGTAAAGTAACATAAAGAATTAAAAATGTTTAACATCATCTCTCCCTGCAGTAAGAGAGATGAATAGGATCCAAATATTGGCTGGGAACATAAAGTGTCTTCTAAACACATAAAAAAAAATTGTACATTTTTAAAAGCTAAAAGTTTCCACAAAGATCACTTCTTAAACACCATTATCACCCCTCCTTGCACGAACAGGTAATAGCAATGAGTTTCATAAAAATTTGGCAATAGTCAATCAAATCTCTTGTCCAGACTCAAGTGTACCTTTCTGTACCCTCAACCTGGTGAATTACACACAGGAAAGCCACTTCTCCCAAAGCCTCCAACAGAAAACATTTTGCTAGGGTAAAATAACCATTTTCCCTCTAAGTCAACAAGCTTTTATATTTGTAGCAAATCAGGACCTAAATTAGCATTTTGTCCCTTAAATTATACTCGCCATACATTAAAGACCAAATCAATCTGTAAGTCCTCAAAAATGAACTTAAAGTTTTTCTCTTGTCTTTTAAAACTACCAAAGAACTTAACTGGCAGAAAAGTTCAGGACTGAAACTAAAATATTTTAGCATTAAGATTTTCACTTCAAATGGAGGCTCCATTCACACTAGTATTATGATATAGAAATATCTTTTCCATTTTTGTATTGTCCCAACATATAACCAACCATGGGTACCAGAAATTTTTAATTTTCAAGTTTATCTCTTCCCAATATGATGCTGCTACCAGGTTTAGAATGTCACTATCGTAGCTCCACAAGTTTCATGTGACTGGATGCCAAGATCATCACTGAACCAGGAAGCAAGTCACTTAGACTCTAACCCAAACTGTGTTATTAACCTTACATACATGATTTTGGGCAGTCATGAATTTCTCACCCTCTGTCTGTTTCTAAAGTTAGGAAAGCAGACAAGATGACTGAGGTTCCTTCTAGCGCTGACATTTTACAGTTTTAGAATTTGTACTTGGCCCATATGAATTTTGAAAACCTCTTAAGTTTCAGTTTAAGAAGAAAAACAAACACCATTAGTTCCAGCTATCCAGTTAACCAGAACACCAGAAATTATAAGATTTGTATTCCTTATAAAGCATCTAATGATTTCACTTCTGATGCTAAAACTCAGTAAGCTCAGGGTGCTCCCACAAATCTAACTAAAAATAAAACACTTGGGGCTGCCTATAGGAGGTGGACACCTGTAAACTCAGAACTTGGGAAGCAAGCCAGGAAGATCGCTCGCTTTGAGTTGGAGACCAGTCTGAACTACATAGCAAGACCCTGTCGCAACCAAAATAAATAAACAGATAATTAAAAAAAAAAACACTTGGATGTATTGGCTAAAGAGATATCAATGTAGAAGTCAGACTGTTCACATTCATATGAACTTCTCTAAATACTTAAATTTTTCTTACCTGTGACTATGTGTCACTTAATAACAAGGAAACTTGTCCTTAAGCAAGTTCACCACTGTTTGAATACTACAAAGCACAGAGCACCCTAATACAAACTTAGATTTACAGCCGACTGCAGGCCAAGGCTTTATTGTACAGTTTATTGCTCCTAGGCTATAAACCTGTACAGCGTGTTACTATACTGAATACTGTAGGCAACTGTAACACAATGGTCAGTATAAATCTAAACAAAGACAGATACAGTAAAAATACTAAGAGAAAGGCATTGTTTTTAGTTTCAATATAATCTTATGGAACCACCCTCAGACAGGTGGTCAATCAATGACTAAAAACACAATTATGCAATGGCACTCGACTGCATTTTCTTTTTCTTTTTTCTTTTTTTGGTACCAGGGATCAAACTCAGGACCTTGTGCTTGCGAGGCAGGTGGTGGCACCACTGAGCTTTTTTATGAAATTTAACAGTGCTGAAAGTTCTACCACAAAGTCCAGATGACAAAAGCATATAAAGGTATGGCTTACCTTTAGTCCATTCTGTGGGTTCATTAGAAAATTTCTTCCTATGTCATCAAACATAATGGTGTTTTTCTTGCTGTAGAACTCAGAAAACTTTCCCCAAATAACACCAAGAGGCTTTACCTTAGAATAAAAGTTTAGATTTAAGTCCAATTTTATCAATGGTTAATCCTTTCTTAAAAGCAGAGCTACGACAAAATGGTAGAACAAAGCCAGAGTTCCCTTCCTCTAAGACACTGATGACTATGTGAACTGATCCTGGACCGCACACTTTCAAAGCATGATGTCAACTTGCAATGTTTACATTTCTGAAAAGTCTGTTCATGTTGTAATTGAACTAAACACATTCTAAGACTTTCTATAATTTTAACATGAAGATTATGGGACAAGAGAAGTTATTTAGTTTTAAAAAGATCTAAAGCCATTTTTTAATGTCTGCTAAGCAGTCACGTGACTTCCTGGGCTAGGGAACATCCACTCAGAGCTTAAGAGTTACAGCGGATCTATTTACAAAACCAAACAACATAGTGAGGGAAAATGTCCCTGGCTCTTTTGGTACTTTAACTATTTTACTGAGAAGAAACTGATTTTGTCTCAAATTTAATGGCCCAAGCTTCTATTTTCTAGAGCATTTGATAACTTATCTTCAACAGCACCATAATTTGTAAATTCCTGCTCTTATTTCAGAATTCTTAAGTCAAGGCTTCAAAGAGATGATTCCTTATATAGCTGCTTTTATTGGTGCTTGTGTTAAGTTTCTGTGAGACCACACAAGAAGTAACAATACTTCCTTATATGGATAATAAATGGCTGAGGGGCCCAACTGGGATGAAATTTTCATTATGATTTTGTGAATTGTGTCACTATATTATAAGCTCAGAAACTTTTCTAAATCAATAAAATTTTTAAAGAAAATTACTTTTTGCTGAAGGCACGAATTTCATTTATGATAATAAGTATATGAGAAGAAATGGCAATAAATTTTGACAAAGGTTGTCATTTTTATTTTTCTCTTTTCTATAATTTATTTTAATATGAAGGGGACTTATTCCTTCTCAATGTCCTCATTTTACTAAAATTTTACTGCCTGTATTTTTTCACTATTTGCTACTAGAAAAAAAATTGCCAATTATTTTGAAGGCAAATACATCAGAACTGACACAGTAAGCCCGACTGTTGAGTGTTTTTTTAGCTAACGAGTCTCAGAGATCAGTCTTTGACACCTATGATTAGAAGTTCTGTATCCTCTTAAAAAATGCTGTCATTTGGTAATTAGGTCAAGCACTCTTTTATCTCAAAACCTGAAGTACTGATTTCTCAGAATAATTTTCACTCTTTTTTTTTTTTTTTTTTGGTACCAGGGATTGAACTTAGGATCTTGTGCTTGCGCAGCAGATGCCAGAACCACTGAGCTAAACCCCCGGCCCTCTCAGAATAATTTTAAAATACAGAAAAGCACAAAGGAAAATTTTGAATCACTTATAATCTAGTCAGCACCAAAAATGACTAGGTATTTTGATGTATTTATCCCAGGCTTTTTGATTAAACAGTAGCTTCGGAGAGTTCACAGATTCTTCGTTAAAGTAGGAAATCCTGGACCAAACCATGTTCTAACAGCTTGTAGACATTCTTATCTAAACTACTTTTCACTGTCATGAAAATTATAAAATTTTTAAAACATAGCTATCATCTATACCAAATGACGCATTTTATTCTAAGGGTAACTACAATTTATACATCTAATTCCCTATCCCTGGAAACTGAAGATTATTACTGTAATTTTTCACTATTCCAAACATTGCTATGCTTAACACTGTCTAAACTTCTTTTTGATGTTTAGATTTTGGAAATATATTACTTTAGTAAGTAATAAAGTATATTTTCCCGATGTATGCATTATTTCTTTTATGAACGAATCTCCATGCACTTAAATCACTGTTTATAAATTTCATGACGTTAATACTGTCTTTTTGACCTAAGCTTTTCGAGTACGCTAAGTTCTCCACAGTTGCTGCTTGTGTGCTTCCAAAAGGCAGGGACTGTATTTCACTCGTCTCTTTATTACCAACAGTGCCTCTCGCAGCTGTGCAGATAGTTGGTTTTCAAGCCTACAAATAGTTACTTGGGGAGCAAACAAAGTGAAAACCCCTAATCTTTTAGCCCAATCCTTTTCTGGGATGGCTCTTGTTCCTATTCGATAGGGCTACACAAACATCACCCCAAAGCACACGTATTATGAAGCACCTGTTTTTATTAGCATTTTCATACAGGGCAAAGTAAGTATGTTTTGGTTTGCTTCTAGTACCTTCCTTGATGATATTCAGTATTTTTCTCACCTACTCTCAGGCAAAACTGTGCTGTCATCATCACAAAACAATTATCCTTGACCACCAGTTGCTTTCTTGACAGTCCTGCTTCATTAAAATTTACATCTTTTAAACTTAAATTCATTTTTCTATGTCAAATTATATGACAATACTCATTTTAACATCAAAACTGTCACTTTACTATCCACTCAGATGGATTTCTAAACTCTGTAATTTATTCCATCAGTATAAACACAAAAAGTACACTAGAAAATGAACATGTCTTTAAATAAAAGTAAAACAAGTTCTTACATCTATCAGTCCTCTCCTTGGGGTATGTACTGTTATCATAGCAGCACTGTCCAACATGAAGGTAATCTTATAATTTGCATTTGTACTCACTCCCAGCTCCTGTAAACATAAGTGTTAATGAGGTTAAAATATAATAATATGGAAAATTCAAAGATTTAATATTCCAGACGCAATTTCCCAAAAATGTCAACTTTCTATACCAGTGGCATTCATCTTACTAAACAACTACCAAGTGTTTTAATTTCACTTAGTTAAATCAACAAATGGTGGTCCAGGGAAAATAAACCAGAAACAAAGGAAGTGTTACTGTAAAATGGAGAGGAAAAAAAGGGAAAGTCTAGCTCTACTTTTTCTTGAAAACAGCTTAGGTACTCATTACAAACCACCATGACACAGACTTTTAAGACATTTCTACTCCTGATATCTGCATTTATTTATCTTCTAAATGTCCACTGGTAAGAATGAAATTGATTTAGTTTCGAACTTTCAAATCATTTAAAAATGGCTGTTTCTAACACTTACTTTCATTTTAGCTTCAATCCACTTCATATTTGTTGCAGCTAAAATATGAGGAATATACAATACATATGAAAAGTTTAAATTTTACTTTTAAAATCCTTAAAAATAAATTTTTCTAAGCAAAGCAAGTGTATCACAAATAATATCCTTACTATATTTATGGTAATCTTCTTATAAATATTAAAAAATAAATTTTGTCTACTGGATAGAAAAAGCTTAAACAACTTTTACCTACAAGATACAAGTAACCAGCACCCAAAAGAACTCTGAACCTAGGAAACTGGTAAGACCCAAACTCCCTTTTAAAAACAGCCCTGCCACTATTTTCTACCAATTCCAAACTTAAATTTGAGATGTCTGGATTTTAACTTTCTTCCATGGTCCTAATTTCAGGAAATGCATATATCTATACATGTGTGTGTATGTATGTCAATATAAGCACATTAAGGTTAGGTGTCAAAAGTTTATGCTGAAGATTAGCGAGGTCCAATGAAAATCTGCATTTGTCAGGTGTAGTACACTTAATGCTCACTGAATGAAGCAGCTTATAACAAAAAAAGAGACAAATGTACAAAGTATACTTGTGTTGCGTATCTGCTCACTGACGGACAATGACCAGTTTTGCAGCTGTTGATACTAAATTTCTAACCATCTCTGTGTGCTCTCCTGGTCCCAATTACTGGACTAAACTATATAGATACTAACAGGAAAAGTGTTTAAGAAGATGGAAAAAGTATTTCAACTATTTAAAGTATGTGTATGCATATAGATGTAAAGGTGAAAGGGGAAACCTGAGTTCTCAAGAAAAAAATATTAACACATACACATGAAAAGCCAGAGAATTACCTTGACATGCAAAACTGATCAACTGAACAAAAATTTTAGAGACTGTTATCTACAATCAAAAGAGATAACAAAAGAGGGAAAGATTTTTTTCAATTTACTATCTATTCTGTGTCTACAATTCCCAGATGAAAGAGACTCAACTAACAGTTTCTCATTATTAACTACTAGAAGTCAGATAAGGAACTAGTTGCAATACTGATTATTTTTTTAATGGTGGTATAGCTTGGAGATACATAACCACATTCATCTTGAGGAACTGGTACATATTGTATCTCAATCATTTTTACTTCCCCTTCCTCCTACCCTCCTCTCTCTCTTCCCCAGATTCCCTTCCCATCTCTACAAAGTCTACATCACATTTCCTACTAGTCTTTATTTTCATCTTTATTTGTATTTTGGGTTTATCATTATGTTTAAGTGAGGAAGCTAGGGTTCTGACAGAGTAAGTGACCTGTCAATGTCACATAGTAAAGACAAAGCCAGAACTAAAATCCTACTGTATTTAGTTCCCAAATGAAGTGCCCTTGTCAACATACTGCCACAAAATACCATAATTTAGAAAAATAACTTATTTAAATATATTTAAAGGTTCTCTAAACTTTTAAGATAAACTCTTTCTCAAATGTCCTCTCAGACATCAGTTACAGGACAAAAATCTGCTAAGCAGGGAGCTTCCTCCCTCTTATCATATTAAACCAGAAAACTATCAATATTTTGTTTTTGACAAGCTCTTACTTTGTAGTTCAGGCTGGCCTTGAACTCACTAATTAGCCCAGGCTGGCCTAGAACTTGATCCTCCTGTCTGGGCCTCCCAAGTGGGATTACAAACATGCACCACAAGGCTCAGATAAAATTATCAAAATTTTAACATGCTTTTAATCTTAACAGCTGTGAACTTCTATTATCACTGGACAATAAAAATACTCATAAGGGTAATTACAAAGGAAATTTACAGACTGTTACCTACTATCTGGCTTCTCATCAAGACCTCATACAACTAAATAGAGTACAGCACCTTTAATGGATGGTATTTTATTTAATTCACAATAAGAATGCAACTCTGTTTACGACATTGTCAAGAAGCAACTTTAAATGTTTGTACAAACATGGAATGTAAATCAATACATTTCTTCATTCTTCAAGAAACTCTTGGTAAAAACAAACATCAACTGAACTAAATGGTGCCCTCAGTAATACGGTAGATTTACATTTTGGAGAACAAGCATTATCTTATCACAGACCTATAAATTCTTAGAGTGACCCACAGAGCACAATTTGAGTAACACTGCTTCAGTCTATATATTAATTTTCCTTATGTGACTTATATTGCCCTTTATTTTTGTAGAGTTACATCACTGTGGTTTTAAAAAAACTTATCTTTCTCCAAGTGTTTTGAAACTGGAGTGAGGAAGAAAGAAAACAACAATATCTTGAGGTATCAAGGATTCCACAGTAAAGATCAGAAAAATTTCTACTAAGTTAGGACATTAAGAAAATAAGGCCATTTTCATTCTGACACCATAATCTATTTTTGTCCTATACTAAAACTACCTCAGTGTTACGTGACAAATATCAGTATATTTATACACATGCAAGAAAGTCAATTTTCCTTAAAAAAAGAAAATATATTTAAGTCTTTTTAATTCATGTTTTATACAGCAGAATATAAGGAACAACTTTATTTACATGGAAATCTAAAAATATATATATAGCTTACACCAAATAACAATGTCATAATCTTCATATGCAGATGTTAGAAATTCATGAAGATATGGCCGCATTAATTCTACCCCAGTCTCTGCACAAGACCTATGGTCTAAAACAGAATTGATCATACATGAGTATTAGTTTGTTACTGTGGACAAATTGACGATGAAATTATTATGAAATGTAACATAAACATTCAGTTGCACACTGCGTCAGGCTGAAATAGACTGGCTGACAGATATATCTTTCAAAGCACACAACCTAGTATCGAACTCAGGACCTTCCGCTTGCCAGTCAGGTGCAGAGCCACTGAGCTACACCCCTGGCTTGAGGTCTAATTTTTATTAATCAGTTTTGCTCAAAGTATGAAGAGCAATACTGAGAATTCTGGCTTATATTGTAAATTTTTTTCTCATTACTCTCAAGTTTAGATATTATTTATGAAAATGAAAAACTAGGCTTCCTACATTCACATTTAGTCATTGCCTTGCAGATATTATCACACTCAACCAAAATGACAAGACCAATTAACTTATTAAATCGTAAAATAAGTATACGTCAAGTTATGAAATATATTTAAAGACTAGAAATAGAAGTAAATAAACTCCCGTTATCAGTGTTAAATACTTCTTGCCAATAGCAGAGGATGAAATGAACATCTTTCTTCTTTAACTGACACAATAAATTTCAAATTCAAGAAACTGCCTGAATATAATTAAACAGAAACAAGGGATAAATTATCCAAAATTACACTTTAAATATTCTTCATAAAAATTTAAGTGTTAATCAGAAACTACTAAGTTAAATTATGATGCATCCACAAAGTAGAATACTGTATGGTATATATGTGTATATATGTGTGTGTGTGTAAATATATATATATATATTCACAACAAATATTTAATGACTGCAATGACATTCCATCTATAATTAAGTAAAAGAAAAAAAAAAGACATACATACATACATACACACTAGAAGATACACACCAAAGTATTAAGAGTGGTCATCTTTGGGTCTTGAAATTACAAATGACTTTTTTTTCCTCATCTGTATTTCCTACAATGAATGATTTATTTTTGTAATAATAAGAAAAGCTTTCAAATATTTCATGTGAACCCTGAGTTGCTGGAAAAAAAAACAAACAAAAGAAAAACAAAAGTTGTGGGCAACAGAAGATCAAAGGCATTATTAACTGACTTACCAAATAATGTATAATCAACATCTAGTACCAACAGCTTTTTTCCTTCCCTGGGAGGATTCAGTATTTCCACTTTGTACTCTTTGACTCTGCGAGAAATTTTCAACAGGTTCTCTTCCCTAATGGAAAAAAATAAAATCAAATGAAGCACTCACATTTTCTCAGGTGACAATTCCTTCTAAAGGAAAAGGCACTTACCTGTTTTCTACTTCAACTACTTCATCTTCAATATCAAAGTCATTAACAACATCATCATTGTCAGGAGGTGGACCTAAGACATCTTCCTATTAAGACGGAAAAGAGTTTTACCATACTACCTTCAACATAACAAATATATGCACAGCATAAAAATCACAGAAAAGAGTTTTACCATACTAACTTTAACATAACAAATACATGCACAGCATAAAAATCACATGAAGTACAATTTGAATTCAAGAATCTTTCAAACACAAACTGTGGGAAAATTTCCCCAATTAATAACTTATTACATGTGTCCCCTGGACAGATTTTCCATGTTCAATTTGACCATTTGGGCTACTACTACACTTAGTTAACTACATACTAAAAAGCTCCCGGGCATTTATTTTCTGCTGAGTCAATACCATATTCACTGTACAGCTTTTATTTTTTTCATTGACCATGGAGGTTGATTAATTTTACCACAATTAAAATTATAAATCATAGTATGTTCAATGGGACAAATGGTAACAAAAGTAAACATTTACCAAGCTCTCCTCACGAGTTCCCATCATCATGATTTTAGTATTTGGTTTCAGTTTGAGAGCTCCAAGCTTAACATCATTTTCTGCAGGTTTGCCTACAATACAAGCAAATGACTGTTTTCTCACTAAAGTTCAGGTGCTAGTTTCACTATTCCATTATACAAAACCCTAACATTAAAAGGTTTGGTACAGATGTCACAGTAGTTTTGGGATTTTGTTTTTTTTTTGTTTTCTTACATTAATAAACTGTTACTGCTGAGTTAGTCACATCTAGGATACTAAGAAGCCACAACTAATACAAGGGTTGCTTTCCCTTGTTCTATCCTAGAACACCTTTAACTAACTAAACATAAATTCATGTTTTAATTTGTGGTTCAGGGTGAAGAAAATGCTTTGTCGTGAAGCTCTGAAGATCAAATGCCTAAAATGAAACTACAGACTTAAAGTTCCTCAAAACTCACCCTTCATGGTAAGACAAATGTAGGCAACACAAAAATCCCTTTTAGCTGGATATGAAACTGCCTATGAATTTTAAGTATCACCTTTACTTTTGAAACAGGAGAGATTATTCATGGAGAGTATAAGGCCCAAGCTGTAATGAAAACACTGCACTACAATGCAGATGTTAGAAAATAAATGACACTTCACCTGAGATTTCTATGCCAAAGCTTTAAGAAGCAAACATCAACTGTCAGAGGAATAAGTAGTCTTACTGGTGGTGTTCTCAAGTATCCTTTCACATTACCATTTTTACCACTAAATCGATTTGAGAAAAATTCCTACCAAAGAAATCTCAAAAAAAAAGTAAAGACTATTTAAAACAGGTAATAGCAAATAGAAAAATTCATAACTATCAAGGCAAAAGATGTACAGTGGGGAGAGAATTACCTTTTACTTTGAGTCCAAGTAGTTTCTGGCGTTCTGGCAGCACTCCAGTAAGGGTCTTGAGAAACTGTTTGAGATCTAGCACAGTGTCGTCCTCTGAAAGTGTGGTCACTGAATATTCCTGTCCACCCCATTTTACAATGATAGGGAGAGCCATTCTGGAAGCATAGGAAGAGGCAGCTCTCCTTCAGAAAAAATACCTAGAATGGCAGGCATACACAAAGAAACAAGTTAAAACTGACATATCAAAGACAAACTTGTAACTGTCTCATGAGTTCTATTTTACAATTTGATGGTATAGAAACGGAAGTTTCTCCTTACAGAAGGGCTCCCCAAAACAGTACAAGTTACTGAGACTAAAAATTATCCCACCATCTCAATTTTTGGCTTACACTTACTACTTCCTAATACTCTATCAGACTCTCCCTGCTATTCATCAGGGAAGGTACAGTAATGAGCTACTTCTCCCCCCTGGTTTACTTGGTCAGGACTATAGGCAAGTTCCACCATGGCAGAATATCCTCTTTCATTTCATGTTTGACAGGCAGTGTGTTCTAATTACTAGGAGGAGCACAGACTAGAGCCAGACCACCTGGGTTCAGATTTCAGATTTCCCATTTACTAGCTGTTTGACTCTGGGAAATTAACTTGTCTATTAGAGCCTAGATTTCCTCATCTGTAAAATAGGGATGATGCCTACTTCTCAGGCATCTTATGAGGATCAAATTTGTTAATGTCTGGAAGTCGCAGAGTACCCTGCATATGGTAAATACTGTGTAAGTAAGTATTGGTTAAATAAATTTAAAGCTGAATGTTTACTATGTTCCAGGCTCTATGCTGAATACGGAATAAGCCTTATGTTTCATTATTTTAAGAATTGGCCAGTTTTACACACTCTCATTTAACAAGGTTGTCTGATAAGAGTGTCCCTCTTTAAAGAAACAAGATCTGAGAAAATACATAAACTGCTCGTAGGTACATAGTTGGTAACAGGTCTTCCGGATAAATCTTGCATACCCTGCCTCTCCCACACCTGTCTTTTCTCTTGAGTTGGACCTACAGGAATTAAAGCATCAAAGTTTCAATAAGTACAAAACCCACAGGCACAGTTCTAAGCATACAAATTTTACACAGCAGATTCTCTTACCAACAATGAAATGTGAGTTTATTCCCCACAAAGCTTTCTACTTTTCATAAGCTCATTTCACCACAGGTTAGAAATCTGAGTTTCCTAATCTTGAACTATTGCTTTTCCCAAACGCTTTCAATTATCTGGTGAAACATTTGACTGCACTATTCATGCACTGATTGCACCCACTGCTAAGAAAGAAGGCAAATTTTGAGTCTCAATATGCAAGAATAATTTGGGAACAATGTCTTCTACCCACATGCCCATTAGTAGAAGAGAGTACCATAACTTCTCTTTTGTATTTACTCATATAATTCATATTTATATTTACTCATGTTTCATATTTATATACTGGTTTATATTTACTCTCATGTTTATAATCTGTTCTACTGAAGGTTTAAAACCAGTATGTTAATTTAGATAACATACTCCATTTTAGAATAAGCTCTAACAAATGTTATGGTCTTCAATAAAAAGACAAATGGACTTTGGAGTCAAACTGAAATATGGTTTAAGTAAGAGATGGGAATAAAAATGATTATTTATAGGAAGTAGGAAAGCATCCAGCACGAATACACATTGTGATGGGCAGGGCAGAGCAGGTTGGAGTGAAACTACCTGGGTTCTAGGACCTTGGACAAGACATTTCTCTTTTAGTCTAGTGCTTCACAAAGTGTGGCCCTGGACTAATCAACAGAATTGATCGATCTTATTTGGTAACTTGTTAGAAATGTAATCAAAGATCGAGAGAATAATCTAACAATTTGTGTTTTAACTGGCTTCATCCCACCATCTCTAATACGTGCTACAATTTGAGAGTCACTTCCCTAGACTGTTTAGTGTTCTCAGTCTTAAAATAGTCCTTAAGACAATTTTTAAGTTACTGAACCTTATTTCATCATTGTTGAGATCATGCATAGCCAGGTGTAGTGTTGCACACCTGTAATTCCAGTTACTTGGGAGGCTGAGGCAGAAAGATTACAAGTTACAAGTCAGCCTGTGTAACTCGAGTGGGACTTTGTCTCAAAATAAAAAGGGCTGGAGAGGCAGCTCAGTGCTTGCCCGGCATGCCTGAGGCCCCGAGTTCACTCTCTAGCACAAAAGGAAAAAGAGAAAGGGAGGGAGGGAAGGAAGGAGGAATCATGCTCACTAATGGTGCAGTACGATATAAATATATGAAAAATGATGGGGGTGTAGGGCAGGGGATCCCAAACCCAAAGAATAACTGTCTAACATACTGGGTTGACTTTGCTAGCCAATTCCTAACTCTGGGCCTCAGTCTTCTCGAGGAAAGGTGAGGCAATCGATACTGTATTTATTAGATAGGAACAGCGTTAAGGTAGGAAACAACACTGTGACAGCACTTGATAAGCCAGAAAGAGCTAAACAATGGAGGTAGTGACAGAATTATGTGCCACGCTAACTGAATCACCTCATTTATTCTTCACAATCTTGAACTAACAACAACTATCCTCATTATACAGACCAGAAACCTGAAAAAAGAAGTTAAATAACTTGCCAAGAACGTACAACTAAAAAGTAGCAAAGGTGGCAGTTTGAAAGCACAGCCACAAGCCAGAAGTGCCTGCTGCCACGCGGACTGAGAAAGCACAGCAGCAAATATTTAACTTTTGGAATTGAAAGGATGGGTCTGGGGGCGGGGTTAACTTTTCGCCAAGTCTATCGAAAAGTAACTGTGAAGTACCGTGGACTCCTTGCCGGGGCAGCACATCGACGACAGGAACTGCGAAAGGGTGCAGAGAGATCTGTACAAAGGGACTGGTATGGGGCAGCTTCGGAAGGCCGGTACCAAGAGAGAGGGTAGGTCTTCAACAAGGAGAGAGAGGAGACAGGCAAGCAAGACGAAGGAAGTGTGAAGCTGGGGACCCAGAAGAGACAGGGGCGCGGGAAGCCCTCGAAATGGGACAGAAGGCCGGGCGGGAAGGCTGCGCCCCATCGTACCCGGCCGGGGCCAGGGTCTGGGCGCCCGACCGACAGGCAAGGTCCCCATCCCGCCGCGGGCGTTCGCGTCCCCCAGCCCGGACACGTGTCCAAGGGCAGCGCGCCAGGAGGACCCGCACCCCCTCACCTGGACTGTGGTGGAACCGGCTGCAGCGGACGCACAAACCGACTGCAGCGGAACCTAAGGAGACCGGAAGTGATGGGCGGGGCCGGAACCGGCAGGCTAACCGGAAGTGGGTGGTTTGAAACGGAAACCCGCTGGGGACGGAGCAACTATATCCTTTTTTTTTTTTTTTTTCCGAATTAGGCGGTAATGCTAATTAGCTACAGCCAGCGATCTCCACCAGGCAAGGAGGAACTCAGTCCTTTCCGAGACTGTGAGATTGTGCAGATGCCCGCGATCCCAGAACATCCATTTGTCTGTTCTGAGCCTATGCTGATGGGCTTGGAGCGGGGCGGGTCTTCGGGCCCCATGACGTTGCTTGTATTGTTTCGCCAAAGTGGGAACTGGTTGAGGTGTGGGCGCTGGCTTCTCCCGGAGATCCGAGGTTTTCCTGGGCCTCGAGGATGTGACTGGATCATGTTCCAAATGAGGCCTAAAAGATGACCTTTAAGAAATAAGGCCTTGAAACCGCATTATTGCTGCAGAGGCCACCACCGTTAATAATTTCAGGGGGTTAGGGGAACCTTGGGAGCTGGGAAAGAGGAGCAAGGCGAAGTGAGTCAGAGAGCCCAGGAAGCAAATCTGAATAGGAGAGGTGGCGATTGAGATTACTGCACTGTATCATATCTCCACCTGCCCAGCCCCACTTCTGTTACATCATCTTCCCTCTGAATACAAGGAAAGCCAATTGCCCTAACGAAAGAATTTTAGGTTTTTAATGGAAATTCACAATAGTCCGCACAGGAAGCTCCTAAGATAACACTTGCTGTCATGCAAAAAAAAAATTGTAAATAATAAAAATTTTAAAGAGTCATTGCCCTCTGGATTGGTGTATATGATGCCTTATAAAACTTCGGTTTTGAAAAGGAAGGAAAAATAAAAGCGGCATCGAATGTGTACCAGTCCTTCTTGCTTCTGCTTGACAGCAATGTGACAGATTCATGTTCCCCTTTTGAAAGTAACAGAAAGCAAAGAGTCAGCAGTCCTTTAGTTAAAAGGCATACTATTTTACATCCTTCTCTCCCTCTTTTGGTAATTTATAGCTGCACCAGTTATGTGTGAATATCTGTTCATTCAAAAAAAATGCAAATGTCTTGCCCGCTTCAACAACAACAACAACAAAAAAAGGGGAAATAGTAAATTTTAAAAATGTACAAAAATCACGTTTGTAGTACTGTAGGTCAAAAAACAAGGGACTGGTCTCCAGAATGAACAATGGCCTTTTTTTTTTCAACCCGATCTCTCTTTGCTTTATTCACTTTATAGTAGGTGTTTCATTACTCTGTATTTTTCCTATTGTGATGAGAGAAGCTTGTGTATGTTGATCACTGTAGTCAACTAAGACTCTTCAGCTTCACTAATTTTGATATAACAACACTGATCATGCAGAAGTTCCAATCGTTTATGGTAGAAAAGCCATGCGACAGGGAATCTGTAAGTTAGGTATTATCTCAGTGTAAATTATTTAATAGTTGCCAAGCATTGAACAGTGTTTCTCAAAGAATTAGGGTAGCAGAATAACAAATAGCCCATCTAAAGGATGATTTCAAGTTTTCTTTTCCCCATATCTCAGTTCCTCCAGGTCAATTTCTATTTGATTAAACATTCATGGGATAAAAAATAATGTTGAGAAAACACTTGGAGTAGATCAAAAGCTATTAAGAAGGGAATAGACGCAGTAACTAAGAATGACTATAAAATAGACCTAGGAAAGACTCATGGCAATGCAAAACTGCCAAAAAGAAGAGAAAAATTAAATTTTTCTTTCCTTTTGCTCTCTGGATCCATTCTTTTAAGGCACAGAGAATATTATGCTTGTCTTTCTCTCCTGTCTTGGCAGCAATTAAAGATACCTGGGAGACATGGTAGATATGATGCCAATTCTAAGAGACGATAAGACATATAGAACCAATCTCATAAATTCAGATAATCAACTGCAGTTAGCAGTGTGACCATGTTTGTTTTAGAAACCAAAAGGCCATCCCTAGTCCTGGGACAGGAATTCACTGCTACCATGGTTTTATCTTTATTTCCCCACACCTGTTTATTCTTTTTTCTCAAATCATTTTCTTCATTTAGCAACCACCTTCTCTTGCCCAACTCTGATCTGCTTCTCTTGTAAAACTTTCTTTTTCCCAGTTGGAAAACAATCCTCCTTTATTTTTGTTTTTTTAATTTAGTTCACTATAGCACTGTATTTCTCTCTTTTATATGCACTCCCTTGCCTTTTTCTTGCCTCCAATGAATGAGCTAAAAATACTCTGTCTGTCCCAGAGGACAGATTCTACAGGCTCTTAACTGAGCCTGGCTTTCTCTATTCCATTTGCTTTCCCAAAACAACTACTTAAAACTTCCACTCTCTTCAAACCTCAGACCAACCGTAGAATTTACCTCCTTGCTCTAGGCAGATGACATTGTCTTGTATTTTTGCAGTTCCTCTTCAAACCTTTCTAAATCTAGTCACTAAACTGTATCTTTACTCATCCTCCCTTCTTTTGCTCCTCTTTCAATTGAGGCAGCTCCCTTCCACCTGAAGCCAACCCTTATACGTGTGTGCTGGATTTTTCCTTCTCAAGAAGCTTTCTATAAATTCAGTCTCCCCTCCTCTTGCTCTTACATTTTTCATTCTACTGGTTCATTTCCTTTAATGATAAATGTGCCTTGATATTTTGCCATCGTAGCTACCAGCCTTTGTTTTCACAGGTGAATATTTCAAAGCACTGTTTACAGTTGTCTAAATCTGAAGTACTGTGTAATTATGAATCTCATCAAGATAGTATTAGTGGAGGAACAGTCTCTCAGTATAAGTTTTGTGAGGAAATGATATAGGAGATAGGGTTTGGCAAAGCTGGCTGGGGAAATGAGCGGAACCTGTCAATTAAAAGATCGCAGAACAGTGCCAAATAATTCTCAAGACCCTGTATGTGGAACTTCTCACGAGCTCCCATGACATGTGGATGCCACAGGAAGCCACTGTCATGAATTCCCACAGTAGCCCACACTGTGTCTCTCAGACTCAGGGTGTTCTTTCATTTTTTATTTTGCCTTCTTTTCCTCTTGTTCTGCCCAAATTCAATTTGCAGAGCTAGTTTCATACCCATTCACCCTTCACTTTTCAAATAAACTTTTTGGCATTGTGATTGGTTATTATTTTAAGATTTCATTTTAACCCCAGTTTTATTTGTTAGTATATCTCTTTGTATACTTTTTTCAGGTACTACAAACAGGGTGACCTGACAGTGGCCACAACTTTTTCAGTTATTTGGTTGGAGTATGGCAGTGTGTCAGGGGTCTCCAATATCATGATCACCTTCAGTGATTTTCTTTGAAGACACCCAGGACTCAGCATACAGTTGTATCACAGATAAGATTTATTGCAGCAAAAAGTTACAAACAAAATTGGCAAACAGAAAAGCCTCATGGAATGAAGTCCAGAGGAAACCAGAAACAAGATTCTAAGAGTTCTTTCCTAGTGGAATTACACAAGATTCATTTAATCTCTTCACCAGTAAATTGTGGCAACATTTACCAAATGTGTCTAGCGAAAAAGTTCATGAAAGACTCAGTGCTCAATGTTTTTTCGTCATGTGGGTACAAGCTCCCTTGCATGTACCAAAATTGCAGATTCCCAGAAGGAATCAAGGTGTGTGGTTAAATCATATTGTTTGCAAGCAGTCTAGGTACAGTGAGTCACTCTTATTACTTTAGGGATAGTTTCTCACCTATGTAGGAACTGTAGAAAGTTCTCAGATGCCAGACAAAGACCAACTTGAAAGCATGAGTTTGTAAGCCTCCTATGTTAACTTTACTGCAAAGGCAATTGTTAACTATTAGCTTTTCCGTTGCTGGGATACAATACCTGACACCCACAATTTAAAGAAGGAAAGGTTTTTCCTCACGGATTCAGGGGATTCAGTCTAGGATTGGCTAGCTCCAAGGCATAAACATCATGGAAAAATTGTGGCAGAGCTAAATGCTTAGTTCATAGCACCTGGGAAGAAGAGCAGGAAAACAGCAGGGAAACAACACCAGAGAGAAAGGGACAAGGGAATAGATACAGATCCTGAGGTCACACCTCTGTGACCAGCCCAGACACACCCAGACATGTCTTTTGCTAATCCTGTGGGCAGATCACAAACCAATCAAGTTGACAATCTTCCTCAACCATCAGATTAACTAAATGTTTTCTCCCTTGCTAGACTGTCTCTTTGCTGCTCCTTGATCTAGAGAGAGAGTGTTTTGGGTGGGAGAGGCTTTTTTGTCTGAGCCCACTGGTATTTCCAGGCTCCCTGTGTCTCCAGCACCCAGGTATATGGACTATTTGAAGCAAATAAAAAGCCCTGTGTACCTACTACGATGTTTTTCTAATAAGTAGCTTGTCTGTCTTATCCCTACCTTTCCAAGTCTCCTTTGTATTGTTTTACATATGCTATCCAGGGTTTTTACTTGTACTTAGCAGTACTACTCCCTCTTGTCCCAGAACTGGAAATTTCTCTATTACTTTTATTTTTTTAAAATTTTTTTCCTTAAATTCTTTTATTGGTATATTTTAGGTATACAATACATTTACATTTATCATTGGGTGCTTGTACCTGTACATGATGCATCTTGGTTCTTATTTTTTTCCCCATTTCCTGTCCTTCCTTCGCCCCCTCCACCCTTCCCTATTTACAAAGATTTTGTTTCCATTTTTTCCTTTTCTCATAATTTTTCCTTTCCCTTCTTTCCTTTCCTCTACCCCTCCTACTTCCCCTACTACTTTGGACCTTTTCTTCCTATTTCACATTATCAATTATTCATTTTAATCCTTATTTACACTATCAGTTTCTCACACTAGAGAAACTATTCAGTATTTACACGTGTGTGTCCTGTTTATTTCACTTAAGAGTATGGCCTGAATATGCATCCATTTAGCTATAAATGTCTCTAGTTTCTCATTCTTTATGGCTGAGTAGTACTCCATTTTATAAAAAAACCACATCTTCTTTATCCAGTTTCCAGTTGATGGGCACTTGGGCTGTTTCCAAGCTTTCGCTATTACAAACTGTGCCGCTATAAATATGGGTGCACATATAGCACTGTGGTATGATTCTTCTATTACTTTTATTTTTATACTTAGGAAGCAAGTAGTTTTTAAATTTTCACTTTGAAAACAAAACCTATATATGACATAGCAAGCTTAACTTAAGTATAGGGTCCACACATTATCAACAGGAGAACAAAACGTTATCATGATTTGATTGTACTAAATAAGTGCATTTTCCCCAATTATAAAAATAATATATACTCATTATGAAAGATGATTCTACATTACTTTGACCAAAGTTAATATGTTAGTTTTCTTTGCTAAGTGGAATGAAAATTTCAAAGTTCATAATGACTTCAGGGTAGCAGAAGATCTAGATTCATTTAACTTCACCTTCATTTTATAGGGAAAATACCAAGAACAGTAGAAATTTTCCTGCAGTTGAAGTTTAGAAGTAGAACAGGACCCACTCATCCCCTGCCATTGATGGCCCTATAGGCAGTTACTCCTGCACAGTGTTCACTAAGCTTGTGTTTCTTGTTTATGTCCAAAAATTATGTATATTGGAGATAGTATCTTCTTAATCACAGGAGTAATAATTACAAATGTCCCTTTCCACAAATTCTAGACCAATGAAAATATTTCTGAAATGAAAATTTTGTCATAATATATTGCTGCCTAATCAACATACAATTTGAAATAATAAACCAGAACAACAAGTTATTATTATAGTGCAGCATTTCACATTATGAGGTCAATTTCATTTGTTTTTTATATCCACAGTGAGCCATAAGTGGATAAATTAATAACTTCCATGCTTCCAGAAACATTAATGAAATGTCTAGACAGTAGCAATCTACACATTATAACATGATGTAGCAAGTTTAAACACTAATAAGCTATTGGTAATGAATAGGCTACCATTGTTTTACTCATAGTACTTCCATCTTCAGGAGACTTTTCTTTAGCAATGCATTTATTTCCAAAGGGCTCTTGGCAGGGTTCTAAAACCAGTATTGCCCCAAATGATCTTTTTGATCTTAAGGAAATCAATTACCCCTGACTTCAATTTCTGTTTGTAAAAATGAACTACTTGAATAACAAAAAGATAAAAATTAAATAAAGTCTGTACTTGAGAACCTTTATGATTCAATTTAGTAGTTCTCAAATAATAGCCTATGAACTCAGGCTTTATTTTGACATAGTTTCCATCAATTTTCCACTTGCAAAACAAGATATATGAGGATCATATAGTACCTTGTTCAGAAAGCCAAATGGAAAATCATATTCTTCCTTTCTATTGGTAATTATTTTCATTTTCTTGATATCTGCATTTATCTCTCCTGAAATTCTTTTTTTTGGGGGGGTACCGGGGATCGAACTCCAGACCTTGCGCTTGCGAGGCAGGTGCCGGAACCACTGAGCTAAATCCCCGGCCTTCTCCTGAAATTTTTAAAGCTTAGTTCAT
This sequence comes from Heterocephalus glaber, assembly GCF_053883595.1. NCBI lineage: Eukaryota > Metazoa > Chordata > Mammalia > Rodentia > Bathyergidae > Heterocephalus > Heterocephalus glaber. The sequence continues at coordinate 29,597,648 of NW_028258377.1, forward strand.
ACTGAAAAAAAATTCCGAGAGACTTTATATTAAGTATTTAGAATTATATCATTAGCATTAAAATGGTAAATTTTTTCTTGGCACTGCATAAATATTCAAGTGATTTTTTTTTCTAAACAAGTCCTGGCAAGTTTTATTAAGGAAAAATCTTGCAGAGTTTGATTTTCACCAGTCTGTTCTGGCATGTTTCTAATTATTGCACAATCACCTGGATCAGTGACAGCTCATGTTCATAGTCTGTTGTATTCCCCCATGCTATGTCCAATTCAATGCCATTGCTATTGTAACGATGGATGATAATTTTGATTAATGTGGCATAGTTCTCTATTTCAGATTTCCTCAAATCCTCAAACGCTGAGCACCTGTTGGCAAGGTTGACCAATTTTCCTTTGCCTTGTCTGATTATCTTCAGAGTCTGTTTGTACACGAGCACATACTTTCCACTTTCCATAGAAAGTTGGAGCCTAGAGTTGATTGACTCCAGAGACTTTTGCATCTTCTTCGTGGCCACCATCTTTCTGTCTTCAGTGCAGGATGGCCCCCAATCAAGAGTAGCCACCAAGATGGTCAAGGAACGAGAAAGGAAGAAGTTCATTCTCACAGTGCAAGAAGCTCTTCATGGCAGAGCCAGGACACCAGGACACTATAGTGATTTGTTTTGAACTATTACTTGTATGTAGTTTTATTTTTTTAAATTATGCTCCTTTACATTCATTTATTTATTTATTTATTTATTTATTTTTGATACCAGGGATCGAACTCGGGACCTTGCCCTTGCAGGGCAGGCAGCAGAACCACTGAGCTAAATCCCCCGCTCTACTTGTATGTAGTTTTAAATGACAGGAATCTGATCCGGCTATTTTTAACACAAAAAGTGGGATAAGGGGAGTGGAGAGATATGAGAAGAACACAGGACTTGCCACAGGTTATTTTTGAATGTCACTGAACCAAAAAACCAAGGCAAGTTCAAGTTTCTTAACAATAAATCCATAGATCTTTTTCCTAGGTGTTAGGGTTTGTGTCTAGATGTCCCTCCAAAGCCCCATGCAGTCACAGGGCTTTTTCAGAAGTGGCTGAATCTAGAGTGTGTGATGCTGGGGTTAAGGGTGTGATTACTAAATCAGTCCACTGATTGTTTTGGCACCACTCTAATCGCAGGAGTCTGGATAAAATAAAAGGTACAGAAAGAGGCTTATCTTCTCTTGTTGCTTTTGCTACTGTGTGGGCGCCATGAACTGTTTCTCCTCTGCAATGCCTGCCCCTCTGCCATGTGCCACTCTGCCTTGGAGCCAGCCGACTGTGGCCTGAAACCTCTACAAACTGAGCTAAATAAACCCTTTCCCCTTTAACTTTGGGTGTCAGGTATTTTATCTTAGTAATGAGAGAAAAGTAAGACACTAGGCTACTACCATTAATATGACTCTGACTCCCAAACTCTGTATTGCTAGTTCCAGATCCTCAAATCCTGATAAGGAGTCTTGTTCCCTGAACTCAGGTCATGTCTATTTTTGAACCACAGGGCGATCTTTTCCTGCCTGAGCTTGCCGTGTGTCCTGCAGAGGGACTTCAGGGATGACAGCCTCTCTGTAGACCAAAAGCCACTCTTAAGTGTCTTTTACACTGACTGTTAATTCTCTTTCTGACAGGTGTCAATATTATTCTTTTTTCTCTCCTTAATATTTTATTTAATTTGCTATTCATTTGCACCCTCTATTTTTTAATTATTGCCATATTTTATCCATAAGCAAATCACTCATTTTCTTCTTCTCCATCCATATTTCAGCTCTTTGGGTTTACATTGATTTTAAACTCTACCTCCTGGCCAGGTGTGGTGGCACATGCCTGTAATCCCAGCACTCAGGAGGCTGAGGCAGGGGGATTTCTGTGAGTTCAAGGCCAGCTGGGGCTATATAGTGAGTTCAAGGCCAGCCTGAACTACATAGGGAGACCCTGTCTCAAAGATAAATAAATATTACCTCCTGGACATGTATTTTGGGTGTCCCTATTACTAGTATATATATAAAGTATCAAGCAGTGCCAAATAATTCATGACACTCAAATCTGGAAGACAATGTACTATATTTTAAATTAACACAGATTTCCACATTGATCTTTTTCTTAGAATTGCTCCTTATACTTTTCCAATTTTTACATGTCACAAATATTCTTTTTTTGACATGGCAAATTTAACCCAAAACTTATTTTTCTCCTCATGACACCCTCATAATAACATTCCTAATTAATATGAATAATTACAGTTAGCACCATGGATGTAGTACTTCATTTTATTTTTACAACAACATTATGGAAATCAGATTAAATGATGTTTGTTGCTCAAAAGAAAAAGAACAGGCAAACTGTTTTCCTTGTGGTTTGAGAACATCATTGGCAGCCATCTTTTAAAAATTACAATTTGTTCCTTGCTGTTCTGCATCTGATGTCAGTATAATTCCGTTTCTGCCTTCTCAAAGCCTGGAAAATAAAATATTAAGACTCCTACTAAAACCACAGATGTATTACTATTCTTGCCTTGTAGACATTGTATTAGTCAGCCTTTCATGACTACAACAAATACTAGGCAGGCTAACTTCTGAAGAAAAAGTATTTAGGTCATAGCTGGGAGGTTCAAAGGCACTGGCTCAGTTCTGGTGAGGGTCCTGACGGCTGTATCACATTGTGGCAAATGGGATTTGCAGGAGGAAGTGATCACATTCCTGGAAGACAGGAAGGCCAAGTCTAGCATCCGGCCATACAATTCAAGGACATGCCCTCCAAGTGACCTAAAGACCTCCCCACTAGGCCCGCCACTTAAAGATCCACCATTTCACCACCACCACCCAGAGTTACATGCTTCTAACCCATGGACCCTTGGTCCATAATAGATGTATTGAATTTTATTTCCAATCAGTGGTAATTCCTAATTTTCTCTGTAGTCATGGACATGGGCATGATGCTTTCATGAGCATGAGAAATGAAACTGCAATCATTCATTAGCCAGCTGCTTGCTTTGTGCCTTAGGTTACTGTATGTATACATTTTAATAAACTGTTCCAGTTATCCTTCCATTTTTCAACTGTATTCCTCTCGTTCTCTCTCTCTGAATAGGCTCATTCTCTGATCCTTTTGCTGGGGTTATCTTGGCTTCAAGTTGCTAATCTGACATGTGCTAAGATCAATATGTCTAAGAAATGCTTTTCACTCAGCTGGAATATTATCATTACAACCATTGTATACATAAGGAAACTGAGATATGGTGATGTTAAGTGTTTAAGGTCGCACCGCAGTTGGTAGAGGATTTTATACCCAAGTAATTTGATTCTAGGGTAGCATTGTCTAACAGGAATACAAGACATCATTGCTTATCAGTCTTTTGGCTAAGATCAAGTGTAGAAATATAATTCATGTATGTGCAATTTAAATTTTTCTAGTAGCCCATAAAAACAATAACGGGAGAAATTAATAATATATTATCTTCAGGCCAAGTATGCCTAAAATATTTCAATATTTGATTAATATGAAAATTAGTGAGATTCTGACAAAGCAAAACATATTCTTGAAATATAATATAGCAATCACACTGATATTTACCCAAAAGAGTTGAAAACTTATGTTCACACAAAAACATGGTTATTTATAGCACCTTTATTGTTGCTAAAAGTTTGAAAGCAATCAAGATGCCCTTCAGGGCAAAGGGCTAAACTGTGGTATATCCTGACAATGAAATAATATTTAGAGTAAAAAATAAGCTATCAATCCCTGACAAGACATAAAAAAACTTAAACGCATATTATTAAATGAAAGACACCAATCTGAAAAGGCCACATCTGTATGATTCCAAGTATGATTCTTTCTTCCTGAAGAAGGAAAAATGATGGCGATAGTAAAAAGATCCATCATTGCTAGGTTGGGGAGGGGGGATGAATAGGAAAAGCACAGGGGACTTTTGGGCAGCAATAATACTCACCATGATGTTGAAATGGTGGATACGTCTCATTATACACTTGTTCAATCCATAGACTATAGAACATAAGAAATAAACCCTGGTAAAAACTATTGTGTTTGGGTGATAATGATGTGTCCATGTAAGTTCATCTGTTCTAACAAATGTACCACTCTGGTAGGGTGCATTGATAATAGGAGAAGCTATGCATGGGAGGAAGGAAGTGATGTACAAGATATCTCTGTACCTTGCTTTCAGTTGTGCTATTAACCCAAAACTGTTCTACAAAAAGAGTCTACAAAAAAATGTCTCAATATTTTTTTTCTAAAATTCCTAGAAATGCCTAGTGGTTAAGAATGTTCTCCATAATGTTTTCTGGGGGGTTTTCTTGCCTAGGGCTAACAGTTGATGAGACAATTTATTTTATTTTAACAGCTGATTATTTCTCCACTTTGCCTCACTCCCCCCACCCCATTCAATCAGCAGCTCTTTTGCCCCGATGGTATGTATACATAAAATTGTGTATACAATTGGGAGAATGAGGGCAGAACCTTCATCGTCACTATGTAAGGATTGTTTTGAAATCTATAGCTCCTTAGTCATCATAGTCTCTTTCAGATATCAACAAATCAAACCTTATTGACTGGACTGATTTGGGTGGATGTGGAGAAGAGTTTTCAAGTTGACAGAGATGGGCTAACTAGTCCTTCTGACTTTTTACATGAGAGGCATAAAATAATATATATGCATATATTTGAAATTATCTTCAAAGACTGGAAAGTAAGACAAGTAGTTAAGAATCACCTGATCTCCAATAATGGCATGATATTGTGGCAATCAAGGAAAACTTGCCAGTCATGAAAAAGTCATAAAACCTGGAGTTTTTCAAGACACAGTTTTTGATATATTCTGTCTCAGTACCTCCTGTTTCTTACTTCCTACTTCTCCTGGAAAAGAGAAGGTTAATATTGTTGTTGATCATTTAAATTTTTAGGGCTTGCTGAATATCTTTTCCTGTAGTGCTTCCTTTAAGTTCTTGCCTACGTGACTGCTTTAAATTGTGGCATTCCCAAAGTTTGAGGCATCCCCTGCCTCTGGGAATCCAAAAAGAAAGAAGAGTTTAATGAAGAGAGAGATTTCAAACACTTTTCTTCATAGAAAGTCCTACTAAATCCATTGTGAACTTTATACTCAAAGCTCACTGGCCATATTTCAAATGCTCAGTGGCCACACAGGGCTGGTGGCACTGTATCATACAGGAGAGCTCTGTACTGATTGCTAATCTGTAATGTCCCCTGGTGTATTAAATGCATTTTTTTAACTTACAATGAGCTTGTTAGGGAACCTTGTCCTAAATCAAGGGCCATCTATATATGTGAGAGTTGCCTTCTTTTCCCAGTTGCCTTCAATACTGAAACCCCAGTCTTATTTGTCATTGTACATACCACCTCACAGAAGACTTAAAGTAGATTGATTGTAGGCAGGTGTGGGGTTTTTCGGCCTTTAGTTTAAAGGTATGTTTTACCTTCAATAGGTGTATGATAGTGACGTCTAAAAGAAAGCCCATATCTCTAAAGATTTATAACATGTTGAACAGAAGAAAATTAAGAATGCATCTTTCTTCTAGATTGTCTCTTTTAAGACATCCAGAAGAGAAAATTACTTTGACAAGTTTTTCAAGTTAAATTTGTTTAGGTAAACATACTAATCCTTAAGTAAATTCAGCCCCTAGATCCAGAAATGGACTTTGAATTCCAGTTCTCTGCACATGCTATAACTGCTCACGTACTACTCTTACTACCACTACAGTTCTTGTTACTGAGGACTTGTCAAACACCAGCAATTGAAATCCTATCTTTATGTTATTTAGAGGTCAAAGAAAGTGAAATTCACTTTCAAGTAAAATTATAAAAACTATTCTAAAATTTTTATATCAGGCTTTTTTATTTGAGCAATTGAGTTATCAAATAAATACTGCAGAAAAACTAAAGAGGAGAAATTGAAAAACACTTTAGGAGACAAAATTGTTGCTATTTTTCTGGATCAATAGGAGAGACTTGTTAAATAGCAACATCAAAATAATATACTTTATGTAGAAATTGAATAAAATGGAATCAATTTACTAATAAAACTTCCATTTATATGTTTGTAAAATACTATCCTGAGATTTATAATTACAATTGTATCACGTTTCCATCTGAGCACTGACATAATCATTCAACTAGTCACATTAAAACTAAAAAAAAACAACAAAAACTAAAAATAATGTTCAAAATTATTTTAGAAGACAAATTTCTTGCTGGATTCTTTCAGTGAACTTAAGTTGTTTTGTTGGTAACCATAAGAATAAAAATACTGTAATTGCTCTGTCAATAAGTACAAAAATGGAAACAATTTTAAAATTTGCATTGAAGTAATCCACAGTTATAAAACAGTATTTTAAGAATTATAATTCTACCTTTCATTTGCTGCATGAAATGATCACCTAATGGCAATGAAGTTGAGAGAAAATATCAGAATTACTTTAGAAGAAAACAAAAATGTAGTTTTTCTTATGATTCTGATTTTTGGAAATAAGCTCCTTGGAAAGTTGGATCAACTCTGAAGATGCATCACTTCTATTTTCAAGTTGTGTGAACAAAAGACAAAATCCAGCACTTGTGAAGATATATTGTTGGGCATCGACATCATCTGAGGAAAGAATTGTTGGGGAGTCCATACTGGCTTTTTAGAGAACAGAGCATGATAGGAGGTCCTCCTGTCAGAAACCTTCCTCCAAGGACTGATCTGTGACATCTGACCTCCATATTCTTTGCAACTCCGTATTCCTAGGAGGAATATGAGGCAGAATATCAGGGGATGCCTCACCACCTGACTGAGGGTACAGCAGAGGATGAAAGAATAATACATAAAAGACAAAAGGCTTACATAAATGAGGGTCCAGGACTTGATCTTAGCTCTTCCTGGCTAAGACCATGAGCTCCAAACTTGTTAGTATTTATTGATCACACAACATGGCAGGGGCATAAAGGCAGATGCAGGGAACAGGGGAGGGTAAGGCCAGGCTTGTGCATTCTTGTAAAGGACAGGTCATAGTTAACAAGCCACCTGTGGTATCTTTAGCTAACATTTGATGTGGGAGAGCAACCGCACAAGTCATAAGTCCTTAGCTGTAGTGTCATCTTGCCATCAGAGACATCACAGTATCACTGATCATCGAGATCTTAATTGTGACCATTGGCATAGGGAGTTCTGCTTCCATATGCCAGCCAAAGGCTCATCTGTCAAGTCACATAGGCCTTGAATTGACTCACAAATTAATCAATAGCAAATTTATAAGCCAATTCAATAATATTTTATAATCTGCCCAGCTCAGTCTCAAGCTGGTCTCTTGAAGCAGAACAGAACCTAGGCAGCTGCCTCCCATCCAAGTGGAAGGATTGAATCCATCATAACTCAATGATCAAGATCACAGTGATGTCATTTCTATTACCCTCCATTCTGATGATGTGTGTGTCTCAGGGTTATTGAAGGAAGGTCCTGAGCATCTTTCAGCCTGAGGAGCACGAAGAGTTCTGTCTTGCTGTTGCAGAGGTATTTCTGTGTTGGAATGGAAATAGCCTAAGAGAGGAGTCTGGTTTCACCCAGTTTGAATCCTGAATCCCTGAGTCATCCCATGCTCATGCTCCTCTTCCTTTGTATGTGGGGAATCCCAGTATTTCTCTAACGTTTGCCAAATGGCCTTTCTGAAATATCAGGAACATTAAAGATACTTTTCTCAGGGTTAAAACTTAAATTCTTCCTAAATCACAATTTCTCTGAACTATGAATTTTATTTCCTTAAGTAATCGAAATTTTTCTCAGCTAGTAGCATTCTTAACCAAATGTCAAGGACATTTTTTTTTCATGAAAATGAGTATGTCCCAATGGTTTGTTTTGATTTTTCTGGAACAATTTTGGCTTATATTCTGAAGGTATCTAGTTCTTCATAACCATGAATGTTTTTTTATCTGCCTGGAAGGTATTTGTTATGACTTATGTCTAGATGTCCCCCCAAAGCCTCATATAGTCCTATGTGGGACTTTTCAGAGCTGACAGGATCTACAGTGTATGTTGCTGGGATCAAGGAAGTGATGCTGGGATTGATTCACTGTGTGATGCCAGGATTAAGGGTGTGAGGGCTCCCTGGAGGGCAGGTAGAATGGATAAAATATAAGAGACAGAAAGAGGGATGCTGTTGTTTGTTGCTTGTTGTTCGCTATTTGGTGCCTTCTGCCTGCTCTGTGATGCCCCTCTGCCGTGCCACCCTGCCTTAGAGCCAGCCAACTACAAACTGAAACCTCTACAAACTGTGAGATAAATCAACCTTTCCTCCTTTAACTTTGGGTGCCAGGTATTTTGTCTCAGCAACAAAAAAAAAGTAACCAAGACAGAATTCTTCTCTTTCTTTCCATAATAAATCACTTTAAATTGAGTATTACATCATCATTTTATTTTATTTTTTTGGTACTGGAAATCAAACTCAGGACTTTGCACTTTCAAGGCAGGTGCAATGCCACTGAGCTAAATCCCCAGCCCCAAAACTTTATTTTAATAAGGCAGCTTAGTAATAAATTTAAGTTTCTGCTGAAGCTTTGGGATCTCACTTTCAAACTGAATTTTTCTGATTGCAATGAAGCTAGAATATTTTTGAGACTTTTAATATTATAAGTTTATTTGTTACTTTAATTTCTTCAATAATTTAGCCTATATTTGATTGCTTTTTTCCTATAAGAGTCTTCAAAGACACATTTTCCTATGCCACATTAATTCAATTTCTTTAAAACTCTATTTTAATAATAGATATAAATCTTCATGACCCTGTATTAGGTAATGCTTTCTTAAGTGTGACACCAAAGGTGTAAGTAATGAAAGAACTGTTAAATTGAACTTCATCAAAAGTAAAAACTTTGCTATATTTAAGGACTCTTATCAATAAAGTAAAAAGACAACTCACAGAATGGGAGAAGTTATTTGCAAATCATAGATCTAATAATGGCCTAGTATCCAGAATATATAAAGAACTTTTGCACCTCTACAGCAGAAAGACTCATTAAGGATGGAAAAAGTAGATGAATAGGCATTTCCCTAAAGAAGATATGTAAATGATCAATAAGCACATGAAAACATTGTCAACATCATCAATTGTCAAGGAGATGTATATCAAAACCACAAGGAGACACCATCTGATGCTCACTCAGGATGGCTGTCACAATAATTACTTTAATAAATAGAAGATAACAAGTATTAGAATGATGTGAAAACACTGAATCTTCATAGCCCACTGGTAGAAATGTTAAATAGTGCAGCCACTGAGGAAAAGTCTCCTTAAAGTGTTAAAGAGTTACTACATGACTCAGCAATTGCATTCCTCAGCATATACCCAAAAGAACTGAAAACATGTGTTCAAACAAAAAATTAACACAGGAATGTTAACATAGCATTATTCATAGTAGGCAAGAAGTGGAAACAAGCCAAAAATCCATGAGTGGAGGAGTGTGGATGAACAAAGTGTGGCAGAGTCACACAGTGCAATATTATCCAGCCATAAAAGTAATGAAGTACATCCATGCTACAACATGGATGAATTTTGAGAACGTTATGCTAAATGAAAGAAGCTACACAAATAAACCACAGAATGCATGATTCCATTTATACGAAATGTCTAGAGTAGACAAATCCACAGAGACAAAGAAAAGTAGGTGGTGGAGGAAAGCAGGAATGAGGGGTAACAGATTAATGGGCACAAAGCTTCTTTGGGGTGACAAAATGTTCTGAAATCAGTTAGTGGTAATGGTTGCACAACACTGTGAATGCGCTAAAAACTACTGATTTTTTTACTTTAAAATGGTTAAAGTGATGAATTTTTCACCTCAGTAAGAAAAATTCTATTTTATGGCCAGGCATGGTGATGCATGTCTGTAATCCCAGCACTTGGGAGCCTGAGGTAAGAGAATCTCAATGAGTTTAAAGCCAGCCTGAATTACATAATTACAGCCTATATCCACAGAAAAATTCTATTTTACTAATTTTCTACACAATATCCCTTTTCTGATGCACTAATTAGAGTCCTGATCCAAGATTCTGTTCATATTCTCTTAGCCAAAAACAGCAGCCTCTCATTTCTTGTAAGTTTGTTTGTTGTTGTTTTTCTTTTTTCCGGTACCAAGGATCGGAACTCAGGACCTTACCATGCAGGTGCAGTGCCACTGAGCTAATCCCCAGCCATGTTTGTTTGTTTATACAGTTTACTCACTTCCTTTTCATCCTTTAGCTTCCTGTGAATGCAGGTTTGTGCTTTCATGAAGATTTGCATTTATTCAAACCATCCTTTATGGTCATCTTAAGTTTTACTTCATTTATCTGATATGTATTTTAAGGCTGTTTTAGTTGCAACTAAAGACTATTTAGTTCCAAATACCAAGTGTCATCTTGTCAATCATCAGCTCAACCTATTCCAAATAAATGGATTTCTATTCAAAATCTTTCTTTTAGCCCTCAAGTAAAGGATTAGATATTTGCATATTTTTGTTAAATACCACTAGTTTTGCATTTATGATCATTGTTCTCAAATCTGGCTTACATTAAAGACTGAAATCTTTGAAATTGTATTTGTATGGTGAATTCTTCTCCTGGAGGAAGACAGAAACTCCAACGGCCAGTTCTTTGTGTTTAAAGTTCGATTTAATAATTAATAACCTTATTATGGCTGAAAATATCCTTGTATCCAGAACAGTTTGTGGTGACCTACACAAAGGTCTGAGAGGTATGGCTCTAATTCACTCTCTCAAGGCCCAGACACCAGCGGAAGTTCCCTTTCCTCAGGGAGGCTTTTGTAACACCACACCCTAGGTCAGCTCCTTAATTATGAACTCCAAAGAGGTCTGCTCCTTCCCTTCAAAGACGTAGTTTATAATCACATCTCCACCCAGAGGTAGTTATTATCCTGAACCTGGTGTTAAGGCTGTCTTTGTTTTCTTTGGAGCTCACTGTACATGTCAGTAGCTTTAAACAACATATTATTCAATTTTGTCTGTTTTTCAAATTATGTCAATTAAATTAGGTCGCATGTGGCTTTCTGTGATTTCTTAGTTTTCCCTCCATGTTTCAGGATTCATCCATTAATTATGTGTGATTATAGTGTCTTAATTTTCACAGCAGTATAAAATCCCATGATACAAATAGAGCGCAATTTTCTAATCTTTAATGTTAACAGAAATTTCCATTTTATCAGTGTATTTTTCATCTTACAACCTATTAAGAGCTACTTGGCAATGAAGTTTCTTAAGTATCTAGCACCTCACATAAGCAAAGAATTATTTTTTTAGTTAAAATTTGGGAGTAAATTGCTTATCATGGACACACGCTTGTTTGACTTTACTGGGTGTCATAGTCTGCTTCCTTCTGTTATGTCAGAACACCGCAGACTAGGTAATTTAAAAACAATAGAAGTTTATTTGGATCACAATTCTGGGGACTGGAAAATCCAAGTGCATGGTGCTAACATATGGTGATGGCCTTTGGCCTGCTTCATAACAGGGCAGAAGGGCAAGCAAATGCTCAGGAGACAGGATGGAAGCTGAACTTATCCTTTTTTCTCAAGCCTACTCAGCATAAGTAACCCACTTCTGAGATAATGGCATTAATGAATCCTAATCACCTCTTAAAGGTGCAATCTCTTGATTCTGTCATGACAGTAATTAAATTTCAACATAAGTTTTGGAGGAGACTTTCAAGCCATAACATTGGATGGTGTCAAAATGCATTCCTGTTTCTGTAGCAAATTACAGCCCTACCAGGAATATATGATCTACACTGCTCCGTATTCTCCTTAAAGCTATTGTCTTATTTTTACCTTGGTGTCAGTCTGGTGAGTTGAATTGGTTTCTCATGGTGGCTTTAATTTGCTCTTACCTGATTGTTAATGATACTGAATCTTTTTCCTCTATATTTCTAGGGATTTTAATTTCATCTTCTGTGAAGCATCCTTTTGCCCAATTTTAATTGAAGTGTTTTTCATATTGGTGTGTAGGACTTACTTTTATATTATGAACTCCAATATTTTGTACAGTATACATGTTGTGAGTATCTTTTCCAAGTAATAACTTTTCTTTTTCTTCCTTTTATTATGCATTTGGAACAGAAATTCTTAATTCTGATGATGTTTAATTTATTATCTTTTTAGGGATTCTTTTTGTGTCATAAAAAATCTTTCCTTAACCTAAGGTCATAAAAGTACTCTATATTTTCTTATAAAAATTCTAAGGTTTACTTTTCATATTTAAATGTCTGATCTATATGACTTTAAGTTTGAATACAGTGTGAGGTAGAAACTCATTTTCATCTATGTTTATCTCTCATGTAAAACAAGCCTGGAGGTAGGAAATCCAGCAATTCTACTCTATGGGATATGTTTTAGAAAGATAGTTTTGGACATATGAACTAGGAGAAATGTATGAACATTATTTGCAAAACACTGGAAATGCTCCTTAATACCCATGAGTAATATAGTGGGAAATTACTTTGGTATGTGTGTCTAAAATAGCATACCATATAGCATTAACAATAAAAGATCTATAGCAACACATGTCCAAATCAATAAATTGTTCCAGAACATTTTACTTTGAGAAAAAAAACCCAGGCTATAGAACTCATAAGTATGCTTCCATTTCTACAACATTCAAAAATAGACAAAATTGAATAATATATTACTTATAGATACATGTACATGTGATTAAACTGTAAAGAAAAGCAGGACTATGGTTAATAATAAATTCAAAGCAGTGATTATCATAGGGAAGGAAGGAGATATATCAAGTCAGAAGTGGACACACAACATGCTTCAGGGCTATTGGCAATCTTTCTCTTCAGCTGGGAGATGGGACATGTCTCTCTTTTATTTCCAATTCCAGGTACTCCCTACTATTGTTCCCAGTGTTATCTTCATGAAGCCTGGTTTTAATTATGTGGTATTTGTGAGCTTCTCACCTGCCAACCACCCTTTAAGTATTTGGGTTCCTAGGCTTCTATCCTAGGCCCTCTTCATATCTCATGTTACTGGATGATCTCAGCAGGTGATTTCATCTATTTCCATGATTTTTAACTTCCATTTCAGTGGTAATGATTCACAAATTTGTGTCTTTCCGAAACTTCAGACCCATGTATATAGCTACTGATCAGACATTTCCACTTGCATGTTCCATTGTGTCTCAGACTCAGCATGTCAAAAACTTAACTCATCACCTACCCAATTTCCCCTTCCCAGCAGCTTCTCCTGTATTCTGCTTAGCTGTCCATGGCCAGTATTTAGAAATTTCCCACAACTATTTCTTTCTTCTGACCCTTCCCCAATTATAGTCAGTCACATCACACCCTGTCAATGCTACCTCAGTCACATCTCTTAAAGATACATTCTGAACATTTGGCAACACATCTTAAAGTGTTAATAATATGTGTTATTGGCTCAACTGTGTCTCCCTGAAATTCACATGTTGAACGAGGAGCACCTCAAAATGTGATTTTATTTGGAAACAGGGTCATTGTCGATGTAGTTAGCTTAAGGTAAGGTAGTACTAGAGTATGTTAAGCTCCTAATGCAGTATCGCCAGTATCCTTACCTAAAGGAGAGATCTGGACACAGACATGCACACAGGGAGAATGCCACATGGAGATGAAGGTAGAGACTGGGGAAATGAAGCAGAGCCCTGCTGACACCTTAATCTCTAATACATTGTGGCCTCCAGGACTCTGAGACAATAAATTTCTGGTTTTTATGCCACTCAGTTTGTAGGTTGTGGTTCCATAAGCCCTAGGAGAATAATACAATATACAAACTTTGATCAGAATTTTCACACCTAGCGATAATTCCTATGAAAATAATTGCTCAAGAGAACAAAGGAGTTCATGCAAGGACGTTGACAGCGATAGTGTTTATGATCGTACAAGAGGAGAAATAGCCATTTTTATAGTAGGAGACAAAGTTCATATATATAACAGTATATTCAGCAATGGAAAGTCACCTAGCTTTCAATATAATCATGTCTGCATAAAGCAGAAGAAAGATATTTACAGTATACTTAACGTACTTAAAAGGGACTACAAAACAGTGACAAGTATATATTATGAAACTATTTAGGGAAGATTGTATTTATGTATGTTATAAATGCACAGAAAAAGTCTAAAAGTATATCAATGTATTTACAAGAGTAGAATTTTAGTTAATTCACAGTTTTGCTTATCCATATTTTCTTGAGATGTGGTTAAAAAACTAACCTGTAAGTGTAGCTTGTTTTCCTTCTCCCCACAAAATGTCTAATGAAATTCACAATCCCTCTTACCTGGTGAAGGAGGAAGAAAAAGTCAGAGGAGAGGAGGAAGGAGAGGAAAAAAAGGAAGTTAATTTGATCTATAAAGATACTAGGGTAAAAAATATTAGGGAATTTAGAAAACAAAATACCAATGAGAACTCTAAGAAAAAGGGTTGGGAGGTAGAGTTATGAAAGAGATGCTCCAAAATGATATAGGGTATAAGAGAATTGTGAAAGAGAATATTAGCATAGGAAAGGTTTTCCTAGTGGGGGGGGGATTCTTTTTTTAAAAAAAAATTTTTGAGCAATCCAAATTAAAGCACAATTTCATTTTTTATTACATTTACCTGTTCGAATTATACTTCTTTGAATGCCACATTACATGGAGAAATGACTAGGATTTATAGAGGTGACATTATTTTTCTACAATAAACTCTGTAGATTTCAGTTCAAACTAAAATATGCAAGAAATATTACTTTATTTTTCTATGTCTAGATTTAATTTTTATTATCCTTCCCAGTGGTAAAAACAGCCTCAAACATTGTGAGCTTTCTATTTGAAGTGACGTTTTAGTGGAGGAAGGGGCAGGTGGAGGCTTACGTAATGTTGAACACATGTGGGCTGTATCTATAAATCTCGTATCTTAAGGCGATGTTGAATACATGAGGGATATATCTATATATCTCATGTCTTAAGACAATGACAGACTTTTTTCAATTCTGGGGATGAAACCCAGCAATATTCCTACCCTTGACAGTGACATCTTTTGAGTTGTGTCTTGTTCCATCCTGTCACTTTTATTAATTTCAAATACCCTCCTGACAGCACACCTGTCTTTTGCCTGTACCAGGCACTATTGCCTACTTCCGTGTACACCACTGAAAACTTGAAGATCTCCAGCATCCTCTCTTTAATCTCAGCTGCCTTTCAGGCAAAAGTCAAAGACCAAATCACTCTTATTTTTCAGTTCTTTGTCTTTTCTAATGCTGTTCCCTCTGCCTGGAATCCCTCCCACACCATACCATACTTTATCTTGTTTACTTCTTCCCTTTAAGATTCAGCCCAGTACAGCCTTCCCCAGGAAGCTCCTCTTCTCACTTAAGGTTGAGTCATGTGCTCCTCCTTGGATTTCTCCTAAATACTGAATTCCTGCATTGGCCACTACTCTGTTCATGAGTCTATCTCTCTCAGTTACTGTGTGCAAAGCAGTATTATTCAGTTTCATATTTCCAGAATTTAGGGAAATACAGATCCTCCTCCATGTACAGCAGGGCTACACTGTGATTAAGCTATCATAGGTTGAAAATATCAGAAGTCAAAGATGGATTTAACACACTCAGCCTACAGAATAGCACAGCTTAGCAACACAGTACACTGTGGAGTATCAGGTGGTTCCCCTTGTAACAGAGTGGCTGAGTGGGTACTGTAGTTTGCTATCACTGCCCAGCATCATGAAAAAAATATCTTACCACATATTGTTAGGCCAGGAAAAGATCAAAATTCAAAATCTGAAGTATGTGTCTATTGACTGTGTACTGCTTTTGCACCATTGGCAATGCCAACCATTTTAAGTCAGAGACCATCTGTACTTGTTACAACAGTATGACCTGATGGCAAAGGTATTTACATTGTGTTGGGACATAAAGTTTAAATTCTTAAAAAACATTTATTTTCATGGAAAAATAATATTTGGATGGAGCATGCCTTTAGTACCTCCTCCTTTTTTCTTTCCTGTGGCCCTTTAGAAACTCTTGTGAACTTTCCACATATCTTTTAATGTGGAGGTTGGTCTCCACCTTGATTCTGCAACATTCACAACGTAGAAGACATTTTTGAGTTTTAAACAATGTCTTTCTACGAACCTCTGCAGGGCGTTTTGTTTCATTAAGAAAATGACAGAACCTAAGATTCAATTATTATTATATTCATTTACCTCTGCCAGTTAATAGTGAAGGAATTCAGAAATCTGAGCTAAAATAATCGGAACTTTAAAAAGGCACTTGAAATTCATGACAGCTGAAGCTGGGACATTTAAAATACCCATGACAGGGAACCAAATTGTGAATTATTCTCTCTGAAATCACCAAAGAGATGTACTCTAAGACAATTCCCATTCCAGGGAAAATATAATCTGATTCTCTCTTCCTATCACCACCATTTACAACCCCCCACCAAGTCTTACAGATACTTTCTTCCCAGTGTCTCTCATAACCATTCCTTTGTTTTAATTATAACAATGTTTTGAATGTCCCATCACACCATGTCATGTCTTTCGCAGTGTTTTCTTATGTAGTATTCTAGTGCTGAAATTTCAGGAAAGGCTAGAAGTACTGGTGTGCTGGTAAATGTTTCACAACTCATCCCAAGGGTCAATCATTTCCCGCCTTTTAAAACTCTCTGCTACACTGGGCATGATGGTGCTTGCCTGTAAATCCAGTACTTGGGAGGGTGAGGCAAACAGATCACAAGTTTAATCCCAGCCTCCAGACTCTCTGGAGAAAGCTTTGTTAGTATCACTTGCCAATTGCCATGGTGTAAATAATGCCACTGAGGCAGAGTTTGAGCTCTCAACTTGATGTCACTGAATGGGGAATTGGTAAAAGGCAGATACCACTGGCTTTCATGAGCCAATGCCAGCTGCAGGATGTCAGCTCCAGCACCTCACTGGCTGGAAAATTAATTTTTCTCAAGTACCACCTAAATCAGCCTACCTTCTAATTCAGAAATCAATTTGAACCTCTACTGCCTATTATAGAAACAGAAAAAAAAATCATTCTTTCTACTTTTCTCTCACCACAAATATTGTATTAGGTCACTTTATTGGAAATTGTGTTAGCCATTTAAAGGATTGCTCTGCTCACCACCACCACTCCCAAACCCTGTCCAGAATTCTCCACACAGCACCCAGAGAGGTATTTGTTTGTTGTGGTACTGGGACTGAACATAAGGCCCTTGCACTGAGCTGCACATCTCCAGCCTTTTTTAAAATTTTGAGACAAGGTCTTGCTAAGTCTCTAGGCTGGGATTAAACTTGTGATCTGTTTGCCTCACTCTCCCGAGTACTGGATGTACAGACACGCGCCATCATGCCCAGTTTAGCAGAGAGTTTTAGAAGGCGGGAAACGATTGACCCTTGGGATTAGGGTAAAATGCTGCTGAGAAGTAGAACAAGATTAGGATTGACAAGGGACCAGTGATACTGGCAAGGAGGAAGTGTTCGATGAAGAAGTTGAGACACGGCCTGTCAACAACTTTTCAGAAGGCTTTTGCAGTGTTGGGGGTGATGATTTTAAGGCATAAAGTCTAAGTGAGGATTTAAAAAGAAAGATTGCCATTCTAAGCATGTTTGTGTGATACTGGAAATTATCCAGTAGAAGGCAAAGTTCACAGTACATGATAGAAAAAGTGTTACTGGAAGTTCTAAATCCTTGAGAAAGCAAGGGAGGCTGAGGTTTAGATTGCTCATGACAGATCTGATATTTGGTCTGAGTATGGTAAACTTTCCCACTGTATAAGAAAAAATAATGCCCAGAATATCACAACAGTTGGCCATTTCATCGTGGAAATGTGAGGAATGTTACAGAGCATTTCTGTTTTCTCAGCTACTCACAGAGCTGATAATGTATGGAGGAGAAACAAGATGGTGGTGTGGAAGGGTTAAGAAGTAAGCAGGGCATGCCATTCTGGCCACTTGGGTGGTAGAAAGCAAACATCAGGATAATGCAATGGGTTTGTGGAGTAGTGCCAACAGCCACAAACTATGATTTGTGGTTGGTTGGTTGTGCCATTTGTGCAACCATATCAGCTGCTCAAGGGCAGGTCCAGGTGTTGAACAGATAAGGGAGAAAGAGAGTTAAAAATGTTTAGATGCAACACATTTAAATGACAGAGGCTAAAACCTGTGGTGGGTAAAGGCAGTTGTAAGGACAGGGGAATAGGCAGAGTTGGTAGTGGATTAGAAGCTTTATGTGGCAAACTCAAGAGTATAGGCCCTAAAAAGAAAATAATGAAGAGGCAGAATCTTTGTAGTGGGTGGTCGGAGTGAAAGATGCTTGAAAATGAGGCATTTAGAAGTTGATGATGGCAGTTTGAGAGGTGGCTATGTAAGTAGAATGGAAGAAAAGATCATTTAAGGGAAGAAAGAGGGAATGGGGAGCAACTGCTTTCCAGGCACAAGATTCTTTTTTTTTTAAATAATGAGAATGTTTTTGGAAGTAGATAGCAGGAATGGATACACCTTGTGAATTAATCCCACTCAAATCCTTTAAAACTATTCATTTAAAAATTGTTAATTTTGGGCCATGGATTTAGCTCAGTGGTTCCAGCACCTGCCTTGAAAGCGCAAGGGCCTGAGTTCCATCCCTGATATTCCCCACCCCCTAGTTGTTAATTTTATATCACACAAATTAACCAAAAAAAAAAAAAAAGAATGAGGACATAAGCATGAGTGGAGAGGGCATCAGTGGCAGGGGTAAAGCTACAGGAAATGAGGGAGAGTGACTAGCATGATTGTGCTCCATTTGTACCATGCACCAATGTGTAGTCCTGTGAATTCATTCTTCATTTACTTCATGAACACTCAACCAAATTCACTGAAGACTTACCATATACACGGAAGGGAAAGGCAGTGAGAAATTCAAAGAAAAATAAACTGCGGCTCATATCATAAAGAGTTGATAATCAAGGGGGAAAATACAAAGGGTGATTAAAACTATGGTGAATGTTTGCATTTTTAAAATCTTATTACAGCAAAATACATATTACCAAGAATGATTCAATAAGAATGATTCAATTTGAAGCAAGGTGGAGTATTTTGGCTGTTTTGAAGGAGTTGATGGCAGTGTGTTTTTTACTGTAATAACTTTAAAATTTAAACATTCACCATTTTTGTTGATCACCCGTTGTTGATCAATTATTTACAGCAATGTCTGTTAAATAAAAACATTACCATGTGTCCTCATCTGCTTTACTCACAAGAGATGTCATTGCATGACTTCTGGCTCTTCCTCAAAATTAAAATGACCACGAAAGGTAACTGGATTGATTTACTACATCAAGGCAGCCATGACAGTACAATTAGTCATGAAAGGACTTCAGAATTGCTTCAGAAACTGGCAAGAATGATGGCGTATGTTTGAAGTGAGGAGGGAGTATTTTGAAGGGAATTAATGGTAATGTGTCTTTTATTGGAATAATTTAAAAATTTTTAAAACATTCACCATACTTTTTTATCACACCTCCTCTGTACAACATAGTTTTACACAAACCAGCATAAGCTAGTGTATCTGAGTCATGAGACTTGAAGGCAGATGTTATGTTGTTTCATTTATTATATTACATTGAGCATCTGCAGGAATTGTGTATTCCAATTCACTTACGTTGTACTTAGCACCTAAGCACTGATAAATGTATGTGCTTAATAAATATTGACTGACATTTAATACCATTAGTATCTCTAGATAGTAAACATATCAGAGTGATAAGCCCAAATAACAATGGTAATAACAATAGTGATAGTGGATGCTTATCTTAGTCTGTTTGGGCTGCTAAAATAAAATACCACAGACTGGGTAATATAAAAACAATAGAAATTTATTCTTTAGGGTTTGGAAGGCTGGGAAGTTCAGGATCAAGGCTCCAGCAGTGCTGGTGTCTGATGAGATCCTGTTCCTCACAGAGGGCACCTTCTATGTGTCCTCACGTGGCAGAGAGGGTGAACAAGGTCCTTCAAACCAATTTTACAAATCCCATTTATAGAAACAGATCTGTGATGACCTAGTGACCTGCCAGAAGCTCCACCTTTTGCAATATTACCACTTTGGAGATTAGGTTGGAACATGAATTTGGGGATGATAAATATTCAGACCATAGCAACCATGCCTCCCTGGTGCCGGGAATCTTCCTAAGTACTTTATATGTATAGTAACTCATCTAGTTTTCATAAGATTCTGTGAAGTAGGTGCTACAGAATGGGAAAGTAAGGAAAGAAAGATTGAGTAACTTGCCAGGGCCACTCAGCTAGAAAGTGGAAGAAACAGGCTTTGAACTCAGTTGAAGTCACTCTGGACTCTACTCTGGGCCGCTACCTCTATTCCCTACTTAGGAAAAAGCATCTTGCTTTGTACAGTAGGGTGACTTTAGATGACAATAATATGTTGCACATTTCATAAAGCTAGAAGAAAGGTCTTTGAATGTTTTCACCACTGAAAAAAGGATAAATGTTTGAGGGGATGCAAATGTTAAATGTAATCTAAATATTACACAATGTATACATATACCAAAACATCACACGGTACACCATTAATACGTATAATTTTATGGTTTTATGTTATCATTTAAAAATAAGTGTAGTTTACATTTTGGGAAAAGGCATTTTGCCATGCTGTACTCTGAAGCTTAGGAGGCAGAACAAATCTCATTTTGTGGAACCATGCAGAAACACGAAAGATCCCAGGTGTCACTGCCCTTGGGGTTTATATGGCCATGTCAGGTCAAATAACATTCTATACATTATCAAGGAGACACTAGTGGGGTTTGAGTTTTAGACTCAGAGCTGTGGCGCTGTGAACAAACCCATCAGTTCTTCTGACGGTCATTGTGAGAGGAAGCTGGGTAGAGAGTGTTAAGGGACATTTGCAACGAATCTGTACTGCTCCTTTGTGCCTCTGGGCAAGTTATTTGACCTCTCTACACCCAAGTTTCCTCACTTTTACAATGGAGATAATATTTTTTGGCAGCAAGGTTCTACATTTATTAAAGGTAAGAAAACAAATATGCTCTGCAGAGTGTGTACGAGTACACTACAGCACGAGAGAGGACTATTGTGAAAGAACACAGCAGCCCAGAGCTCAATGGAGATGTGTTTTTCTATCTGTCACTTGTCAGGCTGACCTCAGGTCTAGGCCATCTTATCCAAAACTGAGTTCTCACAGGAGGTCCACATGCAGGGCTTTGGCAACTGCTCTGTGCGTGTGTCCTGGAACTTTGCTATTAATTGATGACGCCCTCTTTCTCAGAAGGCTGCCTTCATCTCCTGCCTCATTTCCCTCTGAAAGACACAAATCCCCATAATTCTTTATGGGGTGTTGAGGGAGTGAAGGTCTCCATCTTGATGGAGCCATTTCCTGCTTAAAGGGCTGAAGGCCCTACCTACTTGTGCTTCCTAACTTCTTTGGGGTGTTGTGGCTCACCAGCTGGGTTGAAGAAAAAAACCCCAGCTACTTGAGTTGATCTTTACTGGCTGTTCTTTTGTTCTGCTCAGGCTGACAGGCACATGTTTCTAGATTTCCTGATTTTTTCCTGGTTGGCTTGACAAATATGTTACAGGATTTGGGGGTTCTGGGGTCTCCTTTCAGAGGTAGTTTCTTGGTTCTTCTTGTCTTGAACAAAGAATTGAAAAAAACAAGCACAAAAAGTAGGAAGGTTTTACATTTATTAAAGTTAGGAAAAGGGACCTGCTCTGCAGAGCGAGTTTGGGCCAAGTAAAAATAAGAAAAGTAGTATACTACAATGTTAGAGCCAACTAGTGTGAAAGAACACAGTACCCTACAATGGAGATAATTATATTATCTTTTTCATAGGTTTTTTTATTCTTTTAGTGAGGATTAAATATGATAGTTCCTGTAAACCACCTAGTATAGAAGCTAGAACATGGTGAATGCCCAAAAAAGATTACTCCTCTGAATAAACTCCTTAGTGTTTCTCCACGTCCTATTAAAGTCTAAACTCTTTGGCATGGTTTGGAAAGTCTTTCTTTGACCGCTAAAAGACCCTAGTGTACTTCACCTTTCTTGCCATTCCCCCAGTCATAACTGTATCGCTTGTAGTTTCTTGTATGTACTTTACTTTTTGGGGTAACTAGCAAGATGTGTGATGTAATCAAAACACAACCTCATTTTGTCATCCCCAATCTCTTCACACTTTTGTTCAGAAGGGGGTCAGTTTCCCCTGAATTTTAATGGAAAATGGGACAGATACCAAGAATTCTTAACCAGTGGAAAGTCCTCCTCACTTTAAGTCAGAAATCATGGTCTTGATTTGGTAATTAGAATTTGTCTTGTCAAGATATCAATTGAATTCCATTCAAAATTCAAGAGTTCTTTCTTTTGAGGAGGCCTGTTGTGGGCGTTTGCTTTCTCTCCCCACTCATTTCTCCCTATGTACTAGCAACTTCTGCATCAGATCACAGCAGCAGGAAGTTCACAAAGGGCAGCTGGCTAACCTTTATTCTTTCTCTCTTGGTTTTCTCTCTCCCTCTCTCTCTCTCTTTCTCTCTCTCCTCTCTCTCTCTCCTCTCTCTCCCTCCTCTCTCATGGCCATTGATTTAAAAGGATATATGAATATGTAGTAGAAAGTGACACAGATGGTTCAGAGAACCCACAACATCACAATTCTCTGATTGTTCCATGAACACACTCCACATAGTGACTGAGAAGGGATCCTTATTGGCAGGCTGCACAGGTTGCTTCTATATTGTAGAACATATAGCACAAAGTACTTAGTTTACAGAATTTGATCAGCACCCCCTTGCTACTGATATCTCAGTGGGTGACCTTTCATAACTAACTATAGCTGGTGGCCCTCATGGGTTGTCTAATGATTCTTAACTCTTGTATCTAGAGCCAGGGTGAATGCATGTAATAATCACATGTGACCCTAGAAGTCAGGTTGGAACGGAAGGAGGCGGCATCTACCATGACTGCTCCCTTGGTTGGCAGTACTGACAGCAATAGCTCCCTTCAAAGAAACCTTTTCCCAAATTTTCTCCCTGCTTATACTTTCACGCTACTTTATAAACTCCATGTGGTTAAAGTGTCCAAGAATCTTGGAACAAGTCTGTCCACATTCCCTCATTTTCTATGTAAATTCTGTCCACCTGGGGCCTTTGGCTCACAGCCATGCTGACACTTTAGCCCACCCCCACCTTTGCCTATTCTTTATTCACTTTGCTGACTCATTGTATTTTTTTTTAACACTCAGAGTGTCTCTGCCTTTCCACTCCATGAGCCCCCCCCCCCACCGGAATGGGCAAATACCCCTACTCACACCATTTTTTTTAATGGTAACTTTTGCTTAGTTCTATCATAACCAATCCACATTACTAGTATACTTATCATATTCAACTCATACCACATATATATCTGTCCCTGTACTCCAAGAGGTTGGAAGTTCTTGGGATCAAAGACTCTTGAACATTACTATTACATCCTCAAAGTCTCACATAAGGTAAAATTTTAATTACCACTAGCAATAGCATAAAAAATCAAGTTAATAGGTATTCATGTAAGAAAAGATGAGCAAGATCTCTATGTAGAAAACTAAATAACCCAACAGGATCTTGGGAAACTCAACAAGCAGATTTCAAAACTGATATGAAAATGCAAAGAGCTAAAATCCTCTCAAAAACCCAGAAAACCAAGTGGGAGGGTGTAGTCTGCCATTGATCAAGATTGCTTAGGGGCTGGGAATATAGCTCAGTGGTACGGTATTTGCCTGTATGTCTAAAGCCCTGGGCTTGATATCCAGCAGTATAAAAAATGATTAAGTAGAGTCATTGAAATAGTTTGGCACTGGCACAGGATAGACACAAACCATGGAGTGGAATAAAGAGCTCAGAAGTAGATTCAATCAAGTCTGCACACTTGACATGACAAAGATGGCACTGTGAAAAAAGGAGGGAAGCGGTTTAAAACAAGCATCATTAAAAAATTAAAATGTTACACTTAAATTAAGAATGTGTGTTCATAAAAAGGTACCATTTCAAAATGAAAAAGGAAGCTATAGAACAGAAGATTTTGCAGCATTTATAACTGACAAGTCTTGCATTCAGAATATACAAAGAGCTACAGAACAAAGCAAAAGTGAAACAACTCAGGAGAAAATTGGGTAAGACACTTGAGGAACTCACAAAAGAGGAAATCTAAAAGGCCAGTAAACATAAAAAAGTATTCAACCTCATTAGCAGTTAGAGAAATGCAAGCTAAAAACCACGAGAATGGTTAAAATTAAAAGGATTGAAAATGCCAGTCACAGGGTACAGCAGCAACAACTCTCAGAGATTACTGCAGGGAGTACAAATTAGTGCAAACACCTTGGAAAACAGTTTGGAGTTATCTAAGAAAGGTGAATACGTGCAGCTCTGTGGCCCAACAATTCTTTTCAAGAGAAACCTGTGCACATGACCACACAGCAGGAAGACAAGCCCAAAAGTGTTGATAACAACAGGAGTTATATTAGTTCAAAAGTGGAATTTTTGTGTTGATGAACCTAGTGTTCATATATAGTAAAACGAATACAGTAAATAATAAATACTGTTATGTTCATACAATGAATTCTATACTGTGATAAAAGTGAATGAATTGTAGCTTCACATAGGAACGTAACTGAATCACAACATTAAAGAAGAAAAAAGTCACAAAACACCATATGATATTTGATTCCATTAATATATTTAAGAATAGCAAAACTACAGTATTTTAGAATTCATACTTACGTGGTCAAGCAAAGAAACGAGAGTAACTATTAAATGCAGGGAAATGGTTATTTTGGGGATTAGTGAAACAGTTGTGAATGAAAAGGGACTATGTGTGGGGGGAGTCTCAGGGTGTTAGATAGTGGCTACATGGCTGTGCTTTATAATAGCATCTTAAATTGTACAATTTTTTTATGCACTTAGCATTATCATTACCACTTCTTCATCTTTGTAACATATTATGTTCAAGAATGAATGACAAGCAAATTAAAAGGATTGAATGCCTTGGGAGTCTTAACTGCAAATACCAGAAAGTGCAACTCAAACCAGCATAAGTGAAAAAA
Source organism: Heterocephalus glaber (assembly GCF_053883595.1). Taxonomy (NCBI): domain Eukaryota; kingdom Metazoa; phylum Chordata; class Mammalia; order Rodentia; family Bathyergidae; genus Heterocephalus; species Heterocephalus glaber. The sequence goes on from NW_028258377.1 coordinate 29,622,750, forward strand.
GGTAATTTATTAGCTAATACAATCAGAGTAGGAGAGTGGGCATGCTGGCTTTAGATCAGGACTTGTAACTGTGACCAGGACTTGGCTTCTTTTTTGTTTCAAGATTACAGACAGTACCTGATTTAAAATGGTTCAGTTTATAATTTTTGACTTTATGATGCAATGAAAGCAATATACATTCAACAGAAACTGTACTTGGAACTTTGATCTTTTCTTGGGCTGGTGATTTGCGGTAGATACAATAGTGTTCATGGTGGTAAGCAGTGGCAGTGAGCCATAGCTCCCAGTCAACCATTCAAGATGGGGAGCAGCCAATACTCTACACGTACTGTGTTGCTAAGCTAGAATACTTGATAGATTAAGCGTAGTACAATATTTTGAATTTACAAAGGGTTTATTGGTATGTAACCTCGTCATAACACGTGGAACATCAGTGCAGGTTTCCTCTTTCAGGTCTACCAGGAAAGAAGAACTTTGCTCTCCCAACAGTTTGATCAAAAGCTCTGTTGTTTAGTCCCACTCTGATTGTCTTGATATGAGGCACCAGCCCTTCCTTAGAGTAACCATTAAGGGAGATAAGATGAACTGGTTAATCCACTCATGGTCAGTGGCCAGTTTACCACATGGCTCTTCCAGGTTCAAGGTATTTGTTAGAAAAAGGGGAAGAAGAATCATAGTAACAGGGAAGCAACTAAAATATGTCTGGCAAACAAGGTCTATTCTATTTAGTCAAATTTCATCATGTGTGAAAAGAAACACACAGTTTTGCACCACTCTGTCTCGGGCTTAATCAGAACCAAGACAAAGAATCTGGCTAAGTAGGTTAGAGTACACCAACTGAGCTTAAATCTGAACACAACAACAAAAATGCATTTATAATTTTTTCCTGCTGATGTCAGAGATTCAAGATAGTCAGAAGTGCTCACATTAATTAAAAGCAGTTTGGGGCTGGAGATGTGGCTTAGCAGTAGAGTGTTAGTCTACGCTAAGCATGAGTAGCAGGACGGGGGATTTAGCTCAGTGACACTGCCCCTGCCTTGCTAAGCTCAAGGTCCTGAGTTCGATCCCCGGTACCAAAAAAAGAAAAAGAAATAGCAATGGTAGCACTGTTAAAAAAGGAAAAGCACCCTGGGCTGTGAGGCCAGGCCAGAACAGTTGTTTTCCTGCGGCTTCCAACATGGCAGGCAGGTTCTATAGACATGGATGACAAGTCCACACAAAAAAGTCCTGAAGATACTAGGCCTGCCAGTTATAAAGATGCCACCAAAGGAAAAAAACAAGAAAAAGAAAGGAGAGAAAAAGAATAAATGGAGAAAAGAAAGAAAGGAATCTTCTGAGATGCCCAACATCCTGTCTGGTCCTCAGTCACTGATCCATACCATTTGTCACTGAGATGTCTTCCCTCCTGTCTGCCTCTTCTATCAGAGTGGCTGAAACCAGTGGAACTTTTTGATTTCCAAAAACTCATCGTGTAAGATAAAGGATGCAGACCCTAGCACTGTGAAACCAACAAAAACACTGAAGAGCCCAGGGAATGGACAACATGTCTTTCATGCCAAGTCTAGACTCACAAAACCAATCTGCATACTTTGTAGCCACACAATAGAGTTTGGAATTCAAAAAAAAAAAGCAAAACTGTCTTATCCATCCTAAGAGCCAAGGCAATAAGTAAAACTTGATTGTCTCTTCACTGGAAGCAAAAGCTATCTGTAAGTGACATTTTTGAGTTATACAGAGAGCAGAAGGAATTTAAGGAATGCTTCATTTTCTTAGGTGAGGTAATGATAATCTGATAACTGGTAATACTGGAGAAAGCTTTTTTTTTTTTTTGGTATTGGAGAGAGAGCCAGGGCTTTCATGCTGAGCTATATACTCAACCTTTTAAAATTTTATTTTATTTATTTTTTTGAGACAGGTCTCCCTAAGTTGCCCAGGCTAGGTTCAAATCCTTGAGCTTCCTGCCTCAGCCTCCCAGAATGTGAGGATTACAGGCATCCAACGCCAAGTCTGGCATAAGCTCTTATTTTTATTATTTATTTATTTATTTATTTATTTACTTTTTTGGTACCGGGGATCGAACTCGGGTCCTTGTGCTTGCGGAGCAGGGGGCAAAACCACTGAGCTAAATTCCCGGCCAAGCTCTTATTTTTAGAAGAAAGCCGGAGTACTTACAGGTGGAGTGTGTTGACATATACTGCCTATTTTCAAACAGTTTAGCAACACATACCCATATAGATAAAGCAAATACAAAAAACATTAACAATTGTTGAGTCTAGATGGTGTATATATGTGTGGTCCTTATAATATTCTTTTAATTCTTCTGTAAACAAAATGGGAAAACAACATGTTTTCAGGAAAATTTGAAAGATCAAAAAATTGCTTTTCCAATTATCTATAAAAAATATTCAGCATCTGCTATGTGTAACATCTCTTATTGTTAATAGGGTGCTATAATTTCATCCTTATCTGACTTTATTATGGAATAAATATCAACTAAATATAAAAGACAGGAGAAGGACTAGGACCATTTATTGAGGGCTTACTTTGTAGCAGAAATATTAGCATGTCTCACTTTAGTTATTTATTTATTTATTTTTGGTACTGGGGATCGAACTCGGGTCCATGTGCTTGCGAGGCAGGTGGCTTCAGTTATTTTTCATAACAACTCTGAAGTAGGTATGATGTTTTTTCTTGTTTTATAGATGGCAAATGGAGTTGTTTGTAAGTTATGCACATTTAGCATAGAGCCCCACAGTGAATGGGTAGAAGCCATCTGAAATTGAGGGAACCCTTCCTCCCATACTGCTGGTGGGAATGTAAATCAGACCAGTCATTTTGGAAAACAGGGTGACAGGTCTTCAAAAGTTAAATGTAGGGTTAGCATATATCCTAGCAATTCTGATAAGTATATGCCCAAGACAAATGAAAACATTTGTCCACACAAAAGTTTACATGTACATGTTCACTGCAGCATTATTTATAAAAGCCTCAAAGTGCAAAATCCAAAATATCCACCACTTGATGAAAATGTGGAATATCCATTCAATAAAATTTTATTTGGTAAGGAAAATAAATTAAGTGCCAGTACATACTACACGTGGATAGACCTCAAAAACATTATTCTAAGTAAAACTAGCCAGGCACAAGACTATATACTGTATGATTCCATTTATGTGCAATGTCCTGGACAGGCAAATCTATGAAGACAGAAGAAGAATTAGTGGTTGCTTAGGGCTAAGTGGGGAGAGAAAGAGTGTCTGCTAATGTGTACATTAATTTTTCCCCTGGGGGAGGAGGTTATGATGAACTGTTCAAAAATTCATTGTGATGACAGTCATACAATTCAATGAACATACTAAACACTACTGAATTGGGCAGGTTAGAATAGGGGGATTGTATGGTACGTGAGCTAAGTAGTTACATATCTAAGAAAAAAAGGGAGTCTCTCCTTAATGCACTAAGCTGCCTAACAAAACCAGAGTTTTCCTTGTAGAACTGGCTTCCCAAATCAAACTGTGGAGGTAGCCAGGTTGAACAGAATTTTCAATTCAACCTAGACAGTTGAATACTGAATTGGATATTGTTGAATACGTACTTTTAAAAAATGGATAGATATAATCCCAACATACGCTATCCACAGTCTTTGCATTTTGGCTTTATCATGTGAAATCTGTTCAGTGAGATCCTGTCTCTGGATCTAGAACCCATTATATACTGAACCGGACATCAATCATCTGCACATTTGAAACAAAAGGCTATTTCTGTGTGATTTATTAGCAATAGTTGATTCATAAGGAATTCAAGAGCAAGTCTTTTGGAATGGCTAGAACTGTAACAGGCACTGCATTAAACTTTATGCTGAATTCCTGCTTAAAGTTGGACACGTGAAGAAAAGAAGGTGACCTTTAGAATCTTCATGCTCTGCCATTTCCCAGTCATAAACATTACTTTCCTTCTAGCACATAAGGCCAGCCCCTTCTTGGTCAATCTGTAGCATTTGGGCATTTCCTTGAGTTTGTTCCAGGCATTTACGGTAAGCTTAGTTCCTGGTTTTTCCTGATTTGGGTGAGCTTAGGTGCGTTCAGGAAGTACTTTCTCTACTTTGGGGCTGCCTTCCATTCTTGAGCTGCCTTCCCTCCAACCCCCACCCCCCAATTCTTTTTTTCCTTGGCTTCTTCTGAGTTCACTTTGATTACCTGTTTCTGGCTTTCCCCAAACTGGATTAGTAGCAATATAATAACAGTAACCCTTTCATTACCAGAATAACTTTCTTTATATGTTGTTTTGGACCTCAGCATTACAGACAGCTGCTGTAAAATTCAAAGTTAAAAAGTCCTATACGTTTTCCCACCTTTACAAGTCCAGAGGACTTACAGCGATGGTAATATAGCTTTGAAGCCATTTTCTTACCCCTTTAAAAAAGGAGAGGCAAGAACTGAGGTAGGGTTTTAAACAGAACATAAAGTAGTATTTTCAAGACTTTGTAGTTTATCCAAGAAGAATAAGCAAATCCAATTAGAATTTAGTGTTATGTATGTCTTAATTTTGTAATGTTTTTGGCTTGTTTTCTTGATTGAGCTGGTAGCAGAACTGTTAAGCAGGTAAGGAACCAAAGAGAAGGCCCTGGTATTCTGGGCAGCTTCAAATTCCAGTCATTAGTCATGAGGCCTCTGTAATTTCTCACTTACTAGACCATACAAAGAGACTCGTAAAACTGCCTCCCTGGGATGTGGCGAGTTTAGAGATTTTCTAAAGTGGTCTGAGGCACCTGGATGAAAGGTGGCTTGTTTTAAGGAGTTAGGGACACAATTACCAGAAATTTAAAAAACTTGACTCTCCAAGTCTTCTATCAAGCTTGCGGAAGGCAAATCACTCTGAATTTGGTTGACTGATGCCTCCAGGGATTCCATTTTGTAAATGATGAGCTTGCTTTTAGTTCTGTGGAGACACTAAATTTTCAGAACTGGGGGAGGTGGATGGCTGACAGTTAAAACGCAGAGGACAGCAACTGGACTTTCTCACATTTCAAAACAGGGTACATTAATTTCTCTTGTGCATGCATAAATTGGGGCATTGGAAGTTTAGAATGATGCACTATAATTGCAACACCTTACCCATTACTTTGTGCTCCTCTTCCCTTTACACAGGTACACTCACCATCGAAGGCCACACTAGCTTCCAGTAGCCACTGTACTGGCTCTACAGGGACTAACCAAAGAGCAAGAACAGCAGAGAGGGATTGTGGAAGGAGGTAGTGACAAAGGGCAATAGATCATAACGTGTGAATGAGAAGTCCTGCCAGGGCCCAGGAACCATGACATCCTTGGTTTCTTCTGTGTACACTCCGAACAGTTGAGACTGTTGCGGAACTGCTTCTTGCCTTAAAACATGACATTTAAATTAAGGCAGGAATGTGCATTAATGTTAGAGACTGGCACAGAACAAATGGGAAGAATTCGATACTGGGGACAGGATGTGTACACTAATCTCTGTTTTAAACCTTACTTAGCCCCCCAAAGAAAAATAAACACAGTTCAACTTCATACTATAATGAAATTCTTTGAACCAAACCATTCGGTGCTTGGCATTGCTGAGCCCTAGCGGACGTGTCCGACGCCTTGCAGTGCGCAGTCTTGTCCACACAGCGAAGGAGTTAAATTTTTTCGCATACATCACTGCTACTGCGATTGCACCCTGACGGGATCAGCCCTGCACAGTCTCCCACGTGGTCTCCGCAGGTGAGTGTGGGGGAGAGCCCGTGCGGGTCCTGGTGTTTGGGAAGTGTGCAAGAGCACGTGTCAGAATGGCGCGTGTCACAGTGCGAGTACAGGTGTCGGCGTGGTGTGCGTCTTCATAGCGGCCCCAGCCTGCCGTGTGCGCCAGGAGAGGTTCGTGTCTCCCGCCCACGTACCGGGGGCGGCGCAGGAAGCACCCCGCGTGCGCGATTGTGAGTGAGCGTGGGCGCGGGGGGGCGGGGCGCGCGCCGGCGGGGCACGCGCAGGCGCAGGCGCAGAACTCGGGAGCCGGGCTGGCCGCCGCAGAACGCCGGGGGCGGGAGCAGCGAGCTGGAGGCCATGGCCGCCGCCGCCGCCGGCTGCTGAGGGGCTCGGCCCGGGGGCGCCTGCTGCCGCGGACGATGGTGACCGCAAGGGTCGGACCGCTGCCGCCGCCGCCGCCTCCACCGCCCAAGACGCAGCAACCAAGGCCCAGAGCAGAAGAGCCGCCGCTGTGAGCGAGCCGCGCAGTCCCGGCCCCCGTCGCCGCCACCCGAGAACAGGAGGGCGGGCGAGAGAGCCGGTTGCTGCAGAGCCCGTCTGCCGGCCCGCGGGGAGGGAGGCTGCAGCCCGAGGTGACCGCGCCGCGCAGCCTTCCTCACGCCACCCCCAGGTCCCCGCCGGCTTCCCGCGTCGTCCCTCCCCTCCCCCATCCGGCCCCAGCTCCTTCCTCTTTCCCCGCCCCCTCCCTAGCCCACCTCCCTCCTCTCCCTCCCATCCTCGGCCGAGCCCACTTCCGCTCCTCACCAGCACCCCTGCCCTCTGTTCCTCAGCTCCTCGCGCGCTCCCCGGGCCCCTCCGACTCTGCCCAGCCTCCCGGGCCCGGGAGCCCGCTCCTCCAGCCCCGGGGCCTCCGCGCCCTCCCGCGCCTGGAGAGACCCTGGCGTTCCTGAGCTGCCCAAACTCGGGCTCCTCTCGTGCCTCTCCTGCACCCCATTTCAAGGCCTTGTCTAAGTCCCTTCCCGAGTTGCCCCTTTCCCAGTCGCCATTTGCAACTTTTACCTTTTCGCCTCTTTGTCCACTTTGCCTCCTTTCGCTAGTCCCCGTCGCCTTCCCCTTTGGTCTACGCAGCCCTACTCCTTCCAAGCGCTGTAAGGTTTGAGAGCGCAGAAAGGCCTGGCAAACCCTTCGAGTGGCAATCCCTTGCTCCGCATCCCCTCTGTCAGCCCTTTTTTAGCCATAAGTAGGCTGCTCATCCTTTTTGTGCCTGCAGTTTCCTCTCCCTCTGGTGATCCCGCGATTCTCCCCCTCCAGGTCTACTTTCTCCATCCGGGGACTCTGAGACCCCCGCCCTCCCTGCTGGAAGTAGCCCCCATTCTTTTCAGGGATTGTGAACTTTGCTGGCATCTCTTTTTTTGCAAGCCTTTTGGTGTGTGGCACAGCCGAGCCAGCACCCTTGGAGAGATGAGAGGGAAGCTCCCGGGCCTGCTTCTCCTGGCAGAGTTTTTGCGGAACGTAATTCCTGAGCCCCGGGGCGGCTGCGGACACGTTGCTGTTGCTGTTGCTGCTGTGCTGCCGGCGTGCGCGAGCTGGCTTGGGGTTACTATAGTTCAAACGCGGCTGAGATCAGGGCGTGGGGGAGGAGGTGCAGCCGGAGAGAAAGGGGCCTTTGCAGTGAGAAAGCAATCAAAGATTAATGTATGTCTTTGCATCGCAGTCTGCAGTAAACAGAAAACTAGTTGGAGAGGAGAGGACTTTGTGGTTTTTTGTTTTTTAAAATACGGAGTATGCATTTCTGAGTCTGGAATCCTGTCCAAAAGGATGAGCTGTCCGTGCTGCAGTCGTGACCCGGGCTGAGCGCCCAATGGCAGAGGTAGCTCTTTTCATTTCCTCCGTCTGCTCTTTAAATTGAGAGACAGCCCTTTTATTTCAGAGTAGACTCGTATTTTTGCCGTTTTGGAGATAAGAAATCAGAATTGCTAGTAGTTCATGTGAAAATCAGATATATACAAAGTTAGCTGGTACGTGTGGGAATGGGGAGGACCAGCTATGTTTAAAACAGGTCCCAGTGCTTATGTAAGAAGTGCGTTCTTTTTCGTTGTATCTCATTTCTGGGCTGAGTTTACTTACGATTTTAGGCTCTGGTTTTGCCCTTTTTCATTTTAAGGTCTTACCATTCTAACAAATGGAGAGCCAGAAAGATCTTTTAAGATCAGTTGTTGCTGACGGTAGAATTTTTTTTTAAAATTGGTTGGGACAAAGAAAGGTTAATGATGAATAGTGATTTTTGGTTTTCTTATATTGGGGAGAAAAGAGTGTAGAACGTTCAGTCCTAAATTATCTATTATCACCAATTATCTAATTATCTTAATTACCAGTTTTACATTGTCACATGTCATTTTTACTTTGTCTTTTTAGAGGGAAGTGTAGGAGATGGAGATGTGAGGACCTTTTTTGGCGGTGTAAAATAAATCATATTTTCCAGTTCTCTTTCTGCTTTAAGTTTTCCAGCAGAGACCCACTGTGTCTTTGAAAACATTTTTATTAGGATGGTTTGTTTGCTTTGTTTTTGGTACTGGGGATCGAACTCAGGACTTTGCGCCTGCCAGGCAGGTACGGTGCCACTGAGCTAAATCCCCAGCCCTGTTTGGTTTTTTCATATTGAAAACCAAAGTACTGTATTTTCAGGAAAGGGTAGAACGAGGCCCCCTGTGTTTCCCAACCTACACATCTGAACAGTAAACTCTGCACATTATACATGCTTATACTAGATGTTACTGTGTTTGTAAGTACTGATTGCTGTTTCCAAGCCTGGGAAAGTCATTTCTTGAAATTGTTAGCATTTATTGAACCTTTCCTGGTAGATTCTGATTTTGGAAAGAAAAGTCTTTTTATTTTTTAAGCTGTTTTTACTGTGTAAAGCATCTTTGAACTACAGTCACATTTAGCTTATGACTTACAGAGATGTCATGTTGGAGTATTACATCCCAGTTCTTTTTGCAGTTCAAGAAGAAAATTTTAAAATCTTACATAGAAGGTAAAACTGCACAAAATTTGTATGTTTGGCTTTAGGTGTGTCAGACTTTTATAAATTTTCTTTGCTTTCAGCTCTCCATATTTTCTAGGATTATTTGGTATTATTTTGGTTTTAAGAGAATTTTGATCTCCCTTCAACTTTCTGATATGCTCACCAGCCTGACAGTACATGTAGGGAAAAAGTAAGTTGGGCTTGAAACAAATGTTATGGAGGTGTATCTGTCTATGTCAGCAAAGAAGGCTTTGTTTTTACTTTGTAGTGTAATACAGTAATTTGACAGGTGAGTGATTTCAGGTACAGTATCTAATCAAGATAAGTATTTCAGAATTTTGTTTGTGTTGGTTTTAGTGTCTGGTGCCAGTTAGTATGCAGTATTTATTTGTGATGGTTACCACCTATCATGTATACTTGTACTTTAGAAAGGTTCAAGATTACAAGGTTTTTGAAAAATACGAGTTTTTTCCTATCTGATTTTCCATGTACTGTATTAAATGTTTTCTCCATGTCCTTACACGTGGCCAGCTGACAATGACTTGTTAAAATATCATTCAGGTACAGCAATAAATCTTGAGTAATAAATTTGTCATTAGACGGTATAATTTTATCTGGTGTCATCCTTCTTAGGTACATTCGAGTCTTGAGTTGATTGTGCTACAGAGTTTGGAGATCTCTGTTGCTTCTTGGATATTCTGTATTGGCAGAGCTTTAGGGAGGTTTTATTTTGTTTTGCTTTTTGGTGTGTTTGTGAGGTTTGCCTTTTGTTATATTTGTAAGGTTTTGGTTGGAAAATGAGAGAACATGTACCATTCTGCTAATGGACTTCTTTTGTAGTAGATCCTCTGTATGGATTAGGGAGATTTTTTTTTTTTTCCCCTAGCAGATTTAGATTTCTTCACCCCTTTAAGAGCTACAATAAATGGTGAAAGTGGGTATATTTTAAAATAACAAAACAAATGCAAGAGGAAGGCTCAGAGTCAGATGAAATAAATACAGAACATAAGTTTTAACTTAGCAGTCGCTCCCCCTTGCCTTTTTGTTACAAAACAAGAAATGATTTATATTAGATCTGGGATATGGAAAAAATAGTTACTTTCCCATTACAATATAAAGACTGTCAGGTATACTGTCATCTCAATACATGGCCATTTCCATATGTGTCTTGTGGATTGTGAGAATAATTACTCATATACTTTAAAAGAAATTGACCACCAAAGTAAATAGTATTTTCTGAAGTCATTTCAGTGGCGTAGGTACATTATACTTTTCATCAGTAATTTCTTTGTTAATTCTGCCCCTATGATAAAAGGATACATGGATAGTCTTAAAAAACTTGACAAACAGAAAAAGGGATCAGCCCTAGACCTGCTGTATAAAAGAATATTCCTGGGATTCTTTTAGTGTATTTTCTCCCAATAGTTCTTTTTTTTTTAATAGTTTTTCTTTTTAAATATAGTTTGGTCCTAGAAGCCTCCTTAGCAAAATCGGTGGAAGTTCAAATCTTGTATATAAGCGGTATATAATCTCTGCCCATCTGTATGTTTTAAATCATCTCCAGATAACTTACAATACCCAATGCAGTCAGTGTAAGTGCTGTGTAAATAGTATGCTATATTGTTGAGCAAATAATGTAAAAAAAAAAAAAAAAAGTCTGTAAGCAAAAAAAAAAAAAATGTTTGTGCATGTTCAGTACAGACATGATTTCTTTTCCCTGATATTTTTGAACTGAGGTTGCTTCAGTCCACAGATGCAAAACCTGTAGCGATGAAGGGTTGACTATAACCTCAAGAGTTTACAGAAATTAGTTCAGTTTTCTGAATGGTGTAGTTTGCAATAAATGTTAGAGACTTGATTTTTCACCTCTTTTTTTTTTCCCTTAGGGCATGGTTATTTGGTTTTGATAATCATAATACTGTTTTCATGTGTGGGAAAATTATTCAAAGGCCTTGGGCCTTGTTCATTTAATGTAATCAGAATTACAGATTTCATCCATAAAATATTAATTATATGTCATTGGTAGTTGTATACCCACATCTCACATTGGGTTATGGAAATTATTGATACATGATCATAAAAAAACTTGTATTAGTGTTGTGCTCAGTTGAGGTGTTTCTGAATTTTCACTGTCTGACCTAGGAAGTTAGGAAAATTGAAGGGTAAGATGGAAAATACTGGCAAATATTTAACCATAGCATAGCAGTCTGTCACTGTAATTTTCTTCAGAAATAAATGTTTTCATTTATCCTGTAATGTCTAAAATTACTGCCAAAGCTGGAAATGTGTTTAGCTTTCTCAGCAGAATTCTTAAAAGGATATTGTTAAAGCCAACAAACTAGAATTATCTTTACTCTTAAATTGTCCTTTACTTTTGTTTGCACTGCACTCTTAAAATTCCTTGGATTAATCTGCAGCTTTACATGTAGGACACTGTTGCATTTAATTGTCCTTTTAAGATCCTGATAACGGCGGGGTTTTTTTCTTTTTCTTTCTTTCTGTTAAAACTTATCGCCATCTAAGGAAAGGCCTTGCAGATTTGGTGCCTGACTTCAGTGTTCCTGCCTGTCTGTATACCAAGGGAAGAATTTGATCAGTGTTATTTTCCCACTGTGAAGAGACATTTTGGGAATTTTTCTCCTGGGGGGGGGCAACCATGGGTACTGAGGATTGAACCCAGAGCCTTGTACATGCGAGGCAAGCACTCAACCATTGAGCAACCCAAGCCCTTTGAGACAGGGTCTCAAGGCCCATGCCAGCCTCGAACTTTTGATACCCTTGCCTTAGCCTTCTAGTAGCTGGTGTGCCTGGCTAGATTGTGCGAATTTTAGATTTAAGAGTTTAATAATTCAAGGAAACAATATTGTAAATGTTTCTTCTACCTGTATCTTCACTATGAGTGCTCTGGATTGTAAATGTAATATTTCAGCTTTGATTATAAGTGAATAAGGAGAAGAATAGAGTATAAAATTACTGCAAACTAAATGTGAATTTGTAAAACTCTTTTTGAATAGATGTTTTTATTTAGCAAATATTTAAGATTTATTCTCTTTAGGAGCCATGTAAGCCTCATTTATATACAATTGGATTTTCATATTTAATTGGACAAAATTTGAAAGTATTCTTATATGGCGTATTGTTGCTAAGTAGCTATATTTGAAGTTAGTGGCTTTTTAAAAAGTAAGTTTTGGGGTCTGATCATTTAATCAGAGTGATAAATATGGGCAGACCTGAAAGTGTCAATGCAAAAACACAATACAAGGCTTATTTCATAAATACCTAAAAATAGATATAGCTAAGGAGTTTTAGTATTTGTGTGGTATATGGCAATGCATTAGATACATAAGAGGATATTTAAAAGTAGTTTGACTTTTTAAAATATACTGTGTTTTCTGAATTTTAGGTCTGTTCCACGAAAAAACAAAAACAAAGCAAAAAAATGGCTGCAAAGGAAAAACTGGAGGCGGTGTTAAATGTGGCCCTGAGGGTGCCCAGCATCATGCTGTTGGACGTCCTGTACAGATGGGATGTCAGCTCGTTTTTCCAGCAGATTCAAAGAAGTAGCCTCAATAACAACCCTCTTTTCCAGTATAAGTATTTGGCCCTTAATATGCATTATGTAGGTAAGTATCTACACACTTATTCTGATTATATTGTGAACATTATGGTTTATATCTAGGTATTTCTGAATTTGGGTAAAATGAATTTTGTTTACAGAGGTGACTGGTGGTCATTAATGAGTGTATATGCATCTTGTTTATAGTTTTGTCTTATCATTGCATATGAATTATTAAGGCTAGAGGATAGTAGGCAGTATTTTATTGGATATAACTGGAATGCAGAAGATAACATTTTAGCTTTTAATATGATGAAATGTGAATACTGAGAAGTATTTTTCCAGGCATTTGGCTGCTTCTTATTGTCCTTAAAGTTTGGTAGTGGGAAAAAGTAAGATTTTTTTAAAGTGCAGTATTCCCTACTGTTCCCTGAGACAAACAAAATGTTCATACCAGTTGAAAATAAAGCATTCATTTCAATTAAATGAAATGTAGGAAATGGTACTGCGGTTTATTTTCTTCCTTAAAAAAACACATCTGAAATTATAATTGGTGTACTTTGAAGGCTGTGGTAAAAGAGATGATGAAAGGTTAAAGAAATTAAAGTCAAGAAATACAAGCATGGGACAGATAATATTCATCTATAAAAAAAGTATCCTTGGGCTGGGGATTTAGCTCAGTGGTTCTGGCGCCTGCCTTGCAAGTGCAAGGTCCCAAGTTCAATCCCTGTACCAAAAAAAAAGTATCCTTAATTTAAATGAATATTTAGTTGGTAGGTAATTGATATTTTTAATGACATTGCTGTTGCCTAACTCTGGACATGGTTTGAATGAGGTATTACAGTGTTTTTATATTAGTATTTTTATTATTAGAATTTGTTCATCACACTGTGTATGTTTTATAAAATTGAGAAAGGTTATTCTCCCTGTATGAGATTTATTTTTATCTGCAGAAGGACTTTTTGAGTTCTAAATCTTAGCCCTCAAAACCCCCATGCCTTTAAGAGAGAACTAAGTGAGTCACTATGGGAAGAAGAGTGTATTAGAAACAGAACTCGTCTGTTGTCAGTGGGCTTACCTTAGGAAAGTTGGTGAAATAAGATTCCTTTATGGTGCAAAACACTGTAATTGTCAGCCTTTTATTAAAGGTTTTGTATCTTAGCCAATTTATGGAAAGTAATTCCAGTCAGTTATAGAAGAACAATTGGGTACTTGGCATAGATTTTAAGCTTAATCAGCAAAGTAATACACACTGTGGTTTTTAAAATGTGCTTATCATATATTATGCATGAAAAGATTAAAATATTTATTATAAAACAGCTGCCTAATAACCAGAAACATTAATTTTAAAAGTTGAATGGGTTCTGATACAGTTGAAATTCATACTCTGGCTTGTAACTTTGGGAATTCAACTGAGCCTTCTTAAATACTCTTATTACATGATGTGGTAGAGAAAACTTAGTTTATATGAACCAATATTTTTTTTTTAATAGGAAAACATTTATTGGTTCATTTTAGGCATACATAGTGATAACACTTATTGTAGGAAATTTGCACCTGTAAATGATACATTCCGCCTCTTTTTTCCCAATCCCTCTCTCCCCTAAAGCCCCCTCCCTTCCCTATGTACAAAAGCTTTCTTTCCATTTTTTCCCATTTTCTTTTTTTTTTCTTGTCCCTTCCTTTTTTTTCTAACCTCCCTCCTCCCTCATTCCCCTTCCTATTTGAACATTTTCTTCCCCTTTCCCAATATCTATTATACACTTTAGGCCTTATTTCCACTTTCTGTTTCTCACACCAGCGAAACAGTTGGATATTTATAAACATGTATTTGATTTATTTCACTTAAGAGTATGGTCTCAAGGTGCATCCATTTAGCTAGAAAGGTCTCAAGCTCGTCTTTCTGTATGGCAGAGTAGTACTCCATTGTATTAAAAAAACACATTTTCTTTACCCATTTGTCAGTTGAAGGGTATTTGGGCTGTTTCTAAGATTTAGCTATTAAAAACTGTGCCACTGTAAACATGGATGTGCATATGTCACTGTGGTATGATGCTTTTAATTCTTTTGGGAAGATACCAAGAAGGGGAACAGCTGAGTCAAATTGGAACCTCAAGTTTAGTTTCTTAAGGAATCTCCATACTGATTTCCACAGTGGTTGCACCAGACTACACTCCCACCAACAGTGGAGAAGGGTTCCTTTTTCCTCACAGCCCATCCAGCATCTGTTATTGGTTGATTTCTTGATAGCAGCCATTCTTTCTGGGTTGAGATGGACTCTCAGTGTTTTCATTTACAATTCTCCAATGACAAGTGATGTTAAACATTTTTTCATATATTTAATTGCCATTTCGACTTCCTCATTTGAGAAGTATCTGTTCATTTCAGATGCCCATATTTGGATTGGGTCTTTAATGAGTGAATTTTTTTTTTCTTTCTGATATGGGGAATTGAACTCTGGACCTTGCACTTGCCAGGCAGGCATGGCACCAATGAGCTAAATCCCTGGCCCAAGGATTGGGTCTTTAAATTTGGGGGTCTGATTGTTTTTGTGTACTTTAGTCTAGATAGTAGTCCTTTGTCTGATGAATAGCTGGTAAAAATGTTTTCCCACCCTGTGGGGTGTCTCTTCACTCTCTTAATGGTTTCTCTTGCTGTGCAAAAGCTTTTTAATAAGATGAGGTCCCAGTTGTTGATTCTTTGTAGTATTTCCTGTGTAGCATGAACCGATATTTTCAGCTTGAACTGTTTGTTGTTTAGAGTAACCTGTCAAAGTATGTAATATTTCCTAAATATATTCTAAAAGTTCTGATACTGTTGTGCTATCATATTTCATGCTTACATTTTTGTCTCATTTAGAATTTTATCTGCATATACAGTGGATGACAGCTATTTTTTTTAGTACTGGGGATCAAACTTGGGACCTTGTGCTTACAAGGCAGGTGCAGTGCCACTGAGCTAAATCCCCGGCCCAATAAGAGCTATTTTATTTTTTCTAAGTAACTATTTAGAAGTCTCTTCCTAGGATATTTTGTTCCATCCCAAACATTTTTCCTGGTCTTTTCATCTATCTGCCTGTTTGTGGACTGTTATCACCCTGCTTTATTTATTGAAGACTTAGATTAGATGCTAGTTAGACCCTTCATTTTCCTTATTTTCTCTTCAGTGTTTTTATTGTTAGTTTTCTATAGAACTTAATTATCTAGTTTAGTCCCCAAACAAAAAAACCTGTTATTTTATTGAGATTGCATTATTATTAACATTTTAAGTTAGGGCAAAGTGATAGCTTAAAGATGCACTTCTCTGTGTAGGAATACAGAAAGCCTTCCTATGTTCAAGATTTGTCTTCCATCCTGGAGTGTTTTTAAGTTTTCTCCACATAGGTTTTAGACGTTTGTTGTTAAGTTCATGTTAAGTTCATGTGTAGATATTTTCTTTTTATTGCTTTGGATATAAAAACTCTGTTGAAACTGCCATTACTGAAATCATTAGTGCTCTACTAAAATTCAAACCTCATTTGTGTCCTAATTCTGCAGGCTTTTTCAAACCGTTTATGAAGCCATTGACTACTTTTCCTTTCTTGAATCTTTGCTCTGATTCTTCTAACTCTGACCATTCTTTCTCAGTGTTTTTTTTTTCCTTTAGAGTTAAGTATTGATAGTGCCCAGAATTTGTGTCCAGTTTTCATCTTTGGTGGTTTGGTTGATGTCACATAGTTTTGGCTACAAATCTCTGTCTTCACTTTCTACTTCTTTTTGACCACCTAGCCTGGAGTTGGAGTTCTTCCTCTGACCCATAGTACTTCGTTGACACCGTCATGGCTCTTACTATGCTGCATTCTGAGGGTCTCTATACTTAAACTCTTTCCCAGCTAGATTGTGAGTTTAAAGTTCAGAGAGAGGTTGTTATCCCAGTATTCCTAGCACCTAGCTAGTATCTGATCCATAATGGACAAATTTCTAACCACATGTTAGACATTTCTGTAAACACTTGTCTTCAGTCACTGAACTTACCACCTTTACCCCACCTCAGACCTTATCATCCTCTTTCATTTCCCATCTTAATAGCAAAGCTGTTTCTTGGTTACCCAGACTAGAAAAATTAGAACCACTTTCACTTCCTTGTTCTCATCCACTCATCCAGTGAGCGACAATAAAGTCTATTTAAATAGTGTGTTTTGTAGCTGACTCAACCAACTCCTTACCTAAAGGTGCTGTTTTAATCCAGGGCCTCATTTTTCTCTAGTACTATCTTATATTTAAATAGTAAAAATTAATAGATTCATCAGTGTTGCTTTAAGCAAGTCTACATTTTTAAATGTTTTGGCCTTCTTAATTATAAATTACTATTGCATTAGTTTCATCATTATCAACTTTGTTATGGATAGCTCTGCAGAATGAATAGTAAGCCATACTCATTCAAAACTCCAATTTTGAGTCAGAGTGAACAGAATTTCAGAGTGTAAAAGAGGTTGAGATACCTTGTTAAGGGAGAAGAAATGGCGCAGTTTATACTCGTTCCATAGAAGAATATGGGCTCTAAGGCATCATGATGTACAGAATGTCCACTTAGAAATGAGGACGTGTTTTTGTGATTGTTGTAGGAGCTTTGTAACTATTTGTAACATATATATGGGATGATATCAGTATTCAAAACAGTAAAATAAATTCTGTGTCAGATCCTTTATAGAGAAAAAAACAGTTGTTTAGCGACCAAATTTCCTTTGTTCTTTAGAGAAAGTGAAAAGCAGAGATATTAGAATGTAAGAGGAAATCTGTCACAGAGCTGAAGAATAATGGGGTTTGGAGGGTTTTGGCCTTAGCTGGTAAGACTAAGTGTCTTAGCTTCCTCGCCACCAGGACAAAATACCAGACCCTACAGCTTAAAGGAAGAGAGGTTTATTGTGGCTCATGTTTTAGAAGTTTCGGTCCTTGCATAGTCAGCAGCATTGTGGAAGGGCCTAGGTGGAGGAAAGCTGCCCATTTCATGGTAGATGGGAAGCAGTGCTAAGGGAAGAGGAACAAGGGAAGAAGATAACAACCTACCAGGTAGCGGCCCCAGCGACCCACCTCTTCTGACTAGGCCCTACCTCCTAACATCATGTTTAGCTGTACGCCCCCCCCCCCCCCCCCGGGGTCTCATCACCTTCCTCAAGCCCTGCCTCAGAGCCCATGAGGCCACAGGGAAGATGTAGATATAAACCATAACACCAAGGGAAAGCAGGATGTGTGTTACATTTGATGAGTAGGCTGTTTTTGACTTCCAGGTTTCCTTAGAGTATATGAGAAAAGGGAGTTTGTAGATTATGGAAGACAGAGAAGGAAATAGATGGTTACAAAATAGAGGCAGTGCATACAGATAATTTGAAAAAAATTAAGAATAGAAGAAATCACTGAAGAGAAGTGTTTGTTTTTTCCAAGATGGGGAAGAGCCCTGTACATTCTTTCAAACAGGAATTGGTGTTAAGTGGGATGATTTGAAAATTTAGGAGAGAGAAAATCTGAAGTTAGAGAAATAAGATCTTGAAATCAAAAGGGGCAGTCTTAGACCCAGTTCTTCCTGTGCCACCAGAGAGAGAGAAAATTGGTGTAAAACAAGAAGTCGTTGAGAAAAACTAGATGATAAGAGGAGTCATGTTATACCTTTGTACTCTGTATTTGAGTACAGAGTTCGAAAATCTACATGAAAAGTGCCAAATGCTAAAACATGTTGAACAACAAAAAAATCCATAATGATATTCCTGTGCTCAACAAACTTTTTTGGAGGGGGGCTGTTACTGGGGATCGAACTCAGAACCTTGAGCTTACAAGGCAGGCACAGCGCCACTGAGCTAAATCCCCAGGCCATGAATGAACTTTGATAGTGATATGAAAAAAACCTCAGAAGTTGAAGCCTAAATGCAAAACAATCTACTTCAAGCGCTTTCTGATATAGTTAATTGAGAAACTGAGTTAGAATTATATTTAATTTATATTTCTTAATTTCTGCTGCAGGTTATATCTTAAGTGTTGTGTTACTCACCTTGCCCAGGCAGCATCTGGTTCAGCTTTATTTATATTTTTTGACTGCCTTGCTTCTCTATGCTGGACATCAAATCTCCAGGTAAGTGTGACTACACATTAGAAATATGTGACTGAATTTAAACTTTCTTTTCCCAATAAAATGCTTTTCATAAATACTGTTAAGTCAAGTCTTGGGTAGGTATCCAAAACCCATTTTTTAATACTTATTTTTAAAGTAAATTTGGGGTTATGTTCAAATTTTATTTTTGCTTAAAAGCAAGCTTAATACTAAACAAGCCTGAAAGTTGTGTTTGAAGGTATTTTGAGCTTTTCTATATTACCTGAGAAAAGAATTTCTAAAGACAGGCTAAGGGAGCATCTTAACTCTTACAGACTTCATTACTTTCATCATTTTTAGAAAATCAACTTTTAGCTAGGTGTGATGGTGTAACACCCATAATCCCACCACAGGAGAGGTGGGGGCAGGAGGACTGAGTTCAAGGCGAACCTGGACTACGTACCAGTGAGTTGATAGCCAGAGGCTGGCCTGAACCTGACTACTTTGCCTCAAAAAACAAAAACCAAAAAAGTCAATGTATGAAGTGTGAGAATTAGCATAAGCTTACATCCATGTAGAATGGATGAGTACTATAAATTGTTTGGGTTAATTATATAGCTCAGAACTGACAATCTTGAGTGATACTGTTTGCCTAGGTCTGCCAGACCTAAAATCTAAGACTCAATTCTGCCAAAGAATATCAGCTTTCTACTTTGGAACAGAATGTTAAAATATAGGTGACGAAAATGATATTATAAATATAATAGAATAAATTTTAGGGGTATAATATCTTTTGAAATGTAAATTTTCATAATTTTGATTGAAATGTGCTTACTATAATAAAATATACTCCCAATTCTATGACTAGCACTTACGCTGTAGTAAGTCTGAAATACAGATTGTATTGTTGGCTTGATTTTTAATCTTAGAGCATTTTTTATTACTAGAATTTAATATCTGAGTTTTTAAAAACTATACATTTTTTCTGATTATAAAATCACAGTGTTCACTGTAGACAATTTTTGAAAAATGTAGAAAATTTAAAGGTAGTAACAGTCACCTAAAATTATATCACCAGAGACTTGTTAATATTCTGGTATTCCCTTCTCACTTTTTCTTACTTCCAGGTCTCATGCTTCTGTGAATACAAAAGAATAATTGCAATAACTAGTCACTGGCTTTCAGCCCCTCTTGATAAAAGATTTCTATCCTCCTTAGTATTTTATATGATTTCTCAACATCCCTGAGTTGTTTCCCAGAAAATCCATCTTCTTACACTTGTCTTCTCAGTTCCTACGTGTTTGATTTGCTGTGTTCATAATGGTACTTGGAGATGGTACTTGGAGGGGTCTCTTACTTTTTAACTCTTGCTGCTATTCTTGCTTAGGGTATATCCTCTGGTGTCCAAGTTACAAAATCAGAACCTGGCAGATTACTGTTGCATTTCTTGTCATTCTCATGTTGCTCACCTCAAGCTGTTTTCCATTCAAAAGTGGAGACATTGACTTTGGTTATTTTGTGTCACATGTGTATATACCCAGGTTGACTCCTTCCTGAAAACAACTGAAGTCTTTTCCTGTAGCTTCTCTCTCCATAAAGCCTTATTAGGAGTCTGAGGACCAATACTGACCCAGACAACTTGTTGTCCTCATCCAGCACTACTAACCCCAAACCCATACACGGTGCATTCCTCTGGTGTTACACCTCCGAATCTCACTTCAGGCTCAAGTTGGAAATACTTCTCTGTCTTTGTTCATTGTGAAAAATCAAATTTGTAAAGCATATGTAGTATGCTTTAGGGTTCAGGTTTTGTAGTCACCATTATAGCATCTAGATGAGTGCCTAGGCACTTAAGAGCCAGTCTCCTGGTTCTTGGATGCATGGATGGATGATTGGAAAGGTTCCAATTCCAGGTTACTTTTTCACTGCTCTCTAACTTAGGGTGTCCAGAAAGATAAGCCTTCCTTACTTTGTTCACCTGTAAAATGGTGATAATACTTAAGGATTATTGTAAGATTCAGTAAGATGGAGCGTGAATTTCTGAGCACGGTTTCTGACAGAGTAGGTGCTCAGTGAAAATTTATTGTGTCACAAATATTTAAAAATGGTTTTTTTAAATTGCAGAGTATTCCATGATGATTGCTTTTTAAGATGTTGATGATAGCTTTTTAGGATTTTGATGTTCAGTCAAGAAAATTTCTGAAGTTGAAGATAGAGCTGTTAAAACAGTTGCTTTTTAGTTATTATAATTCTGGGCAAAAACCATGAACTTGGGCTTTCCTCCATCATTTTTTTTTTTTGGTACTGGGGCTTGAACTTGGGACCTTGTGCTTGCGAGGCAGGCGGCAAGACCACTGAGCTAAATCCCGCCCCCCTTTAATCCAAATGGTTTAGTAATGGCTGAAACCAATTTTATCTATTGTATTATCAACTCATGCACTTTTTGAGAGGTTAGAATTCTGTTATGTGGAGGGGAAAGGGACCCAGAATAGCTTCAGAGGCTAAGAAAGTAGACTTTTTCTGACTTTTCTTTTTGTGGTAATTTTCAGCTTTTTAATTTTAGTCTATGGGAATGTTTTGTGATTTTTAAATTTGTTTTCATTGTTAGAAAATTAAAACGTTAATAAAAAGAATTTTAATAATGTGGGAAAAACTACTTCCTGTTTAAATTTCACTTTGATCATTGTAATCCTTTGGAATTTACAATTTGAAAAATTGAAGTGGGCAGACATCTGGGGACAATCCCAGACTTTTAACTTGAATCCAGGTTTTCTTCTTAGTTTACTTCTCTTAGGGAGGCAGCATAGTCAGTGGAAAGAAAATTAGTGAGAGTTTCACTTTTCAGTATTTTACTTCATTAAGTTACTTTGGTGTTTTGTTTTGCTTTTGAGACTGTAGTTCTGATTGACCTTGAATGCACTCTGTAGCCCAGGTTGGCCTCGAATTTGTGGCAATCCTCCTGCCTCAGCCTCCCAAGTGCTGGGATTACAGGCATGTGCCACCATGCCTAGCCTAAATTACTTCTTTGAAACTCTTGGGTAGTTTGTTTTGGTATTAAATGAATGAATTTCAGGATATGGTATATTTTAGTGTTTTCCTTTGGTGTAATTTACATTGTTTGGTACTTTTCTCAGGAATGCTGTCCTTGAGTTATTCATGACATGTCACATTTAATAAATATTTTGAACATGCCACATGGATGTTAAGGTTGAAATTTTTAGTTAAAAGTGTTCAGATTTCATAAGGCAGCTTTAAAACCAACTTCCTTTTTTTTTTTTTTTTTTTAATTTAAGAAAGCTTTAGCCAGTCTGGGTTTTATCATTTATAATGAGACTTTTCATTTTGACAGGAATTAAATTGACCAGTGTTTGATGAAAAGTTGTATAATTCAGAGCTGTAGATAAGGAGTTGCTCTGTCTCCAACCTGTTAGCATTTGGGACTTGCTTGTTCTTTGTTGTGGAGGCTGCCCTGAGTCTTCAACTACTACATGATAGTAGTTTTAGCAGTTGTGATAACCAAAAAGTGTCCCTTGACATTGCCATGTTGTGTCTTGGGAAGCAAAACTATCCTTAGTTGAGAACTACTGCTTTAAGGAATTGTTAAAATGAATTTTGTCATTTATATACTAAACTTTTAAGTTTTGACAGGAATAAAATTGACCTGTGTTTCGTGTTTTCTTCTTTGGAACTTTATCAAATATCTAGGGAGCCAGAAAGAACCTGGAAAGAGAAGCCGAGTATCAAAACAATTTAAATAACCTTGACCAGATGAGTAGTTCAATTGCTGTGATTGTGCTGAGGGTGTAGTAGGTGTGTATGTACAGTACATACTTACATCAGGTATTTGAACATTCTAGTTTCTGGGATCTCTTACCCAGAAGGGTGCTTTTTGTTTGCTCATATTGCAAAAGACAACTTGTTTTGTATGAAAGATTAGATTTCTTTGGAATGAATAACTTTTGAAAGCTTAAGTAGCCAGAATATACAGATTGTTCCTAGCTTGTCCCGAGGTTGAGTCAGGTAGCTTAAAGAAACCATTATGTAAAAGTCTTTCGTCAGTTAGAGTAGTAAGCTCATAGGTTTTGTTGTTATTTTTATAACTTGTATGCCTCCTTATAGCAAGAACTTTTCTAATTACAGGCTGTCTCTGAGGCCTTTTTCATAACATCCTACACATTACTTACTCCCCCCACACAGTTCCAGTTCAAAGAGAAGACATAGTCCCAGAGGACTAGAGAACATTTTCAAAGTATCTGGTTTATTAGTGCTCAGGGTTGATCCTTAGCAATCTACAAATTGCACAAATGAAAAAAGGAAAAGGTTTTAATTCAGTTACAAATAGAATGGCAAGAATTCTCACTTCTGATCAACTTAATATGTTTTACAATTTAAATCTTCTAAATTGAAAATTTATGTTCCTCTTGAACAGCTCACCTGATACTTAAAATGTTATAAAATGTTAAAATTAGAATTTTCATGGCTTTTACTTTGAACTAATAGTTGACTTAAAGTGACTCACAAAATTTTGAATAACTCTTCTGGGTCCTTCTTGTAGGCTTTTTGTTTTATTTATTTATTTAATCTTGTGAGTGACCCTCCCTGTTGGGACTAAGTAACCAGAAGTTTTCATTGCTGAATGAGATTCCCTGAAGTTGTACGTAAGTTAGACATGGAGATCCTTATTGCACTGATCATAATTTCACTTCTTCTCTACAGTATAGCATGCAGTCTCTAGAATCTTCTTTTAGAAGGGACAATTCCATAGTGGCTGTGTGGCGTACTAGTTAGTTTTGCCCTCACCAGTAAGTAAGACTGCCCTCTGGCACACTCAGCTCAGCTGGCCCAAAAAGAGGTGTCTGCTGGCTCTCTGGGCCTGGCTGGCTTTACTGATGTGAGAGTTATAGGTTAGTTAGACGGGGGGGATTCTGAAGGACTGACTTGAGAAAGAGGAATTGAAGAAAAGGGCAAGTGTCTAGGTGGTATCTAGGGAAAATTTAATGTGTAGGGTGGGTTAAATGATACATGGGATCAGTTGGATTGGAATGGTGAAATTTGGAGCATTGGGAGAGAACCATCTCTAGGATCTCAGAGGAGGGCAAAGTAGCAGGTAGTGGGAAGAAATTGCTTCACATCAGGGTTGTTGTGGTTATGGCTTAAAGGTTGATTACTTATTATACTGGGTTGTAGACCTCCCTTAGCGTCCTATAGTTGTAGCAAGTCACAAGGTAATGAATATACAAAAAGTGAAAAAGAACTAAAAAGAAAATGATGAAATGGATTGGAAAATAAGTCTTAAAAAATAAAGGAATGGAAAATAGGGTTTAATAAAAGAAAAGAGGTACATTACAACCTTTTATAATCTTATAGAATAGGAAGTAGAATAAGTGATACTTAAGATGAAGTAAAAGAGAACTATCTAAATGAAAATAACCTAGAAGAAAATAAAAGGTAAAGTTTTTAATTAGGACTATGAACTTAAAAGTAAATTTTAAATAACTTTGTAATCATCACAGCACTTCTCATAGTCGTCCTTAGTTATAAAATTAAGTATTGGTCCTAATTTGTAAGCTTTACCATAGCAGCATCTGTGTCTTAGCTACAGTGATACCAACAGGGCCTAGCAGAGTGCTAGCAACATACTCCATACACAGTAATTTCTTGGAGTTAAAAAAAAGTACAGGGCATGTTAATTGTCCTTAGAAGTTTTGTTAGTTTTGTTCTAGAATTTAAGGTAAGAAACTCTAAAAAAAGACAAGAAGTTTTTAAAAAGTAGATCAACTAAAGCTATGAAATAATACAAAATAATGAAATTCTCCCCACTAAGCAATTCTGTAATGTTGAGTTTGCTGAGTTATGTTGTAAAGCATCAGTAATATGACAAAATCAAACGGGAGAGCAAACGTGACAGGGAACGCACTCTAGTCTCCTTTAGCCCTTAGTAAGAGAGCTGCTGGGACCGAGGCCCTCCTGGGGCACCTTTTGGCTTTCCCCTCAGGGTCAGTGCTCTTCTGATGCACCTTTCTAATTGGGGTAAAATTTACACAATATAAAATTAACCATTGTAAAATAGTACATAGTACTTTCATGACTACCTCACCTTTACTTAATTCCAAAACATTTTAATTACCCTAAAATAAAACCCAGTACCCCTTAAGGAGTTACCTCTATTTTTCCTGCCCGTAACCCCTGTCAGCCTCCAGTCTGCTGAATGGTAGGTTTTGCCTGGTCACCATTTCAGCTAGACCTCAGGATATTTTATGTCCACAAAGAACTTACTGGGCTTTAGAGTCTTAGGTAGTATTGAGACTCAGTTTTGTCTCTTTTAAATATACATTTATTTCTTTAATAGCATTTCAAAACTTTGTAAGTATTATCACTATTTACATTTATATTTTGAACTTCATAATTCTCTTA
Source organism: Heterocephalus glaber (assembly GCF_053883595.1). Taxonomy (NCBI): domain Eukaryota; kingdom Metazoa; phylum Chordata; class Mammalia; order Rodentia; family Bathyergidae; genus Heterocephalus; species Heterocephalus glaber. Next base: position 29,647,522 of record NW_028258377.1, read on the forward strand.
ATTATTTAGCATTTTATTTTAGAACTGTATGAAATATAATTACCTTGGTGGTTACCCATAATGATCAGAATTTATGTGTTATTTGCAAATACAGCATTTGTATCTCTTCACATTAAAACCAGGTTACTCAGCCATGGCGTGATTGACATTTTAGACCAGATAATTCTTTGTTTGGGGGACTATCCCATGTATTGTAGAACATGAGATGGCATCCGTGGCTTTTACCACCTACTGAGTGCTGATAGCACCCTTCCGTCTTCAGTTCTGGCAACCAGAACTGTTACTAGATAATGCAAAATGCCCTCTCGTGAGCGCACTTGCCCCTTTTTGGTAAACACTCCTTAGAATCTGGCTTTCTCTTGCATGAGAGAGAGAATATGAAAACATTTTGTATTAAAAGCTGTTATTAGAGAGTGATGGAATTGCTAGATTAGCTATGAAATTAATTGGTCATCCCTTAAACTGTTCATATTCTTCAAAAAAAAAATTTTAGTTTTAAAATTAGAATTGGCAGTACTTTGCTCCTTGATTATGTAAGGGTCATTCTTTGTTTTGCTATGCTATGCTAAGCTAAAGGAATTCAACTTGATTGCCTAACAGGAAGTAATTTCACGGGGAAAAAACTAAATACACAATTTGAGTTCAGAAATACTTGAAACATTCAAATTATTTTAAAGTGCAATGAATAAAGCATTCAACAGTCGAAGAGGATTTTCTTTAACACATTTCTCTTTGATTCAAAAAGGACTTAAGACAAGTATCTTCCAGTAATACCACTTAAATTACTTATAATAACATTTTCCTTTTGTGATTCCTGTGTATATTTTCTCAGTTTATTTTATTTATTTATTTATTTTATTTTTTTGGTACCAAGGATCCAACTCAGGATCGAACTCGGGTCCTTGTGCTTGCACAGCAGGCAGCGAAACCACTGAGCTAAATCCCCGGCTATTTTCTCAGTTTAAAAGGCTCTTAAATTACTACTTTTAAAGCCTTTTATTTTTTAGTATTAACATGTTAAATGAACTAAATTTAAAAAGAAATATTTTGTGATTTAATATTTGTTTCAAAATAAATATTTAGCCTATTTGAGTATTATAATTCTCATCATAGATTACCTATAGATTTTAAAGTAACAATATTTAAGGATTGTCATTAGATTGTAGTTTTGTCTATACCAAATAAAACATAATTGGGAACAAACTTTGGGGACAATAAGGTGATAGTTAAGCAAGCTAAAAGAGGGAAAGGTTTAATGTATTATTAGTTTCAGGTAATTAGTAGAGTTGAGAAATGAGGTCTCAACTGGCTCTTTTCTAGGTATAAAATAATGAATAAGGCCATGGAAAAAAAGAAAATCCCACAAAGTGGAGCTATGGCAACCTTCTCTGCATTGTAAAATTAAGTTTCAATAAATTGTATCTTTCCAGGGTATGGAAGACAAAGATGAAGGCTGTACTTATGTAATTCTTTATAAATGTTTCCTTAGATGTAGAAAGAAAAGCTACTAACGTGTTTTATGAGAATGGTGTGATTGAACTCCTTCTTTATTCTATCCAGTACATTCTTAGCATTTTTCTTTTTTAGGGACTATGTTAGGAGTGAACTGGAGTCTGCCTATGAAGGACCAATGTATTTGGAACCTCTTTCCATGAATCGGTTTACCACAGCCTTAATAGGTATGTACTGTTAAAAGAATTAAAAGTATGGGTTGGAACCATCCATTCTTAATACTTTATTAAAAAATTCGTATATATTCACTTAAATAAAAATTCAGTTATTATGCCCTCTCTTTACAAATACAGCTATTGTTTAATGTTACATTTATTTAGTCTTTTTTCCCATGTGCGTAGATGTTTAGTTTTTGTATTTATAATTATATACATGGCCCATAGTTGCTGATGTTTTTTAAAGTATATTTTATACTTTATATTTTATAAAGTATAAGTATTTGGGAAGATTAATTTTTAACCAGAGCTAATTACTACTTTGAAATATTAAAACACAATATATAATATTTTAAAGTTGATTATTGTTGTTGAAAGTCATCACCCTGCTGTCAAAAAAAATAGCCATAAACATCAAGCCTTGAGATATTATTGAAACATTCAGATAGCAGAGTGTTAAAAATAGAAATGTTGACTGAGGCCTAAAATCAATACAGATAAAATCTGAAGTGAGCTATCAGACCCTTACCATGACAGAATTCCAAAAAAGGAAATGAGAGAAACCCATTTTGTGATTCTTTAACTTATGTAAAAGATAGTAAAAAGTTTAATATTTGAGATTAAAGGAAGATTTCTTTTTTTTTTTTGTGGTACTGGGGATCGAACTCAGGAAGGCGGAACTCAGCAAGGCAGGCGGCGGAACCACTGAGCTAAATCCCTGGCCCTAAAGGAAGATTTCTTGAGAAATGGCCCTGTATTCTGTTTTTTGTTTGTTTGTTTTTTGGTACCAGGGATCAAACTCGGGTCCTTGCGCTTGCACAGCAGGCGGCGAAACTACTGAGCTAAATCTTCCCCCTGCCCTGGCCCTGTATTCTGAACTACTTCCCCAGCTTCTGTGGCTTGGGAGGATACTGTGCACTAACTTAGGCCTAAAAAATATAGAGGTGCACTGCCCAAATCCCACCACAAGTGGCTCTTGAGCCCTTGAAATATGGCTGTTACAAATAAAGATGTGCTATGCATATACACTCAATTTCTACTTAACACAAAAAGTTTTTCAATTTTTACTATAGATTGACTATACTGCATATGAAAATATTTGGGATATATTCAAGCGTATTAATTTCACTTGTTTCTTTTTACTCTTTGGAATGAGGCTGCTATCATTTTAAGTTATAATATGACTCATTTCTAATTTGATGTAAAAGGCTGGTAACAGGCTGGTTGCCTATAGAGTTTTTTGACTGTGAAGTGAAAATGCCTTGTAGGGTTTTCCTCCATCTTCTGATTTGTGGAGGGAAAGGATGAGTTTCCTGAATATAAAGGTCACAGGAATCTAGGATTTTCTTAGGTCCCATTCAGTGTGTGTGCTGCTGAAGCGAGCACTCTTAGGTCCCATTCAGAAGGGCCCTTTGAAGGATGAGGAGATCCAAACAGCATTTGAACTTCCAGATTCTCAGGAACTGAAGATAGAGTCAAAAATAGCCAATGGGTGGTACATACCAAGCACCAAGTATGCTGCAGGGGAGAGATACATGGTGATGGCAGGAGTCTCAGAGGAACCCATAAAAGTGCCTAGGAGAAAGGACATGAATCAGTTTTAAGTATTTCAAGTCCAGAGAGCACCAGCATCATATCATTATGAGAACAGCCAAACTAGGAACTTTGCTATGCCCTCTCCTCCTTGTCCCCTGCCTGCTCCATTCCTGGGTGAATCAGGGCTGAGAGAAAGATGTGCTGGGTTAAAAAGAAGAAGCTAACCACAGCCACTCCACCTCTTGTCCAAATTGCAGTTTTCCTCTGTAGTGCTATAGGAGGGGAGCCCAAGGTCCAGTAAGAGAGATGTCTCAACTTTAAATCAGTTTTGCAGTTTGGATTATTATTAAATGGAGACTGTGAAACTTAAACTAGACTAGAAGTTAGGAGGCTTGTCTTAGGTTTCATCTGGGGCCAGAAGAACGACTAATCTCCACAAAATAGATGTTAAATCAGCAGGAGACAAAATGTTAGTTACTTTATGACTGTATCCTATGAGTTGGTATTTACAGTAATGGTAACGAACCCTTATGGACAGACATACTTATAAGGTTAGAATGCTTACAAGATTTTATTGTGGATGCACCTTAATACAAGCCTGAGAGATTTTTCCTTACATTCTTCTGTCAGTGGCTTATCATCACCCAATACTCTACTAAGATTTCAGTTAATAAGAAAATTAAATAATATTCATGAACTGTTCAATGACACTTTTCTTCTGACTTTTATTTAAAGTAACTTCCTATTCTTTTTCTTCCACTTTAATAATAAACTTTTAATGGAAAAGCATTTGAATATTCCATGATTTCTTAGTATTGTAGATTTTTCTGGAGCTATTTTTAATAGTAGAACTCTGAAATCCAAAGAGTACATTGTGATTTTTATTTACTCAGAATTACTAGTTGGAACAGGCACAGGAAAAAACTCTTTTGGAATGATAAAGGAGATTCTACTCACAATATGACTCCTTCCTTCTTTCACCTAAACAACACGAATGGTCTTCTCTCAAGATGAACATGTTGTATGAGTCATGTTCTTCTATGAAAGAAGATAAGGAAGCTGATGCTGCCACAGGCGAACACTGCATATGCTGGCATAGGCTGATGGGAGTTTCAGGGTTGGGGAAGTTTACATCATAGCATGTAAGGAAATTCATGTTTATCTCTGAGTACAAGAAAGAAAGATGTGCCAGAATTAAAATTTCTAATAATTCCAATACTAAAGCGTTTCCTTTGATTCCTTTTTTTTAGTTTCAGTTTTTAAATTTTTTAATCAAAGAAATACGCTTATTTTTGTCATTAAAAACTACTGTAATTCTGTGATGAAAATCCCGTCTCCTGCATCACCCATCCACACTTCCTGGTATCACTCATTAGAATTCTCTTCCTCCAGCTCATGATTTCTTCCCTGCTGTTTTTTTGTTCTTTTCTAGAAATCATGTTAATTGAATTTTGATCTACGTTGAGGCCCTAATTTTCTTACTGTTGATACGTTGTATTTTTCTTATTTTAGAGCTGTTCCTGTCATTTTTGTTTTTCTTTAAAGGGAGTGTATTTTTCAGTTTCTGAGAATTCTCCTTTTATCTTTCAACCCTTTTGGTGCATTTTAATTTTTTTTATATCATACAGCTTGTTTTCATTGAATGCCTCTTTTATTATGGCAGTCTTTGTTTTCATAAATATTATCTTTTTGAAACTTTCTTTTGCTACTTGCATTCTCTCCCTGTCTTCAGACCTTTTCCTATTTCTTCGTTTTGGTATTTGTATTTCATGAGAGAGCAGTGTTTCTGAAGCCTGACTTAGAATCACCTTAATATATTTAAAAATAAATACCCATGCCTAGGCTATATCTGAGATTGATTAAATCATAAGTTTTATTAAATGCCTAGGAGTTGTTGATTAATCATTTGTATTAAGGGAGCTACTAACTTGTTACTGGAATCTCTTTAGGGTTTACCAACCTGTGTTGCAACCACGGCTAATCAGTTAAGACTGGCTTTTTTGGGGGGTTACCCCAAAATATTAGTCTTTATAAATCTTTTGACTTGAATGGTCAGCTTCGGAAAAAAATCTGAAGGCAGGATGGTGGCAGTGGCTAGAGAACTGCTGAGAACTAAGTGATAAACTTAACAGTAGTGCTTTGGGAACTGGGAGAGCCCAGCTTTGGAGATGCATCTTCCTCTCCTATTTTCAGTTGGGCACCTCACCTCTGCCAGCCTCAGTTTCACCATCTTTAGAGGACAGACTTCTCAGTATGGTGAAGAGTAAGAGTGGGTTAAAACCTCCAGTGAGAGCTTCCTGTCTTTTGTTTTCTGTCTTCCAAAATATGTTGAACAGTCTCTTTTGGTGGCCTCTTTTCTTATTTTCTTTACTTTTAGGAGTTTTTCTTTTTCCTATACACTGATGAGTATTCACATTCTTTAAATATTATTTCTTTAAAGGCAAAAATAATGCTTTCTGGGAGAAAATACCATACATTTTATAGTATAGTAGATTGTTTTAAATGTTTAGTATGTGTAAATGGTTGCCAGTGTTGTATTCTAACAATTGAATGAATAGGACACCATCAGAAACCCCCAAATTTTGTTTTGCTTTTCACTGGTAAGGAGGAAGAGCATTTGACTAAATGATTCTTAGTCTGGAAGATAACATGTTTAGGAATATCCAGGAAATTCCATACAAAGCAGTAGTCAGAGAAATGGAGCAAGATGCCTTTATCATCAGAGTAGATCATTAGAAAATAATAGAAAGTTCCTACCTAAACCCAAATACACTGTATTGAAAATTTTAGAGTACAAAGTAAACATTTCTATGTAATCATATGGATAGACTACATCTGAAACGGTAGTAAGTAGTGTAACTGTTGAGCACTTCCCAGGTTTCAGATACAGTGTTACGGCTTTATATTTAATACTTCATTTAATGGGTACTGTATGCATAGGGCTGTTTGAATGGTGGCATTTTGTTTTATTTAAAAATTGTTTTTGAAGCAAAACATTTATTAGTACATTTTAGATATACTTACTGATAACATTTCATCATACAGAATTTGTATCTGTACATGATATAGCTTTCTTCTTTTTTCCCATTCCCCCTTCTTCCCTTCGGCTCCTCTTTCCCTCCTTATTTAGGAAAGCTTCCTTCTATTCTTTATTTTCTTATCCTTTCTTTCCTTTCCCCCTCCCCCCCATCCCTTGTTCCCCTTCTCATTTGAACATTTTCTTCCCATTTCCTAGTATCTATTATATATTTTGGTCCTTATTTCTAGTTTCAGTTTCTCACACCAGAAAAACAATGTGGTATTTAAACATGTGTGTCCCATTTATCTCACTTTTAAGAGTATGGTCTCAAGGTGCATCTATTTACTGGAAATGTCTCAAGCTTATCCTTTTTGGTACTAGGGATCAAACTCAGGACCTTATGCTGATGGGGCAGGTGACAAGCTTATCCTTCTTTATGGCAGAGTAGTACTCCATACCACATCTTCTTTATCCGTTCATCTGTTGATGGACATTGGGGCTGTTGCCAAGATTCAGCTACGAACTGTGCCACTGTAAACAGTATGCATATATCACTGTGATATGATGCTTTTAATTCTTTTGGGAATATACCAAGAAGGGGAATAGCTGGGTTGAATGGAACCTCTCTCGTTTGGTTTTTTGAGGAATTTCCACACTGATTTCCAGTGGTTGAGTGGTAGATTTTAGAAGATTGGGGATTTTCTTTTCTTCTCTGTGTTTCCAATTTTCTATAGTTATTTTGTATAATTCTCTATGAGATGAATTTGTTTAAACTTCATAGTTTTAACTTTAATGACTAAGTAAGTTATTAAGAGGCTTACATAGTATTGTAAAAAATAAAGATCCAAAAATCCTCAGGATAATTCATCTTGTTATATTGTGATCTTGGACAAGTAATTGCATCACTTTGATTTTATGCTTCTGCCTATTGTCCAGAACAGCTAAATGTTGAGTACCTTTTGAAAAGGAGCTCTGTATTAACTGCAGTAACTGAATTACTGTAAAATTCAGTTAGACATTTTTAGAAAAAGGTTTCTTCATGTTATATATCCCATCAGAAATACGATGAAGACTAGTGGAGATTTAGGCTGTATTTTTCACATTGGCCCTGGGAAATTGGTATTCAGAATTCACAGTAGATGTGAATATGTAACTATGGTCAGATGAAATTAAAATTTGATGTAAAACATCTAAGAAACCTTCAGTGGCTGTTTTATCATCCTTATCAACGGTATTTTTTTTTATGTTTGTGGTTACCAAATGCTCAAAATTAAATGAATTCTTTTCCTCATTTTAGGTCAGTTGGTGGTATGTACTTTATGCTCGTGTGTCATGAAAACCAAGCAGATTTGGCTTTTTTCAGCTCACATGCTTCCTCTGCTAGCACGACTCTGCCTTGTTCCTCTGGAAACTATCGTTATCATCAACAAATTTGCCATGATTTTTACTGGATTGGAAGTTCTCTATTTTCTTGGTTCTAATCTTTTAGTACCTTATAACCTTGCTAAGTCTGCATACAGAGAATTGGTTCAGGTAAGACTGATAACCCCACACCGGTAGATAAAATTCTACATAAATATTAAATATTTAGTTTATTTTTATTTCACAGTATTAGTTATGGTAACATTCTTTTTTACATTTTCAAAACCGCAGCCCAGATTTTAGCCCAATTAAGAGCATCTAAGATTTCTTTCTTGTAAAGTTCTGTTGAGAAGACTACAGTAAAGGGACCAACTCTAGGAGCAGACTTTTGGATTCATGCCCCGAGGCTGCTATCAGGCAGATGATGTTCAGTGTAGGTTAGGAAGTATGGAATACCTAAAGGTCAAATCCTAACTGTTCTGTCTGTAGTCCTCCTGTGACTATAGTTTCTTCCCTCTGTTTACCTAATTTATTTAAACTGAAAAGCTAAATAGTTGTGGGTTATATTATTATGGATTTCATTAAAGAGCATGAACTAACAACATACTTCTTGAAGTAGTCCTTCCATTCTTAGCCTTTGCTCTAAAACAGATTACTCCCAAATACAATAGATATTTGGGAGATAAATGTTTCTATTTGATATGTTAAGGTTCAGTGTATGAGACAGATCCTTAAACCTGATATTAGTGTAAAAAGAGGGTGTTAACATGGTCATCCTCTTCTGCCTCTTCAAGTGTGTGTGTGACCTTATGGTATAGAAATCTCTCAGAATGACCAAACCAGTACCACTGAGAGAAGTGTTCTCTTGTGGACCAGAAAAAAATTTCTTAATTAAGTTTTAGGCTTTAGCCAGACTCCACCTTCTTTCTTCAATTTAATAATTAACATGGGTGGTTTCCCAGAAGTAGTTCATTTGCATGCCCTTAGTGTAGAGATACTCATGGGAAAAGGCTGTACATAGTTATTTTCAGAGTGAGAATAACAAATTTAACTTTTTTGTTGAATTTTACTTTGTGGAGCTATCCTCATTTATAGTATTTAATGAATCTTGACTATTAAATATTTGATTACCATAAAACAGAGTCTCCACTTTTAATGTCATGTTTATTTCCTGCCATATGATTCCTATGTCACTAGGCATAGAAGTTGGAAATAAATTATAGGTTGTGAAGTTTGTTCCTTGGGAAGAGTTGGATGAGCAAGAAGTGAAAATTGTCAGGCTTTTTAACTAGCCTATGCCTTGAATAGAAAATAATAAACCTACTCTCTACCTGTTAATAATCAGTTTGCCTTTAGTAATAATAATATACTGTAGCTAGTTAGCAAGTAATTTCAAATTTTTTGCTTTGTTTTTTTTTGAGACAATAGGCATGTACCACCAGGCCTGGCTAAAAAATATTTTCTAGTTGGGAAAATGAGAAATCATAACTAGGTTTCAGAAAAAGCATTTGTTTTATGGATGAAAAAATTTAAAACTTTTCTAATCTGCAAGTCAATGTATTCAAACTTAATAATCAGAAATCTCTGTATAGTTTATTGAAACATCCTGAAATGTTTCAATTTCTGACATTGAAAAATTCCAGCAAGACCAGATGGCTGCTGGGTTAGGGCTTTTAGGCTGCCCGGCAGAATCCTACTAGGTTCCCGGGATCTGGTACCTGGCTTAGTAATTCTAAAAACTTAATGACATCTATGACCTTAGATTGAATGAGATTCTGGGAATTGATTCTTGCTAATCAGTTTTTTTTTTTTTGGTACCGGGATCGAACTGGGGACCTTGCCTTGCAAGGCAGGCGGTAGAACCACTGAACTAATTCCCGGGCCCTGCTAATCAGTTTTATAAGAATTGTCTTATACACTGGAAAAAAGTTTATTGAGTTATAATAGATTGTTATGCTTTTAAATACGTACCTTTTTCTTGAGTTAGTGTGCTTGGCCAACCAAATGAATTGAAAACTGTTGCTTGATGAATGCGCAGTAAGAGCATGGGGAATTAATTTGGGGAAAAATTATCTTTGCAATAGAGTCAGTTTCTCCAGTGTTCAGACAGAACTGTGCCTTCTGTTGAACTACTTCTTAACTATGACTTACTCCTGAATAAACCCTGAAAATTTTTTTTTTACATTTCGCTTTTTTCTGCTCACTAAGTATTGTATCATTCATGCTGATCTTGATTACTTTGATTAGACACATTAGACACGAGTGTATACCGAGTCTCTTCAAAATGCCTTTGAGGTAGTTTTGTTGTGACCTTGACCTTATTTTGACCTTATCCCTGAGCTATTAGGGCAGTTTGCTATCACCATAGATGTGGCCCTATTGAATGTTCCCCCCCCATTAACTTTATTGGTACATTTTAGGTATAAAATACAGTTACATTCATCATTGGGATCTTGTACCATTACATGAGTCTCTTGGTTCTTATTTTTTTTTGCCTTCCCTTGCCCTCCCTTCACCCCCTCCACCCTCCCCTATTTGCAAAGACCTTGTTTCCATTTTTTCCCTCTTCTCATATTTTTTTTCCTTTCCCTTTTTTCCTTTCCCCTACCCCTCCCAGTTACCCTGCTCTTTTAGACCTTTTCTTCCTGTTACACAGTATCAGTTATACATTTTTTAAATTACAATATTAAGATCTAGGAGACATTACCACAGATTTTACAGAATTTAAAAGGATATAGAAAGCATATTACAAAAATCTTTTTTGAAATAAATTTGATAACTTCTAAGAAGTACCTTGGAAGACAAATTAATGAAACTAACGCTGGAGGAAATATAAAATTTGAATAGCACCTATTAAAGAAAGTATATTCCTAGCTTGAAAACCTACCTATATGACAACAGCAGGCTCATAAACATTGTAACTGATAAATTATATCAAACAAAGCAGAAAAAAGGAATACTTCTCCCCTCATTTTAGGAACTCAACATTGTGCTAATCCTAAAACTGGATAAAGGTAATAGAAGAAAAAAGTATGAACATAGAAATTTGTTTAACAAAACAAACTATTAGAAGTCAGATCTGGCAGGATGTAGAAAGTGGTTTTGTTATAGGGATGGCAGTGTTGGTTCAGCATTGGAAGATCCACCCCCAAAAGTCATCATTTTAACAGAGGAAAGGAAAAAAATAATGCAAAAATCACTAAATTTTAAAAGCATGTTACTTACTATGTGTAGAACTAACTGTAAAGGAATTTAGCTAAAAAGATCTTGCAAAAAGAAAAGCTTTTTTTATTGTATGTATTTTAGAGTAAACACTTCTGAGTGTTTAAAAGTATCCGTCAAAGGTGATACAAGATCTCTTCCTGTCTTGTTTTCTTATCTAGGTAGTGGAGGTATATGGCCTTCTAGCCTTGGGAATGTCCTTGTGGAATCAACTGGTAGTCCCTGTACTATTCATGGTTTTCTGGCTCGTCTTATTTGCTCTTCAGATTTACTCCTATTTCAGCACTCGAGATCAGCCAGCATCACGTGAGAGGCTTCTGTTCCTTTTTCTCACAAGGTAATTAATTAGGGCCTGTGATATGAATATCTATGGCCATAGGAAGAGAAAATGTTGATGTAGGCCTAGTTCAGTTTTGAAGATTATTTTTATATATTGAGGCAGGCGGCAGAACCACTGAGCTATATATTGTACAACTTCATATTTAACTATAAGATTTTCATTCAGTAGGTACCCTAGTCTGGCACTGTAGGAAAATACTAATAGAAAAATGTTGATATATTTGGGAACCAAAGTACAGCACATAATTTGTGGAAAAGTACCTAATGAAATGTGAAAGTATTTCTTCAATTTTGAATTAGTGGATCAAAAAATACTTTTATGAAAGTAACTTATTTATTGAGTATTTAGTATATGTCACATCTAAACCCTTTGCCTCGCATTTAATCTAGCAGCCCTGAAAGATAAGAACTTTTATTGTCATTATTATTTTATATCTGAGGAAACTACCAAGAGTAACTTGCCTGGATGACTCTTACAAGCAGAACTGGCACTCAGGCCCTGTCTAAATTAAGACTGTGACATTTCTGTACATTTTAACTATCATTTAATGTTTTGCTTCAGTACTGAGATACAAATAATTGGTGAAATGGATGTATAATACTTTAGTGTTTTACCCCCTAAAAATCCTAGGGCTTGGTTTTTAAGATGTAGTTTAGGTTTTGTGTGTGTCTTTTGTCATTTAAGTCTGTTTCTCATCCCAGTATCTTTATCATGAGCTTATATTAGATCCACATATGTTACTCTTTCCCATCTTAAGTTTGAATCACAGGCCCTCAGAATCTAGCACATTGGTATATAGAACATCTTGTTTCTCTGTTTCATTGTCACTTTAAAAGACGAGAATGAAAACCTGTCTTCCTGGAAGCAAAGGAGATAAAAGTTTTGAGTTGTAGCTAATAGAGCCATTCCTTTTCAGCCATATGGTCCTATGGAGAACTCTGTACCTAGTGGTGTAGAAAATGAGAAATTTAAGACAAATGTTTAGTCCTAAATTACCATGTCATTTAAGATTGAAAATATTAACATGAATCTAAGTCGATAAATATATAAATGAATCAATCAATAAAATGTGTTTGCAATCCTATTTTAAGAAATAAGTCAGATTTTGTATTTTATGAAAATAAGTTATCTTTAATTTTTTTAAGTAGCTTTTATAATGCAGTTAGTTGGCATCAATGTCAGACACATTTGAATGATGAATTCCTCATTAAATAAGTATAGTATGTGTTTCTATTATTGTGGAGATTTTATGCAGAAATTTTAAATGATCAACAAAGTTACTGAATTTATAGAGATAGAAAATTCTGTTGTTAATAGCTGCAGTGTGGAACTGCAATTGATTATGCTTCAAACCAGACTGCTACTCATAGTAATGGACAAATTAAGATGTAACATATAGTGTTTAATAGGCTCAACAAGTCACTAAACTATGAATGAATTTGAACTTATTTGCAAAGTAAGAAAATAATAGATTTTAGATAACTTGCCAAAATAATTTTTCTCTTCTATTTCTACACATAGCTAGAATAGATTACTTTTTCTCAAGATGAGAATGTTTTGATTTGGCTTTTAATTGAGAAATTTCTCATACTGATTCTTTTGTTAGTTTATGTCTCTGTAAGAGTTTGATGTCTGTCTTGATGCTTTTGTGTGCCAGGTTATATTTTTATGTGTTTCCTTACCAAAAACAACTTACTTACAAAAAGAGGGTTGGATGTTTACCAGAATACCCTGACTAAACAAGCACATGCAGACAACTGAAAAACAAAATATTTTTTTAACAGACAGAAAATAGAAACTAAAATCAATAAATATATCACTTACTGAAGAGAATTGGGGAAGGAAAGTTAATAAATTTTCTCAGACCTTTCACTTTTGCAAAGCTAGGTTGAAACCTTCTAAATTCTTTAGTATGCTTTCTTTGTACCAAATACTTTTCTGAGGTGGGAGAAAAATGAATGTAATCCTCTTGGATACATATTAAATCATACTGTTTAAGTGTAAATGATTTCTCTAAGTATGGAGACAAGTGTAGAAATAGAGTGAACCATTAGTGAGATTTTTAGACTTTTTTCAATGAGAAGGAAATCAGTATTTTCAGTCATGATTCTCATTTTTAGTGACTTTAATATTTAATGATGGCTGTCAGAAAAATGTGAAGCATTTTAGAAATTAAGATTTGTAAGAATGTCATAAATTTACTTATTCCTTTAGCTATCAATTACCATGATTGTTGGTTGTTCTGGCTCCTTAAAAGAAAAAACTTTTCCCCTCCTCATTAATACACAGTATAGGTCTATATAAAATTAGATGTTTTTACATGAAAGTCAGCTTATAAACAATTTCATAGGGAAAGAAGATTATATAGAAGCATGGAGCTATATGGTAAATTTCAAGCATTAGTTTGCTTGCTACATACCAAATGACAGGCATTGGTTTGCTTGAATGAATTCCTCATGTATATAAATAAAATTCTGAGTTAAAATATAAATGCAAAATCCAACTCAATGGTACATAATAGTTCTAATTTATACCCATAAGTTAATTTTTAATATGTTCAGTGAAAGTATTTCTAAGCTCTAGCGGGTCAGTTTACCTTTGTAAGTGGTATGGCAGCAAAATTTTGGGTAAAATTTGATATTAAAATTTTTTTAAAGTGGTCTTGGGCATGTTTGTAAGGCAACCGTTTAAAAAATTATTTAAACCTAAATTAAAATTTGAAATACCAGGGTGGGGCATTAGCTTGCCTGCTTGGCAAGCACAAGGTCCTGAGTTTGATTCCCAGTACCAAAAAGAAAAAAAAAAAGAAATACCAATACTATGTTTGCTACTTTTGTAGTTGGAGGGTTGGGGGGAGGGTTGCTCCATACAGTTTGGTGAAATAATGAATTTTAATAAGTAACCATATTATCAGTACAGTCTGAACAATTCCAGTGGCCATCGTTTCTCCAAAAAACAATGGACAAAAGGACAAGATGTTGGGCCGGGGATTTATAGCTCAGTGGTTCTGCCCCCTGCCCCCCAAGCCCAAGGACCGGAGTTCAATCCCCAGTACCAAAAAAAAGTACAAGATTCTTTTAAATGCTTACCCGCATATTAATTATGTTTTTTTAAAGGTTTGAACAAAACTTTAAACCTGATGTGTACTGTATTTGGAGATGATAGATAATTAAGAAAAAATAAAGGCTTTGTTTAAGATATGGTACTATATGTACTGGATATCTCCCAAAGAGGTAGAAAAAAATAAAATTTGAATAATATAATTTAAAGTATATTTGGTCTGATCAGTTGATTTCACCCCAGATTCTGATTTGAGATGATTTAATGAGGATGTAATCAGGCTTCATGGTTAGAGGCTTTAAATGCTATTATTCCAAGTAGAAGATTTATTCTGTTAATATTAATTTCCCCCACTTTTTTCCAGCATTGCTGAATGCTGCAGCACTCCTTACTCTCTTTTGGGTTTGGTCTTCACGGTTTCTTTTGTTGCCTTGGGTGTCCTGACACTGTGCAAGTTTTACTTGCAGGGTTATAGAGCTTTCATGAATGATCCTGCCATGAATAGGTGAGTTTTCTTTATTTGGACTATACCTAGTAATTTAAATCCTATAGATAGCTTGAGAAGTAGCCCAGTGAGTTTCTTTCATTCATGAATTTTAAGAGGAAATGGAATTTTGAGGTTTTCTTAAGTAGTTATATTTGGATTAAGACTATGAAAACAAATTCCCATGGAAAGATGATATATTTTAATTGTATGTGTATTATAGTAAATACTGGATACTTTTCCTTTTCTATATTTCTTTAAGAGATTCTTTAAAAGCTTTTTCCCATCTGAAGTTTAAGTGTAGCTTTGTTAAAATTTTGATTTCTATATTACATAATTTTTGTTTAGTTTTTTTGGTAAATTTTAACATACTTTGAATACTACATAATGTACTTCCAAAGGATGCACTAATGAAAATGCAGGACAGTTAGCTTTTTTGTGTTTTAATCACTAAGATTCTAGAACTTTTCATCATTTTTGTTATCTTCTTGTGGGATTTAATGATTTCATTTACATAAATTTATATAACCATTTCTTAAAACCATTTAAACTCTTCTTAAAATCCTTAGTTCATAATCTTCCTGATTACTCCAGCAATAACTTTAAAATGGAAAATCAGGCAGAATGATGGGAAAAAGAAAGAAAAATAATTCATATAAAAGTACAAAGTTCATATCATTTACAAGTTACAAAATGCAAAGTGACAGCTCCATCCCCTTACATCCCATTTCCTTTCCCCAAAGGCAACAACTTTATAGAATTATTTTACAATTTTTATAGAGAAAAGTACATCTGTGTATATTTGGGTTTTCTTGGTTCATTTTTATGTACTATATACACTGTACTTTATTTTTCTATATTGTATGTTTTACAGGGCATTTTTAAAAATGTCAACACATAACACATCTCATTCTTTTGATGAAAGAATTCCATAATATGGATGCATCTCTTTTTTGTTGTTGTTTTTTTGTTGTTGTTGTTTTGCTATTAGGAAATAATGCTGCTGTGAGATCCTTGTAGTGTCTCTTTTTTAAAACCTTTAGTAGGAAAGTTTCAAGCCACTAAGGGTGAGGTAAAATGAATGAGGTAAAATGAATCCTCTCATCATCCATTTCCAATCTCATGTCATATGTGCCCCTGTCAGCTCCATTCACCCTGTCTCCATCCCCACAGTGCCCTGGCTGCAACTATTTGGAGACAATCCCAGCTATAATACCGTTTTGTCCTACATATTTCAAACTAAATCTTTTGAAAAAGCATGAATATGACGGAATGATCATTCCTAATAAAAAATTGCTTGATATCAAATAACTATTGAAATTTCCCTATTTAATTTTGTATTTTAAAATTATTTTTAACTTGATATTTTAAATTAGTACATATTTGTCATACATCTTGATCCCATTCATCATAGGGAATTTGTTCCTGTGCGTAATATATCTTAATTCTTTTTCCTCCCATTCCCCTTTCCTTCAACTCTTCTTCCCCTCCCTGTTTACAAAAACTTTGTTTGCTTTTTTTTCTTCCATTCTCTTTTTCCCTTCCTTTTCTCCCCTTTCCCTTATTCCCCTTTCCATTTTAACTTTTTCCTTCTTCCCAGTATCAATCCTCCATTATGCTTCTTATTTACCCTTTGGGTTTCTCACACAAGAGAATGCAATATTTAAACTTGTATGTATGATTTATTTCACTTAAGATTATGGTCTCGAAATGCATCCATTTTCCTACTAATAACTCAAGTTTATTCTTTTTGGCAAAGTAGTACTCCATTGTGTAAATACCACATTTTCTTTATCCATTCATCTTTTGATGGGTATGTGGCCTGTTTCCAAGATTTAATTATTATAAATAGTGCTGCTATAAACATGTGTATGCATATATCACTTTGGTGTGATGCTTTTAGCTCTTTTGGGAAGATACCTAGAAGGAGAGCAGCAGGATCAAATGGAACCTCTAGTTGTAGTTTTTTGAGGACTCTCCATACTGATTTCCATAGTGGTTTTACTGGTTTACATTCTCACCAGCAATGGAGAAGGGTTCCTTTTTTCCTACAGCCTTGCCAGCATTTGATATTGGTTGATTTCTTGATGATAGCCATTCTTTCTGGAGTGACATAGAATCTCAGTGTTGCTTTATGGATTTCTTGAATGACCAGTGATATTGAGCTTTTTTTCTTATATTTATTTGCCACTTGTACTTCTTCATCTGAGAAATGTCTATTCATTTCAGATGCCCATTTTGGGATTGGGTCTTTAAATTTGGGGGTTCTGATTTTTTTGAGTTTTTTATATATTCTAGATGTTAGTCCTTTGAGTAATAGGTGGTAAAAAAATTTCCCTTCTGTGGATTGTATCTTCACTCTGTTGTTGGTTTCCTTTGTTTTGTTTTGTTTTTTGGTACCGGGGATCAAACTCGGTCCTTGCGCTTGCACAGCAGGTGGCGAAACCACTGAGCTAAATCCCTGGCCCTGTTGATTTCCTTTGCTATGCATAAGCTTTTTAATTTGATACGATTCCAGTTGTTATTTCCTGTTTGATCAGGGTTTTGTTCATAAAGTTTTGGTCTACATTTATGTCTCCTAGAGTTATACCTATTCTGTCTTCCAAGAGATTAAATGTTTCTGTTTTTATATTTAGATCTTTGATACACATGGTGGGAAACAGGGCTTTAGGTTCAGTTTTTGGCCAATTTTACCAGCTCTGTTTATTAAAGTGGCTTTCTTCCAGTGATGGTGTGTGGCCCCTTTGTCAAACATAGGGTAGCTGAGTGTCCTTGGAGTTGTTTCTGCATCTTCTATTCTGTTCTATTGAGCCTCAGGTCTGTTTTTTTCTTGCCAGTACCATGCTGTTTTTATCATGATAGCTTTGCAGTATTTTCAGATTGAGGATTGTGATGTCCTCTGCCTTGCCCTTGTTGCCCAGAGTTGATTTTGTTATTCTAGGTCTCTTCTGGCTCCATATGAATTTTAGGATTGTTTTCTCTAGTTCTGTGAGGTATGCTATTGGTATTTTGATTAGGATTGCATTCAGTCTGCTTAACCGTTTTGGAAGTATGGCCATTTTCACTGTATTAGTTCTGCCTGTCCAAAAAATGAGGTATCTTTGCATTTTTTGTTATTCTCTCTAAGCTCCTTTTTGAGAGTACTGTAGTTTTCAATGTATAGACCTTTCACTCTTTCACTTCCTTTGTTACGTTGTTTCCTAAGTATTTCCTTTTTCTTGATGCTATTGTGAAAGGTATTGTTTCCTTAATTTCTCTATCAGTGAGTTCATTATTGTACAGGAACACTATTGAGTTTTGAGTGTTGACTTTGTATCCTGCTACATCAGCAAGTAGTAATTTAACTTTTTTCTTTCCTATCCATATGCCTCTGGTTTTTTTTTTTTTCTTTTGGTACTGCGGATTGAACTTAGGCTCTTTGCGCTTGCCAGGCAGGCACAGTGCCACTGAGCTACTTATTTCTTTCTCTTGTCTAATTACCTTCCTAATGTTTCCAGAACCAAATTGAACAGGACTGGTGATGATAATGGACATCATGGTCTTATTCCTCATTTTAGAGTGAAAGCTTCCAGTTTTTGACCATTTAGTATTATGTTGGGTGTTGGTTTGTCATAGAGGCTTTTATCAGATTGAGATCCTTAAGGACCTTCTATTCCAATTTTCTGTAGGTTTTTTTTTTTTTTTTTTTAATCATGAATGGGTATTGGACTTTGTCAGATGCTTTTTCTGCGTCTGTTGAGATAATCATGTGATTTTTGTTCTTGGTTCTATTAATGTGTTGTATTACATTTATTGATTTGCATATGTTGAACCATCCCTGCACCCCTGGGATGAATTCTGCTTGGTCATGGTGTATAATCTTGATGATTTACAGCATTCTGTTTTCTTGTATCTTATTGATGATTTTTCCATATTTGTTTACTAAGGAGATTGGCTTGTAGTTCTCTTTTTTGGTTGGGTCCTTCTCCGGTTTTGCTATCAGGGTGATGCTTCCTTCCAGGCATGAGTTTGGGAATATGCTTCCCTTTCAGTTTCATTAAAGAGTTTGAGGAGTACTGGCATTAGATCTTCTGTAACATTCTTGAAAATTCAGCTGTGAATCCATCAGGACCTAAGCTTTGTTGGTAGGTTTTTAATTACCTCTTTGATTTCATTGATTGATAACTGGGTTATTTAGAATTTTTTAATTTTCTTGATTCAGCTTGGTAACTCATGTATCTAGGAATCTATTTCTTCTGAGTTTTTCATCTTATTAGAGTACAAGTTCTCAAAGTAGGTATTAATGATCTTTTGGATTTCTGCAAGATCTGTTGTAATTTCGCCCTTTTCATTATGCGTGGATTTGAGTCTTGTCTTTCCTTTTTTTTGATTAAGTTTGGCTAAGGGTTTGTGACTTTTATTTCATATTTGAAAGAACCACTCTTCAATTCATCAATTCTCTGTATTTTCTTAGTCTCAGTTGTATTAATTTCTGCTTTGATCTTTATAATTTCCTCCCTCATAACGTGGAGGGTTTAACTTATTCTTCCTTTTTGCGAAGCTTGAGGTTCAACATTAGCTCATTTATTTGCTCTCACTCCGTTTTTCTGATGTGGGAATTCTCCGCTATAAATTTCTCTTGTAAGACTGCATGCTCTGTATCCATATGGCATTATTTTTTAATTGTAGAAACTAATTTCTTCTTGAATTTCATCTGTGATGCATTTGTTATTTAGGAAGATATTATTTAATTTCCACATGTTTATGTAGCTTTTGTGGTTTCTTTTGCCATTGATTTCCCATTTCATTTCACTGTGATCTGATAATATCCATGGGATTATTTTGTTTGGATTTACTTAAGCATGTTCTATGTCTGTTTTGTAGAAAGTCTTGTGTGCTGCTAAGAAGAATGTGTATTCTGATGTTGTTGGGTGGAACACATCTACTAAGTTCATTTGTTCAGAGGTTTGGTTCAGCTCTGATATTTCTCTTGAGTTTTTTTTGTCTAGTTGATCTATTTGTGACAGTGGGGTATTGAGGGTCCCCTGTTACTCTTGTATTAGTGCTTATCTGATTTTTCATATCCATTAGTGTTTGTTTTATATAGTTGGGTGTGCTGACATTTGGTGCATTTATATTTATGATTATTATCTCTTCCTCTTGGATTATTGCCTTGATAAATATATTGTGACCCTCCTTGTGTTTTCTGATCAGTCTTGGCTTGAAATCCACTTTGTCTGCAAATAGAATGGCTACCCCTGCTTTTTTCCGGGTTCCTGTCACATGTACTGTTTTGCACCTTATGACTTTCAGTCTGTGAGTTTCTTTTTGAGTTAAATGTATTTCTTATGTGCAGCATATTGTTGAATCTTAATTTGTTGATCCATTCTACCAGTCTGTTTCTTTTGATTGGTGAATTCACACCATTTACATTAATGGTTTACATCTGATACATTTTGACTTATCCTTGTCATATTTTTTTTCTGTTGTTGGCTCCCTTTCTTTACCTTCTGTTTAACTGTTTGCCTTGCCTGGTGGATTCATTCTATTGGAATTCTTGGAGTTGTTGTCTTCATTGTTTTTGTTTTGAATTTCCTCAGCTATTCTTTATCATGGAAGTATCTTATTTCTCTATCAATTTTGAAAGATAATTTTGCAGGGTACATCAATGTCTGTTTTAGATTGTTTTAGGCCTTGAAATACTTCACTCCTAGCTCTCCTTGACTTGGTTTGTGTTGAGAAGTCTGCTTTGATTCTCAATGGGTTTTCCTTCATAGATTTGTTTTTTTTTTCCTCTAACAGCTTTTAGTAGTCTGTTCTTTTGTTGAGTTTCTGGAATCTTGACTTATGGTTTTAGTGTCTTTCCTAAGCTTTTTTATTTATTTATTTTGCTCTGTATCTACTCTAGATTTACTAATCATTTCCTTCATTTTGATCATCTACTTATCTGTTTTGTTTTTGTTATGAGACCTACTGATCTGCTTTACTTCCAGTGCCACCATTTTATAAAATTCAACTGAGAGGTTTTTTTTTAAAGCAAAACATTGATTGATACATTTTAGATATACATACATAGTATTCATCGTAGGGAATTTGTACCTGTATGTGATATATCTTGCTTCTTTTTTTCCCATTCCCCTCCCTCTGACGACTCTTCCTCTCGGTATTTACAAAAGCTTTTGTATCATTTTTTTCCTTCTGTTCTCTTTTTATTTTTCTTGTGTCTTCTTTACTGTGATTTCTTCTACCTCAACTCCCCCTTGATTTGCCTTGGGTGACTTGGGGATTATGAGTTGCATGTTGCTTCTATGTTTTCTCATTTTATTTTTTTAAATTTGTTTTCTGGGTTGAGGCTTGTAAATTGCTTTTGGTAGGTAACTTTATTACTTTATTACTATTATTTAGACCTCTTTAGAAAACAAGTACTTTTCAGAGATATCTCCTAGGCCTAGCCAGCTTTTGGTTTTTGAGTCTGTCCCAGCATCCTGCATCTACAATTTATTAGAGTCAAAGGGTTGCTGCCTGTTTGGCCTGGCACCCAGTTCTGTGGTACTGGAATATAGTGTTTTTGATAATACCCAGACAGTCTAGGTATGATACACAATAAAGATCAATTGATCGCAACTACTGTGTCACCTTGGCTAATGTAGTACAATCAGTAATACCGGTAGCATCAAGCACAGAATAGACAGTGGCAAACGGAGGTAACTAATAATTTGCCACCTTTAACCATAGGTACAAGATTTATAGTTTTATAATGCAATCTAAGACAAATCAGAAAATTATATACAGTAAGTATCTACTCAATAGAGCAATTTAACCCTAAGGGGAGAAATTTTACAAAGGATGAGAGAAAAAATAGAGAAATAAAAGGAGAGAAATGATTAGAAGCAAGGCTGGACGACACTACCCAAGTTTTGGGAAATTAGTGAATTAGGCAAGAGGGAAAGAAAGAAGGAAAAAACACCAAGGAGAACAAAATAAAACTAAAAACATTGCTCACACTCATGAAAAAACAATAAAAAAAAATGAACAACAACAACAAAAGAAATCTCTCTATTACTTCAAGCCTGTGGTTATCTTCTGGGGTCTACTAATTCAGGGTATGTTTCTGCTGTCACTGGTAGCCAAAGGAGGCACTCACAACCCAGATCTGTGCTAGATAATCCCAGCAAGCCTGTAGTGGGATTAGGGCAGGATATTTTCAAATCCACAGAAGTTCAGGCTGATCCTGGTCTGTTTGTGGAGTTATGGCCTGAGTGAGTTAGCTTGTAATACTCTGGGTATCTCTTGCTGGCCTGACCACAGCTCTCTGACCCTGGATGTCTCCCGAAGTTGTGCCTCCCCCAGTCACTGTGGGATTTCAACACTGGGAGCCCTGAGACGAAGCCAACCACAGCTGCTCTGAATCCCAGGTTTAGCTGGCCCCTCCCTAAAATCCAGCCAAGCACCTTGTCCAGGGGACACAGCAGTTACTTGGACTGGAATCAGTCATGAGCTATTGTAGTGCACAGCATTCCCTGCTGTGTTCCACTGGTGGGGGTTCTCCCTGAAGGCCTCCCGAGTCAGCCATCTTCACTGTGTCTCTATAGATTTGATCCTCTCCCATGCCACGAGCCAGGGAAAAAGTGCAGATTGCCTCCTCCTTTTTCTGTGTTGAGATTTGCCTCTTCACTTTCTCTGTGGAGTCCAATTTTTCCTTCAGATCTTTCCTGGGTCCCAGGAATGCACCTCCCTCCTCCTTTTCTTCTCCAAGTTGTTATTTCCAGTGTCTGGATTCCCAATCTTGGAGAGGTTGATTTGTTCCTGCTTTTATCACTTCACCATCTTCCCAGAAGCTCTTTAATTTTGTTTTTAACACTTTGCTTTCCTCAAGATCCAAGTAAGACCCATGTTGATATGTCTCTTAAGTCAGTCAGTCTCTCCCTCCCTCCCTCCCTCCTTCCCTCCCTCTCTTCCTTCCTTCCCTTTTCTTCCTTCTTTTCCTCTCTGTCTTTCTCTGTATGTAGTTCAGGCTGATCTTGAACACACTATATAGCCCAGGCTGGCCTCGAACTTGCCACAATCTTCCTACCCAACCTCCCAAGTCTTGTGAGACAGGTGTGCACCATCACACCTGGCCGTACGTCTCTCTCTTTTTTTTTTAGGTACTGGGGATTGAACTCGGGTCCTTGTGCTTGCGCAGCAGGCAGCAAAACCACTGAGCTAAATCCCTGGCCCCTTCCTTACGTCTCTTTTAATATTTAGGTCCCTTTTATCTTTGTAGTTTTCCCCCAGAGTCTGGCTTTTGCTCATTGCATCCTCAATTGTGTTACAGAACATGTTTCACTACTCATTGTTTTTTTTTTTTCTATGTATACCTTAATTTTTGTAGTACATGTATAGAGTAAACTACCAGCAGTAGGATTATTGAATTGAAGAATATGTCCATTTTAAATTTATTAGTTTTTCTCCAGGAAGATTTTGTCTATGTATATCTCAAGATTGGTGTGTACATTTTCTCTTACATTTCTTATTAGTACTTGGTGACATTAGACGTCAACATATTTTCTAATGTGTATTTTTAAAACTGCCAGTCCTTTGCTTATGTCTTCTTTATGAGAGTTCTTTATAAATCAAGCCAGTAGAATAAAATATCTCATGACTTTGTGTGTAGTTTTTAAAATGAAAATTAAATTTCAAATATATTGTAGTCATCTTTCTCTTCCTTTATGCTTATGGTTCTGGTGGTTTTCTTTTTAAAGAGATGTTTTTCTTTCCAAGATTATGAAAATATTTGCTTATATTTTATCTTTTATAATTAGGATATATAGTTCATGATATAAGAATAATAATAAACTTCAGTAGATGCTAAGCATGGTAGAAGTACCTGCCTCCTTAACATAGTCTGGTTAGAAAAGTATATATCTTAGAAGTTGTCTTTTTTTTCTCTTTCATGGTTTGCTAAAATAATAGGCTTTTACACATGTGGAGATGTATATGAGTATATAGAATCACATTATTGTTATAAGACATGAAATTATATATTGATCAGATTTTTACTCTGAATTATAATTGATTCAAAAATATATGACTAAGACTTTGGATTATTTTCTCTTCGAGTTACATGAGATTTGGATTATTTATTTATTTCTGCAACTATCTAATTTTTTGTTTTTAGGGGCATGACAGAAGGAGTAACGCTGTTAATACTGGCAGTACAGACTGGGCTGATAGAACTGCAGGTGGTTCACCGGGCCTTCCTGCTCAGTATTATCCTTTTCATTGTTGTAGCCTCAATCCTCCAGTCCATGTTAGAGATTGCAGATCCTATTGTCTTGGCGCTGGGAGCATCTAGAGATAAGTAAGAAACTTCCTGCTGGTTTTTGATTTAATTTATGTAATATTCTTTCCATGAATTTGTTATATAAAGATTTCATGACTGTTTTATGATGGAAAATAAATGGATAATTGGAATTAGTTTAGATTAATTCAACGTTTATCTTTTTTGTTATGATATGTTTGACTTAGTTGATTTTTCTAATCTTTTCCTCCTTGATATTTTTATAGTTAAAAGCCACATCAGAGACTGTTATATGTAGACAAGTCTTTCTTCAAAAAAAAATCATATTTTTTATATATGTCCAGTTTTAAAATTAAAAACATAGAGCATATTCAGTCCAGTAAACATAACAATAGGTCATTTTATTTTGTTTAGTGCTAAAGGAGAAGCATTGAGAAAAGTGCAAGTGAAGAAGAAAAATATAAAGGCTGTCATATAGTCATAAAGATAGGTGTTTATACAGTAACAGCCTTATTCGATGGTCTTTCAGGTAGTTGAAACTTACTAAGGTTATAGGAATTCTTGATACCTTCTGGGAC
This sequence comes from Heterocephalus glaber, assembly GCF_053883595.1. Taxonomy (NCBI): domain Eukaryota; kingdom Metazoa; phylum Chordata; class Mammalia; order Rodentia; family Bathyergidae; genus Heterocephalus; species Heterocephalus glaber. The sequence goes on from NW_028258377.1 coordinate 29,672,052, forward strand.
AAAATGAAATTCATAGCTGGGTTCACATTCGTCTTGTATTATAGAAATTTTCTTAAGGAATAAAAAACAGTGCTTTAAAGATACTATTTTGGACTGCTGTAGTTTATGCAAGGAAATTACATTAAAAATTGCATAAAATTCATTATCACTATTTTTTTCCAATGTTACACCCACATTTTGATTATTGATTATAGAAATACATCTCAGCTATTGCTTGGAGTAGGCAGTCTTTTGGGAGGTAGAATTGTGGCAGCAAATCTCTTTTTTTTTTGGTACCAGGGATCAAACTCGGGTCCTTGGCGCTTGTGTAGCAGGCGGCAAAACCACTGATGACAGCAAATTTCTAAAACATTCTAAAACATTCTAAACATTCCAAAGTAACATTTTATGTATAATTCATCAGATTTATCTTTGTGTCCCTGTAACCCACATTGCTCTACATTCTGCAAGATTTTCTCAAATGGTAGGATGGCTGAAAGAATCAGCTCACAGCTATTGGATATGCTTCAGATATTCTAAATCATCATAGTTAATTATAGTTATTTGGATTTGTTTCTGAGTTTTAATATTTCTCTGTAGAAGTGTTTAGGATGTCAAGTTCAAAGTGAACTCAGTTAAATAGCCATTTAATCTGAAAAATGGTTTGCTTTGACTTAAATACAGTTAGTATTTTGTTGTCTCTGGAAATATGTTATTAATTGTACTTGTTAATTTAGCATATATTAATGAAACTGATTGGATACTATAGAAAATTTGCAAAAGTGAAAAAAAATTCTGTAATTCTACTACTATAGAAAGCAGCACATCCAGTTCTGGGTCTTTGCAGGATGCTGAGCTGTCCACACATCTGGCTTCCTTCTCCATAGTCAGATGTAGAGGAAATACATAGAAAAAGGAGCAAACCCAGAAGCCTAGGTAGTTGTTTTGTAGTGCGGTGTGTGTTAATACTCAAGGAGGCTGCAGCGTGAGCCTGAGAGGAGAGGAGGCTGCCTTTGGGGTTGTGAGAGGAAATACAGATCAACTGTTAGGTTCTGTTCTCCCCACCATTGCCTGTGGTAAGAGAATACTACTAGCAGCTACATGGCATTACTTTTTAAAACAAATAAAATGGGAAAAATGTTATTTACTACAGGGAACTCAAGAATTTAAAAGCATGGATAGCTTTTTAACTGCCAAAGAAATTGAAGCAGTTGGTAAACAGCTTGACCCAGTGACAGGCATTCTGAAAGAATAATTTTATCTTCTAGGAGTTTATGGAAACACTTCCGTGCTGTAAGCCTTTGTTTATTTTTACTGGTATTTCCTGCTTATATGGCTTACATGATTTGCCAGTTTTTCCACATGGATTTTTGGCTTCTTATCATCATTTCCAGTAGCATTCTCACCTCTCTCCAGGTAAGCCCAAGATTATTAACTTTATATAATTGATTTTTAAAATGTTGCCTTCCAGTAAAGAAATTATATTTGTGGGGCAGGGCTGGGGATTTAGCTCAGTGGTTCAGCTGCCTGCCTTGCAAGCTCAAGGTCCTGAGTTTGGTCCCCGGAACCACCACCACTCCACCCCGAAAGAAAGGAAATTATATTTTTTTAAAGATTTAATACCTACTTGAAAATACCCATAATTGCATGATATACAAATGACGGGCTTTTTATAACTTAAAAGTCAGTCTTTGTTGCCTGATCAGTAAGAAGTTAAAGAAAATAGAGTGCTGCCCCTGAAATGTATTCATTGTTCTTTGTAGAAGTAAAGTCTCTTCGAGAGTTGAGGAGCAGGAATGACAATAGCATGAGGAGAATTAAGTTAGATTTGGTGGTGTTTGAATGAGTCAAAGAAAACATTATCAAGGTCATTCACATTTTAATTATACCAGTGTCTTTTCTTTCAATTACATTTATCTACCTTTTCCTGGGTGTTCCTCCTCACATTTTAAATAATAGTATCCTGAAAGGACCAGGGATATGTTATCATTTAAAGCTTGTGGAAAAAGTTTCTTAGTTGTCATATTCTGTTATAATACATACATACATTTTTTTCAGGTTCTGGGAACACTTTTTATTTATGTCTTATTTATGGTTGAGGAATTCAGAAAAGAGCCAGTGGAAAACATGGATGATGTCATCTACTATGTGAATGGCACCTACCGCTTGCTGGAGTTCCTTGTGGCCCTCTGCGTGGTGGCCTACGGCGTCTCGGAGACCATTTTTGGAGAATGGACTGTGATGGGCTCAATGATCATCTTCATCCATTCCTACTACAACGTGTGGCTCCGGGCCCAGCTGGGGTGGAAGAGCTTTCTTCTCCGCAGGGATGCTGTGAATAAGATTAAATCATTGCCCATTGCTACAAAAGAGCAGCTGGAGAAACACAATGACATCTGTGCCATCTGTTATCAGGTAACCTCTTCAGTAATAATCCATGTGGGTGGGCCATGGTATATCCCTGGGACTGCAGCCACATTAACCACATTCAACTTAAATTGCCAGCAGAATTAACTCCTGGGTTAAAATTAAAATGGGCCTCAAATTATTAAAGACATGATAAAATATTTCCATTTTATTTCTAAGTTAAATTTTTACCTCAATCCATTGAGTTCTAATTATTGTTGTTTTCAACATTATTGCTCACCCACAAAAAAAGGAAAAACAGGTTAGGTGTATTTTGTATTTACTCCTGAATACCCACATACACTTATACAGATGTGTACTATCAAATATATACTATCATATGGAGTCAGCAGCTTCTGAAAAGTGGTGTGCCATGATCCTGACTCTTTCTTCCAGTATTGCTGGGGTTGGGAGGAAGAGCTGTCATGTACTTCATGCAGGTGGAGAGAGAATGTGTTTACCTGTGTGTTGCTAGGACCAGAGTTGCAAGCATTTGTGTTCAGGGGTTGGGAGAGGTGGCGGAGGCCACTTTGGTAGACCCTTAGAGCTGGCCTGCCTGCCAGCTCGGGCATGTGCACCATACGGAGCTGATGATTGCCTTCTGTTACTACTCACACATAGTACCTCAGTCATCTTGGAAATAAAATAAGACTCTATAGAATTTAGTCATCAGTCGTCTAAGCAAGAGGGTGATTGACAGCAGCTTTTACTACTAAACTGCAGTGTTGGGGTGGACAAAAATTACGGGCAATAGCAGAAACCATGGTCCACTTACAGTCACTCCTAAGGAGTGAGCTGGTGGAGGGAAACCATGCTGTCAGTGAGTGTACAGGGAATGTTCTTTCTCAGGGCTACTTTTACAGTTTAGGTGGGGTGTGTATGTATTTGTATGTGATTAAAACTGTGAAGAATAAAAGAATTCTTTCTCAGTAATATATGACATGTGTGTGTGTGTGTGTGTGTGTGTGTATAGTTACTGTGGTTAGAACATACTTTTAAATACTAGTAAAACTGTTTGCAGCTTATTTTTGCATTGGAGGGAAATGAGAAATAAGGTAGCCCCTTCCCCTGCCCCCACTTCCCAGTTTAGATCCCCTTCTTGTAGTTCTGTTTATTGTTACAGTGTTCTCTAGCTCTAGTTTTGTGCTACATAACCTTGTTGTGCACTTAGAACAATGCACATCAAAAACAGAAACAGGGCACATCAGCTTTAGCAGCCAGTGTCTAAATATTCCACTTTGGGATTCAAGAGGCCTCTGTTTGTACTTCTTGTTGTCACATCACTTTTTTGAGTGCTAGAACTCCCCTGCTGAAATTACCTGGAATATGAGAGTAGAATTGCTTAGCTTTCTAGCTGGCCGCTTTTCTTTGGATGGCTTTCTGCTTATAAGTTGATTCCCAGTTGTTACCAGTTCTTGGCAAGGAATTTCTGGGATATTCCTCATTGTTTTGGGACTTTAAGCAAAATTAATGGTGGATTCATCAAATGTTTATCCTTAAAATTTCAACTGCAAGTCCTCAGTCCCCGTATATATTTTATACAAGAAATATTAATACAAAATGAGCCACTTTTTATTCTGGTGGTTATAACACTTGTGCACATGAAAGTCACCTGAGAGGCTTATTAAAACTACAGATTTATGAATCCTAGGCCAGATGTCCTGATTCAACAGATCTGAGGTCGTCACCCAAGAATATGAGTTGATAACAAGTGGTTCTGATGCACGTTGAGAAACACGAGCTTGTACAGACCAAATGTTTAAAACTGGGTTATACATATTGGCTCTAATAAAACTGCCACTTCCTTGCCAATACCCTGGTGTTACATGTGGCTGATTTTGTCTCCTGCAAATAATCTCATCATGGGATAATATGTTCAGTTGTGTTGAAGTGTAACTGGAAAAAATCCTGTCTTCTTCAGATATTCTGAGGTTATAATTACACTGTTGGCATACCAATGGCTCAAGTAATTGTACTGCTACAGTCATATAACCTTGTATTTCATGTGTAGCTAAACCCAGTTAAGAAGCTAGTTTCTTCCTTATTTTTGGTTTTTACTTATGTTTTTTAATTACTTAGCCATTAGTTCTTGTGTTATTTGTATAAGAGGTCTCTGATAGCAATAGCATTATTACTGAAGTAAAATGATGAATTTTATTCTAAGATTTGTGTTACAGATACTCTATTTGTGTTACATCGAGCCAGAACTGTTGAGGGTAGCGCTAAGAATTTTAGATGGTAGACATTCATGAGGTACATTTTTGGCCCCTCTTCTAGGACATGAAATCAGCTGTGATCACGCCGTGCAGTCATTTCTTCCACGCAGGCTGTCTTAAGAAATGGCTGTATGTGCAGGAGACCTGCCCTCTGTGCCACTGCCACCTCAAAAACTCCTCTCAGCTTACAGGATTAGGGTCAGACCCGGCCTCACCACCTCATGCTGGAGCTGAGCAAAACATCATGCTTCAGGAAGGTACTGAACCCCCAGACCGTGAGCATCCTCCAGGGACTGGGATGCGGGAAGGGTCCACGGACAGTACTGAGCACATTGCCAGAAGACCAGACACCCAGGAAGGGGCCACCAGTTCCAGAGAGTACCCTCAGAGTACGAAAGCCGAAGCACATCCAGTTGAATCCGCCTAGAGAAGCGGGAGTGGCACTTTGGTGTTCCGGAGAAGCGGGCTGAAGATGGAATTCATGCTCATATCTGAGGAGTGAGTGTGTGTGGGATGAATAGGTAGGAAACTGACATTCCAGTGATCGATTCTAGGAAGCACTCACAGTGGAAACCACCTGCCTTCATCCCTTGATGTAGGAGAGATGTTGCAATGTATGCTAATCAAAATGTATTTATATCTTCTATGCTGATGTTTTCTAGAGGTTTGCCAAGAAAATTCAACCTCAGCAACTTCAGGAATGGCCTCTGAATCATGAGGCATAAGTAAAATCAGATTTAAATGTTTGAAAGGAGCGAAGGAAAAGAGAATAAAGAGCATGAGGCCAGCATGGGAAGAATTGCAAAGAAGTGGAACTGGCACTTCCCTTTTTATGGGACCGGATCATTCTTGTTATAAAGTATGAGTAGCAACCAGCCCTTTTCTCCACCCCCTTTTCCTTCAGTTAATTGGAACTCAGTCAGTTGATTACTGAATTTTGTACAGCACTGCAGTGAAATCAAAGATATAGAAGCACTGATTGTATTCAAAGATGGAAGCACACTCATACTTCAGATGTGCTTTAGGGAGAGGGGTGGGTGGGGTCTTGGGGCTTGTGGGTGCATTCACATTACCTGAGACTCTTGAACTTTGTGATGGAGTCTTCATTATTTTGATGTATATGGAACTTTTGTTAATATATTGTATACTTTTTTGGCTGTGTGAAGTAATCTAAAACTCTAATGAACACTTTGGAGTTCGCTATAGCGAAGGAGGCCAAAGTGGGAGGGGCTTTAGGGCACTGATACAGGCCCTGGGTGTACTTTTCAATCTTGTGTAATGTTAATTCTTGCAACTGAATCAAAACAGTGTTAAATTATGGCAATATTTGCACTTTGGGAATGAGTACATAACTGTATGATCACACTCTGCAAATGCCACTTTTAAAGCTGTTAATAGACTTTGCACCTTTTCTTTGACAAGGATGTGTCATATTTAAATTTTTACATTCATCATGGCTACAGGTAGAACTGGGGAGGGGGGAATGTAATTTTTTATGGGAATTTTGATATGAAAAGAAACTAGTCATTTATTTATACAATAGGCTTGGCTCAAAAAGTGTTTTTCAGACTCGGTATTCCTAATGTGGGATGTGACTTCATTTTATTTTTAGTAGCAGATTTGGATGTAGACTGACAGACATAACTGAATGTCTTAATAAATTTAAATTTGAAGATAACTCTTGTTTTGTCTCTGTGATTGTTAAGTGTTTTGAAATTCTATTCTCAGGCTGTTCTGTTTTCCCGAGCTGGGGCAGATAGATTGAGCCCCATCACAGATGCTGCTCTGCAGATGGCAGAACTCCAGAAGGACTGGTTGGTTGAAATCTCCCACTTAAGTGGTAGCAAACTCAGCTCTGCGCCAGAAACATCTGGGAAGCCTTTGTAAAAAAAATGAATTACTGTATTTCTTGTCCCCACTTAGACCCCTAAATCCACCTTTGAGGGTGCCGGAGAACATTTCACACCTTCTCAGGTGACTGTCCATCTAGTCTGGCACTAGCCTAACGTGTTTAGAAAAGGCACGACTAGATGGGAGTAAATTTCTCTCTAGGGCTAACCCAGCGTTTCTCACTATCCTTTTATGGAGCCATGGTAGACAGAAAACAAAGCAGATAGCTCCCTCTACTGGTAATGAAGCTGGTGTCCGAAGACCTAGCAGTGCTGATGTAGGGTTTTAAAGTGATTTACAGTATTTGTGAAAAAGATACATGTTCACATATTAAGCATTATGGTGCCCCGTTTAAAGGAATGAAAGATAATGTTGAACTTATTCATAGTATGTTGAATTTGGTTGTCCTCAGGACTAAGTACCTGTGTGAGATCGCTGAGTCTTTTGACCAAAGGCCTACCACTTTTATAGGGGAAAATACTAGAGGCTTCCTCAGCATCAGTTTCACGTAGTGACACAATTTTTCCTCCACATAGCTACTAGGCCCCACGTGTGTTACCAGGTTTGGATGAACGTCTCCGCACCCTGGTAGATGTGGACACTTACCTGTAGCTGTGTACCTTTTGCTTCACTCAGGAGAATTAGTTGTGGCAAAAACCCTCACAGGTACAGTGGCTTTAAAACAGCAGGCGTTTTTTCCTCATGCACACACTGCGTAAGTGTCCAGTTGGCAGGGATCGGAATGGATGGCTGTGAAACGGCCACTCTTGAGCTTTTCCTGATAGTCAAAGGGAAGGATTCAGAAAGGCTGTTAATCACATGCTCTTCCCAGGCATGGGCATTACTTCTGATCACCATCCCTTGGCAGAATCACTGGGTGGCCATAGAAAGTTACAGAAGTTGTCTTCTGCAGTCCGGAAAGAGACTCACTGATGAGTGCTCTGGTGCAGAGGTTTTACACATTCAAAATTTGGAACATACCTGTGAGTGATTCACACCATACTAGTTGGGAACCTCTGACTGAATTTTTTTTCTTGCTCTAATATACTGAGATGGTAGAGCCGTACAGTGCCTTCCGTATTTCAGCTATCTGTTTTGTCATTTTTGTAATGATGTCTAATTCACTGCAGACTTTTTGACTTATGAAGAAAATACAGTTGAACCACCAAAAACGAAGAAAACTAGATTGTTTTTCCCTTTGATTATATTCAGGCAAGTTGAGAAAATAATCAAATTCCATTTTTCTGAAACCATGTACTGTGTTTCAGTGTTTCAGATACTGCGTACTTATTTTGACTCCAGCTGTATTGTTAAAAATTTAATAAAGGTTTTTATCTCTGTGAACCAGTACTGAACAATCTAAACCCTTACTCTGGTTAACATATTTCTACCTTGTGTTGTTTTTTTCACTTTGTATACTTTGTTCCAGTAATCTAAACCATGCTGTCTGCACTACACCTCTCTAGAGGTCTGATTTTAAACACTGGATTGAGTATAGGGCTTCCTGACTCCCCTTGTGAGGGTTTGGATGTCTTCTTAAACATGAAATGTGTCATGAAGACTTCCCATCAGAAACACTCTGGATCTAAAGGTTTTTGAATTTAAAGTCAATTTGTGAATTTAGTTGGTCGAGAAAATTTTATAGTTTCCAAGTTGAAAAGGAAAGGCTTTTGTCTATGATAATGGAGCAAGAACCTTATAGATATTTAAGTAGCAATAAATCGTATCAGTTATGGGGGGAGGGGAAACATTAAAAACTAAGCTTTACATTTTTGTTGCTGGATTTTGTAAAAGCTCCAACTTTAGCATCATGGTGAGTTGAAGGTAGGAGAGTTACAAGGTTGGTTATTTAAAAATATATGTGTTACATGCTTAAAATTGTTATTTTAAACATTGCTTATTATTTGGGAAGACAAATACTGTATAAAGAATAGAACTTACTCGTAATTTCATTTGGAAATTAGCCTTCCAGGTTGCTTTATATTTGATGATAGCAGAACTCGCTGGCAAGTATACCCCTCAACTCACCCTCACTCACTCTCCTGCCTTTTCAAAAAAGTCTTCTGCATGTCATTGGCTTCCAAAAACTAAACACATTCCAATTTTGTATTTTATCAATTGAGGCACACCTTTTTCTCCTGCTTTTGGAGAAAAAATATGGTGTGGCTTTCACGAGTAGGGTTACATTTTATAGGGTAATACTTGGTTAGAAAATAGTCATTACCGGGTGTGGTGTTGCATACCTGTAATTCCAGCACTCAGCAGGCTGAGGGAGGAGGATCACCATGAGCTCAGGGTTAGCCTGGGCTACATAGTGAGTTCAAGACCAGCCTGAAATACATAGTGAAACCCTATCTCAGAAAAACCAGGGGGAAAAAGTAGTCGAATATTAGAAGCAAGTTAGAGAACTAACAACTCTTTCGATCCTTTGGGGAAATGCTTTGCTTCTCTCCTGCAGTGTACTTGGTTGCATTGTGTGGAGAAGTTTCAGAGTAAAAGTAGGATTTTCTAGTGAAGACAGTAAATCCTAATAATCCCACTTGTCTAGAGACCTGTTCATTTTCTTTGCTTTACTGACACTGATGTTCTTTTTTTTTTTTGGTACCGGGGATCAAACTCGGGACCTTGTGCTTGCGAGGCAGGCAGCGGAACCATCGAGGTAAATCCCTGTCCTGATGTTCTTTTCTTTATCCTTTTTTGTGATTGTTGGCTGTTTGGCCTTTTTTTTTTTCTTTCTGCTGTTAGTAGGTAGAAGCAACACTTCACTTTCCTACTGTTTATATATGTTTCAATGTAAAAAGTAACGGCTTCTGACTAGCTGTAAATAATACTCTGCATGAGTGTAGCGCGGGTCTCAGACAGTTCTGGATGCAGTGCACCATTACTGTCCAGATGAGCACATGCCAAGCTGAGGTCCTCTGTCTCCTGGCACCAGGTTTGTTCGTCCCTGGTGCCCTTCGTGTGTAGGTCGGTGTCAGTGTGGGTGTGGGCCACGCTGGAGGGAAAAGGAGATCCCGACACCAGGTGGGAGCCCTGAACTATGGTTTTCACCTCCTCAGGCTGTGTGGCTAGCCTTTGTTTTTCTGGGCTTCAACTTGATCTGGAGAAAAAAAGAAACCTCTGAGGTATCATGCTATTGTAGGTTTTGCCCATGTGGGTTTTAATATTTACCAGTGTCTGAGGAGTATTGTTTATGTGCTCTGCCAAATACTATTTTACGTAAGGGTTGGTTCACCACTGTATTCCCACTGCCTAGTACAGGGCAGGAGCTCTATAAATACATACTGAGTGAGCAAATGAAATTACCTTTTGGCTCCTTGGGTGAACCCTGTCGTTTAAACATGGCAGAGAATTGTATCTAGAGGTGGAGAGCATAATATCACATGGTAACTGATGACATTTTCTGCGAGTGGTTTGTGAAGGTTAATGAATTTTAGATGCTGAACGCAGTATTTCTAAAACATCGGTGACAAATTTGAGGCCTTCGGGTGAAATCTGGGCTGTTGAATTTCGCTCTTTTATTGTTTGGCCTCAATGGTGCGTTTTAAAGTGGTGATTTAAAAAGCATTTGACTTAGTCGCCAGCCATTTAAAGCTGCAAGATTGTGTACTGTGCAAACTCAGTTGTGAAAAATGGGAAGAGCCAGCTGCATGGGTTACTTACACCTGTTGGCAACAGCTGGTAGAAGCTGAGGTGGCTGTTTTTGGTTCACCCCACTTCCCAGCCCCACTACTGCCTGTTCTGAAAAGCTTAATTGTTATCAGCAAACTCTTCCCTTTGCATAGAAGATGCTAGGAATGGGCACTGAGCAAGTTTGATGCACAGTCAAATCCTGTGTGAATAGGTGTAGTGCAGTTATTCCATTATTGACGAAAGTGAAGAAAAATACAAGATTTAAAAACCAGAGGAGTGTGGAGAAATTGATGTTCGTTTATGACAGTGTAGAATCTATAGTATCATTTTTCTTTAATTATAGTAGTTAGTGACCAAGTGTTCCATTTGAATATACAGTAATAGCATCAGTATCTTGGAAGGGTTGATTCCTCACCTGCTCCTCAGATGCTAAAATCTGCAATAGCTCAAGTCCCTTATAAAAAATGACATCCAACCTATGCACGTCCTGTCATATGAAATCATTTCTAGATTGCTCATAATACCCTGATACAATGTAAATCCTAGTTAGACTGTACTGTTTAGAAAATAATAATAAAAATGTACATGTTCAGTGTAGCTACAGTTTTTCTTTCTGAATATTTGTAGTTCATTTGAATCCATGGATATGGTGCTGTGGGATACAGAGGTCCTACTGTCTTCAGTTTGGGTCTACACCTGAATTTTGCACTCTGCAATCTCGCTGTCTTGTTGCAGGTCCTGTACCATTGTTTCTTGATCTTTGCTGGGTGTTGGAAGTATGCTGGGAAGTACATGGAAGATACAGATGTCTGAGTCCTACTTCATAATTCTGACTTGCTAGGTCTGGGATGGAGTCTGAGCATCTGTTATCTTTCTACCAAATTGTCAGATTCTTCTGATCCTGCGGACATGGGAGAAGCCTTGACTTAACACAGATATTCCTGTCATTTTAGTGAGCTGCTTATATTTTTATGCACTGCCAGGTATTAAACTTAGCTAAGAGTTGGTTTCCTACTGTATCCCCACTACCTGGCACAGGCCAGGAGCTCTGTAAATACTATTTTTGGAGCTAGTGTGTTATGAATGTTGATTCTTAGAGAAGAAATGCATATGAGGATGTTTGCCTCTGAGGACCATATGTGGTTAAGGATTTCAGCAAATGTTACAGCGATCTGGGCAGCAAAGCCTGGCCAACACGTGACGCAGGTGCACAAGTGAGAACTGGCCGTGTCTAACTAACCATTTTGGTTGACTGATGACTCACAGAGATCTAAAGCTGTTGTTACTTGAAGGTTAAACACTCAGTTTTTTCCCTCCCAACTATACAGAACTAAAGAACCATAAAACTGGAAGTGATCGAAGCCCTCAGAGATCTAGAGCAGTGGTCCTGTTTTTACACTAGACCAGCTTCAACCTATGCAAGATGTTTGCACACAGTTGATGGCAAAGCAATGCTCAGACCTCCAGAATTCCAGGCCAGCACTCCTTCTGTCACACCTGTCACCCCAGAAAAGATGCAGATACTCAAATGTGTTATGTTGCATTCAAGAGAACTGTTTTATTAAATATAAAGCTGTTCTAAGCGGACTTTGGTGAAAAGATTAAATGGCGAGAATTTCTGGGATAATACTCAGTTATCAATTTGTAGTCCGATTTTTTTGGTGAATCATGTAAAAAGGGAAAAGAGGAATTAAATAAAAATTGAGGTGTAGAATAAATGTTAATATATGGCAAGTCACGGCTCATTACGATACAGAAGTTGGGAGCTGATGGCTACAAAATATCCTTGCACCATTTAATGTGAAAATTCTTCCTGTGCATTAGCTGGAGCCACAGTCGTGTGTAGACCATGAAGTCATAGTTTGCAGGAACGGATAGGACATGCGTGAGACAGGGAGTCTAGTTTAGCTTTAGAGAATTCAAAAATATAAAATTGCTTCCTTAAGTATTAAATCAGTGTAAGCACATTTGAGGTAGATAGACACAAACATTATAAATTCCCACTTTCTAGTTGCTTAATTATCTTTTCCAAAGCTGCTAGTGTTCTCTAAATTACCCTAAATACCCACCTTCCCTGAAGAAAACAGCTGAAAATTTAAAAGGACATTTATGTTTATTTTTGTTATCATGAACCATATTGTATGGCTCAAACACAAGGGAACTTGCACGATGGGACATTTGTGCTGTTGAAGGGTTACTGTCTGAAAGATCTGGTGAAGAGCATTCTGGTGGAGCAGAGGAACTGAGCTAACTAGGATCCTAACATCTAAAACTTTCAGTGTGTACGTCATGAGCCTGTAGCCTGCCTCCATGCCATTGCCATTTATCTTTTGTTCTACCTTTAGGTTTTTGTGGTTTCTTGCACACTTGAGAAAAAAAGGAAATAATTGGAATAGATGATACCTATGCAAAGTATTTGCCATCAGTGTGCACTTGGTACTTTGGGGGAAGAATGTAACAACAACTTTTAAAACCCCTTTGCATAAAAAGAATGGAAAACAGTCTTGTCTTAGAAAAGGAGCTTGAATATTTTAATGTAATGTATCACCAGTGCAAATAAAATGAGCATTTTGCTTCATCATGTGTACATGCATATAATTACATTCCACTTGAAGAGAGAGGTGGATGGAATTCAATAAACCTAGGTTCAATGCAATACATTCAAGAACCAATATGAAAGCACAATAACACACCACTGTAGCACCTGGACTTAAAGGGCCCCCACCAACTGCCTCCCAGCATGGGGTGAGGCTATCATTTTGTGCTTAGTTCTTTTTACCAAATCGTGTGATCTTTTCAGTGAGCACTGCCATGTGTTTCAAGAGAGCTAAACAGAGTTTGGTTTCCTGTTCTGCTCTGTTTTGATCCTCAGGCTTTATTGACGTTTTGCTGGTGGTCCATGTTTTCTAAACATCTGAACTGTACATCCGGAAGAATGGCGATCTGCATTTTCCAGATGGGGAAACCGAGGCATAGAGGAATGCAATGACGCGCTTAGAGTACAAAGTGGTCAATTATTTGAACCCAGGCAGTCTGGCCTCAGAATCCCCTTAACCATTACATCATTGTACCTGTTCATAGACATTTTTTTTTTCAGAATTTTGCATTCTTAAAATTGGTAGAGGTACTAGGGAAGGCACGTTAGTAACCACCTCCTGGGTGCCTCTATGTGCTGGGTCCTGAAGGTTTCTGCCACAAGATGACCTCCATCAGACCTTACTCATATGATTCTGTTGGGCTGGGGTGAGACCCAAACATGGGGATTTTGAAAAGTTCTTAAGTGATTCCGCTATGCATTAAAGTCTGAGAACAATAGTGTCCAGTAGATCAGATCTCTGCTTTTTGGTTCACATTGGCACCCTGCAGTTGGGTTCCCTTACAGCTGGTTTCCCTGGGTCATAGCACAATTTCTCTGTGGACCGAACCCTTGCATTTTCCACACCTGATCTGAATCAGCATCAAGCCAGTCTTTGGGCTCACAATAGCAAAGTGACACCTGTGAACCACCAGCAAACTTGTTTTGCTTGGACAGTGTTTCTTTAAAAGTTGAAATAATAACTTAAACTTTAGGAGCTCTCATGTTAAAAAATCTGGGTTACTGGTTTCTTTGGGAAAAATAAGGTTTAAATGTTTTTTTTAACGTAACATTCAGCAGGAGTTCAGGGGCTTCTTCCCCTTAAATGCATGCGCACTTCCTTCTTACTTCCCTGTTCTTCAGGAGCCTTGGGTCCAGGTTCCTCATCATTTTTGTCCAGTGTGACCTGCATTGGGCATGCACACAAGAATTATTCTACCTCGACAGAGTTGTTGTTTATCTTGCTGAGTACTGACTACATAGTACAGCACTTTCCTATCAGTTTGATTTAGAATAGTTTCTGGGAAGGAAACACACACACACACACACACACACACACACACACACACACACTCTACTTGCCCAGTTTATGATCTCTTCATATTCACTCTTCACAATCATTTCCAGCTCTTATTTTTTTGTATTTTCCTGATGGAGTGATTAGATTGTAGTGGGGTTTTTCAAAGCATCACCAAACGACACAAACTCAAAAGCATGTGGTAGACCAAATGCCTATAGGGATCTGTAGGTAATGTAAGGAGAAAAGAGAGCTGGGTGGGAGACAGAGACCTTGAAGAACTCTTGTTCCACCTGCAGGAGGCAACCCTTCCTTGTCAGGCTCTAGTCAGTGTTGCTCAGTAAAACATCGCATGATGATGGAAAGATTCGGTAGCTGCTTTGTCCAGTATGGTAGCCGTTAGCTGCATGTGGCTGTGGAATCCTTGGAAAGTGGCAAATGAGACTGAAGAACTGCATTGTAAATTTTCGCTCATTTTTATTTAAATTTAAGTTGCCATATGTGGTTTCTATATTGGAATGGGTCTAGCTGATTATTGCAGGGCAGAAATGAATGTGGTTTTGGTGTGGTTGGATGTTCTGATTTTTTTCAGAGTCTTCAGGAATCTGTATATTTTAGTGAAATCTCTTCTATTATTTGTAATGTTGGCTCCATTTAGCAACCCTGTAAAAGCCAAACAAACACATTGATGGGATGAACTGTGGCCTGCAACCATCCATCGGTGCCCTCCACCACAAGTTAATGAAAAGCCAAAGGCAAAGAGAAAAACACATTGCACGTCTCTTGGTGGAAAGCAAAAGGCACAATTAATGTGTTATTGCCTTGAAGTAACCTTACTTGGACCAACAAAAGATTACATGGCAGAGTGTATATACATCATGTCCTATTCTACCCTCTAAAAGCACATAGCAAGTGATGTGTAGGCAGAGACATTAAGGATGAAGAAAGGTATTTGTGTAAGCAGGAATGGCAAGGGAAAAGAGAGGTAAGACAGAAACAAGCTAGTTGGGATCCTGAAGAAGTTTTATGTGCTTGCTCATCCAGTATAGTCACCACTAGTCGTATGGCTATTGAAATTCAAATTCAGGTATAATTCCAAACGTGAAAAATTAAGTTCCTAAGTCACATTAGCTATACTTCAAGCACTCAATAGCCATGCATGGCTAGTAATGACCATACTGGATTTAACAGACCTAGAACATATCCAGTGTTGCAGAAAAATCGGGTTTAGAGAGTGAGAGGTGAAGAAAAGTGGTTGGGAGGGAGCATCCTGAGAGAGGAGTCTAGAGAGATACTCAGGGGCAACCATGTGCTCAGAGTGGGCCGGGTCGCACGTTAGGAAGTTTGTGCTGAAAATTCTCTTTTCTGGAAGCTCATGCTCCTGGTCTGCTGAAAATGGATCGGAAAGACCAGAGATGTGCCAGTGGACTGGAAGCTAGAGGCCAGTTAAGAGGCTGTAGCAGTCCTGCAGAGAGACGAGGGTGCTCCAGGGATGAGGCATTATGGATTGTCCACTAGCTCCAGGGTTTAGAGAACCAAGTGCAGCGCAGTCACTCAAAAGAGCCCTGATCCTGCAGGCGAGCAAACAGTTTCACAGTGATTAAATTAAGCACACAGGAAGTCCCAGAATTGTGATTCTGTGTGACTTTTAATTCCAACGCCTCGGGGGTTTTTCCTCTTATATAATGCTCACTCCCTGGAAGAGAGGGCAGGGAACATAGAGCAGAGAGAAACGAGAGCTCTCAGACTCATGGAGTCCAGTGGCGTGCAGCAGCGTAGTTTACTGGAGGACAAGGAAGAGACTTTGAGTCACAGTCCTGTGGTCTGAGGAACACTAACCCCAAACCACTCCAAAAGTCACGTCTGAGACGGTAGTGTGTCATCTCTCCCATCTCTGCTACCGAGTCCTGTCTGCTCCGTTGTTTAGTTTGTAAAGGTACAGGCAGCAATGTGCTTGTTGGTATGCTGGAATTACTGCAAGGGCAAGCAATCAAGGGATGCAGCGCGAATCACCGCTGAACCGGCTGTGTGCTGGCGGCCCTTCATTCGCCCTCCACACCCAGCAAACCCCTCTCCCGACTGACCCTCGCCAGCGCTCCAGTTGTGTTTCCTGGTAGGATGGAGGATTCTATTTCAGAGCTCTGTTGTTGCTCACAGCCAGCTTCCTCTAGTCTACGCTAAGGGCAATCCCGTCTGGGTGGGTTGGTTGGGTTCAAGATTAAGACTCGGTCTGGACAACCCATCTTTTTTACATGACGACGTCGGAGTATAAGCTTCTATACAAGTGTGTGTGCCTTGGAGGAATTCTTTAGAGATCTGGGGAATTTAAACTAATAATTTATAATAGATTTCCTTGACTAGTAAGATAATTCCCTAATGAAAAGAGCTGCACTTTAGCTCAAACTGCGTGCAGCAGTGAAGGAAATTGAGTAGAGAGTTTGAAATTCTCTAGCCTCTAGGTTGAAGTGTATTTAGCTCTGTTTTAAAACAAATAAAACATTTGAAAATTCCTTTAAATCTTATTTTCCTTTCTTTATGCTTATTTTATTTTTGGTGGTACTGGAGATTGCATCCCCGGGCCTTATTCTTCACTCATTTTTTTAGGCTAAGTCTCACGAAGTTGACTCAAAATTGCGATCTTCCTGCCTCAGCCTCCCTCAGTGCTGGGATGGAAAAGTCACTAAATGTCTATGTACCCTTCAACCGGATTCGCCTATTGTTAACACTGTGCTATATTTGCTTTCTCTTTCACAATACACACACACACACACACACACACACACACACACACACACAGATTGTTTTTGACCACTTGAGAATAAACTTCAGATCTAATGTCTGTTTCCCTCCAAATATTTCAGTGTTTCCTAAGACAGATTTTTTTTTTTTTTTTTTTTGCTATGGCACAATGCCTCACCTAAGATCCTGTACAGAATTGAATCCAGGATTTTGCATTACACAGAGTTGTCGTACCTCTTTGGTCTCCTTAATCTACAAGTCCCCATGCTTTTTTTTTTTCTTAACTTTTGTAATGTTTATATTTTTGAAGAGAAATAAATAGTCAAAATATTGCCATTAATCCTTTCAAAATACTCTTCCTTCAAACTCATTTATCCCCAGGTTCTTGACAGTGTGACTTTTATTGTTATAAGTTTTTTAAAATTTAAATTTTCACCATTTTAGGCCAGGCACGGTGGCACATGCCTATAATTCCAGCACTCGGGAGGCTGAGGCAGGAGGATCACTACAAGTTCAAGGCCAACCTGGGCTACATAGTGAGTTCAAGGCCAACCTGAACTACACAGTGAGACCCTGTCTCAAAAAATAAAAACAAAGCAAAATAAACTTTCTCCATTTTAGATTGCCCCCTGTAAAACAAAAATAGATTACAATTTATGGGAGCTTGAAATATAATCTGTGGTATATATGTGAATATATACTCTATCTAATATATTATATATCTGTGATTTATACCTGAATAGACTTGAGAATTCTAGTTTCACAGATTATATATTATGTAAGAATTTATGAGTCTATACTAATAAATACAA
The DNA here is from genome assembly GCF_053883595.1 of Heterocephalus glaber. Classification (NCBI taxonomy): domain Eukaryota; kingdom Metazoa; phylum Chordata; class Mammalia; order Rodentia; family Bathyergidae; genus Heterocephalus; species Heterocephalus glaber. The sequence continues at coordinate 29,689,599 of NW_028258377.1, forward strand.
ACATGTAAGAGGATAAGGAAGATTCCTTCTTCATTAAAATGCTAATGAATGAAAATGTAAAAAAACGACAAAATTATTTTGCAACCATAATACTAATAGTTGATTTAGGGAAACATTATCAATAGATGCTAAAACTAGTGGATAAAAACTTGGAAAGGAAAAACGTATTTATATAGTATCAAAATATCATCCCAATAGTCTTTTATTAATTAGACAGGGGCAAACAATAACCTTATAAAGGATAAGCAGGTGGGGGGCCATCATAACCAATGACATGACAAACCATCATCTGTGCCTCTTGATATAAAGCACTGGGACACCACATCACTTAGTAGTTTTCCTGTTAAAAATATATCTAAATCGCCAGCAAACAAACCCAAACCAAAGGGGTATTCTACGAAATATTTCCACGTTCATGGTCTCTAATTATAACAAGTTGCATAAAGGGTTGCATTACCAAATGTTGCCACATGAGGTCACCATGGTCCCGCAAATCACCAAGTTTTATAAATTCTTTTGGGGGGCTCCTCCTTAGACTTGCAGACTGTACATAATTTCACTATTCCAATACAGATAAACTTTGAGAAGGCTAAAAATTAAATAATGGTAAAATAAACGCAGGAGGAAGCAGCAGGCATAGATCTAACCTGTTCTATTATAAACTGGTACTGCAATTCCCGCCCAGTCCCTGAGCCTTGGTTTCTTCCTGTGTAAAACATCCATTTTTTCAGGATTTCCTTTATTTCAGATTTGGATCGCTGCTTCCAACTTTGGTACCACTGATAGTCTGTGACCCTGAGCTGATGTTTTCTTAAAGTTATTTCAGTTCACCTTACTGTTTTTTTCTTCCTCCCCCCCCCAATATTCTTACTTGTTTACTGTTTGTCTTTAAGTTGACTCAGTTTTTAAAAATGTAAATAAGGAAAATAATATGTTACAGGCTCATTACAAAGGGAAAGTACTTCACTTGCCGTAAGTAGAAGGTAACCACAAGTATAAATACAATAAAAAACAACAGAGTGTAATTGAATTTGACAGTTTGGCTGGATGGTATTATCTGAAGGTGAAGGTCAGGGCCCATGTCCTGCTCTCTCTCTCTCTTTTATTATTATTATTATTTATTTATTTATTTTTTGTACCAGGGATTGAACTCTGGACCTTGCGCTTTCGAGGCAGGCGCCGGAACCACCGAGCTAAATCCCCAGCCTCTCTCTTTTTTAGACAGGCTCCTGCCACGTAGTTCAGGCTGGTTTGGAGCTCACTGTGTAGCTCAGTCTGACCTCAAACTCATGGCAATCCTCCTGCCTCAGCATGAGCCACCATGCCCAGCAAGGTTTATTTTTAAAAGACGAGCTCTTGTTAGGTAACCCAGACTAGCCTTAAACTTGCTTGGTAGCCCAGGCTGCCCTTGAATTTGCGATCCTCCTGGCTCAGCCTCCTAAATACTGGGATTACAAGTATGTGCCACCACGTGCTTTGTTTGTTTGTTTGTTTTGTACCGGGAACCAAACTCAGGGCCTCACACTTGCCAGGCAGGCGCTGCACCACTGAGCCACATCCCTGGCTACTTTTCCTATATTTTTAAAAAAGTTTGAAAGTATTAGAAGTTGGAAACAGACTAGTACTGAGTCTCTCCTTTTGAGATAAGCAAAGGAATCAAGACAGAGAAAACCTTTCTATACCTGTGAAGCCAATACAATACAGTGAACCCTTGACTTACAGACTCAATTTGTTCGGGAGGGCTGGTTGTAACTCAAGTTGGTTGTAAGTAAAGACTATTTTTCCCATTAGAAATAATGGAAATACCCATAATGTATTCCAAACCTCCCAAAGTACCCTTTAATGAACCTTTTCATAATAAAAAAAAAGGGCTGTGTAGTGTGCCTAATTTACCAGAAACATGAATAATTTTCCTAGTGTATTCACCAAAGTTACAAAACATGCCTAGTTTACCAGAAACAACAATTTCATACTGTGCTCACCATTCAGGTTGACATCTTTAGCTTGCAGGAAGGGAGGATGAAATGGAAGGTGATTACTGTTTGCAAGCAGAGTCCCCTTCCATAAGAACATCAGGAATCCAGCTCTCTGGTGTCCTTTCTCCCCTTGGGAGAGTCTGTGGCCCTCTAGGGCCTGCTTCTGGCTTACTAGTTCTCACCCTTTTCAGAACCAAAAACTGGTCTAAGGTTGTCTGTTTCTGTCTTTTCTTTAACACTGTTCTGTAGTATGACATGACATTGTTATTAAGCAAGTGAATGCAACAATTAGCTTTTTCTCTTTCTGGGTGGGTCTTCTCTACCAATGTTTGTAGCTCTGTCCATGTTTTCAGGATTTCCTTTATTTCAGAGGAAGCATTTTGCTGCACTGATTATTAATATTCCCCCTCCTCCTCAGAAATCTCCTCAGCTGCCATTCTCTGTTGCTTAGCCAGAAGTTGCTGAAGTTCCTCTCTAGACAATTTCTCTGATTAATCCTCCACCTGTTCCTCAACATCACCTCTACCTGCAAGTTTATGGACTCTACTATAGTGACAGTGTCAACAACCACAGGGTCAGTTGAAGGCTCAGGCTCCTCTACACAGCCTTCAAAGTCTCTCTCCTGTATAATTGTAGGCCACACTTTCTTCTAGGCAGATCTCATTGTCCTCAGAGAGACATTGGGCCAGGATTTCTCAATTAACCCCACACAGGAAAGAATGCTGTAATGTTCCTTCCAGAACTCTTTAAGGGTTAAATCTGTATCTGAGACCATCTGGAAGTACTTCAGGAACAGCTCCTTGGTGTATAGACTTTAAAGTTACCTATAACCTGCTGGTACATAGGCTGCAGCAGAGGAGTTGTATTAGGTGGGAGGAACTGGACTGAGAGCCATGGGAATTCTTTAGCCAATTCTTCTCCCAAACCTCTGGGTAAGCAGAAGCATTGTCCACGATGAGGAGAGCCTGGAGTGGTAAATCTTTGTTCTCTAGATCTTTCTTAACAGTGGGACAGAAAGCCTGCCTGATCCACTCAAGAAAAAGTACTCTTGTTACCCAGGCTTTTTCGTTAGATCTCCACATGATCTGTTCTTCATGACTTTGTATTTTCTGAAAACTCTAGGGGTCTCAGAGTGATAAACCAAGAGAGGCTTTATCTTGAGGTCACCTCTCGCATTGGTACATAGCAGTAAGGTTAGCCTGTCCTTCACAGGGTTGTGGCCTGGTATTTTCTTCTCTTCCTGGGTAAAGTATCTTCTCTTGGGCATTTTCTTCCAGAAAAGCCCAGTTTCATCACAGTCAAAAACTTGATGAGAGCAAAAGTCATTTCCCTGTGTCATCATTTGGAAGTGGTGTATGTAATTTTCAGCAGCCCTTTTATCAACACAGGCTGCTTCACCTGCCTAATTATGCTATGAACCTTAGTTCTTGCTTTAAAATTGTGAAACCACCCCTTACTGGCATGAAATATTTCACCATTATCACTTGTTGATGGGTTATCCTTTATGAGATCTGCATTTAGAGCCATAGCTTTTCACAAATTATAGACACAGACAGGCTCTAACCTGCCATCTGCCCTTTTGTTTATCCACGTTAATAGTAGCCTTTCTACCTTGTCTAACACTGTGGATTGTGACTTACTAACTGAGTAACACCTTTAGCAACACTATCTTCCTTATACAGATCTTTTCTCCATAAGATCGTTGAGATAATGGATTTCAACATGCTGTACATATTAGTGAGAACGGGCACACGAATGCCATCTCACGTTTCTTCACAACTTCCTTCTTTTCAATTGTGATTGCTTTTTTTACTTTCTCTTCCTTTCTTAGCTTCTTTTCTAGCTGTTTTGGGGCCATTTTGGTAGCAGTAATCATGGCGATTATATAAAGCACTGACCAAAATCACATCCACAAACATGCACATCCAGGCTGATGCTTATATATGCTACATATGCTTTTCTGGTATCACGAGTCTTTGTTTATAACCACACAACAGTTGGCATTTGAGTCATAACTCAAGACTTTTGTTGTAAGGTAAAACTAAAATTCTAGTCATAACCCAAGTTGTTCGTATGTGAGGCTGGTCATAACTTGAGGGTCCACTGTACTTCAGAAAGCACCTAAAACCAGACCCCTGCTTCCATAAGCTCTCTCCGCTCCTCTCCTCTCCTCTCTCTTCTCCTTTCTTCCCTCCCTCTTTTCTCCCTCCCTTGCTTCCTTGCCTCCTTTCCTCCCTCCTTCCTTCTTTTCCTTCTCTCCTCTTGATGTGATTAGAAATCATACATTATTAATTATTTTGTAATCAATATTTACTTTTTAAAAATTTTGGTATCCATTTTGGTTCTGTATTGGTTTAACTTCCATTTAATGTTTATTTATATTTACTTTTATATTCATTCTTCCTCCATTTAAAACACTTGCTCACCTTTTAAGGGAGGAGATGATAAGCATCCCTCTGCTGTCAATGTTGAAGCAATTACATGCCACCAAAAGGCTTGCGATTTGGCATCTCCTCCTGATAAAGGCTTATGATACATAGGATGTGGCAGAGGTCAGGAATTCTGCTGAGTACAACCTGAGGGTATTCTTCAAATTGCTTGAGCTTTATCCAAACCCCTTAGGACACAATCAGAAAACTGGTCCCCTTCAATTTTGGTGCAGAGCTTTCTTCTTCATCTTTCCCAGCGATTCAGAGTGAAGACTATAAGCCTCACCACCTAATTGCACTCTGCACTCCCTGACATTAGCTTACCCTTTCCTGCTTGTATAATCTGCTATCATCACTAATTTGCTGGCCACAATTAGCATCGGGGATTTTATCCAAGCAGAGACAATTTCTTAGCTACCCAAGGTTATTAAATAATTTAAAAAGCAGAAGACAATGGATTTCCATCAAATATGCGTGTTTTCTTAATGCCTGTGTTGCCATTAAGGAAAAGGATTACAAGGTAAAGAAATCAGGAAATTCCTAAAGATCAATACATCAATGATCTCCTGTATTATAAAAGTTATTTTTTCATAATTTTCTTTTCTCCATGAGGTGATTTAATTTCCCATTAGAAGCTCAGGAGCTGAGAGGTTCATTTCACTGTTCAACAAACAGAATGCATTGTGTGTAGTGGGAAACACTGTTTTCTGCAAACACTGCCTAGAGAGAGTTCCCTACAGAAGAAATCTTTGTGAAAAAGGTTGATTATAAATCAAGACAAACTTTTTTCTCTATTAAACTCTGTAGAACAATACTAAACACACACTTCAGAATAGAACCCCCTATTTTCCCCAGTTTTCATTACCATAACAGTGCCAAGATTCAAACAAGGTGAACACATAAAATATTTCAGAGATATACTACATACACAAGTGGGAATTAAATGTGAAGCATGGTTGTTTTCTGGTGATAAGCTCACTTGAGATTTTCTGAAGAATTTCTCAGGTTTCCTTGAGCCTCATTTGCTCCCGATGCTGATCAGTGTTTATGATTGCGTTATTCTCTTTCCTGTTACAGATTCCTGGCTGCCATTTGCTCTGGTTCTTTATTATGTGTTGACATCAGCCTTAGCAGATGATGGCATTGTTGGCAGAGTCCCCTTTCAAGGCCTTTTGAATGTCACCATACGTGTGCTCTGAGCTTGTTTGCAGAACTACATTGCTAGGGCTGCAAATTATTTCATATTTCATTGTTTTCAAGTGTCAGAGCTGAAGTGTCTGCTTAAGATACTGAACCACGTCTTGTCCTTCCAGCACATCTATATCTACTGGTTCCTGGGAGAGAGACCGAATTGTACTTATGCTTATCGTAGAATCACAGCACTGATACCAACATTAAAGACCCCATCACCTCATCTAGTGCCCAGTGCCCCACCATATCAGCCTTTATGGTGTAAGGAACAGAAACCAGCTCTAGGCAAGTTACACCAAAAAGGGCATTTATGTCGGAAGGGTGGCCTCTAGAATAAAATCAACCGAAAGAACCATGCTAGGAAGGCTCAGGAATCAGAGGCTCTGGGAATCTGAGTGATAGGTGTTGATTGGTAATGTCACAGAGTGGTGACTCTAAGGTGGGCATCCAAGGAGCCTCATACTCTCTGACTCCACCCCAGTTACTTTGTGTAGGAAGTTGAGATTTCTTGCCAGTAGGCAAAATGTCATGCATGGGCAGTTTAACCTGGTGCCCCAAATCCTGTTCTTCACCAGGCTGCCACTTCAATAAGGTTGCCACTTCAATCTTCTTCTACATAGAAATTGTAAGACTGCCACTGAAACAACTATTATGAGGCATTAGCTTTGCATTGACTTCCTTACTGTGGGGAGGAGGGTCTTGGGGCAGAAAGTCCATTTGGACAGTGTTGGGTTATGATATGACCACCTTGAGCTAGAGTCATCGTTTAAGGCAAAGCTGTTATAGTAGGGGAAAGGTGCTTCAATTTGGATCTGAAATGTCCTCCAAAGGCCCATATGTTAAAAACCTAGATCTCAGTGTGGCATTATTGGAAGGTGGTGGAACTCAAAGAGACGGGTCCTCAAGAGAGACCCTCCAGTCACTGGGGATTTGCCCTCAAGAACAGTGAGACCTCTGTCTCTTCCTTTCTCTTGTTCATTCCCCCACCATAAGGTGAGCCACTTTGCTCCACCATGAGTCCCCCACTATGTTCTGGCTTACCACAGGGTGAGCAGCAATGGGGCCAATCAACGATGGACTGGATTCTCCAAAACTGTGATCCAAAAGAAGTCTTTTATCTTTTATATGCTGACTGTCTCAGTTATTGATATATTACTAGAAAGTTGACTAACATAAGGAAAACTGGTGAATGTTACCCAAGGAAGAGAGAAGGGGAATAAAACACATGTTCATTAGCCTTTTCAAGGGAGTGACAGTTGCTTCCAGAGACATGAACTATCTTGACTCTTTAAGTTGACTCTTGACAAGTTCTGATGGTTGTTAGCCTTGCTTTCCTTGAGGATAATTCAGGCTCTATGACTTTTATCTGCTGATCCTTGAGTTTATCTGAAGCAAATCCTTCAGATGTTTGAGGTCAGCTTGCAAATCTCCAGCACCACTCTCCCCTTCTCTCTACTCTTTTGAGATCTGAACTTGTAATTTTCTCTCCCTGAGATGCACGTGCCCAGATTTTTATACAGCTGATTCCTCTTTGCTCTTCACTTTTCAGCCAAGTCTCATCTCCTCAGAGACCTGCTTGACCAATGAAGTTAAAAAGCTGACCCCCAGTTCCTCCACTGTCCACCACTCTGTTTCTTTTTGTTTGTTTGTTTTGGTACTGGGGATCGAACTCAGGACCTCACACTTGCGAGGCAGGCGCAATGCCACTGAGCTAAATCCCTGGCCCTCTACCACTGTTTCTCATACTCTTCATTGCAATCTGAAATTACTCTTTGGAGCCAGTCACTATTTATCTGTCTCTTCACTAAGCTATAGTTTCCATGAGAACTTCTCTGACTTTTTATTACTTTATATAATTGTTGTCTAGAAGTGTGCCTTTTATACTAGAGTTGGTCAATAAATATTTATTAAATAAATTATGTAGTATGTTTACAGAACTTTTTATTATAATATATAATGCATATGTAGAAATATATATATTGTATATAAAAGAAAAAAATATATAAAATGGCTCTAAGCTGAATATTTTTTAATCACCACCCAAGGCAACAAATAGTACTAGCATCCCAGAAATTGTCCTTACACTTTATCCATTTCTAGCCATGACACCTGCTTCTCCTAGAGGCAACTACTATCTTCATTTGTGACAGAATAATTTGCTTATTTTTCTTCATAGTATTAATGTGTATATACACATCCCTCAATCATACTGTTTGGGTTTTTATGTACTTAGAAGTAGGTATAAATGAAACTATATCATATGTACTTTTCTGCACCTTAATAATTTCACTTGAGATTATGGTTTCAACTTTCAGACTTCCAGTGTGATGGGATGAAAAGATTCATCAATCACATCCTCAAAAAAGCAACTATTAACCTGATCAAAACTGCAAAAACAATCTCTTCATTGTTTTAGAAATTGGCCAAAAATGTGTTACAAATTGATAAAATTTCCTGAATTTTGGGTAAGAGCAGCATGAATCTGTGTTATTGTTGCCTGAGATGTTCCCATCCTTTCCCTCACCCCTGGTTCTATGATGGCACTTAAGCCAGGAGGGCAAAGTCATGAAAACCACTTGTTGCTGCTGCTGCCAGAATAGGCTTTTTGATTTGGAAAAGTGTTGATTAAAATGGAAATCTTGGTGACAGGGAAAGCCAACAGCTCCACTGGCCTGAGATTACGGTCCTATTTGATACACGCAATGGACTCACTGGCTGCCAGAGGTGTCCAGATATGAGATAGCCATAAAGGGTTAATTCTCCACATGTCTTGGGTTGATTGGTATTATGGCTTGTGTGTAGATGTCCCCTCAAGTTCTTATGGGGTCATAGGTGGGACTTTTCAGAGGTGCCTGGGCCTAGTGTGTGTGATGCTGGGATTAAGGGTGTGTGATTACTAAATTAGTCCACTGATTGGTTTGGCATAATTCTTGGTGTGGATAATGGGAAGGCCCACCCTGGGTGTGAGTGCTAACTGCCCTAAGGGTGTGTGGCCTGCATAGAATATAAGGGACAGAAAGAGGGCTGTTGCTGTCACTTGTTGCTTGTGACTTCACTACTTCATGGCTTGTTGCCTTGCTGCCTTCTGCCTGCCTTGAACTGTTTCTCCTTTGCCATGCCTCCCTGCCTTGGAGCCAGCCAACTATGAATGGAAACCTCTACTGTGAGCCATAATAAACCATTCCTCTTGGATGTTGGGAATTTTGTCTCAGCAATAAGAAAAGTAACTAAGACAGCTTGTATCTAGATGCAGCCCCCCAAACCTCATATGGTCATAATTGGGGGTTTTGGGAGGTGGCTGGATCTAGCATGTGTGAATGTGGATGAAGGGTGTGATACTGGAATTAGGGGCGTGGGATACTCAATTAGCCCACTGATTGGAATTAGCATAATTCTAGGTGTGGATAATGGAAGCCCCCTAAGTGTGGGTGGCACCAATCAATAGGCTTATAGCCTGGATGAAATATAAAGGAAGAGAGGGAAGGCAGGCTTGCTGCTGGTACTTTGTGCCTCCTGCCTGCTGTTTCTCCTCTGTGATGCCCCTGTACCATGCTCCCCTGCCTTGGAGCCAGCTAACTATGGACTGAACCCTCTACAAACAGTGAGCTGTAATAAATCTTTCCTCCTTTAACATGTGGACGTTGGGGGCCGGGGATTTAGCTCAGTGGTTTCGCCGCCTGCTGCGCAAGCGCAAGGACCCGAGTTCGATCCCCGGTACCAAAAAAAAAACCATGTGGGTGTTGGGTGTTTTGTCCCGGGAACAAGAAAAATAACTAAGAAAACTGGAGACTTCATTCAGGTGAAGTAGAAACCAGATTGGTCCCAGGACACTATGCATGCTTGCGTAATGGAACCCCCACACATCCACAGTTGAAACAGAAGAGCACTTGGCAAAATATAATAGCTGGGGCCAGTTGGAAATATCCTGAGCTCCCTGTGCTCCCCAGTTCAAAACAGATTCATCAGCAAAGACTGGAAGTCTTACTAGCTTGAGGTGTTTGAACATTATTCTTGACCAATCTTTGCCTAAACTCCTACGCTATGCAGATAGAGGACAATCCCTAAGAAGCCATACTTAGAAATAGAAACAAACTGAGCAAAATCATCTGCAACCACACACTGTGAAAAATACAGACTTCAGCCCAGTCAAGTAACTTAATTTAAAAAATAGGTAAGGAAAAAACAATCCTCAGAAGAAAAGTCACAGTCCAGAGTTGCTACCATCAGTTTTTAATACAAAATCATGAAATTTGTAAAAAATCAAAAGCATGATTATACTCAAGGAAGCATGACAACTCAAAGAAGTTGTCTATAGGAACTATTTCTAAATGTGCCCGGATATTGGATTTGGGGGATAAAACTTCAAAGCACGTATTACAAATATGTTGAAAAAATTAAAGAAAAAATTGAAATCATTAAAGAAAAGTATGATGACAATGATTGAATGAATATAGAGAATCTCAAGAAAGAGATTAAAAATTAAGATGGCCATGGTGGTACACACCTCTAATCACTGCTATTGGAAAGGCTGAGGCAGAAGGATCATAAGTTGGAGGCCTGCATGGATAACTTAGTGAGACCCTGTCTCAAAAATTTAAAATGAAATAATAAAAATTTTTAAAACAAATGGAAATTCTAAGTTGAAAAGAATAACAACTGAAATGAAAAGCCCCCTGGAGGGACTCAGAAGTGGTTTTGAAATGATAGAAAAAAGAATAACTAAACTAGAAAATAGATGAATTAAAAATTATCCAATCTGAAAAATGCAGAAAGTGAAGATTAAAGAAAATGGACAATACATAGAGATCCATGGGATAACATCAAATGTACCAATATGTGTAATGGGAATCTCAGATGGACCTCCTGAGAAAATAATAGAGTAAAAAAAAATCTGAAGAAAGAACAATCAAGTCTTCTCAATTTGATGAATACCTATTAATATACAGATTCAAGAAACTCACAGAACCCCAAATTGAATAAACTCAAAAATATCCTCTTTAAATACATCAGAATCAACCTGTTGAAAGACAAATTCAGACAGAAACATCTCAAAACCATCTAGAAAAACAACACAGAAACAAAAATGTTATTAATATTTGACTTATCAGAAAGAATTAGGGCCAGAAAGCAGTAAAATGACAAAGTTGAAATGTTGAAAGAAAATAACTACAAATGTATAATCATATATCAAACAATATTATTCTTCAAAAGTGAATACAAAGTAAAGATGTTCTATAAATAAGGAAAGACAGAAAGCACACATTCCAGCAAGCATGTCTTACAAAAAGAGGTCTGTCGGGCTGCAAGAAAGTGCACCAGTGATAACCTTAATTCAAAAGAGTAAGCAAAGAGTGTCAGAAATGGTAAATATATGATGAAAGATAAAAGATTCTAGAAATGTATTTTTCTAATCTTTTTCTTAATTTCTTTAGAAGATATAAATCAACACTTATAACACTACTTTTACAGACTTTATAACATATATAGACATACATGACAATAATAGTACTAAGGAAAGGAGGAAAAAAAGGAGATATATTGGCACAATGATTCTACATTTTTACGAGAATTAAGCTAGTAGTATTCTGAAGTGGATTGTGATAAATTGAAATGCATATTGTAATTCTTAATATAATCACCAAGAAAATATCTAATTAAGATATAATAAAAAAACAGCAATTAAAGTGACATACTAAAAATGTTTATTTAACACAAAAGGAAGCAATAAAGAAGAGCAGAGAAAATACATGAGAGAAATAGAAAACACATAAAATGGCAACCATAAATTCAAACATTATCAATTACTACATTAAACATGACTGGAGTAAACATTCTTCTCTGAAAGGAGAGATTGTCAGGCTGGATGAAAAAGCAAGAGCCAATAATACACTATCTACAACAGATCTATCTCAGATTCAAAGGCACAAACAAGTTAAAAAGAAGAGATCAGTCATGCAAATGGTGACAAGAAGAAAGTGGGAATGGTTACTTTAATATCAGACTAAATAATCTTTAAAATAATAAATATTACCAAAAATGTACATAATGATAAGAGAATCAACACATCAGGAAGATAAAACAATTATCTATCTATAAGCACCAAATAATAGAACCTCAAAATACATAAAACAATCTAACAAAATTAAAAGAAGTAGACAACAATCATAGCTGTAGATTTCAGTATCTCACATTTAATAATTGATGGGACAACTAGACAGAAAATCAAGAATATATAGAAGAAGAGTTAAATAAACTATCAATCATATTGATTTATTAACATTTATAGGACAAAACTCCATTGAATGCAGAATACATATTCTTTTCAAGTTAGTGTGGAATATTCTCCAAGATAGATCATATAGTGATCTTAATACATTTTAAAATATTAAAGTCAACAAACTTTATTCTATCACTATGGCATGATTAACTTAATAATTCATAATATTAAGATTTCTGAGTAAATCTCAAATATAGTATTTGGGAGACAACATACTCCCAGATAACCCATGAGTCAAGAAATGACAAGTGAAATTAAAATATATTTTAACTAAATGAGGATGAAATGCAGCACATCATATTATGGGATGAATTAAATAAGCACATAGAAGGTTTTTTTTTTTTGCTTTAAATGCTTGTATTGGAAAATAATAAAAGTCTACAATGAATAACTTAAATTTTTCCTTAAGAAACTATAAACAGGAGGAAAATAAAAAAGATTAGAGCAGAAATCACTGAAATAGACTTGTCTATTCTATAGAGAAAAATCAATGAAAAGAAATGTTGCTTCTTTGAAAATATTTTTAAAACCAACATCTTCTTAGCAAATATGACAAATAATAGAAGAAACAAAAACTTTAGAAATCGAGAAAGAAAGAATAGGCATCACTACCAACCCTATGGAAACTAACAGAATTACATGAGAGTATTATTAATAACTACACCAACAAATTAAGCAACCTAGATGACATGTTGCTAGAAAGATGTAAATTACTGAAACTGAGGAATAAATAGAAAAATGGATAACTCTATAAGAAATAAGAAAATTGGATGCTCATGTCATAACGGCATTATTTACAATAGCCCTAAGGTAGAAGCAACCCAAGTGTTCTGTGACAAATGAATGGATAAACAAATTGGTACATGCAGTGAAATGTCATTCAGCCTTGCAAAAGAACTTCTGAGCATACTGTAACATGGATGAACTGCAGGACATTAAGTCAGTCACAAAAAGAAAGACTGAATGGTGCTTAGAGTACTGGAATTCATAGACACAGAAAGTAGAATGGTGGTTGCCATAGGCTACAGTAGGGAGAAACTGGAAGTTATTTGTTGTTTAGAGGTACAGTTTCAGTTTTGCAAGAAGAAAAAAATTGTGGAGACTGGTAGGACAACAATGTGAATGTACTTAATACTATTGAACAGCACACTTAAAATGGTTAGGATGGTAGGTAAATTTTATGTTGTATAATTTTATCACAATTAAAAAATGAAAGAATAGAGTCTGTTTGGAGAGTACAAGACTTCAACACTTGTTGCTAAACCTGTTATATACACAGTGTACTCCCTAACAAAAAAAGTGAAGAAATTAACTTAGCAATTAAAAATATTTCCATAGAGAATAGCCCAGAACCAAATTACTTTATTGGTAAATTCTAGTGAATAATTAAAGAAGAAATAACACCAATCCTTCACAAACTTTTCTTCCCAAAATGAGGAGGAGGGAAAACTTCTGAACTAAGTTTATTAAGCTTCCTTTACCCTCCTTCCAAAGCCAGGCAAAAACCACATGAGAAAAGAAAACTACAGACTGATTTCCTTCATGAATAAGAATACAAGAATTCTAAACAAAATTCTAGAAAGTTGAAGTTAGCAATGTATTGATAGGATTAGTCTTTATGATCAAGAGGGCTTTATCCCTGTCTTGTTAGGTGGTTAAATGTGCATTTCTGTAGAGTGTATACATAGGAATGGAATTTCCAGATTATACAGTAAAAAATTTTGTAAATAACGCCAAGCTGCTTTTCAAAGGGGTTGTACTCATTAGCAGTAAATGAGAGGTCCTATGTGATTAGGCAGCCCTTGTAATTGTCAGGGTTTTAAACTTTTGCCTATTTAATAGGAAAAATAATATCTTATTCTGGTTTTATTTTGTATTTGTCTAAATTCTAATGAGGTTGAGCATCATCAACACGTTTGGTTATTTAGATGTATTTTATGATGTGTGTGAAAAGCCTGAGTTTATAAATAGTGATAATAGATAACATTACTGATTGCTTTTATGCTGACATATATTCATTATATATATATTCATTTATCTCCATGACAACCTTGTGAGGTAGGTACTATTATCGTGTACATTTTTAATTTTTGTTTTTTTTAGGCAAGGTCTTGCTATGTAGCTCAGGCAGAACTTGAACTCACTTTGTAGTCCAGGCTGGACTTGAACTCTAGCAATCCTCCTGATTCAGCCTTCTGAGTGCTGGGATTACAGGCATGCACCACCATGCCTGGCTCTTGTCTACATTAGCTGCTTCTTTTTCCTGCATCTACCACGATGATGACAACATTTCTCTCTTTCTCTCCCTCTCCTGCTTTCAAATACTGGGAATTGAACTCAGGGCCTCTGTGCTGAGCTCCATCTCCAGCCCTTTTAGTATGTATGTATGTATGATGTATGTATGTATGTATTTATTTATTGGTACCAGGGATCAAACTTGGGACCTTGCACCTGTGAGGCAGGCAGCGGAACCACTAAGCTAAATCCTCGGACCGTTAGTTTTTATTTTGAGACAGGTGCTCACTAAGTTACTAAGTTGCCTTGTCTGGGCTTGAACTTGCAGTCCTCCTGCTTCAGCCTCCCAGAGTGACTTTTCTCTTTTAATCTATTAATATGGCAAATTACATCACCTGATTTTCATTATGTTACATGTACTTAAAGTCAAAGGATCAACTCTACTTGTTCATGAGATATTGCCCTTTTATGTATATTGCAAAGTCAGTTTGTTAATATGGTGTTTAGTTTTTAAAAACCTATGTCCATAAGACTAACTTTCTTATGAGCCAGGCATCGGGACCACTGAGCTAAATCCCCAGCCGGTAAGACTAACTTTCTTATACTGTTCTTGTTGAATTTGCTGTCAATAGTATCTTTAATCTTCAACATTCACAATTATTCAGTTAATTTCCTTTACTAGTTCAGAAAAATGTATTCTAGTTCTACAATTTTTGTTGTTATTCATATTATGGACTGAACCGTGCCCTCCCCAAAGACATATGAAAGTCCTAACTTCTCAACCCTGCACCCTAGTACTGGCAATGGCCTGATTTGATAATAGGATCTTGCAGATATAATTAAATTAAGATGAGGCCTTTAGGGTGGGATCTAATCCAACATGACTGGTGTTCTTGTGAGAAGAGAAGTCAGAGACATACAGGACAATGGTCACAGATTGGGCGATGCTGCCACAAGCCAAGGAGTGCCTGAGGCTGCCTAGGTGAGAAATGGCCAGGATGCTTTCTTCCCCAGACCTTGCAGAGAGAGCATGGCCCTGCTGACACCTTGATGTGGGGCTTCTAACCTTCACACCTGTGAGAGAATACAGTTTGGTTGTTGTCTAAGCCCTCCAGTTTGGGGCACATTGCTATGGCAACTCTAGCAAGGAACATACCTTAGAAATTCCAACCTCTGTAATTAATTTATCCCAGTCTACACATAATCAGAGCTTTCACCCTTTCCCAGACAAACAAGGGACCCAAGGAACCCACACACAAGAATCATTATCTCTTTTCCACTTTCCCTCTTTGAATGCAAATACTTTTTTGTGTACTACTTTAGTCAATCCTCTTTTTCCCCACTAGAAACTCTCATTACTATTTTGTACAGTCGATGCTTATTTTATTTACCCATACTTGTTATTTTTTATGTCCCACAAATTTTCTTGCATTTCAGATCTTTGTGCCTGAAGCATGGCAACACATTTCTGTAGTGAGAATCTCTTGGTGACAAATTCTCGTAGGGTTAGTTTGTCTTTCACTGGGTGCAGGATTCTAGGGTGGAAATTATTTTCTGCTAGTACATCAAAGGTACCATTCCTCCATTATTGCGACTGAGAAAACAGCCAGCTGTTTGCTAGGAGTCTGTCATTCTTTAATGAGCACATTATCTTCTTTTCTCTGGCTGCTGTTTAGATTTTTCTCTTTATCTTGTTTTTCTACAACACTCTGTTATGCATCTACTTTTTTTTTTTTCTGGCGCTGGGGGTGAAACCAGTGTTTCATGTGTGCTAGGCAAATGATGTACCACTGAGCTTTATACCTACCAGTGAATCTTGTTTTTTCCTTTTCCTAGCTTAGGGTCCCCGGTATTGCCATACTCTATATATCTGTGTTTCTACAGTTTTGGGAAATTCTCAACTATTTTTTTCTGTAGACGTTTCCTCTTATCTCATCCTTTCTTTCCCCTCCTCCTGAGAACTTGATCAAATGTAGGTAAGATGTCTCTTTATACTCTCTTTGGGTCTTACTTTCATTTAAATTTTTTCCTACTCCATATTTTAGTTTGAATAGTTTATTCTAATTTGCCCATCAGTTCATTAACTCTTACTTATGTTTTATCCAAGTTGCTATTAAATACATCCACTGAGTTTTTAAGTTTTAGTCTTTATAAGTTTTTTCAAATCTCTAGAACAAATTTTATACTTTTTCCTGCAGATATTATGTTTGTCATTTATTTTCTAAAACATTCATTAACTATATTGATATCTTAGCCTGTATGATACCTTCAATATCTGAGGAATGTGCAGATGTGTTTCTGTGTTCTGCTGATTCTCACCGTGTGTTTCATTGTGTTGCTGCTAACCTTGGATTGCTTGCTTTCTTTACCCTTGTAAAATTATTATTAGGAGTTACTAAGGCTTCGCATAGCTATGTCCTTCCTGTCGAAAGCTTTGGGTTTGCTTCTATCAGGTACCTGGGTGCACTACTGGTGGATGTCACTTTAAGCCATTTCTGCAAGCTGGGATTCCTTAGTTAACTCAGGCTGTGAATACCTGGCTTTAAATCCTTTTTAGGGCCAGTGAAGGGTAAAACATCCCCAGAGTTTTGGGAAGGGAAATACATTGAGACCTATTTTGTTCTGATGATGAAAATGTAGTGCTTTGAAATCTAAGGTTAATGTGAGAAAATCTGAAAATGTACCACCTTGGACAAATTTGAGCCATGACCTTTGCTGCCTCCCCCCACCCAGCCCCAGGGCAGAAGCTCAAGTGACCTCTAACCAGAAATGCTCTCAGGCATAAGTACTTCGGTATCTAATATTCCACTCTCTGATTACAGATCTTTTCTCCAAAATTGGCTCTGGGAGCTCCTCACAACTGTATTGGTTCTTCAATCTTTTAAAGAGAGGAAGAACATATTTTAGCCTCTCTCTCTCTCTCTCTCTCTCTCTCTCTCTTTCTGTCTGTGTTGGGGGTAGGGAAAAGGGGGTTGATTTGAATGCTGGCTGTAGTTGCCATGACTGCAAATTGGGAGCTCAGTGATACTGCTTTTAGTCTGCCACATCCTTGGATATGTCTAAGTTAGCATAGCCTCAAATGTAATGGAATTTGGACACTTAAATGCTTGTAAAGTACTATGTATGTGGCTGTGAAATAGCATAAAGGAAAACAAACAGAAAATTAATTTTGTCTAGATTTCTAATCTAATTCTAGGTATTTAAGAATATGGTCCAAATCTTCAACAATTTGGTTGTGTCAAAGCTGTACAGTATCAACAAATCTTAATATAAGTAGATAAACTTGGATCTAGGAGTGTAGCTCAGGGGCAGAGTGCATGCCAACCCATAAGTGGCTTCACCAAAAAAAAAAAAAGGCCAAAGTTTTATATGCAGTTTTCAAAAATGATAACATATTTATTGGAGATACATTTATTTAAACAAATGATCAGCCTTGTGAATAGAAGCCTTTAAAGACATACAAAGAATCAACAACCGCTCTGGCTCATTAGAGATTGAGTTTTTTTTTTAATTTTAAAATTTATTATTAATAGTTTTGGTTCACACATAATATTTGTACATTTATGAAGAAACCATATATATATATATTTTACAGCCAATCAAGAATTTATTTTTATTCTAGTTAACAATTCTCCAAAGAGCATCAGTTATTTAAATTTAGCTTACAGCATACTTAAATAGGGCATATACAAAATATCACTCTATCAAATCCTTTTGACCAGAAAGATGAAAATTTTATCACATTTACTCATTTTACTCAGATGCCAAACCTAAATATAAACATCCTGAACATGGATAAAATGATTTCTGGGTGACCTGGCCTGCCCCAGCACGGGCTCCGTGACTCTCTCTCTCCTCAGGACTTGCTCCTTGCTGGCCTCTGAGGACCTGGAGACGCAGGCTAGGAGCCACGGCAGTCAGCTTCTGTGTCCTTGCTCCAGCGACCGTCTTGCTTCTCTGCCACAAGGCAGATGAAGGACTGAGAGTGGCTGGCACAGAGCTTCAGCCTGTCGCTGATGTCCACCCATTTCACTTTCCCGGCATCGTCCCCGGCTTCCAGGGGCTGATTGTCCATGATCTCACCTGTCTCACCCTGGTAATTCACAGCTTCTGTCTCCATCCACACATTGTCAGTGTTTCGAGGATCATCAACATATCCCTTACATATCCCTAGGTGCTCTTGGCTGAAGAGTTTGTGTACCTGCTCCTCCAATTCTCTCTTTTCGGCCCTGGATTTCTGTAAGGAGTCGAGAGCTTGCTCACTAAATTCTCTTTTCAGTGTGGCACTAATCTTCTCTCCTGGATCCACCATCCCCCCGGGATCGCCCACTCTCCACAGTCTTTCCTTTTTATTGCAACAAACTGTAAGATGTGTTTTCCAGAAACAGGGTGGGTGATTTTATTTCCACTGCTGTCCCTTTTCCACCTGGTTATAATGGGATCTGCAGCATGATGTGGGCCCCATGTCCCCAAAAGCCCCCGGCCAACCAGTCCTGTCCATTCTGCAGGATTTCTGGGTCTTCCATTTTCAATTTCATGTAGGCCATTCTTGGCTCTTTCTCTCTACATGCCCATCCTTTTCATTAAACTTTGGAGAAAAGGTACTTTCACTGATTTGAGGATCCGCCCACCTGGGTCCAGCCAAGACAGAGAGGGCAGGATACTCCACAGGGTTATAGTCTTGCCATGCAACAAGCCAGCCCACTTTCTCATTAGGAAAAGGCTACATTCTCATGGCTACATTCAACTCTGGAGCCTGGGTAAGGCGATGTCCGAGCCTTATTGTGGGAATTCTCTTTGGCACCATTAGAACCAGACATGATGTTAGAGTTAAGATGAAACCAATGGGACAAAAATGAGTTTCAGGTGCGTGGTCTAGAAACCATATTTTAAATATTTTTAAAACAATGTTTCTCAAATGTACCTTTATGCAAAATGAAAGACTATTTCTATTAAAATATTTGAAAATAATTACACTATTAAAACTAGAGTGCTATGAAAACTAAAAAAATTTTAACTCGAATTACGGAACCTTCTGGTTTGAATATATCAGGTACTCTGCCGTTGACCTATTATAAAGTTCTAAGTCCTTGTGGACGTTTTAAGTGTCGACTTCCTACTGATGTGGCCCACACATTTTTAAAATCTATTCATTGTTTTGTTTAGCACTAGGTGCTTTTTTAATGCTACAGTCAATTCATGAGAATGTGCACAAAAGCAATGCAGAAGAATCATCCACAAGGCCAGAACGCAGCTCCAAAGGGGTCACACTGGGTCTCCATCCCCTGGGAATTGAAGTAGGTCATCCAGCAGCTATAGGGTCAGGGGCAGTTTGTCTGGATTCTTTTTTCTCTTTGGTACCGGGGTCAAACACGGGACCTTGAGCTTGTGAGGCAGGCGATGGAACCACTGAGCTAAATCCCCAGCCCAGTTTGTCTGGATTCTTAAGCAACCTGAGGCAGAAGTCCTTACTGATGAGCACTGCTGCCTTAGGCCCTACCAGGCTCTCTGACGCTCAGCATCCTATGGTTACTTCATCATTCCCAGAGATGGGCATCTCAAAGTGAAAACCACGGCTCTTTTTAGAGGTTAACGCTGTGGTGCGAAGAGTGGCAGGGCCCAGGGGAGGCCGACTTCACCCCAAGGTTGAATGCTGATGTCACCGCGCATTGCCTAAAGATCTCATCACTCTGCATCTCGGTTTCCTTGTCCATTAGAGGGAAATAACCATTGTGTCCCTTTCACAGACTTGCTGTGGAAGACAAAATGAGGTCGTCAATGGAAAGAGTTTAGAACAGTCACTGGCATATGGAAAGTGCTCAACGGATATTTGATAATCTCGTAGTTGAGAAATGTTTTGCACAGGTTTGATTAATGCACCTAGGGAGAGTAATATTCTTGAGAGAGAGTTCTGAATGTAGTTCAGAAATAATTAAATGCCTTCCTTGATTGAAATAGAAAGGCAATTAAGACAATGTAGCATTTTTCTCTGTGGTATCTAGGACATATTTTTCTCATTTTCCTTTTGTAATGGGAAAATTTGAAACTTGGTGAAACTTACTTAGAGTAGTGACAAATTATTCATTCTGAGGTCAATTGTTCCCCAACAAATACATTTCAAATAGGGAAAGTTGATAAGATCCTAGAGGTGGCAGAATCCAATGCTGAGTAGCAAGGCAAGCCCAGTTTCCAGCATATAATGCGGAAAATCTCTTTAACCTTTCTAGGTCTCAGGCTTTTTAGTTATAAATTAGGGGTAAAAATACCAACCCACAATGGTGCTGTGTCAGGTTAGCAGGAGACAGGCTGTGAGCATTATGGAAGAGCTGAGGGGAGACCAGTGGTGACTTTAGAATGGTTCCAGAAACTTACCCTTTCAGGGAATGACCTGTCCGCATAACCCAGACCAATTAGCCAAGTGCTATTTGCTTCATTCAAGAAAACAGTGTCACAACCGTGTGTCTCTGGTTAACAATCCTTGATGTGGTACTGAAGGGCATAGATGCTTCCTTGTAAATATCAGGGTTTCCCTTCTTCCCTACAGTTCCTTTAAAGACAAGGAATGTGGATTATTCCTCTGTTTATCCCCTTATTGAACCTTCCAAATTCGTATCAGGAAAATAAAGAGAACACTATCAGATAAATAATCCTGCATATAGGGAAATTAATAGATGCAATATCTATGACATTATAAGTTGTCACTGTCCCCCTAGACATGTATCAGAGTTAACCAGAGATGCGCGGTTGTGAGATTATTTTCTTGAATAAAATGAACTTGAATGAAGCAAACTGAATATTGACACAAAATTGCTAAGCTCAAAATTTAGTATTTATTGGGACTGACAGCGATGCTTAAAACATCATATGTTGATAAGAAAGGGGCAGAAGCAGGTTTGATACTGAAATGATTCATTTAAACTTTTCATAATAATATGAATTAATTAGTTGTAGTAGTTCAGAAAAAGAGAAAAGTGGTAGAAAAATTGAACCTTTAGAGATGATGTAACCAAAAGAACCAACTTTATTGAATTCAGAACCATGTTGATATTTGGGGAGTATTTTAGTTTTCTCAAACCAATGGAATCAAGCATATTTCATTTTGTTTATAAATCTTTGGTTTAGTGAGATTTTTCTTTTTCATTCCCTTTGAAATTTGGTTTCATAGTTGTTTAATATTGATATATGTTAAGAATTTATCCCTAGTCTTATGTGTGTGCATAGTTAACTAACACAGTGAAATTAACTTAAATAAAAATGTCAATGGTCTAGCAGATTATTTTCTCTTTAAATATTTTAATTTAAATGTGTATAATCAAATTTAAGAGTATCCAGCCCACAGAGACTGTTTGCTTTTACAGAGGACTTAAATTAGGAAACTACCAGTAAAGACAGGCTAATTTAAGCTGCAAAAACAAGCAAGCACAAATTCTCAGTGGCTTAAACCACTTGGTCACATTAAACTCATTGCATACTGGTAAAAAACTCTGCTCCTGGTTATCATCAAAGGGGGAACCAAACAGATGGATCTAGCCTCAGAAATAGAGGAGTGGTCCAGGCATTCTCTCACCTGAAAGGAAATTCTCCCACTCAAGTAAGT
Source organism: Heterocephalus glaber (assembly GCF_053883595.1). Classification (NCBI taxonomy): domain Eukaryota; kingdom Metazoa; phylum Chordata; class Mammalia; order Rodentia; family Bathyergidae; genus Heterocephalus; species Heterocephalus glaber. The sequence continues at coordinate 29,711,304 of NW_028258377.1, forward strand.
GAATGACTGCAGCACACTTCAAGAAGTGCACCCAGGAGGGGAGTGAAAGCCTATGTTCATTAAAGGCAATAATGTCTGCAACAGAAAGCACCATGCATCTTTCTAGGAGTGGCCTATGGCATTGTTTTGACACTTTCCATCTCTGACTAAAAGGTGCAGACAGCTTTCTTAATGTCATAGGTAGCTGTGGCTCTGGAGTCATTGCCAAAACCTGCCACTTACCAGCCGTATGGCATGGCCAGATCTCAACCTCTGTTCGTCTCCTGTGAAACAGGGAAGAAATGTCAGTTGTATGGTTTGTTGAGAGAAATCAAGACAATAAATCATGTGAAACTCCTTTGTCAATTTTAAATTATTATCCAAATGAAAGTAGTAGTATTATTCTTGGCAATCTGTCATGTTACAGCAAGGATAAAGAATAGATAGTAATGATTTCACCCTATGGCACTGGTCACACAATCAATATTTTCTCACAAAAGTTTCCTGAAAATTCACAGAAAATTTCCTTAGGTGGTCAGATACTGAAACCTAAAGAGAATAACTTTTCAGTATAGAAGCAAATTTCTACACATAGCTCCAAATCTACATGTCCCAGTTTTCCAGGAGAAGTGTAACATTTTTAAAATTTGAGGATGAAGAAAAGAGGTACTATCTATCTTGCCTAAGAAGCAGTGAAGATGTAATCACTATGGAAAACATTAAAGAATTTCACCCAATAATGTTCAGGATGGAAACACAGGAAGATTATACTGCAGCTTCAACACCTAAACTAGTATCACTTAAATACCTCAAAATTCTAACAGCATTGGATGGTACCCTAGTCTAACTGCTTTCATTTTCCAGATGTCTTAGCTCAGCCTGCTATTAAAAAATACCACAGTTCAGCTGGTTAAAACAGCATATATTCCTCATAGTTCTGGAAATTGGGAAGTCTGAGATCAAGGCACCAGTGTGGTCAGGACCTGGTGAGGGGCCTCTCGCTGGTGTGCAGATGGTCATCTTTCGCTGCTCCTCACAGCACCTCATGGTGCACCTGAAAATGAGCAGCAAATCCCACTGAGAATGCTTATGGAGATCTAGCTATGACTTTGAGTTTCCTCTTAATGGTTTCTAAGTGTTAGTTGTCTTCCTCATTTTAGAGTTTTCTAAATAATGTTTTAAACCCCAAGAAATGTATGAATGGACTAAAAAAATGAGATTCAGATTTCTAGTTGAGTGTTTTCATTATCTGATTATCCTATTTAATTAGGTGTGGAAGTGACTTTTTTATTTTAGGAGAAGAATTTTCTTACTGTATATAAAAAGAAAAGTAAAGATAAGTACCTCCCTAAGTGCATTAGTCCGGAAAGGCTAGATTATGCTCCAGTAAAAAAACAAAAACAAAAAACTCTGGGCTTGATCGTAACAAAGAATAATTTCCCATTCATTCTAAATGCCCATGTGGGTAGGTCTCTAGTCCATATCATCTTTGCAGAGTAGCAGGCTGTAATAAATCAGTCCCTGTTGCCCAAGGGAGGGGATTTGTTGAATGGTATAATGGCTCTTCGTGCTTCTGCCTGTAAATGACACATATTACTTCTGCCAATTCTTTATTTGCCAATGCAAATAACTGAGTCACATCTAAATGTGGAGGGATCAGAACACTTTGTTCTTACTATGAAACTGGTGGAAGAAGAAAATCCAGAATTTTGGTGATGATCCCTAATGACTACCATAGTAGGAATTTTAAAAAGAAGAAAATAGAACAGAACCCTAACTTGTGAGAAAGCCTAGTGTCTCTCATTATTAATATGAATCAAACCCCTGATCAAGGATAATAAAATAATGGTTAGCTGTACAATAAAACTCTGAACACATTAATTTGCTGCAGGCAAGTCTATGTCTTCATACAGTAGCATTGCACAGAATGGCAGGCAGGTACAAATAAACTAAACTAAATTGTGGTTCTAGTGCAGTTTCTAGAGGAAGATTATGGGTGAGATAAATGGGGATTTTTTTAGAGAAATCATGTGTTTATGACATAACTATACTAGTCAATACGCCTTCCAAAGTAATTCAAAAGTAGGAAATTTATGGCCTAGTCAGGCAGAAAAGTTCATTTTTACCTAAATTGCTAATAGAAGTAATTATTTAGTGAAAGAAACCCTAGACCTTTAAAACTTAACCTTTTCAAAAAATATCTGAAAGACTGGAATGTGTTCAGATAAACTTCATTGGTTTCTTTTATTTGGGTATAAACACTTGCTTAGACACACATTTTTAAACTTGCAATGTACTAGTAATAATAAAATTTTTCAAGGGGGAAAATCTCAGAATCTCCTCTAATTTAAAAAATAGTTTTGTACTTTTCAGAATTATAAGCCCTTTTATAGTCTTTCTTTAAATCTTTCTTGGTGAACATGTACAAAGCAGGAGGAAAGGGTGAGAGGCAAAATCTGCTGATTTACTATTTAATTATATCCCTCCCCTCTGCCCCTTAAATTTTTATAACAAAGCAAGGTTAACATTAACACCTTGACCACCATAAAGGAAACTATTTTATTACATAATTCTCATCCAAGATGAAAATGAAGCTATAATAATGAGATAGTTTTATTTAATTCTAGAGAATTACATGTGAGAAGGGTAGGCTAATTGTGTTTTTTTCTATTTTAGTTTTACAGAATATCAATATATTTTGAGTTATTATAATTATTGACTAGTGACTAGAGTGTGAGACATTGTGTCAAGTACTTCACACTTTCCCCCTCATTTAATCCTTACAGTAAACCTACCTTTACAAACAAAGAAAGTGAGGATAAGATCTTTGACCAAGGTCACCTAGCTAGTTAGTAGTGGAATATTCTTTGGGATTTATCATTCTAATGATATGTGAATCAAGGTGTCTGATAATTGCAATGCTTTTCCTAGCCCAATTCTCTCAGAGAAAAAAGCATTTAAATGGGAAATGGTAAGTTTATTCATAAGGGCATGAGTGCCCACTCTGCCTTGTCTGGTGTATAAAACTTGTGGATATGGAACTGATAAGCCTGCAAGCACAGAGGTTAAAACAAGCAAGCAGACAGGCAGAACTGTTCAGCTCTGCTGTGTGACCTTGTAAAGGTACTTATTCTCTCTAGCCTAGGTTTCTTTTTTTTTTTTTGTATTAAATTCTTTTATTGGTACATTGTAGGTATACAACACAATTACATTTCTCATTGGAAATTGTACCTTTATATAATGCATCTTGGTTCTTATTTTTTCCCCATTCCTAGCCCTCCCTTCACGCCCTCCACCCTTCCCTATTTACAAAGACTTTATTTCCATTTTTTCCAATTCTCATCATTTTTTCCTTTCCCTTCTTTCCCTTCCCCTGCCCCTCCCACTACCCCTACCCCTTTGGACCCTTTCTTTCTATTTTACATTATCAATTATTCATTCTAATCATTGGTACATTTTAGGTATACAATATAATGACATTCGAATCTATAAAGAACTTAAAAAGATCAGACCTCCCAAATTTAAAGACCCAATCCGAAAATGGGCATCTGAAATGAACAGACATTTCTCACACAAAGAAGTAGAAATAGCAAATAAATACATGAAAAAATGTTCAACATCACTGGTCATTCGAGAGATGCAAATGAAAACAACGCTGAGATTCCACCTCACTCCAGAAAGAATGGCTGCTATCATGAAATCAACCAATAACAAATGCTGGCGGGGCTGTGGGGAAAGAGGAACCCTGCTCCACTGCTGGTGGGAGTGTAGACTGGTGCAACCACTGTGGAAATCAGTATGGAGATACCTCAAAGAACTAGGACTGAAAGTCCCATTTGACCCCGCTATTCCCCTGCTGGGGATCTTCCCCATAGCCTAGGTTTCTTTACCTGCAAAATGGGAAATAACATTAGTTCCCACTTCGTAATTTTTGCAGCAGAAATGGAAGACAATGTAAGTGCTTACCACAGTACATTGCATAAGAAGTTCCATAATATGCATTCAATAAAATACTATGCTTCATCGTTGCTTCATTGATGTTGGATAAACGTCAATAGCCATTGTTGAGGAGCTCCCTGATTAAGTAGAGAGACATTTAAACAGTATTTCCTGACCAACTTGATATGAGCATTAGGAAAACCTGGGAAAGGCATGACCCTTGGAGGGGCCTGGGAAGGCCACCTTTGAGCTGGTGACTATGTGGAGAGCAGAGCTTCACCAGGCGAAGTGGTAAGCATGGTGGTGCACAAAGGTGTAACAACAAGGCGTGTTGGGGGGGGGGGGGCGCTGAGGCTCTGGAGAGGCGAGCGTTATAGCCGGAGAGAAAGAGAGAGAAACGGTGAAAGTGAAGAGGAAGCCAGAAGCAGGAATTTAGAGGCTTTTTGGTAGCAGTGAACAGAGAGAGGCTAGAAGATCGCGAGGTGGCGCTGTGGCTCCACCTTAGTGGGAGGCTGGCAGCTGCAGCTCCCCCTCGCCCTCAGAGGGGCCTACGAGAAGAGGGCAGCAGGGACTTAGTAGCTTTGGCACTGTCTTCACCGGAGCCACCAAATAAGGACGGTGGCAAAGAGAATGCGTACATAAGCAAATTACCTGGAAGCGGCCTCTCTTAGGACACATGGCGTCAGTAATCAGAAAGCGTCCTCCAGGAAAGATTAAGAGTTCGGAACTGTCCAGCAGGGACCATTCCGATCTCAGGCCACATTGTGAGGGGGCCTGCAGCGGAATCGGCCTCTCGAGCCAGGAGCTGATCTGGCGTTGGCAGGCGGCCTCTGGGCGTGCCCCGCGCCCCTTTCTCCCAGAGGGCCCTAGCCGAGGGACCAGTAGTCTTTCGACGCCTGCCGCTGGCTCCACAGTCTGCGTCCAGCCTGCTACTTTCCCCTTGCTGAACCTAGATGTTTTACAACTTCTTTGACACATTTCACCCACACATATGTACGCGTGAACCACGTGTGAACTCAGGCTCTCGCCTGCGTGCAGGATGCTCGCATAATACAGTCAAACTTTTGCACGTGTACACTTCAATCACATGAACCGCGCGTTTTGACGTGTGCCACATGCATATACTGTCCACATGGGCACACGTTTACTCTTGCCTGCGCGCGCCACTGCTTCATCAAACACTCGCGCACACGCACAGCCGGGTGCACGCTGTCGCTTCGCCGCACAAACACGGATTGTACGGGCCCCCAAATATGCAGCCACCCTTCCTTCACGCAGATCTGCACGCTCCCATTTATGCATCTCCCAAACAAAGGTAGCAAAACAAGGACCTCGCTGTGCAAAGCTGTGAGTAAATGTCCTGCAAATTGCGCCTCAGAGCCCAAGCTAGTCTACTAAACTCGCTCTCCCTTTTTCAACTTTCCCCTAAGTAAACAGGCCTTCTTTTTATCCTGCAAATCTCAGGCCCAAATTTCTTCCACCTGAGTTTGAGCTGTTTAAAGGACTCTAATTTCCAAACAGTTGGAGAGCTCTTTTCACCGACCTGGAACGTTCTGTCCTGTCGAGGAGCAGAGGTGGAGTGTGGAGTGGAGGTGGGGGAATCTCACAGTCTAGGGGACTTGGGGAGGGCAGGGTGTGGTCGTACTCTGGGGCAGCCTTGCACCTAGAGATCCTATCCGTGTCCGCAGCCTTATTTTCCTGACTCAGAACCATAGGAGCTTTTAGCTATTTAGGGACTCGCCAAGGCAGAAATCTGCTCCCAGCTGAAGCGTCTTCGCAGGTGTTCACATTCCCTTCCCAGATGGGTGTTGCGGATAAACCCACAGATCTGTATTCAGCGTGTTTCCCCTGGCAAGTTTGCGCGAGTGAGAGCCAAGACTTCAGCTAGAACCGGAAGAAAGGGTGACTGCAGGTCGCACAGTCAGTGTGACAGCCGGGGCTGGAGCCTGCGCGCCCCTGCTGTGCCCCGTCCCCGGCGGGTGGGGACCGACCGAAGCTCGTTGGCGTGTGAGTGCCTGAATGCGCATTCAGTCCGCGCCTCCGTCAAGACTTTCGGAGTCTCCCCCTCCCTTGCTCACCTCCGCTGCTTTGCCCTCCGGAAGCGACTCGCGCCCTTTGGGACAAAGAGCTCGGATCGGGGGCTGGAGAGCCCGGGGACCAGTCAGCGCTCCAGGGTAGGAGATCCCGCTGCCGGGTGGACGGTTTGGCTCCAAGGTTAAGGGCACGGGGCCTGGAGAAAGTCTGGTTTGGTAACTTTGCTCGCGGTGTGGCCGTGGACAAGTTTTGTTTCACTTCTCTCCCGGGTCCTCAGTTTCCTCACCTGTGAAAAGGGAGTGACCTTACCTGCCTTTTTGGTCTGTGGTGGAAATTCAGCGAGTTCATGACCGTAAAGCCTTCAACCAATGGGATCTATTATTATCTGGGACCGCCCCGGGGGAAACCCGAGGGCCCACAGGCCGGGTCCGGGAAAGATCTGTCGGAACCACTCCCCCAGGCTCGGGGTCGGAAGCCGACTGAGCTCTCCCTCATGCCCGCCCCCCCATCCCTCCGGGGCTATTTGCTCCGTCTCCACCTCCTCTCTGTGGGCGTCTTGGTCCTCTAGGCCTCAGTTTCCCTGTTTGGACTATGGGGTAGGAGCACTCACAGGGACTGGGAGTGACCCTCAGACTAGGGGAGAAAGGGGGCCTTCGCCTGACGCCCGGGACGGACCAGGATCCGAGTCGGAGTTTCGGGCGGAATTGTGCCCCGCTGCGCCCACGCATTCCCGAGCGTGGCGGGTGGAGGTCTCGGAGGGAAACCGTCGGGCTCTTGCGGCCGGTGGGGCCGGGGCTCGGCTCCGCTCCCTCTAAGAGCTGCACGCCCCGCTTTCCCCGGGAGCCCCGCGCCCCCTCGGGCAGCGTCTGGGCTGCGGCCACCCCTGTCCCGCCTCCGAGTCCAGGCCGGGGGTTCAGCCCTCTCCAAGCAGACTGCTGGTGAGGGACAGGGCGCCTTTGGGCTTTGTCGCCTCACCCCCTCCTCCCCCGACTTCCGAGCACTGAAGGGAGGCGTCGGTCCTGCCTCGCTCGGCCAATTCCGGGAGTGGCAAAGGTGAGGAGCATTTTCCTGGCCCCTGCGCCCTTGTGCGGCGCGCGCTCACGGAGGGCGCGGAGCGACGGGGAATTTCCAAGGACCAGTCCTGAGACTCGCCTCGTGGGGGCGGACGAGCCGAGCCGATTCCCTCTCTCCCCCTTTCCCCGGCATCTAGTTCGGTTGTATTTCCTGGGTCTTTTTTCTCTTTGGGGGAAGTGAAGGGGCGGGTGTGTTTCTACCTGCGCGCCTAGAAATTATTGTGGCGATTGATGCCCTTCAGGAAAGGGAATCGATTTCCTTGTGCCTGGAGAAGCCTGAGAGAGCGAAGGGGGAGAAGTTTGGTGTGGGGTTTGGAAGGGAGGGGTTGCTCTCCGGCCTGAGCTCCCTCCGACGCTACAGACCCTGTGAACTGGGCAGCCCCGGAGTTAGGAGCAGTCGAGGGCCTTCGGAAACTGACCCAGTCGCCCAAACTCGGAGCTCAGCGGGGAGACCCGAAGCCAGGAGAACCACTAGTCCTCTCCAATGGCTCCGTCCAGATCAAGCTGGTGCTGCGTTTTTAACTCGTGCATAGGTTCTTTTCTCCTTCCTCCTTCCCGCTTTTATATATGATCAAGAGTGTCCAAATATCTTTAAATATTGTGTAAATTCCCAGGCTAACACCAGAGGCAGATCCAGACAGGGCCCGGAAATGTGCATTTCCAAGAAGCCTCCCCCACGCACCTTGCTTCCCTTCCCCTTGTGAGTCCAGTTTATAAACTACACTGCAGCCAAGCACAGCTAGGCTCCCAAGGCCTAAGCAAGGCTAAACACACAAGCACAGTGCATCTCTTTCACAGGAGATGTGCACTTCAGTCGCCCCTCTTCGCTCATGCTTTATCCTGAGAAGTGATGCTAACCTACACGAGGAGAAGATTCAAAAGTACTTAAGAGATTCTTTTCCAAAAAGTTTAGAAATTGCAATTCAATTTTAATTCAGATATTCAGTTTAACATTGCTGGTTTAATATTCACCAGAGAATATCCATGAAAAGCTATTACTCTGCTGGCTTAGGTGTCATTACCAGTTTTCTGTCACTTGCTATGTCTCTTTTCCACTTTCTCTTTAGACTCTGTCCAACTTAAACATTTATTACAGGATGTGAACACCAGGTTGAAAGCACAAGGACACTCGAAGAAAAGCTCTGACTACACGCTGCTCCATTAAACCCAGGTGGCTGCTGCCTCTGCACAGCCAGAGGGAATTAGTCTTATCAAAACACTCCTGCCCCCTTTTATTTCTCTTCCTTTTCCTGGACTGTCTGATGTGGAAATTGTCTCTCTCATGTCTATTTCCTAGAGAGATTGGCTCTGGGGCAGGAATTGGGCTGCTAAAGTTTTCTTTCTCTATGTCAATCTCTCACTTGGGATAGTCAGCTTCAGGTGCCTCAACAAATACACCCTTTGCATATGTATCTAGATTCTGCTTGGCCCCCAGATATTTGTTGTGTGTCCCCTGGTCATTCTGCTCCTTCCAGCAGCTGTGTCTCCTTTCTTTGGTACCTTCTGCAGAATCTGTTCCCTCACTGTGTGTTTCTCAGGAGTGGAGCTGTCCCCCACCACATCCACTTGGAGTCCTGCAGACTGTTGACTGCAAAGTAGAATGGAGCCTGAAGTGGTTGATGAGAGGAAGGCTTGCATCTTACGCTGAGGCTCTCTGGGACTCAGTGGTGGGAAAGTGGCCCCTGCTTCCAGGTCTTCTCACTTGAAGGGTGCCCTCTTCGGAAGGGAATTATCTCTGGAGAGTCCTTGGCCGTGGGGCTTTAGGGTAAACTTGGAGCTTTGGGAAGCCTTTAGCAGGCCTAGTTCAATTGTGCCTTTAAATTCGATAAAGCTCTACATTTTCTTCCCTTTCCCCACAAGCCTACAGCCCTTCTAGTCTCTCCACCCTCATAGATCTCCTGAGTGCCTGGTGTATACCAGGAATTCTGGTAGAGGCTATGGGGAACCTGAAGAATCAGACCAATTTCTTCAGGGGCTTCTTGGAGGAGATGGCATTAATTCTGGCACCAGGGAGAGAGTCCTCAGCACAAGAGATGAAGAATAAACGGTATGAGAGCTGGGTGAAGCAAGCTTTGAGGACACTGGGTCCTGTAGGCCTGGAACACACGCTTTCTTCCATCCAGTTCAGGAATCAGGAAGTGGCTCTACTTTCCTGCTCTGCCAGGAACAGGAAGCCTGACTCTTCCCTGTCTTCTACCATTCCGTATGGGCACGTGTACTTTTCCATCACTGACTCCAGGACCTTCCTAAATCAAACGGCCAATGACAGCCAGAGAAAGGGACCTGGATTTCTCAGAGCATTTCCCCAAAGGGGTCCTTAGCAGATTTGGCTGCAGTCAGGGAGTTCCTTTGAGGACAATGAAACAGAAGTTCACCGCGTGCTTATTAGAGGTTATAACCTGCTAAAAAAAATGATGGGGCACATTACCAGAAAAATCTAGCTATTTCCTTTGCCAGCCACAAGTATACATGCCAAAAGGCCTGGGGTAGAAGACAGTTTTTTCTTTCCTTTCTTCCTTTACTCTTTTCCCTTCCTTTCACTTCCTCTTTCCCATCCTTCTTCCTTCTCTTCTCTCCCTCCCTCTTTTCCTTTGGGGAAAGGACAGAAGTTGGAGAAGTTATTTTCCACCCCTCCCAACCCTGTACCAAATAACCACCTAATCAGAAATAGTATACGTTGTCGCTTTGGTAGTTACTCTAAGAAAAAAAATACTACTTTGGGCGGGGGTTATACCTGAGACAATATTTAAAAACGCACCCTGACCCAGTCCCATTGAGACCACGCCTTCCACCCTTCCCTCATCCCCAAGGCTGCCTGGGAGAAGTGAGCTGTTAAGAAGAGTGCCTAACCCAGCGGCCTCTAGGTTACCGCGGAGAGAGAAGCGCCTTGGAGGCCGGGCAGGGACAGAGCCCCGACTAGCTGGGACCCACACAGCCTCGCCTGCGGGAGCCGACTCCCCCCGGTCTCCCAGAGCAGAGCCCCTCCGCGAGCGCCCAGCCCCGACCTCGCGCACCCATATTCCACCCCACCACCCCTCCTCAGAGCGAAGAGGTGGGCACCTGGGACGCGCGTCCTGATTTTCTGCCTGGGCTCTCCCGTCTCCTCCACTTTTGCCCCGGCGTCCCAGGACGACGGAGCCGGACGTGGCATCAGCCCTGGGACGACAAAGCCTGTGCGCCTTGAGGGCGCAGCAAGAACGCTAAAGGACAGCCATAGCCGGGGTGCAGATCTCCAGCTCAGATCCCGGGGAGGGATACCGCCCCCCTTCCCTCCGTCCCTTTCCCGCTCGGCTCGGCCCCTCTCTCTCTCCTCTCTCTCCGCCCGAGCTCAGCCGTCAGTGCTCCGCGCTCCCTCACTCGCCACTTAGCGAGTTACTTTGGCCGGCGTTCCTGCGCCACCGGGAGAAGGATGTTAATGAGGGAGCGTGGCCTGGCGCCGAGAGCCAGGAGGCTCCTGGGCTGCGATTGGCCGAGGCGAGGCGGAAGGATGACGTTTGCAAAGGAGGGCGGGGCCACGGGGCGCGGGCCCCGCCTCCTCCCATTGGGGTTAGTGTGCTTGTGTTTAGCTCTGGGGAGAGTCAAACTGGATTCCATAGGGAAAGCCTGCAAATCACTTCTATTTTAGCAAGGAGAAAACAGAATCTCCATCCAGCAGGGTCCACCCCTCTATCTCTCTCCCTCTCCTCTCTCTTTCTCTCTTTCCCTCCCCCCCTTTCCTCTTTCCCCCTCTTCCCTCTCCCCCACCCTCTCTGGTGTATCCGTCTACGGCAGCCAGCGTCCTCCTCATCTATACGCACTGAAAGGAAAGAAACATCTTTGGTTGGGAGAGGAGGAAAAAAAAAGAAAAAAAAACTTGCCTGGTTGTGGAAAATGACACTTGAAGTAGCAAAGCCGGCAGCGCGAGTTGAGTCTATTGTTTCTTAAATTGCCATCAAGATTTTTTTTGTGTGTGTTGTTTTTTGTTTTGTTTTTTCCTTCCTGCTTCTTCAAGTAAAGGGTACCTCTACAAAAGGAAACTTCAGCCCCTCCTGTCCTCCACCGGCCTGTGATCACTACAAGAAAAAAAAAAAAAAGCAAAGCAAAAAAAAAAAAGCACCCAAACCAAAAATCAACCAACCAAACAACCCCCAACAGCCAAGCATACATCTGTAATTTTTTAATTTTAGTCTTTTCGTTGGATTTTTCCCTTTCTTCTTTTTTTTCTCTCTCTTTTTTCTGGCTTATGGCTCAGTTTTGAGCGAAGGTTTACATTTTTCAAAAATTTGCCTCCAGCCCGCCTTGATCTTCTAGCGCGAGTTCATCGACTCAAAAAAAAAAAAAAAAGAAAAGAAAAAAAAGAAAAAACTCGTTGGCGTTTTCTTTCCTTTTTTTTTTTTTTTTTTTTTTTTTTTTTTTTAATATTTTCAAGGGGGAGGAGATTTTCCACAAGAAAAGGTTGTTTTCATGTTCGGGATTCAGGAAAGCATCCAACGGAGTGGCAGCAGCATGAAGGAAGAGCCGCTGGGCAGCGGCATGAACGCGGTGCGGACGTGGATGCAGGGCGCCGGGGTGCTGGACGCCAACACGGCGGCGCAGAGGTGGGTACCGCGCGGGAGCGGGGCGGCTCGGGGCTGCTGGGCCGGGCCGGGCTGCGCTGGTGCCTCCGCCGCGCTCCGCTCCGCTGCCCGGGGCTCAGCGCTCCCGGCTGTGCTGCTTTCGCCGCCCAAGGCCGGAGAACCGGGAACGGCCTGCGAGCAGCTCACGCCTTGTCGGCGCTTTCCCCTGCTTCGTCTGCGACTGTTTTCATTTCGTTTTAACCCAGAAGAGGCGTCTGGCCAGCTTGATGCTGGAGATCTGTTTTTATGAGATCGCTCTTTCGTTCCTGGCTGGCTTCATTTTTTTTCTTTCTTTCCGTGTTCTCCTTTTCTTTCTTTCTTCTGTCCCCTTTCCTTTTCTTTCTTCAGTTCTCTTTTTTCCTTGCTTACTTTATTTTCTTTTATTCTCTCTCCTCCCTTCCCTCCTCCTCTCTCCATTCCTTTCTTCTCCTTAATTCCCTTCTGTCCTTTCCCTCTTTGCCTTCATCCCTCCTTTTCTCCCTTCCACCTTTCCTTCCTCTTCTTTCTCCATGCTTCCCTCCCCTCTCCTTGCCTTACCTCTCTGTCTCTTCTGTTTTCTCTCCCCATTTCTCCCTGGAGTCTTCTCTTATTTCTCCTATCTGGCTCACCCTCCCTCTCTCTAGCTTCGGTTTTTCCTCGGTCCATCCGTAGAATAGCGACTCCCCACTTTAATCCTGACATCCCCTGGAGGTCCTCCCCACCCCCTGTCAGCGTGGCCTCTTCCAGCCGCCCCTCTCCCCCGGAAGCGCCCTGGCTGTTGGCCGCCGTGGCCTGGAGCCCCTGCCCTCCGAGGCTGACTTGAGGAACTTTCCTGGGCACACCCCGGACCCTTTCCAGAAGCTCCTGGTCCCCAGTGAGAAATGGTCCCTTGTCAATTCCTGGCCAGCTGCTGGGCTGAAGGCAGTGGGAAATCTGGCGGCCCCAGGCCCTGTCGGACTGAGAGAGCGCGGAAGGGGAAGAAGGAAAATGAGTAATTACATCATCTGCAGCTTCCCGGGGCTGGAGACAAGTGTCCCCAGCACTGTTCCCATCTCCGCTCCGCAAAAGGTTGGGGGTGGCCGGTAGTGAGAGTGAATCGGGTAACTGGGCTGGAAGCGAAAGTGAGTGTGCGCGGCGCGCGCGTTCGTGCCTGTCCGTGCCCCTGCGCGCCCCTGTAGGGCAGGTCGGCTGTCAGAGGCCACCGGCGCCCGGCGCCCGGCGCCCGACTCTCAGCTTCCCGCAGCCCCGGCCCTTAGGATTCCAGGAATGAGTACGAGGATTTCGGGAGAACAGCGAAACTTTGTCGACACGGGTCCTTTCAAAACACCCCAGTTCCTACTCCCACAGCGACCAGCCCGACAGCTGAGTCGCATCCTGGGACCCTTCACCAGCTGGGTTTGGGGTGGAAATTGAGCTCCGAGGCCGGGCGCACGCTGTCGCCCGGGGCGCGGGCGTTTTCCCGGAGGGCAGCTGCCGCCGGAGCAGCCGAGCGCGTCCTCGTCCGGGCCCACCTGCCCGAACCTCAGCCGCGAGATTCAAAGCGGCAGCGCGCCCTTTCCCCGGCGCCCTTCCCCCAAGTTGTGAACCTTGGGCTTTTTTCTCTGAACCTACTAGTTTCAGCACTCCCGTCTCCACTTTTCTTCCTCCCCATGCAGCGCGCTTCACGTCCGAGCGAAAGCTTGATGGAGCTTCGTCTCCCGCACAAAACCCAAACAAAACTTTCACACCTCTTTGGCATGCTCTGAGGACGCGCTCGTCCTCGTTCTGGTCCCGGCGGGGAGACCCGCAAGTGCAGGGGGTAGGAGTCTGGTCCTTGGCTGCGCCGGGAGCGCCTGAGGGGTGGTGAAGGGCGCCCACTGTATGTCTCGGGGGCAGAGGAGGTGGGTGTTTGAGGGGTCGCTCTTATGTTCTGGGTGACAAGGGAGGCGCGGGTGGCGTCCGGCTTAGCCGTCTAACTCTGAATCTTTGGCCACAGCGGGGTGGGTCTGGCCCGGGCTCACTTTGAGAAGCAGCCGCCTTCCAATCTTCGGAAATCCAACTTCTTCCACTTCGTCCTGGCCCTCTACGACAGACAGGGCCAGCCTGTGGAGATCGAGAGGACAGCCTTTGTGGGGTTCGTGGAGAAGGAAAAAGTAAGTGGGCGCAGTGCCGCCTGCCTCCCCGTGTCCCCGGCTGGGGAGGAGGCGGCCCGGGCAACCGCACCCGACCGCCCTGGAGGCGAGCTCCTCTGAGTGCAAAGCGTTCCTAACACACTCCCCCGGGGGTCCCCCAGGCCACTTCCCGTCCCGGACGAAGCTGGGCTTCCGGTCCACGGGGTCCTGCTCCAAAAAAGTTCCAGTGGAGCCCCCAGAGCTGGAGCCAGGTGAGCCCGGCTTCACAGTCCAGAGCATTAGGCGCCTGGGACAAACGCAACCCTGGACTAGAGACCACGCAGCGCCTGCCTGAGGGCACAGGCCCGAGGCTCAGGCCCTGGGACAGGATTACCAGGGAGCCTTGCGGAATTTTCTGGAAAGGGAGACAGAGCTGTGTGGGATGGGGGTGGAGGAGGGATCACAGTTTGCCCTACTGTCTGTGGCTACCAGGCTGGCTGGCTCACCCACTAGGGGTCCAGGCTGGGGAAAGTTGCCCCCAAATTGGTCCACTTGCTCACTCGACCTCTCTCCTGCGTCTCCTGTGTCTCCGCGTCCTGCTGCAAACTAGGAAGCCAACAGCGAGAAGACCAATAACGGGATTCACTACCGGCTGCAGCTCCTTTACAGCAATGGTGAGGCTCCCCTGGGGTCTGTGCCTGCACTCTGGGGCTCTGGGTCAGGGCTGGGGGTCAGGCAGCTCCAAGTGGACAAAAGCCCCCAGCGAAGCCCAGTCACCGGCTTTGCTCCAGGTGAGCCGGCCTCTTAAGTTTCCTCCTCAGAAGTTTCACCTTTGGAGCACGAGCCGCCCAGGGAGGTTCTGTGGGTCCAGCGTGTACTTGAGGCCAGGTGTGGTGCCTCAGCTCTTCCTGGGCCACTTTCATCCATTCTCCCCTTCCAGAGGCCTGTTCTTTCCTCTTAGCCCAAATACCAGGCCCAAAGCCCCTTAGGCTCAGGGGATGCAGAGGGACTGCTGTCCACGAAGCAAGAGCAGCCAGGTAGGGTCAGGTCCCATTCCTGGCTGCCCAGCCTGCAGCCTGGCTTGCAAGAGGCCAGGGCTCCTCTCTGGGCAGTGGGCGCGGGAGGTCCTGGTGCGCCTTCCAGGACAGTTGGAGTTCGGTTTCTTGTGTGTAGTAACTGTGATCGGTTTTGTCTAGATGATCCTTTCCCAGCTGATCCCCTCTCACCTATTTCTCCTCCGTGTCCTCATTTTCCCCTCTAGGGATAAGGACAGAGCAAGATTTCTACGTGCGCCTCATTGACTCCATGACAAAACAAGTAAGTTTCTTAATTCTACCCGCGCGCAGTTGGGTGACATTCAGGTCATGAGATTCGGGAGAGTCGTGAAGCTCCGTGCTGCACGCAGAAGGGCTGGAACTCAAACTCTGAAAGCCAGGGTGGACCTCGGACCAAGCTCCCAGCGTGGCTTTCCAGGCGGGTCACGCACTTGCGCCTCCGCGTGGGCAGGATGGCTCGAGGGCTCTGGGGCTCCAAGGGAAACTCAGGCCCTGTGAGCCAAGCCCCTGGGTGATGAGGGAAGGCAGTAGGGCTGAACTTCCTCTTCCTTGGCTGGAGCGCAAGCGGGCGCAGAAGGTGCCCAGGGACCCCTGAGCGGCAAGAACTAAACTTCTGAAACTGGAGCCAGCCGGGGCCTAACCCAGAAAGCCCAGAGCAGCGGAGCCAGAGGGTGGGGGCCTAGGCTAGGCAGCTTCCCCAGGAATGGGGAGATGGGTGGAGAGCGGAGGGCGCAAATGATCACTCCACATATTTTTTTTAAAAGGGGGTGCTGGTGGAGGGTATTGTTGGAATAGGGAGCAACAATTGTTAGAGAATATTTTGCAAAAAAATCCTCTGGCTCTTGCCTCCAAGTTTGGCAGGAAGCCAGGCAGCATGAGTGAGCTTGTGGTCTTAAAGGTACATAGACAGCGTTTCCTTAGGGTGTCAGGCAGTATACATTAGGGTTGAGTTATGGTTTAAAAGATATAATTATAAGCCGAGTCAGAAGAGAGGCTTGACATTTTAATGAGGCACAGGAGCTTTTTTTCTTTCTTCTTAATTTTTAAAAAATGTTTAGTTTCAGAATGAAGTAGCTGGTTAGGTAGTTGGAGAACTTAGTAGCAGAGAGAAGACAGCTTTATTGGGTGGGAGAAAGAAATCAAACAAAAGAGTGAAGTTATCCATTATATCTAACCAGCAATTTAGTAAGGAGATTAGATTTTTAAATGTTCCCATTTTATAGTAAGGGAAGTGATCTTCTTTCATAAACACTGGCTCCGGAAAATTTGAAATTAGGGTATGCATGCATATTTAAAAATTGCTTTTTGATAGGCCATGGCTTAAATATGTTGTTCAAAATGCATATTAAGAAATTGTTGGGAGTTTTAAAATCTACTCAGCAACAATCAACTCAATAACAGCTAATTTTGATTATTATATTCACATTTCATTGTGACCCAATTAGAAAAATAGAGGATATGAAATATATTTTTAAAAATAACACATAGATATTTATTGAGATCAATTTCATGTTATTTCCCTAAAAATTTTCTCGAAGATTCTCTTTATTTTGTAGTTGATAGCTTAGATTAAGTTCCCATTTATACTTTTAGCCTTGGTCTTACTTTCTTTAATTGGGTTGTATTATTAGGTGGGGTAATTCCCTTTTATTTGGACACTATTTTTTATTTAATTTTTTTCTGCCTAACAGAAACATAAAAGCCTCATTTCAGTAATTTTTTTCTTTTAAAATACCAAAAACAACAAAGTCTTAAGTGGAATTTTGTTTTCAAAGTTGCCTTTGATATCTTGGATATCTTTTCCTGCCATTCTCAAGGAGGGGAGGGGAGGAGAGAATGAACTTTGATGCATATCCTATATGTATTTATTGGGATCTATTTTTTAAAAGATAAAAAGCACATGCTGATAAGTATGTAAGGCTTGTACAACACTAACTACTTAAATGTTAAATTATAGGCAGCACTGTGAATCAAACCTTTTTTAAAAGTACAAAATTAGGACATATTTGAAGTGATTCCATCTGATTTAAACCTCTTTAAAAGTTATTTTAGATCTTGCTAAACAAAGTGTGCCATCAAGAATTGATTTTCCCATTATGAAATTAATTGACTTTATACATGCATATGAAAATGGAGGGGAGAATAATCTTTTGATTTTTTAATAATATGTCAAATACATTTTACTAACAAGGCTATAGAACTTTAAAAAACTGCAGCTCAAGAGAGGACAGAGAGAGAGAGAAAAGAACAAAATGTGGTCTATTTTTATGATAGCAAGCATAAGCAAGTCGTTTGCCATATATGATATCTTAGTAAGACTTAAAATTATAAATGTATGCAATTATGTTTTTTGGTGGGGAGTGATCTGAAGAAGGTTTAGTAATTTTCCAAATTAGTGTAAAAATATCCAGAAAAGGGAAATTTCAAGATATACCTATGTGCTTTCATAATGAGTGTTTAAATAACCACCTTTTCTGTAGCTTTCACTTTGAAAGACAATCCTTGCTCATTATACAGTTGCTTGTTTTTTGGCTAGTGCTGTATAAGCTTTGGAAGTAGGTTGGCTTCTTATGTACACACTTAATAAAATGGTCTCCCAAAAGCAGATAGGTCAGCATGAAGCAGTCTAAATTTTCCTAGCTGTGACATAATTTATATTCAGCCTTAATGAGTCAAACAGTGATTTTTCGTTTACCTTGAAATTATCTTCTGATAATTAAATGCCCGATCTGATTTACAATTTCTTAAAATTTTGATTTTACTTAATATACAGCAGCCCCTTCCATCAGTTGTAAAACCTGAGAAAAGCTAACTCATTAAATGGTTACATTTTTCTTCTGTGAAATTCTTCCAGAGTTTGATATTTAGAGAGCAGAATAGCATACTTTTGGCTATGGATATACGTTCTAATAACATTATCATTGGGGAGGGAATACCTAGCTGCTGTCCAAGTGTCTCCCCTTAGTTACTGTATAATAATGTTTTTAATATCAAAGATGTGACTTTGTGTTTGTGATGTCATATCCCTGATGCATGTGCTGGTGTTCAAGTTCAAAAGGAATCTTGGGGAAAGGACCTGAAAACTAGCTGTGTACTCTACATTTTCATAGAGTATTCCTGATCCTGAGTGGAGTTAGCAACATTGAGATTAAACAGAAATGTACTCAATCAACCAAGATGTATTGGTATGACACAGTATTTCACACCTTTTCAAAGTGTCTCATTAGACTATTTGGGATAAAGACTCTGAGTTTTGGGCTTCACCAGGAATGGGAGTTTCATTAGAGGTGGATCGGTAAAGATCTGAGGTTCCTTATCCCTAAGCCTCCTTTATAAAATACATAGGACATAATATTTTTAAAAACTCTCTACCAACTAAAAAACAAGTCTTCCTTTTGGGAAGGGTTGCTCAAAACCAAGTTTAGCTGGACTAAAAATAGATTGTTTTCGTGTCAATGCTGTTTTTGGTATTCTATTAGTGAGCATGCAAAAACCTCTGTAGGATCCAGAAGTTTATGGCTGTGGCATCCGGAAATAATATCTGCTGCAGAAACTCACACGAGCCAGTGGGGAGATCTGAGGGTTAATGTGCCTCATTTCAGATTTGCTCGTAGTCCTTGAAATATGATTGTAGTCTGTGATTGCTTCAGCGAGATAGTTATCCTTATACAGCTAGAAAACAAAATAAAACTTTAGCTCATCTCCCCTCCTTCCATCTTGCTTGAAAAGAGTGACATTTTCTACAGCAACACTCAAAGAAAGGATATCAAATTTCATAAAGTTACCAAAAACATTATATTGCCTGCCCCTAAACAATAGTGTTCTTGGAGAGGAGAAAACAGTAGTCACATAATCCTTATATGTCTGGATTTAAAGGTAGGAAGTATGGTAAGTGGATGCTAAAAAATCCTGGCTGTGTGGGGATTCCAAGGTACAATAATCAGAAATTCCCTTAGATTTCTCCTCCCAGCCAGACTTCTTTATATATTTGTTTTTGATATTCCCAGTACTTTAAGTTATTGATGCAAGTGCATTTTTTCTTTATTGATTGTTTCATTATATGCTGCCACAGCTATGTAGATTTGATTAACAACCCTTTCAGTTCATAGTTCTTCAGTGGTAAATAAATACATTTTTAATGTATCAATAAGTTCCCAAGGAACTTACTAGGCCAGCAGAGAGGTCCTTCCATACATTTGGGGAAACCAACGAAAAGGATGGAGCAAGTTTATAACCAGGGGCCATATTTCAGCAGCTTTCTGTCTCCTTTGATAACATGTCAAAAATGCAGGTGATTTAAATTTCTTTGCACATAGAGGAATGAAGGAGTTTGGGATTTTTATGCATGATCAGGACCTGTGCTTGGGAAAATGTAAACTCATCACAGAGGAAAATGTGTTGTTTGGAGTCTGGGGGTGAAAACAAAGCTGATGGTTTTGGAGAGATTGCCGGAGCCAGATGGCCTAGTACTTCCCCAGTCTGGCGGTCCAACTGCTCCCTCCTGGATAATATACAGCCATTTGTTCGGGGATATTTACGCTAGAGCTGTTTCCATGTGAATGTTTGAACAGCATTAAAAACGAACATATTAGTAGGGATGCATTTATCGAACTTGTATGACTGTACAGACAGTCTGTTATCTCTGTCTTTACTTATATTGCTGAGAGGGATGAAGGAGTTTTTGAACATTGGTGAATTGTTTACATAGTTGTTGAGCAAGAAAGATTTGTCTTAGTGAGTAATTAAAATATAGAAGCACTTGGAATCAAACTAATGGGGATAATGGTAGCACCCTTCTCAAAACTCTGTTGTGAGAATGAAATGAATTCAGACATGTTAAATGGCTTTGAATAGTGATTGACACATACTAAGGGCTTAGTAAATTAGCTGCTTTTATTATTCTATTATTATTATTGCTTCACTGAGTTGACAAAGTCAGTTGTATCTACTAATATAGATGTTAACGTACTTACCATAAGAGTAAAGTATCTTTTATTACTGCTAAGAAAAGAAATATGATATGAGATTATTAGAATGATTTAGTTCTTTTTTTCAAGTATTTGGATAATATAAGGGGTTTTGGTTCTTTGAGACATGAAAGATGCATTCTAAAGCTCACTGCATTGGTATACATTCACTTTTATTCAGGGCTGTGATCGAACTGAACAGCGCACTGAATATGATATCATTCCTTTGCGACTTTCCTAATTCACTTCTGAAAATGGGCCTGCTTAACTGCTGAGCTGAAATTACATCTTTGCAATTTGTTCACCAGTAGCCAAGCTGCTAATTGAAGAAATTAAAAAAAAATTTTATCCCACTATTAATGTTGAATTGCTGTTTGACACAATTGCTTATAAAATGTCAGATTCATGGTGTGTTTTTTGGCATGGTTTACTTTTAACTAAGCCTCCTTCACCTACTAGAGATTTCTAGGACCACATTAGCTACACCCTTTTCAAGGGACAGGCTGTGGAACTGGTGGCTGAATATACTGATTATTATTGCAGTATGTTGATATTGGAGGTCTTCATATTATTCTCTGATTAGTTCAGTTCTTGGTAATTTGCTACCAAAGGCTTGTTGATAGTTCACATTCAGAAGACATTTCTATTCTAATGAAAAGAGATATTTTGTACATTCATGAACTTGTTCTCTAAGGTAACAAATTAGATTTGACCTCTCATTTTGAATGTGGAAAAAGAAGTAAGATTTTCAAGATTACTGTTTGATTTAAGTGAAAAATTAGGAGTTTGTGTTAGTTATAATCTCTTTTCTTTTTTTTTCTCTCCTCTCCTCCCTTCTCTTTTCTTTCTTTCTTTCTTTCTTTCTTTCTTTCTTTCTTTCTTTCTTATTTATTTTAACTCATGCACTCTTCTTTTTTAAACTAATAGTGGCAAGTCTTCTATTTTTTGGTTCCAAACAAACAAAAGACTCCTAATGGAAATATTTTGTGTCTAAAAACATTTTGTTGAATCAAAATCAAAAGAATTCTCTGTGCTCCCTTGCTTTGACATGGACCACAAAGGGTTAAAACTATTAGAAAAGTAAACCAAAAAAATTCCGTGCTCAACTCTATGTACTTCCTTTGGTATTGAAGTGTGATGTTATTGCATGTTCAATGTGTATTTTTTGTTTTACTGTGTGGTCTTTACCCATAGTAAATTTCACTTAACTTTTGAGAACTAGTGATACTTTAGAAAAGCAGGGTTGAGCCTACACTTCAAAGATGCCTTCTAAGACAGCCGTGACAGGAGCACCCGAGTATATTGATTGATTGATTGATTGATTGGTGTTTAAAGATGTTGCAGATTTATTTATAATGGAGCCTTTTTAATCCTTTAACAATAAAATATCCAGTACTGTTGTTGCATCAGGGTGTGAAATTTTTAACAACTCATGCTTTTATTTTCTTCTTTAGTTAATTATTTAAAAAATTTCTTGAAAAAAACCTGAAAGTGAAGAGAATGTTAAAAATAATATGCAATGCCTATATTTTTTATTTGCTTATTAGTAGACAAGATTTAGATAAGGGAGGCCAGTACATCAGGAAAACAAGTCTGCTCAAAGTATGTTCAGCTTTGACAACTTATTTATCAATATCACCTAGGCTTTTAAAGTTGAGATGAAGTTATTGCTGCTTACTATTTTACATCTCTTTCTGTACAAGCAAGCATTCCTAATGCCTAAGGGATTTCTTTGCTATTGGCAGCGTTAATGTGAACACTGTTTTCAACAGGAAATTGTATTTTTTGTTTCTTAGAATTCAAAGCTCAACTTGATTCACCATCAATGGATTTATATTAATAATATATTTTATATAATTTCTGTCCCTATCCTGCCCATCTCTGTAGCAGACCTCCATCTTCACTCCTGATAAACACATTGATTTATTTAAACTACTGTTGTCTTTGTCGCTCTTGCAGCAGACTATCTTCCTGCCAGTGAGCAGACGCATGATTTACTATGGAGGATGACAATAAGCCTTCTTCTTGGTGTTTCATTGTCTGACCTAAACCAGCTGTCTATTAAAATGGTTTCACTTAAATAGTCAGTGCTGTCTTATGTGCTCCTGGGATCTCCCAGCTGACCCAACCTCAACCAGCGTTCCTCATACCCCACAGAAGCACATATTTTAATTAGGAAGAAAAGCAGAAATTTCCCCTTAAGTTAATGTTAGAGGATCCATATCCTTTCAGGTTACAGTCTGGGTTTGCGGAACTATGAGCCAATCCTGGCATGTGTGCTAATTGTAGATGGTAGAGAGTTGATAGGGGATGTCAGTTGGGATGCAAGTTGGAGAGAGACCTTGGAAGAATTTTTGTTTTAAAATCTGTTATATTATTGCTACTCTGCATCAGAGATGTTTGTCCATATAAATTTATCTTATTTTCCTATACTGGATCTCATCAGAATGTTGATTTCTGGGTCCATGCATTCTGTGTGTGTGTGTGTTAAAAAGCCTTTCCAGTAACTAAAACTACTTGGCTGGGGTTGGAGGTGCCTTTGCCTTTGAGTTTCACGTGAAAGCTAACTCTTGAGGCTCCAGTTCACTAGAGTTACAGGATTTTAGTCCTAGTCCATGATGGAGTTTCAGTTGCTTTTCATTCAGAAGTCACAGGAGCAACACTTCTTTCTCTGCCTTTATGTGGTGAGAAAATTGTTCTGTCTAAGCCTAAGGATAGGGAGAGCAGACACTTCATGCTTCCAACTCTCCCCAGAGTTCCTAATTATTTCTGAGCAAATCCAAACTCCTGGTTTCATTTTTCTATGCTTGATGTGGAGAAAGATTCTCTGTTTTGACTCTGCTGCCAGAAGCGAAGTGGCAGTTTGGTATTTTGTAAAGAGATGTATTACAGAGGCTCTGGGCCTTAAACAAATGATGTTCAGTTATGAACGAAAAAACATGGGACTTCTGGGAGTCCATATTCTCCACTCCTCTGGGGAGTCATGAGCAGATTTGCACTGTAGCATGTCTTTAATTGGATACCATCGTGGAACCCAGCAAAAAATAATGTCTGTAACATCTAGAAATAATCAGAATGAGAAGATCTGGTGTAACTCCCCCCCCCCAAGTTATCTTTTTTTTTACAATAGGGAAAAAATCACCAATATCTATGAATTTATTTACCAAATTACCTATTTTAGTTTGTCTAGACAAGTATTAAAGTTGAAACAGAGGTTATCTAGAGTATTAAGAGAACATACAAATAATTTTGTGGCAATAGCATTTAGCAGAAATGCGTCATTAAAATTTTTTAGCATGTATTAGATCTAAATCAGTAATTTACTTTAAAAATTTTTTCCAGCAGTGATTACAGGAAATACAACAGGCAGATATATTTTTGTGTTTTCGGAGCATTTTTAATTAACATATTTTCTTGAGTACAGCAACTTTTTGGGTATTTAAAAGAGTCTTTCAAGAATACAATAAAGCTGAGCTTGGTAGTTTATCCCTGTAATCCAAGCACTCAGGAGGCTGAGGCAGGAGGATCGCTGCAAGTTTGAGGCCAGCCTGGACTAGATAGTGAGGCCCCCCCCATCTCAAAGGAAACAAAACAAAACATAACAACAACAACAACAAAAACAAAAGAATGCAAGAAAGAATCATCTATGCATATTAAAACTAGTAGATGAAAATTTGAGGCATAATAGGATATTAACATAATAGAGATTATCTCCCCAGAAGGTAGATATGAATTGCATAGGCAAGAGTAATAACTCTTGAGTGCAAAACTTGGCAGGTGATCTCTGGTGGAGAGCAAGCATCACCTTAGACCAAACGGTCAAAGTTTATGTTGCTAGCGGTGGAACTAATCACCAGCAAGACCCGGAACACAGGAACTCAGCATCCCCCTGTGATATTCCTGAGAGACAAAACTTTACTCTGAGCCTGGGAAAACTGAAACTGAGGGATGTTTTATGAAATAACTAACCTGCATTCTTTTTTTTTTTTTTTTTTGGTACTGGGGATTGAACTTGGGTCCTTGCGCTTGCACAGCAGCCGGCGAAACCACTGAGCTAAATCCCCGGCCTAAGCTGTATTTGTAAAAAAAATGGGACAAAATAAAAAAGACTCAAGAGCATTCCATTTTCAAGGAGAAATGATGAGTCAACACAGTGATTAGTATTGGGTTTTCTTTGGCTGTAAAGGACATTATTGAATAATTGATAAATCTCAATAAGGTCTAGAGATTAGATTATTGTATTGTATCAATGTTAATTTTCTGATTTAGATCATTGTCCTGTGGTTGTGTAAGAGGATTGCTTGTTTGAAGGAAATACACTGAAATATTCAGGACATGCCCGCAGTTTACTAAAAGGCGATTTAGGGAAAAAAGAAAGGAATAAAGCAGATTTATTAGTACACAAACACCTTTGAGGAATCTGAGTACAAACATTGTGGACTTTGTTATATATTCTTGCAACTCTTCCATAAGTCTACAAATATGTCAAAGTAAAAATATTTTTAAAACAATACAGGATTATGATAAGCTAGCCATAAAAGTGGTTTTGATGGGCAATGGTAATGCAGTGGACCCTTGACTTATGAACTCAATTCCTTCCTGAGGGCTGGATGTAACTGAAGTTGGTCATCTGAAGGCTCAGGCTCCTCTATACAGCCCTCAAAGCCTCTCTTCTGTACACAGGCAGATCTCAGTGTCCTTAAAGAGACACTGGCCCAGGATTTCTCAATGAACTCCAAACAGGAAGAATGCTGTAATGTTCCTTCCAGGACTCTTTAAGGGTTAAATCTGTATCTGAGACCATCTGGAAGCACAAGCAGCTGGCATTTGGTTCATAGCTCAAGACTGTTCATAAGTTAAACTAAAATTCCGGTCATAACCCAAGTTGTTCATATGTCAGGCCAGTTGTAACTCAAGGATCTACCGTGTTTTTTATCCTCATGTAAGTTAATTTCCTTAATGTCTAATTTGTTGCTGAGTTTGTTCTGTCCTGTGGTCAGATGTCATACCCAAAGCCCGCTCCAAGGGTCTAGACACGCTGAGCCTTCAGCAGCACCCATCATAACAGCTTCTGGAAGTCCCAGGTTCAGAAACAAAGCACATTAGAACCAGTAACATCTTTACATATTACATAAGAACAGTCTCAGGTTAATTTAAGTAGTTTTGTCACCAAGAAATTGAGGGTTATATGAATGTGTGAAAATAATTTTATTAACAATTTGAAGCTATGTTATATTAGTGTTATGCAGTGATACAGTGTTAAATCAGCTAAATGTATCCCATTTCAGAGCACTGCTCTGCTAATAGCTTTGTGCTTTCTGTTGGCTCAGGTATTAACATGTAGGTCCATAGGAAGCGGAGCTCTCAGGAGGACTTCTTGGTGTCCAGAAGCAAAATGTTTGTGCACACAATATAAAAAGTAGGCTCAAACACTGCCTACAAAGTACAAAGGCTGCTGAGGTGGTTTGGGATTCCAGATTTTGAGAGTGAGATGTAATTCTTCTTAGTTTAAGGAGATAACTCTATGGTGTACAGTTCCCACACAGCAGATGCCGGCGAGCACTCCTGTTTGGGTGGGTGTACACCCCTGGGGAGCACATGTTTTCAGCCTCTTGGTGGGAAGAGGGATTTTCCCTGGTTGATGAATCACTTAGAAAAATGACACAGTGAGTGAATGGACTCATTTGCTTCACCCACACTTGTTTTCTACTGCTTACCACTAAAAGGCTAAATGTTGGGGCTGGAAGTAGTCAAGTGAGGAGGCAAAAGCATATCATTTAAATATTAAGCTTGCATGCTGTTCTGTATTTTAGATCAGTAGTATCTCAACCTACTCAGCCTTCTGGCTTTTTCCTCCTTATTGATTAGGCTTATTTTTATTGTGTATCAAGAGGAGAATTATGGTTGTCTTAACAACAGAAACTCATCACACTGATCCAGAGATGTGCATTCTAATAAGGTGGTTGACGGGGCCGAGAGGATCATATCTCATTCCACACAGTTTGGGTTGATGGTGAACCGTGTATTTTGAAACAGTCCTCTCAGTGAGGCTGTTGGCTCCCAACAGCTCGTTGGTCCTCAGCAGCGATGAATGGGTCAGGAACTCAATAGTTATAGTTTGTGTTCTGCTGCTTAGCTGAAACCATGCCTTTGCTTTCAGGCCATAGTGTATGAAGGCCAAGACAAGAACCCTGAAATGTGCCGAGTCTTGCTCACGCATGAGATCATG
This sequence comes from Heterocephalus glaber, assembly GCF_053883595.1. Taxonomy (NCBI): domain Eukaryota; kingdom Metazoa; phylum Chordata; class Mammalia; order Rodentia; family Bathyergidae; genus Heterocephalus; species Heterocephalus glaber. The sequence continues at coordinate 29,737,244 of NW_028258377.1, forward strand.
TGCAGGTAAGAAACCTTGATCTTTCTCTTTCATTAGCAAAGAGAAGATGAATTTATCCTTTGAATTTGGATGAACTCAGGTCTATTTTTGGTTATGCATTTATCTAGCTTCTAGTAGATAATATAAAAGAATTCTTAGACATGAGTACTTGGTAGTAAAGGGTCGGGTATCACGGTAGTTCTAAATTATTTCTTAGACTTCATCCTAAAAGACATTTATTTCCATTCTGATATCATCCTGTTAATGGTCTCCTCCTCTTTCCTTTACAATTAAATAAAATGCAGTGCAACCAACTTATTGTTGATAAATGGATTCCACTGCTTTGCCCGTAAAATGAGTAAGAGTTCTAGTGAAGTTGGCAGAGGCTTCTGTTTGGGCGAAGTTGAGAATTATAGTTCCCCCTTTTTAATTCTCCTGCTCATAAATAGGAGCATCTATACATGTGCACCGTTTCGCCTTACACTGAGTATGATGTTTTTCTTTTCGTTTTCCTCCCACTCCTTGCCTTTGATTTCTTAGTTCCCCTGTACATAACTGACAGTGTGGCTGATATTTCTTAGAGACAGTGAGTTTTGTGTTTCTGCAAGGATGGCAAAGATGAGTTCCTGAAAAGTACAAAAATTCATATTAGAAATGAGTGTTTTTACTTTTTCCTGCAATCAGACTGAAACTACATTAGAAAATAGGCAGAAAGACCACATTCACCTCCCTGGCTTCAGCAAGACCTCCACATGTAAGGGACTGGACCAGGGAACAGCCTTGTAACTTGTATTCAAATTCTTCATAAAATAACACCAGCCCTTTGCTCCCAGTCTATTCCGAGTGATTGGATAAAGCATGAAGATGCTACTGTGCATCAGAGAAAGGCTACTAATTGCTTTGTTAGGTGTGCAGCTTTTCCTGGCACAAAGCGTTCTTGGCTGCTGACTATACTGACCAACCCGTTTAGGGCTTCAGCTGCCACCTCGGCATGGACGGCCTTTATTTGCTATTCATGGCCTTGTGGGGAAAGCAATCTTAAAACTCTACAGGTGGAAATAAAGTTGAAAGGGCTTAATGTGCTTCCTGAGTAAAATTCCTAATATTAACTTCTATGTCTATAAAAATCTCATTTTTCCCTTTAAAAAGCACTTCTAATATATTATTCTAAAATATGCAGGAGTGTCACAAGTTTTCACTTCAGTGATTTGCAAAATTTGTTAATTATCCCCCAAACAGGTTGTTTTTCTTTAACTTTAAGGCTGTAACAGAGCCCAAAAATATGGTCATGGGATTCTTATATTACTAGGCAAAAATTAGGGTTATACTTTATATAACAACTATTTAATAAAGCTGAGTTGTACCTTTCAGAATAAAATGAGTAAAATTCATTTTGATAAGCATTGAAATATGGTTTCCTTTGTCTTACTATTTTTTGAATCAATCAACTATTATTTTAGCTTTTTATAATTAGCATGTTATTAGACTGAATTTTTCATGTTTTACTACATGTGATTCTAGCAAAGTAGGAAATAGACAGGAGGATAGATCTTAACCAATATGCCAAGTAATATCTGTATACCATAGATTTGTGTCTCATATCTACACGTTTCGACTATGCTAGAAATAATTCTATTCTTGAAATACTTAAAGATATATTATGCCTTTCACACACAGGCCTACCCTCTATTAAGGCAGCTTATATTTTTCTTGTTTTTAAAATTCATTGGTCCAAAGTGCTTTATTATGCTGGTCGGTGTGCTTTACTGCTGATGTTATCTCTATTTTTCAGAAACATAAAAATAGCAAAAATAAAAATTTCAAGCCACTGAAGGCAAATGATGCTGTTGTACTGTGTGGCTAAGAGGGAAAACCCATATTCCAAATGTCATCCAGCTAATGTTACAGATTACCGCTTTTTCTGGCTGCCTACAGATGTGTATGGGGTACTTGTTTGTTTACCAGGCCGCCATGACCCCATTACACAAACCTGTCATCTATTGTGTGGCTAACAGTCTTTTAAATTGCAAATCTGATGCTCTTTAGGGGGCTTTAGGAAAAAAAATTCTCACTTTCCACACCATCCTATTTCTCTTGATTTCTTGCCTGTTGTAAGTGGAAGTTGGGATGTGCTGAATTTGCACCAGGGGTGCAAATGCAGGCTCAATTATAAGCATAAAATTAGAGTCTGTTCACCATTAATCAGCCTGGCTAATTGCTATGCACCACCATTAGCCATATGGTGTGAAAGACAGCTTGCTCTCCCCAAGATGAAATTTCTTCATTGCAGACATGAAATAGTGAGGGCCTTGGATTTTAAAATAGCCCGTTTTAGATATTTAATTTCTAAACAACTTTCTGCAGTGCTTTCTATCAAAGCTAACAGCACAATAAAACTTTGTGTTGATGTCGCAAAAGCTGTATATTTATAGTACATTGGGTATGGTAAGGGAGACAGAAATCTAGATAGACAAAAAAAAGGCTTGGTATGATTTGTTTTAGGCAAAGAAAAGAAAAAGAAAATTTAAAAAATCACCACAGGGGGCCGGGGATTTAGCTCAGTAGTTTTGCCGCCTGCTATGCAAGCCCAAGGACCAGAGTTCGATCCCGGGTACCAAAAAAAAAATCACCTCAGAGCCATGTCACAGGTGTTACAAATTTTAAAATCCCATTTTGTTCTCTAGAGAAAGTGACTCCATGACATAGGCTGGCCCAAGGAATTGCCACCATTGAACTATAATTATTACCACTCAGAGACAAACCCTCCTTTGACTTGCTGACATGGAGCTCTTCTGTAGGATTCTGGGAATGTCCCTGCCTTTTGAGGAATTGATATCTATCATACCAATCATTATGTTTTACTAATACCTGGTTGTGAAGTTCTTAAAATAATATGGTCCCTTGAGTGATTCTTTTAGAGAAGAATTCTATAAGAGATTTGATTATAAGGGGATCCTGAAAACCTGTGTTTAAATGTGAATGGAAAATAGGAACTCCGCTTGGTAGGTAAATCTAGTTCCTAGTTCCTAAGTGGACTGAATGAAGTAGGTTTTCTCCATTTCCAGTGCACTAGACAATTTCAGGGGACAGGTACTCTGTTTAAGAAAGTGGTTTTTCTGTTATCAGTGTCTGGTTTCTTATAAGGCCATGAGTTCCCAAGGCTAGCCTGCTCCCTTGATATGGTTTTTGTAGCTTATTCGGATATTCTAAGCCTTCATTCATGGTTTCTTCAGGGAAGCACACTGGCCTTTGGGTTGAGGCATGTCTTTCTCATGCAGTCCTGTATACGTGTGATTTGCCTTCACAGTTCTCAGTACCCTTGCAGTGGTATGCTCATAGTCTGTCTTTTATTTATTTATTTATTTTTCCCAATTAAGTTTATTGGTACATTTTAGGTATAAAATACATTTACATACATCATTGGGATCTTGTACCATTACATCAGTATCTTGGTTCTTATTTTTTTCACCTTCCCCTGCCCTCCCTTCACCCCCTCCACCCTTCCCTATTTGCAAAGACTTTGTTTCCATTTTTTTCCTTTTCTCATATTTTTTCTTTTCCCTTCTTTCCTTTCCCCTACCCCTTCCACTTCCCCTGCTCCTTTAGACCTTTACATCCTATTACACAATATCAATTATACAGTTTTAAAATTACAACATAAAGATCTAGGAGACATTACCACAGATTTTACAGAATTTAAAAGGATATAGAAAGCATATTTCAAAAATCTGTTTTGAAATAAATTTGACAACTTCTAAGAAGTACCTTGGAAGACAAATTAATGAAACTGACTCTGGAGGAAATATAAAATTTGAATAGCACCTATTAAAGAAAGTATATTCCTAGCTTGAAAACCTATCTATATGACAACAACAGGCTCATATACATTTTAACTGATAAATTATTTCAAACATTTAAAGCAGAAAGAAAAGGAACACTTCTCCCCTCATTTTGGGAAATCAACATTGTGCTCATCCTAAAACTGGATAAAGATAATAGAAGAAAAATGTATGAACATAGACAGAAATTTGTTTAACAAAACAAACTATTAGAAGTCAGATCTGGCAGTATGTAGAAAGTGGTTTTATTATAGGGATAGCAGTGTTGGTTCAGCATTGGAAGATCCACCCCTGAAAGTCACCATTTTAACAGAAGAAAGGAAAAAGCCATATGATCCTGTCACTAGTTGGAGAAAGAGTATTGGACTAAATTGTACAGCTGTTCATGGTAAAAGCTATCAGGAGACTAGAAGTAGAACAGAACCTTCTCAACAGATTAAAGACATGTACTCCATACTTCGAGCAAAAACGCCTTATATGAATGGAGAAGATACAATGCTTTCTCCTTGAGGTGGGGAACAAGGGCAGATATGGTTACTCTTCATCTGTCCATTAAACTTTGAAATCTAGGCCCAAACCAAAATAGTCTGGCAATAAAATGACACAATTAGGATAGGATTGGCAAGGTAGAAGCAAAATCTTTATATGTAGATGAAATGATCATCTACAGAGAAAATACTAAGAAATCTCTAGGAGCCCCTAGAACTTGTATTTGAATTTAGCAGGATTAGAAAACACAAGGTCTATATAAAAATTCAGGTCTATGTATACTTGCTATAAATGAAGAATTGTATATTGAGATTTAAAAGTTATGTAGGAGTACAAAGGACCTAGAACAGTAAGAAAAAACCCAGAAACAAACAGTGTTGGAAGATGTTTAGTACCTGATTTTAAGACTTCCTCTAAAGCTACAATAATCAAGGCAGTGTTGGTGTAAGGAAAGACATATAGATCATTGGAATAAAACAGAGAATCTAGAAATAGAACCACACATATATGGTCCACTGAGTTTTGAAAGATTATTTAACATTAACATTTTATAGAATATAAATTCAATTCAAGAGCCAAGGAAAAGATAGTGTTTTCAGCAAATGGCACTAGAACACCTGGTACCCGTATATAAAAAATTAATCTCAACCCTTTATTTCCATACATAAAAATAACTTGAAAGGATCTATGAACCTAAATAAGAAAGCCTAAAAGTATAAAACTTTAAGAAGAAATTATAAGGGAAAATGTTTATGAATTTAGGGTAGGCAAGAACTACCTAGGATACAAAAAACATGAAGTATGAAAGAAAAAAATTGATAAATGAGATTCCATCAAAATTTAGAACTTTAAATGACATCATTAAAATGAAAAGTAGTCCTTAAACAGACCCTATTTACAATGCATATAAGCTATGACTAGAATATATAAAGAACTCTTACAGCTCATTAATAGACAACTCAATTAAAAAGTAGACACAAGAAGATGATAAATAGCTAGTACAGCACAAGGAAAGGTGTGCAACACTAGAAGCAGAAAAATACTAATCCGTACAATAACAAGATCGAATTATATACTCATTAGGGAGATGAAGTTAAAAGTTGTTTTTTTTCCTCTTTTTTTTTTGGTACCGGGGATTGAACTCGGGTCCTTGTGCTTGCGCTTGTGGGACAGGCAGTGGAACCACTGAGCTAAATCCCCAGCCGAAGTTAAAAGTTTTAAAAGCCTTGTCATGACTTTTTCTTTTTGTTGGATTCTGCCCCTTTGCTTTTAATTTGTCACACCCCATGGATTCATTCTGCTGGGCTTCCTGGGGTTGTGATCCTCATTGTCTTTTCCTAGAATATTGTCTAAAATTTTTTGGAGTGCTGGTTTGGTATTCATGAAGTTCCTAAGGTGCTCTTTATCATGAAAGTATCTTATTTCTCCATCAATTTTGAAAGATAGTTTTGCAGGGTACATCAATCTGGGCTGGAGGCTGTTTTCCTTTAGGGGTTGAAATACATCACTCCAAACTCTTCTTGCTTTGAGGGTTTGCATTGAGAAGTCTGCTGTGATTCTGATGGGCTTTCCTTTGTATGTGATTTGTTTCTTTTCTCTCACTGCTTGTAGAACTTTGTTCTTCTTTTGGGTTTCTGGAATCCTAACTATTATATGGCTATGTGTAGAGTTTTTTTGATCAAGGGTAGCTGGAGTCTTACATGCATCACTTATCTGTATGTCAAGTTCTTTTCCCCTGCTTGAGAAGTTTTCTGCCATCACTTCTGTGAACAGCTTTTTTATGTCATCTGCACTCTCTCCTGTTTCTTCATTGACTCCAATCAGTCTTATGTTGTTCTTCTTCACATCATCTAGCAGCCGCTGGATTGATTTCTCATGGTCCCTTACAATTTTAAAGCCATTTTTCTTTTCCTGGTCACTAATTGCAATCTTATCTTCTATATCTGAAATTCTATCCTCACATTGGTTCATTCTGCTGCATAGACTTTTGATGGAGTTTTTAATCTCCTGGAAATCTGTTTGCATCTGTTTTATGGATTCCATTTGTTTCCTATGTTGGGATTCCATCATGTTCCTCAGCTCCTCTATTTTTTTTATCTGTGTCCTCTCTGGATTTATTAATCATGTCTTGCACTATGGGCACAATCTTTGCTGTTATCTGAGAAATTATTTCTGATTTCATTTTTTTCCAGATCCTCTTTTGTTGCCAGTTCAGGGAGTCCAAGTGGTTGAGTATCAGATTTTTCCATCTCATTTCTCTTTGGGGTTGCTCTAGGCGATCTGGAAGTCTGTTTTTGAAGCTTCTTTACATGTCTTCTCATTTCCACGAGGTGGGGTGTGTGTGTGTGTGTGCTTCTGGCACCTGTGCAGCTCACCTTCTCTGCCCTAGGAGTGTGGAATGGTGGCAGGGGAGCCCCTTCCTGGGTTCTGGGATTGGCTCACCTTCTCTGTAGGCTAAGCTTCTTGAAGCCAAGGGAGTTATTTGATTTTTCCTCTGTTCTTTAGTTGACTCATTTATGAAATTGGGTTTTAATATTACTTATCTCATAGGGTGACAGTTAAGATTAAATGTTACAGTTCCCATATATGCTTATCACCATGCCTGACACAGTCAGTATTGAATGTCTATTGTTATTAATAGAAGCAGTGGCAGCAATATCTGCACTGTCTAACTATTTGGTACATTGTTGCTCAGAGTGAATGATAATAAGGGAATATTCAAAAGGAGCGTCTACTAAAATGTGAGTGTACTTTGTTCCTTCTAGTTGTGGTGGTGAAGAATATCTTCATTCATTCTTTAGTATCTACTATGTGCAAAGCCTTGTGGGAGGAAGAGTCAGAAGACTGTGGGGTCCTGCACTAGGAGAGCTTATGGTTTAGCCTGGGAGTTGGGACTTGTAAGTAGACTGCCGAACTTGGCTCTAGAAAGGCCTGACTGTGATGCAAGATTAAGGCAAAGGACTTAGGCAGAGGAGGAAGGGTATTTGTGGGTATGTCATAGCAGCAGGAATGGGAAAGGAGTGAGATAGGAGAAGGACTCCACAGGGTGCATGGAGAAATGTTTATTGGTGGTCCAGGCAAAGTTTCTCTGTGGAGAGGCCACAGCTGGGTGGCCCTATGGCCCAGAGCTTGGAAGAGAATCAGGATCAAAGATAACTGACTTTGAGGGTGTTTTCCCAAAGGTGAGAGTTGAAGCTATGGGTTTAGATAGGGGTGACAGGCATGGAAGAATAGAAAGAGAACACATTCCTTGCCCTGGTTTATGAAGCTGTGAGTCAGCTCATTAGAAATTCATCACCTAGAAATTTGCTCTTTTCTGAATGTAGAGAATTGTTTGGGAGACACATGATCCCTTTGGCGAGAGGACTACTATTTTGAGTCTACAGTGTCTGTACTACACCAGGTGTGGGGGACCCACTGCTGTGACTAGCCACATGACTCCTGTCACCTGGGTTGCAGATTGGGGAGGGATGTAAATAGTGGTGGCTTTTGGAATCCTGCTTTGGTGACAAAGCAAATCAGGAAAACTCTAAGCTCTATAAGAGATGCCTGCTTTAAGGAACATATACCAAGTCCATTTGGACACACAGAGGGCTGAAGGCCTTGGTTCCTGAACAACAAAGACGAAATGATCACTGTGTTTTCTCTTAGTAACACAGTAACTTTCCTGTAACAATTGTTGTTACAATTGTCCTGTAACAATTGCTCTAGCAATTGTTTCATTTATTGGATTATTTCAGCATAAGTATCATTCTATCCTAAAAACATTTGTGAATGTGTCCTTTCAGTTTGTCCTTCTGAGTCAACGCTTGTCTTGTATGTAGTGGAGACTAGTGCCCATCTGTTTTGGTCTAAGTTTGGTAGAAGGAAGAACTCACACAGCAAAGAGATTGTCATGAGGATGAAGGACTAGTCCTTGCTCTCTTTGGTGCTAGAAAGTTACACAATAGATGGCAGCTCATTCTGAAGAAAGACCTGCCTTCCACTCATGGCTGACTTTTAATTTTTTAGTGGGAAAGTGATATTTGAACACAGAACAGAACACTGATGAAGCATGAAAATAAAATGTATATTATCCAATCTCCCCAGTGCCTGTTTGACCCCCTATGGTTTAACTCTTCGATGTTCCTATTAATTTAATTTCTGAAGGCCTACTGTAAGCTAGGCTCTGAAGATCTACTGCATGATAGGCTTCATTCCAGTTGCCGGGGATGTAGGGGAGAACCAAACAGTCTAAAACTCTGTCCCTGTGGGGCTTATATTAGAGTCGGAGAGACAATAAAAGAAGACAAACATGAAATACAACATAGTGACTTCTATGAAGAAAAATGTGGCAGGCTGAGGATCTAGAGAATCCTGTAGTAGTCAGGGTAGGCCTTTCTAAAGCAATGGCATCATTTAGACTTGAATGAAACAGGAGTGAGATAGGTTTGTGAAAAATTCTATCTTCCCTTCTTTCCCTTGTTCATTTTTCTTCAAGGAAGACCATAGTATACATACTCTTCTGCAACTTATTTTTCTCAATTCACAATATAATGTAGACTTCTTTCCTTAATAGTGCATCACTTCCCCACCTTCATTCTTTTTAATATTTTTAATACAGAATGCAACATATTCCATTGTTAGGTTATTTTGTGGCTGTTCTGGTGTGAAAGAAAAGCCTGAATAGCCCATTTTAGGAAAAATGAGTATGTAATGCAGTGATGACGCAAGAAACAGAAAATCTCTTGTTTTATTTTTTATTTTTATTTTTAGTTTGAGGCTCTAGGGATTGAACCTGGAGCACTGAGACAGATACATTCTGAGTAGCTGAGATTATAGATATGCACCACCACACCCAGCCTGAGCTAGTTTTCATATTCTGCATAACTTTTTTTTTAATAAGTGATAAGTGACCCCCCTAGCTCTTCATTCTTTTTTCTTCATTTTCCCTGTTTTATTTCTATTCTATCCTTCCTTCTACACTTCTATTCTTTGCCTTTGCCTGTTTGCCTGGGTTCTTTGGGGCACAGCATAGAAGCATGGCTCAATTCATCTTGCTACCCTCAGGGGAATTTTTATTTTAAGAAGGTAAGGACCATGCTTAAGTCAAAGAACATATCTCAGGCCTAGTGTGGCACTTGTTTGGGGGAGCTGGTTTGGTATGTGGCATGGGGTGCGGTGCACCTTCCTTTCATTAGCCATGTTGCTATGAGGATCAGCTTGGCTTCCTTTATCTGTCACCTTCTTATTCTCCTGAATTGTCATTTCTTCTTAGTATATCATATTCATTCATGGAGTCATTCAATCATTCAGTCATTCAATATTTGAGTTTTTAAATTCTATCTCAGGCATTATGCTATTCATTTGGTAAGTAAAATTGACAGTTTCTTCCTTTATGAACCATATGAGTTGGGAGGGATAAGGCCTAACAAAAAATACAAGAATACATGTATAACAATGTAATTCACTTTGTGTTGAGTGCCTCAAAAGAAAACGTGCCAGGAGGACCCTAATTTAGGTAAGGGCAGGCTATCAGGGAAAACCTCTCTGAGGAAGGGGATACAGGCTGAGCATGAGGGGTGGGAGAGGCTAATAAACTAGGGAAGACTTGAAGGACTGGCTGGCTGGCAGTGGAGCCTGGTTGGGCCTGGACCGAGGCTCGATCAAGCACAGTGCATTAGAGGTATTGGAGTTAGCCAGGGAGGCCAGAGCTTGGTGAGCTGGAGGGAGGGTGCAGGAGGTCAGAAGGTGGTGTGGCATCACATCCCATCACAGGTTTATTCTAAGTGCAATGGGGAGCCATGGAAAGATCTGTGACAGTGAACTGACACAGTCCTGTGGACACTTGGAAAGATCTGTTGGAGGAGTCAGAGTGGAAGTGATGAGACCAGGTGGTAGGCTACTGCAGAATCCAGTAGAGAAATGAAAGTGATTTGGATAAGGCCAGTGGCAATGAAGAAGGAGAGACTCTGTTAGGCTTGAGGGGTAGATTCGTGTCCACAGACAGCATCAAAGCAAGTTAGAAGAGTCCCTACCAGGCCCGTCATCCAGGCAGGACTGTGGTGAGGGTATAGCATCCAGGAGCTTGTGTTGCTCCTTTGCTGTTTTTGTAAAAGAAAAGAAAGGAGAAATAGGCCTTCCTACCCACCTGTGTTTCTCCCTGGGTAATGGAGACTGGGGATCTATTGATGGGCTGATTTTTTAAAAATTAATTTTATTGGTGCATTTTAGGTATACAATATAATGACATTCATCATTGGAAATTTGCACCTTTACATAATCTCTCTTGGTTCTTATTTTTCCCCCATTTCCCCTGCCCTCCCCGTTTACAAAGACTTTGGTTCCTATTTTTCCATTTTCTCATATTAATCCCATTCCCTTCTTTCCTTTCCCCTACCCCTCCCACTTCCCCTTCCCCTTTGCCCCTTTTCTTCCTATTTCACATTATCTATTATACATTTTAGTCCTTATTTACACTTTCAGTTTCTCACACCAAACTATTCGGCATTTACACGTGTGTCCTATTTATCTCACTTAGGAGTAACGCCTCAATGTGCATCCACTTAGCTATAAATGTCTCTAATTTCTCATTTTTTATGGCTGAGTAGTACTCTATTTTATGAAAAAACCACATTTTCTTTATCCGGTCTCCAGTTGATGGGCAATTGGGCTGCTTCCAAGTTTTAGCTATTACAAACTGTGCTGCTATGAACATGGGCACATATATCACTGTGGTATGATTCTTTTAATTCTTTGGGGAAGATCCCCAGCAGGGGAATAGCGGGGTCAAATGAGACTTCCAGTCCTAGTTCTTTGAGGTATCTCCATACTGATTTCCACAGGAGTTGCACCAGTCTACACTCCCACCAGCAGTGGAGCAGGGTTCCTCTTTCCTCACAGCCCCGCCAGCATTTGTTATTGGTTGATTTCATGATAGCAGCCATTCTTTCTGGAGTGAGGTGGAATCTCAGCATTGTTTTCATTTGCATCTTTCAAATGACCAGTGATATTGAACATTTTTTCATATGTTTACTTGCTATTTCTACTTCTTCGTCTGAGAAATGTCTGTTCATTTCAGATGCCCATTTTTGAATTGGGTCTTTAAATTTGGGAGGTCTGATTTTTTTAAGTTCTTTATAGATTCGTGATAGCAGACCTTTGTCTGAGGAACAGCAGGTGAAAATTTTTTCCCACATTGTGGGTTGTCTCTTTGCACTGCTGGTGGTTTCTCTTGCTGTTCAGAAACTTTTTACTAAGAAGAGATCCCACTTGTTGATTGTTTGTGCTAGTTCATGGGCAACTGAGGTTTTGGTCATAAAATCTTTTCCTACACCAATGTCTTCAAGAGTTCTACCTAACCTCTGTTCCAGCCAGTTCAGCGTTTCTGTTTCAGTATTTAGATCTTTAATCCATTTCAATTTTAATTGAGTGCATGGTGAGAGATATAGGTCTAGTTTTAAGTTTTGGCAAGCTGAAGCCCAATTTCTCCAGCACCATTTATTAAAGAGGCTATCTTTCCTCCAGTGAGGGTGTTTGGCCCCTTTGTCAAAGATGAGGTGGCTGAGTGTGTCTGCAGTTGTTTCTGCCTCTTCTAATCTGTTCCACTGGTCCTCAGGTCTGTTTCTTTGCCAGTACCATGCTGTTTTTATCACAGTACCTTTGTAGTATAGTTTTAAGTTGGGGGTTGTGATACTCCCTGCCATGTCTCTGTTGCTTAGAATTGCTTTTGCTATTCTGGGCCTCTTCTTGTTCCAAATGAATTTTTGGATTGTTTTCTCAAGGTCTGTGAAATATGCTGCTGGAATTTCAAATTGGGAATGCATTTAATCTATATAGCAGTTTTGGGAGTATTGCCATTTTCACTATGTTGATCCTTCCTACCCAGGAGCAAGGGATGTCTTTCCATTTTCTGATATTGTCTTTAATCTCTCTTTTCAGAGTGCTATAGTTTTCAGAGAAGAGGTCTTTGATTTCTTTCTTTAGGTTGATTCCTAGGTATTTCATTTTTTGGATGCAATTGTGAAAGGAATTGTTTGCCCTATTTCTCTCTCAGTGAGTCTGTTGTTTGTGTAGAGGAAAGCTATTGATTTTTGTGTGTTGACCTTGCATCCAGCTACTTTAGTGAATTTGGTTATTAAGTCTAGAAGACTTTTGGTGGAGTTCTTGGGGTCTTCTATATACAGTATCATGTCACCTGCAAATAATGACAATTTGACTTCTTCATTTCCTACCTTTATTCCTTTTATTTCTTTCTCTTTTCTAATTGCTGTGGGTAATGTTTCCAAGACTATATTGAACAGGAGTGGTGATAGTGGACGTCCTTGTCTTGTTCCTGATTTTAGTGTGAAGGATTTCAGTTTTTGACCATTTAGTATGATATTGGCTTTTGGTTTTTCATAGATGGCTTTTATCAGATTGAGGTAGAGACTGTCTCTTCCAATTGTTTGGAGGGTTTTTATCATAAATGTGTGTTGCATTTTGTCAAATGCTTTTTCTGCACCCCTTGAGATGATCATATATTTTTTGTCCTTGGCTCTTTTGATATAGTGTATTACATTTATTGATTTGCATGTGTTGAACCATCCCTGCATCCCTGGGATGAATCCCACTTGGTCAGGGTGTATGATCTTCTTGATGATCTTCTGCATTCCGTTTGCCAGTATCTTATTAAGGATTTTTGCATCTATGTTCATTAGTGAGATTGGCCTATAGTTCTCTTTTTTGGTTGGGTCTTTCTCTGCTTTGGGGATCAAGGTGGTGCTTGCTTCCAGGAATGAATGTGGGAGTATTGCTTCCCTTTCAGTTTCATTGAAGAGTTTAAACAGTAGCAGCAATAGTTCCCCTCTAAATGTCTTGTAGAATTCAGCAGTGAAACCATCAGAACCCGGGGTTTTCTTAGTTGGTATGTTTTTAATTGTTTTCAATTTCATTGATTGATATTGGGTTGTTTAGAATTTTTAGGTCTTCTTCGTTCAACTTTGGTAATTCATACATATCTAGAAATCTGTCCATTTCTTTTGTGTTTTCCATCTTATTGGCGTATAGGTTCTGGAAGTAGGTATTGATGATCCTCTGGATTTCTGCTGGATTCATTGTAATTTCATCCTTTTCATTCCTAATTGCATGGATTTGGGCCTTTTCTTTCCTTTTTCTGTTAAAATTGGCTAAGGATGTGTCAATTTTGTTGATTCTTTCAAAGAACCAACTCTTGGCTTCATTAATTTTTTGTATTGTTCTCTTAGTCTCCATTGCATTGATTTCTGCTCTGATCTTTATAATTTCCTCCCTTGTATGAGCTTTGGGTTTGTCCTGCTCTTCTTTTTCTAGAAGCTTGTGGCTCCGCATCAGATTGTGTAATTGGGCTCGCTCTGTTTTCCTAATATGAGTATTCACTGATATGAATTTCCCTCATAAGACTACTTTCATTGTGTCCCATAGATTCTGATATGTTGTATTGTCAATGTCATTTAATTGTAGGAACTGTCTGATTTCTTCTTTAATTTCCTCTGTGACCCATTGGTTATTTAAAAGTGTGTTGCAAGGTAGGTGGTGTAACCACTGAGCTAAATCCCTGGCCCCAGATGTGTGTTATTTAATTTCCATGTGTTTATGAAATTCTTGTGGTTTCTTTTGCTATTGATCTCCAATTTCATCACAATATGGTCTGATAATATACAGGGGATAACTTTAATTCCTTTTCACTTACTTAAACATGTTCTATGAGTGAGTATGTGGTCTATTTTGGAGAATGATCCATGTGCAGCTGAAAAGAATGTGTATTCTGATTTTGTGGCATGGAACACTCTGTAAAAATCTGTTAAGTTCATTTGTTCAAGAGTTTGTTTGACTGCTAGTATTTTGTTGCTTATTTTTTTTTTGTAGTTGATCTATCTCTTTGTGACAGTGGGGTATTGAGGTCCCCCACTACTATTGTATTAGTGCTTATTTGATTTTTCATGTCTGTTAGTATTTGTTTCATGTTGTTGGACACACTAGTGTTTGGTGCATATATGTTTATGATTGTCATCTCTTCTGGTTGTATGGTTCCCTTTACAAGGATGTAATCTCCTTCTTTGTCTCTCTTAATCAGTGTTGATTTGAAATCCACTTGATCTGCAAAGAGGATAGTTACTCCTGCTTTGTTTTGGGTTCCTGTCACATGGAGTATTGTTTTCCACCCTTTAACTTTCAGTCTGTGAGCTTCTTTTTGAATTAAGTGTGTTTCTTGTATGCACCAAATTGTTGGATCTTGCTTCTTGATCCATTCTGCCAGTCTATTTCTTTTGATTGGTGAGTTGAGACCATTAACGTTGATGGTTATAACTGATATGTATTGACTTATCATTGTCATTACTTTTTCTTTTTGTTGGATTCTCCCCCTTTGCATTTAATTTCTTGTCGTGCCGGATGGATTCATTCTGCTGGGCTTTCTGGGATTGTGATCTTTTTTGTCTTTTCCTAGGATATTGTCTAAAATTTTTTGGAGTGCTGGTTTGGTATTCATGAAGTTCCTAAGGTGCTCTTTGTCATGAAAGTATCTTATTTCTCCATCAATTTTGAAAGATAGTTTTGCAGGGTACATCAATCTGGGTTGGAGGCTGTTTTCCTTTAGGGCTTGGAATATGTCACTTCAAGCTCTTCTTGCCTTGAGGGTTTGCGCTGAGAAGTCTGATGTGATTCTAATGGGCTTTCCTTTGTATGTGATTTGTTTCTTTTCTCTCACTGCTTGTAGAACTTTGTTCTTCTTTTGGGTTTCTGGAATCTTAACTATTACATGCCTATGTATAGATTTTTTTTTGATCATGGCTAGTTGGAGTCCTATATCCCTCACTTACCTGTATGTCAAGTTCTTTTCTCCTGCTTGGGAAGTTTTCTACTGTCACTTCTGTGAACAGTTTTTTTATGTCGTGTGCACGCTCTCCTGTTTCTTCATTGACTCCGATCAGTCTTATATTATTCTTCTTTGCATCATGTAGCAGCTGCTGGGTTGATTTCTTGTGGTTCCTTACTATTTTAAAGAAATTTTTCTTTTCCTGGTCACTAATTGCAATCTTATCTTCTATATCTGAAATTCTGTCCTCTCATTGGCTCATTCTGCTGCATAAACTTTAAATGGAGTTTTTAATCTCCTGGAAATCTGTTTGCATCTGTTTTATGGATTCCACTTGTTTCCTGTGTTGGGATTCCATCATGTTCCTCAGATCCTCTATTTTTTAAATCTGTCTCCTCTCTAGATTTATTAATCATGTCTTGCACTATGGGCACAATCTCTGCTATTATCTGAGAAATTATTTCTGATTTCATTTTTCCCAGATCCTCTTTTATTGCCAGTTCAGGGAGTCCAGGTGGTTGAGTATCAGATGTTTGCATCTCGTTTCCCTTTGGGGTTGTTCTAGGTGATCTGGGAGTCTGGTTTTGAGACTTATTTAAATTTCTTCTCATTTCAACATGGGGAGGTACACAGGGGGCGATGTGTGCTGTCGGCGCTCACGCAGCTCACCTCCTTGTCACGCGGGGTGGTGGTACGGTGGCCTGGAAGGTTCATGTCCTTTGCACTGGGGACAGCTCTTCTCCTGGGCACTGGGGGCAGTGGTATGGCTGCCTGGAAGGTTCACCTCCTTTGTGCTGTGGGGAGCTCTGCTCCTTGGCACTGGGGCATGGGTTGCTTTTGATGACCGGCTTCATGTGCAGAGCACTGGGCAGTTTTGCTCAGATATGGAGAAGGAGATGGTTGCAGGAGATAAGCACAGCGAGCAGTAATGATGCTGCCCTTCATTGAGCTCTCAATAGGGCTAGCCATGGAACCCAGGCTTTATGTCCTTATTGTGTCGAATCTGAGCATTTAGATGTGGGTACTACCGTTACCCCAATTTACAAATGAGAAAACAAATATTGTGAGGTAGAGTACATTGCTAAAGGTGATACTGGTAGCTCTGTCTGGTCCCAGAGCAAGTGTTCTTAACCACTCTATTACTCAGGCAAGCCTGTGAAATGTAGGTGTAGGAGATTATGTTTACTTTTGAAACTATTTTTTTGTATGCATTCCAACAACTTATACTCCCTTGTCCCTTGTTTATTTATTTGTTTCTTAGAAATTTAAATAGTTTGTGCTTTTTGAAATGTTCTGGTAGACCCTGGCAGACCCAAAGCCCAGAGGAAATAGTTTCTTGTGAATAAGGAAGGGCATGCCTATCAGGTAGATGTGGTGGTTTTCTAGCTGGGGTGCTGATAATGGAAATACAATTTTTAACATTACCTTTTGAAGAACTAGCACCAAGTTTGGAAGCTGATTCTCCTTACAGAGATATAATTATGGTGAGAAAGGAGACTTCTCAATGTTATTGAAAGATTCCCTATGCAGGAATATATTTCTGGGTCCTGAAAATGCAACTCAATATTTGGTTCTTTTTAGCAGCTTTCTAAATTTAGCCTGTATGATTCACCAAGTCGTAAGCTTGTGTGTGTGTGGTGTGCATGTACACATATGTGTGTAAGAGGATGGAGGAAAGTGCTCTTTTTACTGGTGTGCATGATAAAGTCTAACCCTTGGATAACCTCTTCACCTTCTTGATTGATTAAATATATGCTTTCATAGTGTACCCCTGGGTGTAGACCAGCCAAGGGACATATTTATTATTTACAAATAACTCTCAGATGGATAGTTTTCTGTTTATTATGGGTACTTTTCAAAAACATGAATTTTTCTCCCTTTAAAAGCACCTCAGTTAAAAAAAATGCTGGCAGCCCTAAGGTCACAAATGGGTGGGATTTTGGTAGCAGGTACTTACTTTGCTCATAGCTGTTCTTTCTTTCTTTTTTTTTTTTTTGGTACTGGGGATCGAACTCGGGTCCTTGTGTTTGCGCAGCAGGTGGCGAAACCACTGAGTTAAATCCCCGGCCCTTTTTCTTTCTGTGACTTAATAAACAAGATCATGGCTGTGCTAACCATTGGATCCTTTGCCCATAATACTCTCAGAAAACTTGAGTAGCTCCCAGTGCTGATCTAAAAAGCCAGAGGACTGTGATGTGAACCTCCACTTTCTTTTACGTTATCGCTTCCTTGTCTTAATTACTGTGAAATCTTTATTCACATGAAGATAGTTTAAAAGCAAACATTTACCATGATAGGATTTTGAGGAGGTCTGTGGTTGAAGGCAATGCCACCCATAAAAGAGAAAGGAGAAGAAAAAGGAATCCATTTAATACAAAATAACTAGAGGGGGAGAAATCACTCAAACTTCATTATTGATGCGTTCCACAAAATTAGTGTGATCTTGTGGGAAGAATGTTTGAGCCACCCACAGCCCTGAATATTCTTATTGGGTAGATGTAATAATAATGTGCTTCACATTGAACTCTGCCGACAAAGCAGGCAGAGATGGAGAGACCCCATCGTAGGGCTGTCATTCCTGGCCCTGGGAGAACCCTTCTCTTCCCTCCCACTCTGAGCAGGGAGAGGCTAAGCCTGGCCATTAACCCATAGGTGACCCAAGTAGAATTTTCTGTCCCAGGGATCCGTTGATTGCCAGGTATAGCTTTGTGGTAATTCTAGCATTTGCAACCCAGCAATTTGAACCTTCTGTCTACTTAAATGATGATTTTACATTGTAATGGTTCTACTAAATCCTTTCGCTTTTGCTCCATAGCCGCTGTTGTGACAAGAAAAGCTGTGGCAACCGAAATGAGACTCCTTCAGATCCAGTGATAATTGACAGGTAGGGACCACTCTCCTTTTACTGGACTCTTATTCCTCATTGTAATGAAACACCTGCCTTGTGGCCAAAATTTGCCTGTTGGTCACGATTTATGCTGCGCCGACGGATTGTGATTCCTGGGAAAGCCATATGGAATTTTCTTTGGAAGCCTTTTTCTGGATTACTCCGGTTTTGTGTCTGACTCATGCTCCTAAAGGAATATTTTTTTCATTTCTGACTTTCTGTGGCTCAATCCTCACGCTGTGCCAGGAAGCTTCAGAAATAAAATAATAATAGTTTGTGATTTATGAAATGTGGTTGGGTGCTTATAAATATTTAACTTTTATTTGAAAAATGTTTGAATCATTATCACTTTTAGCTACAGTAGTTCTGTTGGATGTAATCCATCTACATTTTAAGGTTTTATTTATGCATAAAAGCAGTTTAAAGAGATCTGTGAACCAAGATTTTCTACTGTTATTTCCTGGGTTTGATTGCAGCTCAGACTGTATTGTAACTTGATTAATTTATCCTGCTTGTCTTAATTATTGTGTTTTTAAACAGATCCATATTACTAATCTGACATGACCAAGTAAATCACTATAGAACAATAAATCTGTTTTAGTTGTTCAGAGCAATTTTGAGTCAGTGTGTGCACACATTATGCAAAGTTGCATTCCAAATATTCATTTTACATTTTAATTGTTGAAATTCATTGTATAGAAACATGTATGATAAACCATTTGTTCCATAGCATTACTCATTGAGAGTTAAATGGCCTGGAAGCTTTATAGATATTGTCAATCGTCAGCTAGGAAAAGACCTAGATCCTCTACTAGCTGGAGAAAGTCTTGCAAATAAGACTGACTGATCTTCTCATTGAGGGAAGTCAACCAAACAAGTCTCTTTTGGGGTTTTGGTAATATTGATTTTTGACAAGAACAACAACACCCAAGGAAAAAAACCCCGCCTTTCAAATTATTCAACTGTTTTGGTCTTGATTTATCATTTTTTTCAGCTAAAGATACAAGCTGGTTACTTTGCTTCATCATATTCAATGTCAAAGATGATTGATTTTGACCTATGTTCTTCTTTATGCTTTAACCTAATATCGATTGCCAAGTAGTTTTATAAAAGTTATGTTTCCTTTGGATATTTTAATTAAATATCTCTCACTAATAGTCACCAAAATACACTTTTACTTGATAGCACTACAAATAAATTGATTCAAAGTTAAAAGATGGGAAAGTTTAATGCACAGTGACATTGTATGCTGCCTATAAAATTAGGATAGCATGTTTATCTGTGAGAGCAGATATGACATTCATGTAATTGCTTTTTCTGCAATGGAAGATAAGTCTTCAAGTGAGTAAGGTCAAAAATAAATATAACCTTTATGTTATTTGTTTCATTTAGATATACCTCTTCAAAATACCGTTTCTTATTTTAAGCTAGTTTTTTCTTATCCGTTTATTGAAAAGAACATATTCTGTTCAAGGGATCAGCCCAAATAGTCCCCAGAACTTTAAAACTATAAACATTTTGTTCTGCCACACAGTTCCTTTTGGTTTAAATGGTGACAAGAACCTTACTTTGCCACCCGCAATGAAAACACGTTTTTGCTTGTGAATGGGTTAAGCTTTTAAGTTCTTTGTTTGGTTTTAAGCCATGACTCTGATACAGAAGGTTGACAGGACTGTGGTTTGAATAACATTTGATTTTGACCTGTTCCTGTGGATTGCAATGGCATAAGGAACTTGACTCAGCAGCGCTGTAATTAGCCCAGTTCGTGTTTTTGAAACAGGATTGTGTTACCTGGATTGCATTAGTGGGGCTTCTATTGTTGCCGCCTTGCATCTGTCCCCGTAGGGTACTTAAAACCTTTTTCTTGGCTGTGGTAGTTCAAACAATTTAGGCAAAATAAGTATGCACTTTATGCGGTTGGTGGCTTTAGAGATATTACTCTTGACATTTATCCTTTTCTTCCTCCCTTTTGGTTGCACAAGTAGAAAACAGTGTGTAGCTAATTGTGGTCTCTTTGGATAGGAGTACTTTAAAAACGGCTGAAACGTAGTGCGCGTGCGCAAGTCCCAGCATCTGTTTACCTGCTGGTTGTCGCCACTGTCTCACATGAACTCTCTTTTCATGCAGTGTTACCAGTTCATATGCAAAACCCCATTTAGATTTTTATTTGCATCTGGGTGTTCAGAATTCAGTTGTCCTTCAGTCTGCCAAAAGTTTTAAAAACTCTAGTTCTGTCCATGCTGATACGTGAAACTTCTATTTTTATCAAGAAAAGAAAATAACAAGAAAAGAACTTACATAAGGAAGGGCAAAATAGAAAAGATTTTTCAATTTCATGAAATTGCTATAAAGGAAAAAAAGAAACGATGGCAGCCAAGTTTGAATTTCATAGTTTCTGATTTCTGATTGCATAATACCTGTTGTGTGCTTAGAGTTTGATTTGCTTTCAGATTTATGAATGCAAATCCCTGAATATTTCATAAAAACAGGCTACGGGGCCTGCATTCAGTAGTAATAGTGATTATTTTTACAAGATGCATGCAATTTGCAATTTGAGAGCTAAGAGTACAGTCTGTCTTGACCTTAGGGTTCAGCATAATGTTAACAGCCAGTCACCTTTTGGACATCAAGACAAGATGTCTTAGCTCCTGTTGCACATCCTTTGGAATCTGGAAGACCACTACTACGTTATCAGTCGAAAGACTTTCCACAGTGGTTATTCAGGAAAACTATTTATAGGATAGATAGACCAGGCTTTCTGGTGATACGACAATGATTGTATTAACAAGCTATTTCTGTGTCAAATGTTGGCCATTATCTGCTTCCAGTGATTGGGGAACATCGTCTTGACATATTCTACCAAAAGGTGGAATCAACAGATGCATACCATAACTTAGAAAATGAATTTCTACTTCCGTCTAGCAACATGCAACAGATTAAGAAAAGTATGACCCAAATTCTTTTTTACAATTATGACAATTTGTTGAGTTACTACAAAAATATTCACAGGAAAACTGCTATAAAACGTAGAAAGTGCATGTTTGGAGTTGACTCCTCAGTTACATTTCTGCTTTATGCCAATAAGCTTGATTAAGAATTATAAAACACAGGCTGTGCCCAATGATCCAGCTATTTGGGCTGTCCAGACATGGGGAAAAGTCAAATGTGTTATGTTTAATAGCTGATGACCAGGAACTAATAACAGCAAATTTCATTATCACTGAGGTAGAGGGCTGTGTGTGGTAATTATTGTTAAAGTAAAAAGCAAAAAATAACTTCTAGTTATTGAATTAAAGTGGAGATTGATTTAACATAGTCAGACACTAACTCCCATTTGAATTTAAAAGGTTTGCAATAAAATTCATATTTAGAAATTGAATAAATTGTAGTTTTATTACTACATTGGATATCCTTGTGTCCTAACCTTTTTCTTTGGAGTTATCTTAGTTCAATAAATAAAACCTCATTAAACTATTCCCATTTCAATGAGTTTATTAAATTTTGCAGGAGTAATTAGCATAAGCTGTGCTAATTTTTCTGGAAGACTAATGAGGGAAGTTCTTAATTAGGTTTACTTTGTAAGAATCAGAAAAGATGATAAGGACAAAAGCCACATAGGGTAGTCTGGACCGGGAACCCAGTTTTTCTGAGTTCATAAAAAGTCTTTCACATTCTATATGGAAACTTCTTTATAAATTCTTGAACTACATATATTGAGTGAGAACATTAATCTCTATCTAGTTAGTTAGAATTACCATCCTCATTTGATTTGGTTCATAAAACTTCATTTTTCTAAGCTATCTTTGATGACATGGATGAATACAAGTCTTTCAAAAACATTTCTTTCTCCAAATTGTATCATTGTTTTCCTTTTGCATAGAGTCCTAATGTTTTTGGCTACTGTATGTGGGGTAGGTAGAAGCTCAATATTTGCTTGTTTCTTCAATTTAGCATCAGTGTGATTGATGAAATAGATTACTAAGTAAGGGGGGACAAGAAGGGCCCAATTCTTCAGGTCCTTGTAGTATGATCTTTAGATGTTAACAAGTGTATTTTTCTTTTCCTGGATAGAATTAATAAAGGATGAAATTCCTTCCCAAAGTTTGTACTCCTAGCTTATGTGGATTTAGACTTAATTCTTTCAGGATATACTGTGGCTCAAGTAACCTACAAGCTTTGGGTTCCTCAAAGCCAATATTTAAAACATGTATTTTAAGGCCCATTATTAATATACCTCTAACAATTTGGAGTTTGCTTCTTATATTCACAGATTTGCCATATCTTTCTTTCCCACTTAGAAGAATTTCTGTATCTCTTTACAGCTATGGGATGTAGATCTTGACATGTGATATTAAAAGAAATACATGAATTTTATAATGTGAATATTCTAGTCTGTTTGGAATTACTTTAGGCTCTTAATAAGAGAGGTGCTCTTAATAAGAAAAATTGGAGAATTACAGAAGAGGAACCTATATTTGTATTTTCCAGAATTGTTGAAAAATCACTCACATGTAAGTCACTTTCATTTAGCAAATATGAATTAGATTTGTGTTATGATTATTATCTGAAATAGAATGTTCAGTAAGGAAAATATTAGAGTGCTCATTTTACCTGATGACTTTACATGTTGTACATCATTCCAACAGAAAACTTTAACCATGCTAGGATTGTTCAGGGAAAAAATTTTATTAAAAACTCATTGTAAGACGTAAACCTGCAGTGCTTAGATGTTTCAGAAAAGTGTCATGTTGTTTTATCACCAAGCTAGTTTTCTTGACTAAATTGATCTCAATGTATTTATTTAACATATATGCCTATCTGTACAACAGGAGAATGACAATAGTAAAACTTTAGACTTAGGATATATATGTGTATTTTTCTTTTATCATTGGGAGGGGGTAGAGTGGGATATAAATTCCTCTAAAAGCTTGAAGGCATTTCCTTCTGTTTTTTTATCATCAGTGGTAAATCCCAAAATTCATTAAAATATTTTTCTTTTTTGTTTTCCATAAAAATAAAATCCAACTAATATGAACCTAAAGACGTACTTTTATTAATGTTGCAAATAAGACTTTTAGTCAGAGTTTCACGACTTCATTTCATTAATCTTTCGACTCTTATTATTTTGGTCTTGCTCTAATTTTTAGAAGGCCCAACCACCAAACATAATCATTCTGCACAATACACAAACAACTGTCTGGGTCATGAAGAACCAGAGATGTAAATGCATTTCTCAAAGCTCTGTTAAACCTTTTTAAACTACCTGATTTCCTAACCTTGACTGCTCAGTTAAAATAAAAGGAAGAGGAATTTACTTTTAAAAATTTCCCCAGGCAGGATAATTGCTGTCCTTTTGGTTGCTTTGAGAGGTTTGCATTTTTCAAAAGTTGAAAGCCAGCATCAACACAGAACATGAATTTAAGGTTGTATATTACCCCTAGTGTGCTTAAACATTTGTTTTCTCATTGGTAATTCTTATGTGATTATTAGCAATGAGACTTATCTGAGCAAGTATCATTCTAAATTTTATCACATATCAGATAATGCCATTCTAAATATGAGATGAGCCTTGTACATTTGTGTGCAGTATGCTACTGTGATAAGAAAATAACTAATACAATAAGCTAATAGTCTATATTCCATTTGCTATCAGCTATTCTCAAATACACAGTCAGGATACATTAAAATGCATTTCAAATATGCTGACAATATATCATAATGCAAAGTACTTTTACATGGTATAATACTACTGCAGACACTGTATAATGAGTAACAGTGGTTTTCCTGTAATGGAAATAATGGCAGCGACTTCCAAGAAATGTTATTTAACGGAGCTTTAGAGAATCAGCAATATGTATGTATAACATGGCCTGAGTGTCCGCTCATGGTGTGGGTTTATGTCTTGTGTCATCATAACTTTGCCTTTGTAATAGTTCTGGAAAAATACACATAGAAAAGCAGTGCAAAGTCCCCTGTGTGTCATAGTAACAACTTGGCGCAATTTGTGATGCTAGCATATCAGTGTATTAAACATGCTTTTACTTTTCTAAAAGAAGTTGATTAAAATTGGGGCAAAAATATCCACAAGTACAGCTCTCTGTTAATAAGAATTCTCCTCATTTCCCCTACTATGAGGCCCCAGCCAAACCCTCTAGTAAAAAAAGATTGTAAAAACTCCATTCAGAGGTTCTGGCCTAAAGAGGTGGTACTTTGGTGATTTTAATTTGCAGTGATGTTATCTAAAATAGCCTGCCAATTCTTCCTTCTCATGCCTGCCCTGCCCTGTGCCTATCCTATTCCTCTCTTTACAAATTTTGTAACTATACACTGTCCAGGAAAATATAAAACTGACCCAATACTCCTATTGCAGCCATTGGAATATGGTGAACAGTACAGGTTTGTCTTTAGTTGCTTGCTGCCTTTAAAGGTGTGCGTAGATGAAGATAAATCTCCCTTGCAAACCATTTCTCCTGTTACAAGCCTTTGTCTGGAGCAAATGGTTTTAACATTACAGTACTTCATATAATAGAACTTTAATTGCCCTAATCCTGCTAAAGTGTGACACTGAGTGTGTGTGTATGTATGTGTATGTATATTTTGCATGGGGAAAGGAGAGGAGTAAAAAAAACAACCTATCATATTTTCCTTGAGGGGGGCACTCATGGTAAATGATGTAAACTTAAGCGATTCTTGTGAAAGACAAGCCATTGATGTTTCATCTTTACGTATGTATTCCACTTTCAGTGGGAACAGAATGGTCTTCAGTATGCTTTGGGAATTTTTATTTTTGAAGGTGAAGTGCTTGCCTCTAGTTCCAAACATGCCCCAAAGCCCTACTTATAATGACTTAACTAGACAATCTGGGAAATTATATAGCTCAGACCCACACAATAACCTCCAAAATGGCACACGGTAACTATACCGTCCTGCTAACTGTTTGAGGCACACTAGTATTGTAATATAATATAAAGTAATAATGTTAGCCAACACATCTTTAATAAGATATTGTTCGTGCCTTTGCCATATGCTACAGAGCTGCCTCTCACTCGGTGGACCTTTTGATTCCTCTCAATAAGATTATTTCAAATACTCTAATCCTGAATCATTGACATGAATACAAAAGCCTAGTGACATCTAATAGATGCCTCTTAGCTTTGCTTTTCCTCTTGTTCCTTCCCTTTTTCTTCTCTTTTTACCTGACAAAAAGCTTATGGACACTTGGGCTCTGTCTCTCAGTAGCAGCATGGGGGGCTCCTCATGAAATATAAAGGAGGAAAAAGGACTGACAGAGGCCCGATAAGCTATAGAGTGAAGGGCCATAGATTAAAAGTAAATGCCAGTAAATCCTACTCTGCACACTCACTTGTTCTTTTATTGTTTTCTTTAACACTTTCAGTGCTAGGATGGGGAAAAGTGAAAATAGTAATCAAAGTGCACATGGGCGTTTTTAATCTGGATATGATCACTGTACATATTTTATAGGACTTTGGCTAGATTCTTGATTTTTGATTCATTTAAAGGTGGCAGTGGTGGTGATTTTAAAAACATTGTGCTTTTCATCAGTATTAAGAATTCCTCAAGAACAGAACTTCTTTTTTGCTCATTTGCTGTTCAATTGACCAAATATTGATACTGTGCACGGAGCTGGGTAAGCGGGTGAGTAGAAAGAGGTTCTCTGATGGGTATGAGCACTGAGGGCTCAGGATGTGACATTTTTAAGGTTAAAATAACTTTTTCTTTTCTTTTTAAATCAATAATTGAAAACGATCAAAGCAAAGTGTTAGGATATCTTGTTTCATGTTATCAGCTGCTTCTGTTTCGCCTGGTTTCCTCTCTTAGGACAATGAATGTTCCTCTGGGGCTGGACAGTGTGCACTGACATAGACCCTAAGCTTCCCTGAGGCCTGACATTTTTAATGGTCAGAAGGTTGTTCTGTTCCCCACTTTTCCAAAGCCACCATGGTAGCTTAAAGCGCTCTCTCTCTTTTTAAAACTCTATTTGCAGACCCGATAACCACACTTCTTGTAATTTATTTATTATTGTTCAATGAGTAAACTATTGAGACCCTTTTAAAAATATGCTTCCCATTCATTAGTATTCTGATCTGTTAGCAATAACTTAACATTTTTTTTTAATACCTTGGATGCACTGTTGGGTGAAGTTCCCTCATAACATGGGAAGTTAATTTGAAGAGCTCTGGACCTGTCTCAGGTTCGGTTACTTGTATACACATTCTCATTACAAAGACAAAAAGGAAGATAAAAAGTGAGCAGTGTCTTTTATTTACTGGAAAGTTCTCTAGAAAAATGTTGGTTAAACATTCATGTGGTTATCTTTAAAGCTATTACCTACAGTGGCAAAACCCCACATTTTCCTGCACAATCTTGGTGTTTCTTAAAGCCAGATTCTAATCTTGGATGTGTGGCATACATCTCAGAATATCTTCAGAAATATTAAGTTCTTCTTTCTATGGCCATAGGACTGTGAGCATCCTATTCTGGTTGTCCACATACTGTCATAAAAACTAACATCCGATCCTGACTTATGAACACCTTAAAATGAAACGAACAGAATTTCTGACCACTGGGAATTTAATAGTTACTTATTTCTCCATGGCTCCTGCAAAGTTTTAGAGCATTTTATTTTTTTTTTTGCGCTACTGGGAATTGAACTTGGGTCCTTGTGCTTGCACAGCAGGCAGCGAAACCACTGAGCTAAATCCCTGGCCTCTAGAGCATTTTAAAATATAACATTTCAGAGAATTCTTTTCCTACAGATTCTGTTTGACAGATCTGCAAACTGAGGCATTTGCTATGTATCTTCTAGCCTAACCCCTCACCCACCCAGAAAAAAAAAGCACTAGTTGTAGTATTTCATGTCTCATTTATCTTACTTTTCTTGGTATCTACAATTAAATTTCTATGTCTTATTCTAAACTCATTTACCTATCTAGTTCTTTTAGTTGCTTCCACAGTTAACTTTTGGGATTAAGAAATGACAATAATATGACATATCAATTGTTTTACCTATTGCTGGAGCAATGTTTTGCATTCATGGGTCCTCATTTATTTTTGATAAATGAACTGCTTTTGTATTTATTTCATTGGGAAAAAACAGGTGCTAATCCAGAGAGAAGTCTGGAGAAAGATAGTATGATAGAAAAGTCATCGACCTTGAATTCTGTTGTCTGAGGGATCAAATCCCTCCACTGCTACTTAGGATCGGGTGCTCGGTTTTCCCATCTTCAAAATGGAAAGAACATGTCTCATCTTCAAAATGGGAAAAGTCCTTTCTCTCTCTCTTTCTCCCTTTCTCCCTCCCTGCCTCTCTTCCTTCCTTCCTTCCTTCCTTTCTTTTTTTTTTTTTTTGTATCAGGGATCGAACTCAGGACCTTGCTCTTGCCAGGTGGGCAGGGCATCACTGAGCTAAATCCCCAGCCTGGAAAAGTCATTTCTATTTTGAAGGATAGTGAGGATCAAAATAACTAGCACTGGACTTGGCATATATCAGGTGCTTAAAATCAGGTCGCTCTTGCAGTTTGAACATGATGTACACAATGTAGATTGCTATTAATGTGATCATTGCCGTGGAACTTTCTTATAAGCACACTTAGCTCACTGAAGTTAATCATGGTAGCTAAGTCTGCTTGGATGAGGAGTCACTCATTTTGTTTTTGTTTCCACAAGTACTTATTGAGCTTTTATTATATGCTATGCACTGTTTTCAGGATTGGCCAGATAAGCTGAAGAGTAAAAGGTCATAGATTAAAAATAAATGCTAGTAAATTCAGACATATCTCCAGATCCAGAGATATGTTTCCTGGCCTCATAGTACTTTCTCAGTGTCCCAGAGTTGGAAGAAAAAAAGGAATAATAATAAGTGTAAATGAAGAATATATTGCTTCAAAAATACACTATTTCAGACTGGGATCATGGTGTACAAAAAAGGTATCCTCAAGTTGAAGTGCCTGTTTGCTCAGAGCTGGTGGGATTGAACTTTGGCAAACTCCCTGAGCTCACTGCACTCCTCTGAGGCAGTCCCTATGTCATGGAAGACTGCAGGCTGTGGAGTCAGATTGCCTCTGATCAAACCCTAGCTCCACCAGTATAACTGCCCTAAGTCCCAGTTTTATCATCTATAAAATGGGGATAAGAGTAGTAGTTCCTCCTTTAGAGGGTGGTGGTGAAGACCAAGTAGGTAACATGTGGAGAATTCTTAGAACACTCCTGACACATAATACAGATTCAGTATGCTGTGATGGTTATTTTTAAAATAAAGGCTGGAGTGAAGAGAGCGCTAAAATCCTTTCCAGCTATGGCATCCTAATTTATGTTCCTTACTTATTGCTGTACCTAGTGAGGCAGATGAACTCTTTAGAAGGTAGTCTGTGTGCCTAAGAGGGCAGTGACTGGCTGGCGGCGGTGGTTGGTGCATATCCCCAGCACTTAGCCCAACACCTCGCCTGTGTGTAGTAGCTGCTTAGAGTATGTTTTTGTGAAATGAAAGTAAGAATTAAAGGAGCTAGAAATGCAGTTGTTGAATCTAATATTCTCAACTCTTTGCCTAGAGACAGGCTTGTTATAGCTACACAATAAAGTGCAATGGCATTGCCATTAAAGAATGATGAGAAACAGAAAATGTAAGATAAAATATTAAATTTGTTACACTTAAAAATGTTAATCTTCACACGATTACCATGCAAATCTCATAGCCTGTTTAATTGATCAAGTAAATCACGGAGCCGACAAGCAAGTGAAAAACCCTGCTGTTGACATTCTCACAAGCACATTTTCAAGAATGTGTTCTGTTAACTAGTATGTCTCTTACACATGCTAACAGACATTTAAAAAACACATGTATGTCGCATATTTAGCAAGGCAGCCTATTTCAGAGAGTTTGGGGGGAAATTAGATTTTTTTGTAGGGGCAATTCACTGATCTCCCATTGTTATGTCAAACATGATATCACTGTTGAGAGAACCCATGTTTAAGCAGAGCCTTTGTTTTAGGTAATTTTAGAAAACTTAAGTCATCATTTTATTTCTTTCAGGCAAATATAGTTTTGACAAGCCGCTCTGGTGGCTGAAGGGTTAATAAATCCCCCCCCCCAATCCTCCCAACCCCACCCCCAATCCCATCATGTGCCTGGTTGATTCTGAAAGACGGGGCTTGAAGT
The DNA here is from genome assembly GCF_053883595.1 of Heterocephalus glaber. Lineage (NCBI taxonomy): Eukaryota > Metazoa > Chordata > Mammalia > Rodentia > Bathyergidae > Heterocephalus > Heterocephalus glaber. Next base: position 29,766,427 of record NW_028258377.1, read on the forward strand.
TGCCCACAGGGCATCCCTCTTCCCAGCCTTCTCCAAGGCCACCTGGGCAGACAGGAGCTTGCCTTCTGTCCTTAGGACACGAAATCCAATCAGGCGCCTGGTCTGCCAGTCTCTCTGACCTGTGAGCTGGGGAGAGGAGGAAAGCAGAGGCGCTCACACTGGATAAGATGCATCTTTGTGGCTTTAGGGGGCTCCTGTGTCTACTGGAGGAAGGAAGTTCTCCCTTATTTTCCAGATAAGGTGTCATTCATGAGAGCAATGTGCTGAACTAATCAGGTTAATTGAGAGGCCCTGAATGTCCACAATGAATCCATCTCTTCTTGCTGTTAAAGGCAGATAGTGCAGACAGACAGCTTACATGTATTTTTGTTTCTCCTCAAAGCTCATGAAATCTGTAGGCGGGCAGAGAACGTAGGCTTAGCCGAAAGTCACTCAGGCTATCTGAGCACAGATTCTTATTGTAGAACAGTGTAGCATTAAAAAATAAAATACAACGAAATAACGAGCTCTTCTTGAGGTGGAAAGATGGAGTGGCTCTGAGTGTCTGATACTGTCTTTGTTTTTTAATAGGTCAAAGACAAAAAAAAAATAATGTCCACATTTCAGATCAGCTAGAAAAGACCGTTCATTGGAGAATTCAGATAGATTCTTGCCTGGCTATTTTATATAAGATTGAAACTTTAAAAAAATCTCGCTGTGTGTGCTGTGTCTTCAGTGACAAGTAGTTTCTCTCACCACATTTTGATTCTTGGGCTTCCAAGTGGGACCCTGGGGGCTGTGGCTGGTCTAATCGCATCCCCGGCCTCCTCCTGGAGCAGCCTAGTGGAGGGGAAATGAAGCCAGTTCACCCGAATTCCATCCAGGCCGGGTTTCCTCCTCCCTCTTCTCCACTCAAATGATTTGTCATAGTTTAATTTTAAACACTATCATTGACTATTCTTTCTACCCCACCTCTTTCCTCCTTTTTCTTTTTTTTTTTTTTTCTTGGAAGTTCCAGGAATGACTTTAATTGTCTCCACAATCAAATTCTCGTTGCTGTCTCCGTGAAAGTGTGTAGTCATAGATTGCAGGGATTATTTTCTTTAGCACTTGGGGATAGAGAAACCGGTTGTTTCAAAATGAGAACCAGCTGGTTCCACAGAGCCCTCATTTAATGGGGAGCCACTTTATACACAAAGCCCTCACTCAGGTCAGTCATTACCACAAACCCCAAATCAGCAGTGTTTGGTCTATCACCCTTTATTAAACGTTGAGCGAGGAGTGATTTAGCCGATAGGATAATAGTAATAATTAAAAAAAAAAATCAACACATACCGCATCTTTAATTTTGCCTCAGCTAAACACTCAGGTCTGGAAGGAACATTTCTCAAACTTTAATTGTAGACCTAGTTTACCACGGCTTTCGTGGATGGCTGAGGGGTGTGTGTGCGTGCGTGTGTGTGTGTGTGTGTGTGTGTGTGTGTGTGTGGCTTTAACCCTCTCTAAATCTAGAAAATAAAATTAAGCTCATCTTTCAACATAATCTTTTGTCTGACAAGCGCAGTAGACAGATGAAAGGTAGAGAGCCAAGTTGTGGGTCCCATTAATAGAACCAATTGTAGGACAGAGATAACTGCTGTTATCAAACACCCTTTATGCCATCCTGTAAGCTAAGCATGAGGGTGATACACCATATATATTTTTTGCTGTCTTTCCAGCTTGTAGAAATTGGTTTGTTGTCATACTCTGTTAATCTCTAAAAGCACCAAATTCAATTTGAAATGAGAGTTCTTTCACTATTTGTACAAAATACTTTTGAAGCAGGCAAAGAAGGAAGAAAGGCATAAAAGACATATAAAACCACAGGCGATAGTTATAAGAATGATTTGTTTTTAGAACCCAGCTTGAATTTTTGTAAGATGAATGTGTTTTGGGGATGTACATTTATTAAATCAGAGGTTAAGGATTGAAAAAAGCTTGACACAGTCTAATTTAACCAAATTTAATCTTGCAAATGAGAGCAATTGCTTTGCGTTACTAATAAAAATATGTACCTTTAAAAACATCATGATGCACTCCTTTATGTGAACATTAACACAACAAAATAATTTGAAGAAACAGTAAAGATTTAGAAATTGATTCCCGTAGGGAGTTTGATCAATAAGGTGAGCACTGGTATATGCACTTTTAATTATTTTTATTTTTGGATTTCCAAATGAAACATGATTTGGGTAAAACCTAATGATTTTTTTTTATCAACTATTTTGGCTATATAGTATCTCTTTAGTTCAAACTATAATTATATATTTCCTATATCTGTCTTTTCAAAAAAAATTCTGTGGGTTTTTTAATATAAAAAACAAATAACTGTTATATTTCCAGTCACTCAAATTTGAACTGAATTTTACTTCCTGTTTCAAAGGTCAAGGCAGGCTGACCTCAACAGCAGTGTGGAGGCTGCTGAATTATTCATATCATTGACTTTGTGTCAGCTTCCACATTTGTGGAGAGGGATGTTTTATTCATTTATCTCATTTAGGGTTCTTCTCTGCACCTGTTTCTACCATTAAGTACCCTGTAATTTGCATTTGATGCTAATTTAGTTTCATATCAGCCTGGTCCCCCCTTGTTAATTTAATTTTCTAAGACCCTTTTCATTATAGTAGAACTGTTTTCCTCTTTAAAGCAAACATCTATACAAGTAATTGTATAAACTGCCTTTTAAATAATATCTTTTAGAAGATTCCATCGTTTAATTCCTTAATTCCTATAATTAGCCATGGTTTGATTAATGTTACAAAGGGTTAAATTAAAATGCAGAATTACTCAGATACATACTTGAATAATTTCTTATATACAGCAGTGTTAGCGTTGCAGTATTCTTCCTGATGATTCTCAAAACAGTGTATTTTAGCAGCAGTAATTTGCTTTATTTAGTATGCTGTTGAGTTTACTGATAGTAGTTTCTTTCAAATTACTGTGTTTTCAACATTACTTGTGAAACACTAATTTTTTTCTTTCATCAAATTGCTGATAGACAGTGGCTTAAAGATGTTCCTGCAACATTAACAATGACATACCCAAAATAATTTGGGCAAAATTAAGTCCAATTCCTTGATCTATCATGGAAGTTTGGTATAATGTATTTCAGGACACAGTGTTACATTGTACGTTTCTTCCTCTTCTAACCAAATCTTTTATTTTTGTCTGTGTGCATAGTTAGATTGTCTGAAAATTTAGTCAGCTTCCCAGAAACAGTTTGAGCAAGCTTTCTTTCATTTGTATCTATGGACACCCATTGGGCTACAGTTGCCACCTAGATATTGTGAAAGCTAGAAGTACATTGTTTGAAGAGGCCTCATTGAAATGATGGTGACCTTGGTTCTTACCATGGCCACAGCCCTTGGATGTCTGTCAGGGGTTTGGCAGTGATGAGAAATAACAACTCACATAAGCAAGGTATGCACCCCTTCTGATTGTTGGAAAAAATGCTACCTGAATCCTCTCCTGGGACTGTTTGGAGGATTCTCATCACAAATGGGTCAGTATTCCTTCGAGGAAACCCTAGTGGTAGAAATTTAAAATGAAGATATGAATCACCACATCAAGTTCTAAGATACATGGAAACTACCCAGAAGGAAAGTTGTAGCTGTGGTCAAGTATTATTAAGGAATTCGTGAGCTGAATGTGATCCTTTTTTCCTCGGAGTTGAATTAGTTTGACCCGGGGACAACGAATGGTGCCATTGCTCTGATTCCCAGGAAGCCCTCTCTCAGGTCCACTGAAACTGGAGTTTGAAGAGGGCTTCTCTTCTTCCCTCAGTTATACAGATGATTCCTGGGGACTTTCCCAACACAAATTGGTTATCGTGGAATTGAGAATTGGAACTTCAGATTCTCCAGCAAATAGCTTCATTTGTGTCATTTCTAGGTAGGGCTGAGGGCAGACTGGATATTTCCCAAAGGTTTCTTTCATCTGGGAACTTCTCTGGTGTAACTCACCAAAGTAAATTTTTCTAATTTTATGATTTATTAAGCTAACTTTGTGCTTCAGCTGATGGGCCTAAAATAACATGAGGGTTTTAAGGTTTGGAATATGGGATCTTTATTCACTTACAAAAAATTTACTTACTGCCCCTTCCCCTCATAGAGGTATTCTTTTTCGTTTGAACAAGTCTGTGAGATCTGCCAAAAGTCTCCTTGAGGTTTGATTTAACAGCTGAGTTTAAAAACAATATGGAATATTTGTGGAGCTCTTAAGAATGTGGGGAAGGTTTTCCCACCCAATTCTGGCTGATGTTTGGAATTCCACTGTCAGAATCTTATCCCTTTAGCTAAGAACCTTTGATCTTTGCTAAGATGTGTATAAGTTAGGGAAGAACAACACTTTAATTCTATCACTCGTGTATCTCTTAGAGGAAATAAAGATCTTACGTGGGCTTGCCTCTTTTGAGTGTACAGAAGTCTTTGTTCTACATCATTTTAGTTTCCATGACAGTGCTGGGATTGGCAGGGTTTTTGTACCCATTTCATGGATGTGGACAATGAATCATTTAGTTCAGTCAAGCAAATACATCATCTAACTAGTTTTCAAAGGCAGTTTTTTTTTTTTTTGAAGAATCTAGGTTATTAGAAGAAGAAAATAGGTTTCCATTCGAGCTGAATGGACATGTAGAGATTACAGCCCAGTCCCTTCATTTTATAGATGAGAAAGCTAAGGCCAACAGAAGCTGGGCAACCTTGCCCAAAGCTCTAATTAGCCTCTGAGCCAGGACCAGAAGCCAAGGTGCTGGCTCTGATTCCATGGCTTTTCTGCTGCGATGCTGGGCCATCTGGGTCTTGCTCTGCTATCCATTTCACCTTGTGTGAAATCAGCCTCAGGAAAGGGTACAACTTGTATTGTCTGGGTTTGGGTCCAAGGAAAGCCCTGAGTTCTGTGTCTCTAACAAGGCCTAGCACTGTGCACCAATCACCAGTTAAATGTTTCTCAAGAATTATAACCATCAAGGGGAGGAGGAAGCTACAGAATATCCTGTCTTAACACAATATTTGTAAAAGCTCATGTCCATCATTTATTTGGAATTGTGCTTGTTCATACTACGTCATAGCACTGTGAAAAATGTTTGTGTTTATTGTTAGAGGTATTTCGTCAATGGCCATTTTTCAGTAGAGATTTTAGAAAGGTTCTTACTATTCTGGATGTCTCATCATGAACAATTGTTTCTATTATCTTTCTCTGGAAGGAAAGGACATACATAAGTACTAAACTTGGCAATTTTCAAAGTAAGTACTCATTTTAAAAAAATCACCTTATATTTAAACTTAAAATGTTGATACTAAGTTTTTATTATTAAAGTTTAATAATAAAATAATGAAAGAATATCTTACTGAAAGGAGAAAAAAGTACACTGTATTTCTACCTACTCAAAAACTAGTTTTGTATATGATTCTGCCTAAGCCTTAACAGGTTTCTCACACCTTTTGAGTGACCAGAGGAGGGCAAAAGTCATGGGTAAGATGCTGAGTGAAATTATTAGGCCCTAGCTTCGTCTCAAGCTGAACTGCAGGAAAATGATTCCAAAAGGCAAGGGGCATTCACTCAGTAAGTGACAGGTGCAGGCAGACAGTCAGCAGCTTTTGCACGTTTTCAAGATGTAAGGAAAAGGAGGAAACAACAAATTATCTCAGCCTCTGAAATACATGCTTATCCGACCTGCCTAAAATGATTGACCTGGTCTGGGAAAATTCTGATTTTCCATCGTAGTTCAAAGATGAGACTGAATGTAAGCAAGATCCAGGTTTTTCTTCCCTGCATTCATCCACTATGTGGTCAGTTAGGGCCAATGCTGTAATTTTAAAAAGCTGGAATTTCAAATTTATGTATCTTCTCTTCTCTTTTCTTCTTCCCAAATGGTCATAACCATTCCACAAACTGAATTCCCTTGTGCTCTCAAATCTTTTGATGTCTGCATTTGGAAATAATAATTCTGCTAATCTACAAAAACTGGTTTCAGTTGAGTTTGTTGATCTCAAATAGGAGAAACAAAGGAACCAGCACATTAACTTACTCAATAAATGTTCATGAAGCATTTACTATATAAAATAAATTGTAGCCCTCCTCCTAGTTTGGGAACTGTCTCAGAGGTACTTTGTGGCCCTTCCAGGGTGCTCATACACTAAGAAAATTGCATGTGATATAGAACCCTTTATCTTTTGCAAATCACCACCCGACGCATTGAGTCATTCATCTGTCTCCCAGCGTCACCTGGCCCTTCCCAGGTCACTGTCCCACTTTCAATATTACCCTTTAAAGTCATTCGTTACTCATTAGACTTAGTATAGGATGATGCCCTGTTGTGCTCATTTTTGGTCTTTAAGGTACTGTTACCTACATTCTTAAATCCAAATTTGAGAACACCCTTCTGTAAAGGAGCAAACGTGTTTTGATTCTGTTATGGGCCTGACAAGTTCAATTGCCCATTCTGAAGTTAGATTTTTTTCCATTTCTAATGAAAATAAGAAGCAAGCTGGTGTATAATGCTGAACTAGGACACAGGAGCCCTGCTTTTTAATATAGCCTCTGCTGGTATTTAGATACCCTAGCCTGGGCAAGGCTCTTACTTTCTCTGGGTTTCAGTTTTCCCATTTATAAGATGAGAGAATTGGACACTTAGGATCTTTAAGGTTCCCTGTCTCTTAATGATTTTAATCCTCGAAACATCTATAAACCTGGCCACTTCTGGGATCTGATGTTGGATGGTAGCCTATTATTAAACAATTGCAACCTTAGGACTGAACAACTAGCATCATTCTCAACTACTTTCACTCCTCCTTCATTACCTTGTCCAAGGCACCGGGTGGGTAATAAGAGGATAAAGCAGCTCACAGCTCACCTCTATTGCCAACATGTACCTTAAGGCCAGGGGTTATCGGGAGAGATCGTTAGATGAGGTACCTTCTAAGGCTAATTGAGTTGGTATATTTAATTTATTGGTAGCATAACTTGGGCAATATGGGGAAGGGATCTAGTAAAAAGAAAATTGTAGGCTTGTAAAATGCAAAGCACATGGACCAACACACTGACCTGTGTGAGAGAGTGACCCCCAAAGGCCATCAGCAGAGGCTACCTACATAATGTCCCCATGTGGTCTAACTGGATTCTTCTAGTTTAGAATTATCTTCCAGGTGAAGCAGCTTAAAAGTTGTTATATGGGGGGTATATACTGAGTTAGGCCTAGCACGTGCTCATTAAATAGTTGTTCATTGTCAGCATTCTCCGTTTGTATCTGTACTTTTGAGGTAGGTAATTCCCTTTAAGGCCTAATAACTCTTAGTATACCTTTAATGAAGCTATGAAATTTTATGCTTTGCTAGTGTCTTGGGCTTATGTGTTACAATATAGTACGTATTCCTCAAGAAATGAGTATTTCACAAAATTTTGAATTTTTTGTTATATGGAGAGAGAATGAGAAAACTTTTTCCAGGACAGGAATAAGATCTCTCTCTCTTCTCCTCCCCCTTCTATTTTTTAAATTCAAAGTATTCCAACCTTTACATATAAACACTATAATATTTTGACAGATCCCCAAATAAACAAAGTTGTAAATCCCACGGATAATGATTTTCTAAGAATTCCAAGTAAACGATAAGTCCTCTTAGGATTTCCTGTTTTTCATTTGCTTTCGTTCATTTCTTATTTTATGTCCAATAAACCTTTACTTTAAGCCGCATCAAGTGTTAAGACAAACCAACTGCAGAGTTAATGTATAGAACATTAATTCGATAGAAATGTCCTATAAAACCCAAGAGAAATAAGACTATTAAAAGAAATCCATTTGTCTCTGGAATTTTTATTTAAGTTTATATTAGCAATAATGACTTTGGTTCCAGTGAATTTGGTAACGATTAATGACCAGCAAGTGGTCACTGGCCCCATGGTGCAGCAAGCCTTACCAGTGTGGACAAGCACTGGTCATTTATCCCAAGGAAGTGCCCCAAGGTGCGTTCCTTGTCCTCTTGCCACCTGATTGTAATTTAACCTCTATTTTAAAGGGCTCCTAGGAGCAGAAACACAATGAGTGTGCTTTCAGTATTTTAAAGGGTTTATTTTTGTGATGTAATGCATAATTGGGGATCATTGAATATAACTGTCAAAATAAAGTTGATAATTCCATTCCTTTCATTCTGGGGTTTACTTACTCGTTTTGTGCCTGCATATATGCTGGTCTGTACTGTTATAGCACACAGCCACATAAATGACTTTATTCATCTCTCTCTCTCTCTCTCTGTTGGGGGAGGTGAAAATAGTGCAGAATAAATGATAAATAAAATTTGGATCGAAGAAATTTCAGTCATATTAGTTTTATGTGCAGCTCGTCAAGGATGTAGTTCTGTGATATGTAAGATAAGGGGCTACAGGCAGAGTAAAATTAATCTTCTCCTCGGTTACAGATGACTTGTGTGGCATGGTGATTGGTATTGGCATTTGCATGCTTTATATTTGTATAACTACTGATGAAGATGATAATAACCAACATTTATTAAGCCATAGATTTGCTGAGAATTCTCTCATTTAATCCTTACAACTCTATTTGCTAAGTATTCTTCTTTTCCCCATTTTACAGAGAAGGAAATTAGGGTTCCAGGAGGTTAAATAACTTGCCCAATGTCAACACTGCTTAGTTAATGGTGGAGCTGGGATACCAGCCCTGCCATGCCTGACCCCAAAGATCAGGGTCTTAATCATGACACTGTTCTGCCTCTATATAAAAACTAACATTTCCATTTTCTGAGTGCAGCCTTTAATATATTCATTTAGGCAAATTTCCATCCTTTGCTGGCATAATAGCTATTCCTTTTGTTGGTCATTGCTCCCCTGGGCTTCTCTCAAACATGGTCAGAGGTGCCCTGGACTTTTTAAAGATGGAAGAAAGGCCACATGGCCCCGCATAATTTGACCGAGACAGCTGTGCAGTGGGTTGTCTCATTTAAATTACAACCACAAAAAAGATGTGCCAGGCTTCATTGACACAAAGCTAAGGGCAGGATCACGAAACCGTTTCCTGAACCTGCCCTGGGTTGCTGCCAAAGGTAGGCAGCCCACTCAGCAGCATCTCACGGACCACTGAGGAGGCAGCCAGCTTCACTAAAACAATTATCCCTGCTAGGCCACTCCTAAAGGCTCAAAACTCCAAATTCTCAGAGTAAAGGATCCACTGGGCTCTTCATTCCAGCTTGGAATGACTGACCGAAGCAGGAACTCAAAGACTGTTCATTGAAGAGTTAGAGAGAAAAACAAAGGCACAGCATTTAAAAGGCTGGTGTTGCGGAGAATTGAGAATCGTCTTACAGTCTGGGCTTGGATGGAAAGAAACCCCAATGCTCAGACTGAACACCAGGCCTGGAAGCCGCAGAGCAGGCTTCCCAGATATCTCATAGGACCTGACAGCCCTACCGCTAATACAAAATCTGTTACAAAGTTCCACGTGTGTGTTTTTGCCCTAGTGTTTTTCTGCATCCTCTGGATTAGGGTAGTTTTTACATTGCAATATTTTTCTCTTTGAGATGTTTAGGAGCTTTTCTGAGGTTGTGAAACAGTGACATATGCCTACATGTCATAGGATTCCTTCTTTTTGGGTGGAGTTCTTAGGTTGCATGTTTTTTCTCTGTTAAATTATTTTAAAACATCATGTAATTGTTACTTATTGTTTCCTAAATATCTTTTCCTTCATCTTTCCAAAACTTCATTCACAGTAGGTGCTTTCCACATTAGGTTTGGTTTTTTTAAAATTACAATGTCTTTCTGAAACAAACATATTCACTCTTCCAGAGAAGTCTATAAAAGTGATATAATTTTTTTTTGCATGTGAGTGTATTGTGAGCCTGGGTGTGTGCACGTATGTGTATGTGTTTGCACCATGTAGGTTTGTGTGAACATATTCATGTAATATGACTTCTGTTATAACTATTAATGACCGAAGAACATTTAAGCAAAAAGAAGATGAAGATGCCCCCCTATATGGAGAAAAAAAATTATAACAAATTAATGAGGACAAACTGCATGTGTTGGGCCGTGAATGTGATTGTGTACAACCGCAAATCGGATCTGCAGGGATAGCGGTCCAGAGTGGGAACACCCCGTTTCTCCCCCACCCGCTTTGCCTCTCAGTGGTGGCATTGTGGGGACTCATGAATTACTTCTTACAGTCGGGGCTCCTTGCTATAAATTCATCCATGGTACGGAGCGCTGTGGGCAGCGGAGCACCGAGCAGGGGCAGGCGGTGTTTGTGTTGTTGTTAGAGACACGTAGCGCGTTCCTCCTGAACGGAAAGGCCCAGGCTCCAGTTTGTCGCCAGTGAAAGCCGAAACTCCAGTCGCACATGTGGAGAGGGAGCTGTTGGCCGCCTGGGGGAGGGGCGGCCGGGGTGGGGGTGTAGAGTCCGCCAGACTGGGGAGGGGGGTTGCGGCTCCACCCGGGGATTTGTGTGGGCTGGAGTGGGAAGCTAAGGGGTTAGGGTGAGGGCAAGTAAATAGCTCTGGGGGAACTAGGAAAAGGATGAGAGGATTCCCCCCACCCCATGACATCGCACTACTTGTCTGAATGTTTGAGAGAATTTAAAAAAATTTACCCTTTGTAGTATGACTTCAAAATGATCTTCTTTTCCAGGATATCCTGTGTCTCTTTGGGTGGGTTTTTTCAAGGGCTAGTTCGTTACGAGATGTCTCCTACCCCTTTAAGAGGTAAAAACATGAACAAATGTAAATGCAGAGACTTTAACACTTCCCCCCTTCCTAACATTCATATAATTGCTGTTAAGCCACATTGAAAACCCTGGGGCCTGGTGTTCACCAGGGTAAAGTTACATTTCACAAGCAGAAAATTGACTCACCACTTAGGAAAATTGGCTACCAATTATGTGTCAAAGGCTCTAAAGTCAGACCTGAGGTTTCTTTTTGCCAGAATGTGGAATTAAAAAGAGCACAGGCAACCCAGCTTTGTCCCCCTACCCCTTCCCAGGAGAGACTTGCTCGCTGACTGTATTTCTGAGTTTCTTTCTAAGATTTTTGGGCCCTGATGGGGAAGAGGAGGGCTCCTCCCAGAACAAGCCAGGACCGTGGACCCACCAGAAGGAAGAACAGAGTCAGTCACTAGTCAGAAGTTACTTCATACACAAGTATATTAAAACCATGCTGAGGCCCATGTGGCCACTGTCCATTTTCCTTAGTGCAGTTGGTCTGAGGCTGTAACTGAGGCTCATGGAGAAACAAGAGGCTCCTGAAGACCAAGCCAAACAAGTCAGGGGATGTCTGCTGTTTCTGGCGACTTGGTCATCACACCTATACCTTGTGCCCAGCAGTTCTGAGAACTCACCGATTCTGCTTGTTGTAGGATGAGCCATGTGGCCAGGAGGGACCAATCCCATGCAGAGACGGTGGATGGTCCTGGGTGGAGAACCCAAGATGCAGGAGGGAGAACAAGAAGAAACAGAAACTGAGATACAGAGCCACAGAGACCGGGGCAGAGGAAGAGCAAGGCAGAGAGAAGGGAGAGAAAGTGGAGAGGGGAAAAAGAAAGGAGGAGAGAGCGCAGGTAGAGAACTTTTACCCTGCTATCCCCATTTCTCCTGTATCCGGTTTCTTGACACAGCCCTTGCCTTCTTCCATCCAAGGCCTACTTTTTTGTTCCTGTCAGGGTGGTTTCATCCCCGGTTTTATTTTCAATTCCCTAAATTTAACCTTATTTAGTGCTTCATGTTCTGCCTCTAGAGGGAGAGAAAGAGAAAGCATCAGGACCTGGCCAGTGGAGTGAATTTGTTACCCTGTATTTGAGAGAATTTTTCAGGACAGCCAGGATGCAAAGCTAAACTGGAGACTGTCCCAAGCTGAGCACCCCTCCCCACAACAGGGTGTGATATGTAATAATTTTAGTGAGAAAAACTATCCTCATTTTACCTTCTGGGAAATCTTGTTTCTGTTTGATTCTAACTTTGGACAATTTCCAGAGTTCTCCAGAACCAAAACTACCTTAAATCCTTGATGCTTTTGACAGAAAAGACTGTTTTGTCTAATGGACAGCACTTCTAGGGCTGAGTTTCCCTCACAATATCTAATTTCAACTTAGTTCTGGCAGCTTAGCTGGAACGAAGAAAAGAAAGCATTTGTATTGTGCAGAATATTTAATTCAGTTTTTATTGGGTTAAAACATGTGTATATAAGTTTCTCCTAATTTTTTTCAGCTCAGAATACATGGACACTTATGATTTTCTAATCTCAGCTCAAACGTTTTAAGTGGAATTTTTTTTCTTCCATCATCCTTCATATCTGAGAGATCGTCTCTGGTTTTAAGAATCTTAAAGGCTCCCTCAAGTGATGCTTAATTAGAGAGGGCTTCTATCCTCTAAGTATTTTCTTAAATGTATAATTGATTGTTCAAGGAAGGAAGAGCTGCAGGAGTGGAAATCATACATCATTTCATTATTAATGGCAATGTCTAAATAAAATGCAGACTTTGTCATGCTAATGGATAGCTTGAGTATGTTTAATGTTAAATCAGAAGCATTTTTTTTTTCTGTTCTGGGATCATTTTAGGAAGTTTAAGTAGCATTAAATATATTGATAAACATATTCTTCATATGCTGGACTAAGGTTGGGAAAAAGAACCAAATCAGAGTTCAAAGAAAACAAGGAAACAGTGTGACCAAATGAATAATTTGGGAAACCATATACATGACCTGCTTTTTACTACATGTGAAGAAGCTGGATTTTTACCTGGACTTAATTCAAAAGATGTGTATTTAGCACTTACTATGTACTGTTTCAACAGCAGCATCCTGCCCACAGCTGCTCTGAGAACAGCAGAACTGGAAGTGTGGCTGAATGGCTCTGTTTTCTGTGTGGAATGTACTAGCCAGAATGAGAGAATATTGTGTGGATACTGAAACCGTGGCTTTGACCAGAGGCTGTCCTACTTTGATGTTCCCCCAAAAGTAGACCTTCTACAGGGATTTGGAAGGCAGTTATGTGAGCATGATCCTATGAAGCTGTGGGAAAGAGGACAGTGAGAATAGGTAAGAGCGACACAGGTCCCAGAGGTGAAAAGTGAGTGTGACAATTGGAGCTTCCTGTCTTCAGCCTGAAATGCAGACTGACCTTTCTGCAGCTTCTTAGCTGCTGCGTTTACCCCTCACCAGCAAGCAAGGACTGGAAAGCAAGTTTTAATGGGAGATTTAGGGAAAAATGTGATGGGATTCTGTGAGTTTCCTGAAAGTCTTCGAAAGGGGATCCAGCAGGGGAAGGGATATAGCAGTAATGGAGTATGTGACGCCTGGGTGAAAGGGTTGCGTCATTGTGTGTAGCGAGCCATTTATATAAAGCAAGACATAAGATTCGTGCTTTTTGCGTGTGGTGTTCCACGCCTGTAATCCCAGCACTCTGGGTGGCTGAGATAGGAGGACCACAAGTTTGAGCTCAACTTGGGCAACTGAATGAGGCCTTGTCTCAAAAAAGAAAAAATCTATGCTGCTGAGCTCAGTGTACAAGCGTGAGCTCTTAGTCTCGTTTCTCTGAGTTGCTTATCTTCCTCCTGTGAATGCGAGTTTCCCCTGTCCCTTCGGTTGTGGAGCTTTGGGAATCATCCCAAGTGCTCTGCCTTCTCCTACACGTACCTCACTCACGCTCTCTTTCTCAACTTGTCCCTTTCGTACCAGCCTCACTCACACTACTGACTCCGGCCCTTGCTTCAGATCTGTTTCTCTGCGTGCCCTCGGCCTCTCTAGAATCCATTCTGTGCACATAGGAGCCAGAGCAAGCTTGGAAGATTTCAAGTCTGATCCTGCCATTCTCCAGCCCCAAACCCATCAACGTCTTCTTATCTCTCCTAGGATAAAGGTTAAATTTCTTATTCTTGTGATGTTCCCGTTGCTTTTATCAGGGATGCTCCTTCCTCTTTTTGATATGTTCACTTCATCAGATCCAGGCTCCCTTTTCTTTAGTCCTCAGAGACTCCCTCACTGTTCTCCCCAGCTGGGTCAGGTCCTAGCAAAGAGTGCCGTAAGCATCACGTGTGGCCGGGGGCCACGGCTGTTGGTTCATTGAGTGTTCTGTTCTTTCTGACCCGCACAGTGCCAGACTCTCAATGTTCAAAAATCCAATGAATAGTTGGGTGAAAAGGAGAGTAGCTCGAAGTAGCACGGGGTTTATACGCTGGTTTTTGTGGTAGTGGAACTGGCTTGCTCAGCTTCATGAAAACTAATTGAAGGAATCTCTTCCCAGATCCACTGGTAGCTTGAAATCGTTCATGGTGAGGCTATTTGTACCATGAACTTGGCAAACAGTACAAAGCAGGGCTCCCTCCTCCCTAGTTTACCAGAGTACCACTAATTCTGTCATTCATGATTCCTATCAAATCTTTAGTTTCTCAGACTTTTCTTCCGTATTGCATCTTTGTCATTAGGTTTCTGGAGGGTAGAGAACCCAACTTACTAGACTTAGAATTATCAACCTGTTATGGAACATACAATTCAATAAGCATTTTTTTTTTTTAAGTGAGAAAGAAGCCAACTAGCAGCTTGAATCTCTAGTCACATTGTGTTGTCCATCCTATTTAACTTGCCCCTTGAGAAAGGAATTTTGAAATGTTACTTTGGATGACTTTGGGGCTTTCTCCATCCACCACTTCACTTTTACACATTTTACTCATGTTAGAGAAGCATGTTTTACAAAGCAAGGTTCTTGCCATCATGAACAAACTGATACAGTTAGGTGGATACCTAAATTCCACAGTCAAGCTAGTCTAATTCAGCAAAATCGTTGAAGACCTTTTGTGGGGAGACTCTATTTCTCACATACTAGTATTGCAGAGGCATTCCTTATCCTTAAAAGCCTGTGCACACAGACATATGCGAACAGAGAGCTATCTAATAAGATACCCTAGATGGTAGGGCAGAGTATTGGAGCACCCATATCATTGCTGGGTGACTGAGGGAGAAGTAATATTTGAGTTGGACTTGGAGGGATTTAAGAAGACCTGTAGGGAGTGGGAGCCAGAGGCAAGGGGTCATGTTGGGAAGTTGTGTGGTGGTAATAATCTGGGGACAAAGATGTGTTGGCCAGTCCTGGTGGCAGGGAGAGAGAGGATGGGGAAGAGAGTCAGACTGGCTGTGAGAGGGGAGGGAGAAGAGCATGAAGGTGAATTGCCTGTATCCTTTCTTACCCATTTCTGTTTGTGGTGGGCAGACGAGAGGGTTGAAATGTTCCAAATATGGCTTCTTGATGTTCATGTTCTTTTGACTAATCTTGATGAGACTTTATGGCAACTTTATCTCAAGATGCACAGTTTTAGTAGAAATTGGACTGTACAATGAAAAATTGGATTTAGTCAAACAGCTTTGGACTTGCATCCTATTTCATTGTTCCCGAGTTTCGTTACTGTCATTGTCGGCAACCTAATTTCATTTCTATTTGAATCACTCATTAAGTACTTTAAAATTAGGCATGTAGTAAATTCACAGGATAAGGTATGCAAATGTGAAGCACCCCCTACCCTAGTCCTAAATAAACATTGTGGATTTGTTAAATACATTTTGGAGTTTCAGATAATTTCTTTTATGTAATGATATTGTAGCTTCACACTTCCAATACATCTAGGGTTCTTTTTTTTCTTGTGTTAAGTGCAAGGTGAAAACACAATAAAAATATTTTCATTTTGAGTCAGAAGTAGTGTGTGAAGGAGAGAGAGATGAAGGGAGGGACTGTATACAGCTTTATTTTTCGGTTTTGGTTTTGGCAAAAAAGAATAGTTCCCATCAACTCCACTTGGCTAAAAGAGGCCTCCAGATAAGAATTCCTGAGATCTCTGACTCTTCTCCACATAAAAATTAAAAAAGAAAAAGAAGAAAGTATAAATGATCTGGTCTTGAATGCCAGAATTTAACCTTTGATGTTGACTTTTCGGAAGTTAAATAATAAACCACAATTTCTTTTTTTCCGCTTTTTTTTAAGGACTTACTTTATAAAGCAATCTTACTTTATAATAAAAGGAAGAAAACACAAATAAAAGACATTCAAATATTTTTACAGCTATTCAAAGGATTAAATGTATTTGGTAAGGTCTAAAGTTTATTTAATATTTTCCCTTTCTTTTGAGCCTTTGTTTTTAGCTGTGCTACATTGAAGATATTTTTTCTCCCTTTGGTTTTGTTTATAGAAATCACTAATTTCCTTATGATTCTTAGGAAGTTACTTTAGAAACATGTAGGGCCGGGGATTTAGCTCAGTGGTTCCGGCGCCTACCTTGCAAGCGCAAGGTCCCAAGTTCAATCCCTGGTACCAAAAAAAAAAAAAGAAATATGTAAATACAATGAATGAGAGAAAGGAGATATGGTACAAATGAGAAAAAGAAATATTTTTACAATAACTATGTTCTTTATATTATACTGCTTTGTTATCACTAGATGTTATTGAATAAATGACAAAAAAGTAAGTGATAGGTTGCTTATTGGACTCTAGAAGAATAAACTATATTTAAAATTGTTATATCACATGTATAATCTGTTGTAATGTACATGTTTGCCTATATTTTCTCCCATGTGATTTAAACTGGAAAAGGAGAGGAATGGTTAGTTTATATGTTAAAAATGCGATGAATTTTTATCTGCCATGAATTTGCGTGAGTTGTGTTGACTTCTCCTCTTTTGCATCCCAGCTGGGATCCCCTGTGAAACAGACCAAATTCTTTTTCATAGTTTTGGTTTATTTAATTATATCAGAATTTAATATCTAGATAATAGTCTTTAGTGGTAGATTAAAACAACAATAGCAGCAGCAATAACAACAACAACAATCATTGCAACATGTCCATTAACTTAGGACTCCTTGGAAATTCCCAATATTGTAATTTCTTTGTTGATTAGTACATAGAAGTTTGTCCCAAATGTCCTCCACTAAAATTGTCATCATTTCCTACTTACACTGAGATAAATTTCCCTTAACAAACATTAATGGCTATTCTATGTAGTTAAACATTCTGTTTAATAATTTCTTTATAGGGCACACACAGAACATCATTTTCAGATACAGTAACATAGTTATGATCAATATAGTTGATTCAATAATTAAGTGTTGTATAAAGCCCCTGGGGAATTGTACGAAGTGGTCTCTTCACTCAAAGAACTTCTCACCCAATGTCATTTTTGTGTGATTCAGAGGATACCTTAGTGACTTGCTGTGAAATAGGGTCATAATTATGACTGTCATTTATCATTGTACTGTGACTGTGCAAGTGCTGCTTAATAGAAGATTCAGGATGATAGAATGTAGGATAAATCACATCACCTTCACTTGGAGTAGTATCTCAGTGAGCCAAAGCAGGAGCAGAGAATGGATGCTGGTATTTCCATCTGCAAGTCCTTATGGCGTACGAAGTGTGGTGAGATATTTATGATTTTGTTGTTTCCATCAAGATCTTTAGCAGAGTCCTAAACTTATTTTAGTTTCTCTCTCTCCCTCTATTTCTCTCACTCATTTTTTGCTAGCCATTTCCAGCTGTTTATTTTTTTATTTTGATTTGAGATGTTTAAATGAAAGGCTTAATTTGAATCTGAGTTGTGGTTCTTATCAGATCTGGTTGGAACAATGAGATGGTGATAGCCATTTGAGATTTCCTGGCTATATATTTTGTGCTGAATTACTCACAGTAAGGCTAAGTTTGAAGTATAATTCATCCATTCATTCCGTGAGTACCTACTGTGTGATGAACAAAGACTGTTACAGATTTTGCATAGACTTTACAGTCGAGGAGAGAATCTCTCAAAGAATCTCATAAATGGAGGTGAGGTTACAATTGTGTTAGGCACTATGAAGGAAAGAACAGGAGGACGATATGACATATAGCAGAGGAGAAGCGTTCTCCAGGAAATGATGATCAAACAGGGCAAATATTTTATGTCTACATGCTCTCCTTAGGACCCAGTGTGGTTGAGTAGAATTATTATGGATGTTGGAGTCAGATGGAGAAGGGCTCCAAACCTCCCTGCTAGTAACTTTCTGGTTGATCTAGGTCATGTAGTACCATCTTTTTTGAAGCTTAAGAGTTTTTATCTGCAAACTGTTGAAAGCAACATCCAACCTGCTAATTATTTGGTGTTATAGAACCATTACTTTCTTTAAATGCTTGATTTAATGAGATAGTAGGTGCTTAGTAAATATCAACTATTTTTAGTTCATTTATGATAAACTATGAACTGTGTAAATCAGGCCTTATTGTTTCTAGAGAAATCTTTGTAAATTTCCCTTACTGTCCACACAAGCTAAAGAGCTTATCCAGTAGCTCCCAATCACCACATCCCATTTAATTTTTAAATTTTGGGGTGTTTGTGTGTGTGTAGGGTGATACGAGGGATGGAACCCAAGGCCTTTGCACTAAACTTCATCTCTGGCTCTTTTTATTTTGGGACAGGCTGTAACGAAGTTGCCCAGACAGGGCTTGATGGATCCCCCTGCCTCAGCTTTTCAGAGTGCTGGAATTATAGGCCTGTGCCACCATGCCTGGCAACTTTTTAATTTTGAATTGTGAATATCTGATAAATATATATATGTAA